>NC_052623.1:152503229-153176229 GCF_016161935.1 Mauremys reevesii
TACCAGGAATTTTGTGGACTCAGTATATCTCATAATGCCTTTGACTTCCCCACCAGGTGAGGTAGCAAAGTTCCCAGATGTGTCACCATGCCCACAAATTGATGTCCTTCACTGACACTGAGGTGTTTTTCATCTGGATAATTGCTTGCACCTACTCTGGATATGATCTGACCCTTAGCCCATCAATGATCTGGCCTAGAAGATTTATTTTGTCTTTTTGAGAATTCACACTTGTCGTTAAGTGTTAGGCCTGCTTTTTTTAAGTCTTTCCAGAATTACAAAGAAACTTGGTCATGTTGTGTTTGAGTTGATCCATAGATAAGAATATTATCAATTGGGCAGAGAACACCTTCCAGGAATTGTCATATGTTCCTCTGGAAGTGCTCAGGAGTAGATAATATGCCAAATGATAGCCTATGGAAACAAGACCTTCACCACACCTTTTGAAAGGTTATATCTATCATGGAACTGTAAGGGACCCTGAAAGGTCATCAAGTCCAGCCCCCTGCCTTCACTAGAAGGACCAAGTACTGATTTTTGCTCCAGATCCCTAAGTGGCCCCCTCAAGGATTAAACTTACAACCCTGGGTTTAACAAGCCAATGCTCAAACCACTGAGCTATCTATTATAAGTAGGGCATGTTTCTGTGCAAGTGATAGCTGCCAAAACCCAGACTGGGCATCCAATTTTGAGAAGACTTTTTCCTTTTCTAAGCTATCCAAGGGTGTGTTCAACACATGAGAGAACATATCAATCTCTATAGCCGTTCTCATTGAACTTGGTAAAGTCTAAACAGATCTGAACCTTGTAATTAGTATCACCAGCTCACCTGAGCCAGTGGGTGTCTTGCAAAGTGAGTTTGCTTATTTTCAGTAGTCCAACTAATGTCTAACTCAAGATGGCCTGCCTGGGCTTTATACTTCACAAAATAAATCAAAACTCTGTCACTGGCCTAAACAAAGAGTGCATTTTGAATTAGGCTATGTTCAGGCCTGGCTTCTTGAGATAAGACAATGGGAGGATCATTCCACTCTTCTGCAGGCTTCACCCAAAACTGCTATTTGATAGAGCAGCGAACCTTTTTATTTGACTTGCTGGGCCCTGATTAGCCTCTGCCTGCTCCCAGCCCTTCTAGCTGCAGAAGAACTAGTCTCACTATTTCCACAAGCAGCTGAGACTGGGAGGCCTTTCTAGGCAATCCCCGGAGCTCCTAACTCACTGGCCTTCTCTTCTTAAAGGACCACTTCCTAGGTTGAGGTGCATGAAAACAGCAGGCTCTCCAGCGGGCAAATGGCTGGTATTTCTCATCACAATCTGGTTTTGGGACCACTGCCACACACCATTCATCTGGAGTGTCTATTCTGGAAATGACACCCATCTGCTCCATTCGTCTTAGCTCTGTTTTCACCCTGGGAAGAAAAGGGAAGGATACTCTTCTGGATGTGACAAAGCAAACGGCTTTGCAGTTGGTAGAAATTTAATGTGATATTCTCCCACTAATTTCCTCAATCCTGGGAATAATTCTGGGCATCTCTTTATGATCTCAGGTGGTAGGTCCATGGTTTTATCCTTATGTTGCCCTGGATTTGAGGGGTGTGTATACCCCCAAATGTAATCAAGCTAATTGCAATCATATTATGTGCATTCAGCGACCCTACAGTAATAAAATAAAACACCACATAGTTAAGGGTTAATTTAAAGAGAGGCTTTCAGAAGCAAGGTCAAAACTAGCTACAGTTTCTGCTAATCAGAATAGAAGGAGAGGACTGACAAGTAAACAACTGAAACTGAAAACCTTGGTGGTTAAAAAACCTTAAGTCTAGATGCCTCTAAAATTAAAAAATTATTAACAAAAAAATAATAATACATTAAAATCATTATAACCTATATATTTTTAAAAGTTAGTTATATAAAATTAGCTAATATAGTGTACTTTAAGGCAGTCCTCTAAAGCCATCTTAAAAGATGTTTTTTCTGACACCCTTCTCCCTGATGGGTGAGCAACTGGCCACTGTAAACCTGCTGTTAATTATTCAATGCCATTCCAGATGTTAGGTAAATATCTGGGATGTTCTAAACCGATTGTTTATGTTTGTGGGTGCTTAAATTTAATAAACTGCAGTTTTAAATAGAGCCCACTTACTTGCATGGATCTTATCAGATGGAAGTGCTGTGTTCCTATTAATTTATTCCTGACACCTCCTAAAGTAAAATAGTTAAGTTGCTCCTGTTGGGAGTTCTGAAAACCCTAGGTAACACTTATACCAGGCCTGGGTCTGTGATTGCCAGGGAGTCAAGCAGAAAAGCACTTAGCCCATCTACAATGTAGATTTCTTTGGATGTTGTCTTCTCCCTGAGTTTTAGAAGAACCAAACATTTTCCTTTCACATTTTATGGGGACTGTCCTGCCCCCTGCTTTTATTTTAGATGGTGAGTTCTCGGTTTATTGGTGCTTTCATCCTGCTACAAACGATTGTGCAATCACTTATGTCAGCACCTGTGTCTATTTTATACTTTCCCAAGATGATCATGGTGATCCATGATGGTTCTTTATGGTCATTCCTATGGCTCCACGGTGTGCAATATTAGTCTCTTGTGTTGTCGTCTTGACAGACAGCTGCCGGCACACATTGAGACTGGCACAAAGCTACATAATGAGCCCCACCCTTTTAAAGTATTTTTTGCATGTAGTGTTTCTTGCTGGACAAAGCTGTTTGTTATCAGGTGGTTTGCCCCCTCATGGATATTCTTACTGCTCTTGTTCTATTGTTTTTCTTTCCTCCATGTTAGCATAGCCCTCTCTGGATCCCTTTATGCTTGTACTAGTCTGGTTAGATACTGTTTCTGGGCATCCTGAGGTATTTTCATTCCCAAGTTTATGACTTCTACAGTTTGTTCCTCAACAAAGTTTTCCTGAGACGAGTCTGTTGCTTTTTGTGTGTGCTGATTTTGGAGGCCTATGTGCTTGGCTGTCTCCAGTGTAAAGTTAGGATCATTTTGGAATCTGATAGTTGATTGTCCCTCAACCCTACAACAAGCCTGTTTCTGGTGAGTTCTTTACTCACTTCCCCACAGGCAACATATGGGATTAGGTTGTACAGGGCTGTTATAAGATCATTCAGTGATTTGTTCTTCTCTTGTTTCCATGAGTGAAATAAAGCCTGCTCAAAAAGCCACATTCCAGTTTAGCAGGAATTGCTTATCCATTTCTTCTTTACCTGTACTGAACTACTTCATCTGAGTAGCTGTGAGGCTTCGGGAAGAGATAACGTCCTGTACCGCAGGTCCCATTGTATAGAGCAGAGGTTAATTTGTTTTTCCTCAAACTGTTGATCTGAACTAGATGCCTGACAGAACCTCTGAACTGGCTTACCTAGAGCAGCCATTCCACAGGGTACTGAAAATCGAATTCTGCTGCAGGTGGTATTAAAAAGGCTGGGTTAGAGTAGCCGTCTCTGTTGTTTTACAACCATAGATTCCCCCTATCCCCATTTTACTTTGTTGCCGCTGGGTGGAGTAAAGTGGTTTGGCCCTTTAAAGAAGCAAACTGGTGTTGTTCTGTTTCAGTCTTCCTTACTTTCCTAGTCTTACTACATCTTGCAGACTGGACTCATCATAGAAGTTCTCTCTGCACTTTGTATTTTCAGACAGGCACCTTCTCTGCCTATTTTGCTGCTAACTTTGTGCAGCTTTTTGACTGTTCTGGAAGGCTTGTATGTCCATTCTCCTTTCCCCCCTTTTCCATTTTGCAGGGGTGTTCTGTGGTCTCTTAGATCTTTATTCCCTCCCACTCTGACCCCATGTAGAGATTACAGAGACCCAGCACAGCATGGTTGAGGTGAATGCAAGACCGCCTTTATCTTCTTTACGTCTTTGCTCTATGCCCTCTAGAGATCACTCTAACGGTTCACAGCTGACACCACAGTGAGTATGCCACATGTTCACCTGAGAAAACCAGAAGCCCAAACAACCTCTATCAAGGGTTAGATGACTCACGCATATTACTGCTCAGTAATATGGAACCCAACATGCACCCTCAGTAGTGCATTTTCATGAGCTACAATTTCTAACTGAGCTGAGGAGAGTATTATGTTTCTAAGGAAAACTGTCACAACCTTAACTATGGAGTTACCATCCTGGCTCCATAATTATTTTCTCATTTATTATTACTATTGTTCTGAATACCCAGCATGTACTTTAATGACCACAGCAGAAAGCAAAATTAATTTTTGAGATGTGCATCCTCTTTTACAATTCACTCCATTTCATCTCTAACTGGTTATTGATGCTGTGAAGTAAACTGCTCTCTCTGAGTTGAACATCTAAACAGCAACAAGCATCATTCTATTCAGATGGTGAGCTGAATTTGGAGGTTGCTGAGTTTGGGGTTTTGTTTTTTTAATACATCATTTCAGTCTCCTGCAGAAAACCTAGAATTCCACAGGGAAATGAGACTATGCTGTTTTATCCTTTCTGATTTAAAATATATATGAAAGTTTATTAGGGATGAAAAGACCTTATAATGTCTGTTTGGTTTCAAGATGCAATAGAAAATCTAGCTTGTGACTCAGACTAAATGTCCATGCAAGGAAGTAAAGAGGAGTGATAAGTGAACTTCACTTAGAGTGCTACCCACTCTTAAATTCAGGTAACTAGGCATAACTGAGGCCAACTTATTCCCTCCCAGGAGCAGATGGGGAGAACCGTGTTTCCATCTCCCTTTACTTGCTGGCAGGAATAATTGACCCAGTGCAGAGGATCAGTGGTAGCTTATTGCTGGCACAGGACAGCAGCAAATCACGACCCCCAGGACAACAGAGGAAGCAGGAAAGAAACTGTGGTCCAGAAGAGTATCTGAGTCATGATGCTTCCAAGGGCTAGTCCTGTGGTGGAGCAGTTTACACACGACCCCTTATTCAGAGCTGTAACTAAAGTGACAAGCTAGCTTTAAATAATAAAGTATTATTTCAACATTGTCTGATAATTTCCTCACTTTAGTTAAGGGCTCTTAAAAGAAAAAGAAAAAGAAACGGGGCCTGTTCCTGCTGCCATGGAACTTACTGGCAAGACTTTCTTTAATGGGAAGGGGAGCTGGATCAGATTGATAGAAAGGTCAAGAGAGGGTGGGATAATAATATAGAGGGGAAAGACGAGTAGAAATATGAAGCCAGTCCTAGATGCAAACTTGCTTCCTTATCCCAAGTTATAAGCATTTCATTTGAAGGAACTGGGGATGACACATACTGTGGATATACCATTGTTCTAATCCTAGATACTAGTTCAGGGCCATCTGGATTTCTGACCTCAATCAGGCTGAGTTAATGCTGTGAAATAGTAAGTGATATTTTAATATTCACTCATATCTTATTTAATGTTACGTGATCCTTGTATTTTAAGAGACAAAGCTAACAGAGGGGGCAAGGGAACAGGATTATATGCTTCCCAAAGACCAACGAAAGGAAGCAAAGAAAATGGAAATTAGGGGATGAGAGAAAAAGTGATCCCAGAAGGAGAATGAACTATATAGATTTTTATGAACGTTCCTCTCTAATTAGCTAATTAATTTTTAACATGTTTAAGGAGGCAATATTTACAACTGTAATAACTGCTACACATTATAATGATATGAATTTAAAAATATTGTGCAATACTTATATCCTCCTTCCCCTTACAGTGAAATATAGCTGTTAACTCAGGAATTTCACCTCTTAAAATGCTGCTATCTTGGCCTCCAGTTTAGATACAGATGTTGAATACTCTAGATCTTGGGTGGGGGCGCAGTACAAAGGAGTGTTCATAGGCAATTTTTTAATCCATCTCATAACAGAAATAAGGAACAAACGAGAAATCTTCCGGGGCTGTGAAATAAACTTATCCTTCATGGAGATACTCAGTCTCCAGCCCGGTCTGGGCATGGAGAATAAAATATTAGGCAAATATACACAAAGTGAAACAAACAAGGGAGGGATGGAGATAAAGGGAAATAGGTGGGGGTTAAAAAAACCTCAACAAAGAGGGAAACTAGGAATTGATTTTTAAAAGTTTTATGTTGCATTTCCCCCACATCTCCCCCCTCCTCCTTTTTAATTGTTTGTTCTAAACTCATAAGGGTAAACGCCTGTCTTTGTACATATCTGTAAAAGAGCCATTCACATCCATGGTGTTACCCAAACAGCAACAATACTGAGCACGGCCACCTGGAAAGGAAACATAGTCAAGGCTAAAGGCCTTGCACCATATGGTCCCTGCTAGGAGCCGTATTTTAAAGAAGTAAATTAAGAGCAAGCAACCTAAAGCTGCCCAAGGCAATAAAAAATGTTCTTCTTTTCCTCTCCACACATGAGAGCACAGCCATTAGTGCTGATACTGTGGATTCAGCTCCTGAGGGGATATTGCACTTGCAGAACGGACTGGTTTCCTATTGACATATGAAATCTACTTGAGCTCACTTTTATTTGAGTTAGTGTAGGTACCATGTCCAGGGTTGAGTCTTATTGTAATAGATAATGTCTTTTCTGAATAGGATTTCTGTTCTTTTGGGGTTTTTTGAGATTTCTATTGAGAATAAATACAACTCTTTGATCACGTCTGACTCACCTCTGCTCATGCAGATTATTCACCCTAATGAGACACAATGCTGCTGTCCCAGTACCATTACATACTCATGCAGTCTATATGCATGTCTGAGCCAATATTATCAGCTGCTTTACACCATCTCTTTGATTAGCACTACAGGAATCTTTCAGCACAGAAATGGTTGCTGTGATTAAATCTGTCGGCTGTAGATGGAGCGTCCACGAGCAATAAATGTAGATGCTTTTACTGCATTTTAGGAAACATGACTTTTTTTTAAAAAATGTCCCCCTTCCCCACTCACTAACAGTGAGATCCAAATACCATTTGAGGTCAGTGGAAAGATGCCCATTGAGTTCAATGAGCTTTGGATCAGTCCCTAAGTGTATTTAGACTTAATGGGTTGCTAATGGGAAATTTAATGCTGCTATGTGTACGAATAATTTTTTTCTCAACTTCTTTTCCTCTATGCTCTTTTAATGCAAAGACGATTGTATGGTCTATTGAGGGTGGTGGGGAGATCTGTGTGTATTTGATTTTTGTTGAGTTTCTATGTGTGTATGCAAAGAGAGGATTTGTGTAGCTCACTTATTTTCCACTAGCTTCTCCCTCCTTACACCCCCTGATAACAGAGAATCTTTCCAAGGTGGATCCCAAATTGTAGGGAATGTAATCCACCTGTAGTAATATAAATAAGATAGGATCATCATGCTACTGATTTGTCTCATTATTGTGTTAAAATGTAGCTAAAAGGAAGGGCAAAAATAAGCCCTTAGGATACACAAAACAAGTGAAATATTTTTAGTAGTAATATACTTTGTTTATTGCTCCATCTGGTGGTGAATATTTGAATAACAAAGCAGCTCGCATTGTGAAGGATGAATTACATATCCCTATACTGTAGATGATAAAAGGCAATGGAGAATGAATCCAGCCAGTATTTCCAATTTCAGCTGGGCCAAAATTGTGCTCTAGTAGGGTAATGTAGTTGTGACATCACTGATTTGGGCACCAATAAACTTGACATTCTAGACAGAGTGATGAGCGGATGTGTGTACTGTCTTTAAATCTGTAGTGGGAAATCAGACAGGATGGAGTAGGAAAGTTTCTAGCCAGAAACTCTACAATGAAGTGGAGCAGGACAGGGTAGCTTCAGGGATAATACTGTTTTCCTCATTCTAATAAAGTTTCTTGATCAGTATTAAAAGAAAGTGACACTTTCTGCAACTCTCTACCATTTCCACAGAACAGGTGAGAAGAAGTTGAACATCCTCAGCAGAGGTGGAGTGAATCCAGGGGAGGCAACATTTTGAGTCTTGGCCCACAACAACAGAAAGGTTAATCCTTTCCTTCTTGTGGCTAAGTTACAACCTCATAGAAATGTATGCAGAAGTAGATGGCTAGAGAATTCGCATTTCACCTCTGAAGATCTGGGTTTAAATCACAAATCAAAAATAAGTTTAGTAGTAAAGTCCCAGACACTTATGGCTATTTTTATGTGTAGCAAAACTTTCTGATTGGCATTTTCTTCTCAGAGGTTCCATAGTAGATATGTTGCAGGTCATAACTGAATTGTGCAAGGAAACATATGCAGATTTGCCCATACTATGTCTGGTTCAAATCAGTTATTTTAAATCTTCCACAATCACGAGCACTACATTTACTCATGGATGAAAGGAACCATCCAGCACAATGAGGAAGACCGGACATTTTGGTCAAAGCAATTAGTTCTAAATCCTACCTAAAAAGACTTTCAGCAGATTTTCAGACCTATTATTTTACAAAAATCATTAGGGCCAAATTCGTGCTTGCCCAGAGACCAATGACAAGATTCCAACTGATTTCAATGGGCCAGGATTTTCTGAGATCTCATACACCCTACCCCATCACCCCCATACACACACACACACAGAGTGAATTTCAATAAACACAAATTGTCTGCCTTGAGAAGGCAAAAAGTTGACCCTCTGGGGATTGGAACCTGTGGTGCAAGACACTCTAAACACTCCACACCTCAGAGGTGGCAATATCTGCAACTTTCATAGGCAACTCCTGAGTAGCCCCTTGGAAGAGCTCCACTATTGACACATATTGTAACTGTAAGAGTTCACATTTGATTTTTTTCCCCACCTGCTCCTCTGGTAGGGAGTGGTTGTTAGATGGCAGTTAGCTTGGTTGCAGTCTGGGCGATTCCCATGTTAAATATTTTTCACCTCTTTTTTCCCTCACAGGAGGCAACTGTTGAGTTTCTGATAGTCTTTACTTTCTTTTGATTGGGTAATTTATAAATGCACCCAATTACTAAAGTGTAAGATGTGTTAAAAGAAAAAAAAGAAAAAAAAACAGTTTGACATGACAAATAACTTTTAAAAACAAAAAACACCCTCAAACTAAGATTCTGCAGCTGCAGCCAATACCTTCTAGCCCAAAAAGTCTGGGAAAAGGGATAGGCCTTGTTCTGTTCCTTCATATAACAAACCAAGTGCAGCAGGGAAGTAAATTCCAGAGTTAACTTGAATGCCTCATTTCATCTCAGCTTTGGTGGCAAATGCTAGGGTAAAGGCAAATTTCTCCAATAGCTAGGGGTCAAGTCAAATACATTCTTTACAAAACACGTACACTTGAACTGAAACTGGGGAAGCAAACAGCAACGAATACATTTGTCACATGCCCTCTGCAGCCAGCATCACCAAGTAGTTCTACCTCGAGGTTACAAAGACCTGGGTAACCATGGCAAGCTCCAGATCTGGAAGGAGTGATCCCAACTACCTTGTCCGTCAGATAAAAGGCACTCATGGCCACAAACATTACCTATATTAACCGGAGCATTAATATATCTCCTGCAGTCTCAACATGTCTGACACTGGTTTCAACCATCATGTAGCACTTTTAATCAGAAATGCAAGGAAAAAGTACACCAGACAGAAATAAAGCAGTACACAGTTAGCTAACCTCACAAGCTGGCTGCGCATGCTTCTGTGTATAGTTTATTTATTCAGTTAATTCTAATTTGTGTTTTACGCTTTTGCCATCTATGTTGTGAAAGCAAAAAAGGTGGGGGGAAACAGAAAAAAAAATGAACTCAGGCTGACAGGCCAGAAGTTTGTTGTAAAGACAAGATCAGGTCTTAGACTTGTAGAACAAGAAAATATTACATGTTTTGTTGTAGCTGAGCTCAGTGAGCAGAGAATACTTACAAGGTGCAGGGTTTAAGTATGGCAGATGGACACAAACTAGCAGTCACCAAGAATGAAGAGGCTGTTTAGAAGTAAAGGTGTGTACAGCTTCTGGAAAGGAAATTTTCCCCTGAGCAGGGTTTGGAAACTCTAATCTTATTTACATTTCTCATAGAAGCAACACACATCTCTCACACTCTCAGCCCGAACTCTCCAGCTAGTCTCACTCTCACAGAAGTCGGAAGATGTGCTATACAGATAAATATTATAGGATTCTATGGATTTTAACTAGGTCATTGCCCACACAGGCGATTTCCACCCACTCTACATTAGGAACTGTTTGTAGATGCAGCTGTCAGAGTAGTAAACTCCAAATCCAATGTCTGGTATATGCTGATTGTTACAACTCTCAGGCTCTTTCTACGAAAGAGTGCTGTTCATTTGCCTGCTTGGTCAGTGGTGATCTCTCTTTTCTATAAAATAACACAAATAAAGGCAAGATAATGAGCACAGGGAAAGTAGAATCAAGTGAAACTTGGTGCACTGTCTAGGATGTTAGGAAGTCACTGATGCTGAAAGATATAACTTGGTTAATTACAGGCTATAATTTAAGACCTCTTGTGTAGAGCTGCTTAGGAATTTCAATAGAACATGCTGTTTTTTCACAATCAAAACTTGTCACAGACACATACCAGGTTAGATTAATAGGTTTCTTAGGTCCAGGATAGAATTTCTGTTCAAAACCAGAGAAAACACATGCCCAGGATTGCCAATAGCCTGGTGGTTAGGACATTTGGGAGAAACACATTTAGGTCATTGGTCTGACCTGGGGAGAATAAGGACTTGAACCTGGTAAATTCCACCAAGCTATTGACTAAACTGTGATCTACTCCTCTAATTTTCTGTGCCAAAAGGTCTTGGTTTTGTCCTGATGCAGAACAGGAAAAAGTTGAAATGGTGAAAATTTTCATGGGACAGCTCTACTGATGTCACAAACAAAAAAAACCACCAGGTCAAAATACACATGAGAAAGGTGTTAGAAAAGCATATTTTATTTTCGTTTCTCATCAAGGTTTCTATATAGAAGTACGCATTAATGCTGGCATTAAAATTCTGCCATTAGAAGTAATATGGTTTCTTCAAAAATTATATTAGCATTTAAATATTCTATGTCAAAGTTAAGAATATGCTTCAACTGATGTTATTTTATATACACAACATTTCCAGGCACTCATACTAATGCTTGTTGCAATAAAAATGAACCGTGTGCTGCTTTAAATTCTCTCTAAGGCACTGTTACTTGGAGTGCTAGAAGACAGTGGCTTTGAATCATGTTCATTTTAACATCAGTACTATTCTGCATTCCTCGCTTTTAGAAGAGGAATACTTTTTAAAAGAAATACTTTCAACTGCTAGTTAGAGATGAGCAAATGGTCCAGATTAAAATCCAGTCAGTTTGGTGATCACAGCTTTAACTGAAAGCTTAGTTTGCTCAGATAGCTTTGTTCAAGAGATTTCAGTTCAATTTTTGGGGACACTAATAAGGTCAGGAACCTCAAGCATAGTAACAAGAAACAGAGTATTTGGATTAGGATGAGCCTTTACCATGGTGTTATTTCTCTTGGCAGCTGTTCCAGAGGGAAGAAATTAAAGAAGTTCTGTGCAGTGGAGGTGGTTAACCCTATTCAATAGGTTTCAGAGTAGCAGCCGTGTTAGTCTGTATCCGCAAAAAGAACAGGAGTACTTGTGGTATCTTAGAGACTAACAAATTTATTTGAGCATAAGCTTTCGTGGACTGCAGCCCACTGCATCGGATGCATGTAGTGGAAAATACAGCAGGAAGATATACAGTGAGCTATTACCAGCAGGAGAGAAAAAAAACTTTGTGTAGTGGTAATGAAAATGGTCCATTTGTTTATTTCCCCCCTACTGTTCCTCACACCTTTTTGTCAACTGCTGCAAATGGACCATTTTGATTACCACTACAAAAAGTTTTTTTCTCTTCTGCTGGTAATAGCTCACCTTAACTGATCACTCTTGTTAGAGCGTGTATGGTAACACCCATTGTTTCATGTTCTGTGTGTGTGTGTGTGTGTGTGTGTGTGTGTGTGTCTTCCTACTGTATTTCCACTGCATGCATCCGATGAAGTGGGCTGTAGCCCACAAAAGCTTATGCTCAAATAAATTTATTAGTCTCTAAGGTGCCACAAGTACTCCTGTCCTATTCAACAGATCACAGATTGGAAGTGGCGGGGCTCACTGAGACAAGAAGTCACAGGGCAACACTGTCATCTCCATCAACACTATCACCTGGTGTCACTGGCATCGCAATTGCAATATAGCCCGATGCAGGAGGGCAAATAAGGAAATGGAAAAGAAAAAAAGGGCAGACATATAGGATGGAAAAAACCCTCAAAATGAAATGCAGATGAGAATTCCTGATTGCAGCTTTTCCCCACATCATAATGTAATCAGATTTATTTTGTCTCAATCCAGATTTTCTATGTTAGGGAATAACATAATATGACATTTACAGAGAGAAACAACAGGGCAAAAACATCATGTCATCTTCACACAAAAGAAGCCATTTTACATTATTTCTTCCCAGTTAGGAAGTATGTATTTTGCTTGTATTTAGTACTACCATTAAATGGGTCTCCTAGTTCAGGATTAACTACTATGCATAACATAGATTAGCTCTTAGAGCAGGCTCACAAACCCTGTGGGTTTAGGAAGCACAACTTTAGATACTACTGCATTTTGTTGCAAAATGTTTCCATCCAAATCCTTGAAGAAAATGCTAGCTTAGAGGATACATCTTCTGACAATTAATAAGCATCTGAATGGTTACCACATAGAACATATGAATTACAAGTGAAAACAGGAGTAGCATTAGGCTTAAGGACAAAACAAAATTGTATGTTCATTTTAATATCTGAAGTTAGAATATTTTAAGGCACAGAGGCAGGGTGCAATTCTTGTAAATAAAAGCACCATTACCACCAGCAATCATATTCCCTCTTGGTGATCTGCTGCTCCGTGTTTGATCATTCTCTCTCTCGCTCACACACACTTTCACAAAGCACTACATCTCACTATAGTGGAGTCCCTTAATTGTAGTCTGCTGTATTTTTTTTCTTTTAATAAAAGAAATAAAAACCCAAACTCTCTCTCTGCCTCTGCAAATACTGAACCAAATCCTTACTCAGTTTTTTTCTCTGGCAAACTTCCACTTAGTAAATACATCAGAATTTTGCCTACAGCATAGTCCCCCAAGTATACCTCAGCCACTCATTCATGCTCCCACCCACACCAACCAGCCAAGAATTAAAAAAGTGAGTGCCTATTAACGGTTTAGTTTTGCAATACACAGGAGGCTTTAGAACTGCAGGTGTTGTTCCAGTTGCTACAATAAACATTTAGACATGTTTAAGTGGCTCCCCGTCAGAATTTTACCTCTACAGATTGCAACTTTCTCCTACAGGAGAAATACATAATAGTCAGTACGATGTGTAGTTCTGGTCCCTGGTTCTTTTCATGCTCTTATCAAAGAGTCTCTTTTTCATATTATGAGCCTATTTTAAACTACCGGTAATGCAAAGATTACAGAAGATGTCCAGGCATAAAGGACATTTCATCAGTGTCTAGAAGACGTTACCAAGGGAATTAGTGAAGGACTGTGGAGAGTCTCTGAGCAGAGAAGCTCGCTGTCTATAGAACTGACTGCTTGTGTGAGAGAATCCAAATAGCATAAATATGATCCTACGTGGCCTCTGATATTCAGATTACAAATGATTTGGGACTGCTCACTGCCTCGGTCCTCTCCACAGCCTTTTATTATCTGGCTGTCATTGCCTCTTTTCCACTTGCCAGTACGGTCTGTTCCAGCTCCATACCTTCTCTCCTATCTTTCAATACTATTCTGGTTCCCAGTTCACCCAGTCCTGATCCTCCAACATCGCCGCCATCCCACACCTCTTCTCACTGCCTCTTGGTGTTTTTGTTGTGGTTGGTTGGTTGGTTTTAGTTTTTCCCCCCTCTCGCAAACATACTATGCCAGAGCATGTTACATTTTGAAAAGAAATATCCCACGACCTGTGGGTCATGTGATATGAAGCTGAAAAGTGTGCAAGGAACTGAGAGTAGTAGTGGAGAACGAAAAGGGGGTAA
Organism: Mauremys reevesii; assembly: GCF_016161935.1. Classification (NCBI taxonomy): domain Eukaryota; kingdom Metazoa; phylum Chordata; order Testudines; family Geoemydidae; genus Mauremys; species Mauremys reevesii. The sequence continues at coordinate 152,517,149 of NC_052623.1, forward strand.
GGATGAATGGCAAGCCAGTGCTGGGTTTATGAGGGATAGGAAGGGAGCTGTTGGGCAGACTCCCAACAGGAGACTGGGACAGGACCCTCAATGTCAGGCTCAATGCATGTGCTTCAGGTTGACATGGAGAGTGAACAAGAGTGGAACATGTGTTCTTTTTAATTGTGCTTAAGTAATTTTCTATAATACAAAGCAGAAGCAGAAGATGTAAGACACTTTCTTTATGCAAAGGCAGAAAAGTAAATTAGGAAAATGTTATGGGAACAACATAGAATGCAGGACTGTTACATCTGATGGTTAAAAAAACAAACCAAGCCTAAAAACCATTCCTCTTTTAGGTGAGCAAACAGAATAAACAAAACCTAGCTAACTGAATTCAGGTGCATTTCCATAGCACATTGCTGGCTCAAACAGAAAACTTTGAATAAACTAGAAATGCAGCATGCTTGATCTCTGGATTATTAACTGAATTGTTGAATTCACTAGTATTGCAAGAATTGATATGTTTGTAGTAATATTATGCCTTGCATGGTGTCAAGTATCAGGGGGTAGCTGTGTTAGTCTGCATCCATAAAAACAACATGGTCTAATTGTATTGGCCCTGTCAACACTGGTTCTCCACTTGTGAGGTAACTCCCTTCTCTTCACGTGTCAGCATAACAGTGCCTGCATCTGTAATTTTCACTCCATGCATCTGAAGAAGTGGGTTTTTTATCCATGAGGGGTTATGCCCAAATAAATCTGTTAGTCTTTAAGGTGCCACCAGACTCCTTGTTGTTTTTGTAGTAATACTGATGCTGTCCGGGCTCCCTCTGGTGGCAAATTTTATTTAGGAAGGTTCTGTAGGTTCTTGTCATTTTTTTTCCTCTCCAGTCCCTTTGTAGTCTTGTAAATACAGGTTGTTGCTTTTCTTCCAGGTTTCCTACAGTTTGAGTGTTCAAAATCTGTGGACTTTTGTTTTCATTAAACTTTAACTTTGGAGGTGGGGCTGACAGCAGTGTTAAAGTAACCAGTGCTGCAGTTCTAATAGGCTAATAAATGTCTACATTTCAGCTTGGGAATGACTGTCCACCATTCGGGAAGCAGGCGATACAGAATTACTGCCAGTTTGCTGGCTCCCTGAATGGCAGACAATCATTACCAAGCTGAAATTTAAGCATCTATTAGCGTATTAGAACTGCAGCATTGGTTACTGTAGGACTGTCACTTTCCTTTCATAAAATATTAATCAAAAATATGCCTTCTATTTACAAAGCATTTTTTTCATCTTGGTTTGGAGATTAAAACCAAGGCAAAGCAATTTTCTGGGGAAAAACATTTATATTTTTGTATCTTTGAAGTAAATCAGTATTTTCTTTTTCATTTTAAATATGCAATTATTCTCCATATATTAAACATTTAAGAGTTTATATCTTTAATCATTTATCATCCACTGTTCTCCCATTTCTGACATGACTAAGTGCATTTTTATGATTCAATGGAATTTTGGGTTTGCTGCTTTTGCTTTAAAAAATAAAGCAAAAAACACATTTTCATTCTCATGCTTACCACTTGCAAGCCTTCCATTTCCTTCTTTTCTGTCCAAATTCAAAGTCTCTGAAAAAATGTAGTGCTCAGGAAAATGAGGGCCTGTCCCATACCAGGCAAAGTTTTTCTCTCAGTTCTTCCAAGACACTTCATTCCCAAAGACTCTGCCAGATGAGATGCACTGCTGCCATCCTGACCGTCTCCAATGGATTGACCTCATAATAAATTCTGCAGGTTTTTTTGGTGCTGTAGACTGTCGGAGATGAGCAGGAGATCACCACTAACCTTCCTAATCCAGTCTTCCTGAGCTGCCTCTATTTTTTCCAAGGAAGTGACTAGAAACAATTTGTAACAAAATACAAAATAATGATTTCATTAGTTTTGTCAAAAGTCAGATAATTTAAGGTTGAACTAAAAAGGCAGTTTTCAGCATAAAAAGCTGTTTTTCCTGGTAAAAATATCTGAATTATGTCCTTCACCAGAATTTGCTTGTGTGGGGGATCATAGGCCTCAAACTCACAGGTCTGTGGGTCCCTCAGCAATACTCAGATTGTACCCACCGCAGCTCACCTGAACCTGTAAAGCTCTAGCTTGCTAAGGGCCCCACCCACGAAGCTCCTGATTGGGGAGATGTCCAGCCCCACTGATTGCCTGGGATGCACTACTTAAACCAGAAAGAGAGACAAGAAGTTGTCTAAGCAACTAGGTGAATCCTTGGCTGGCTGCTACTATGGACCCTGCTTACTTGCCTGACTCCTGAACCCTGCCTTCCCACCTGTTCCTGTTCTCCTTATTCAAGACCTCTCTCTGTTCCCAGTCTCTGCTTTTCTGTCTCACTCCAACTCCCTGGGCCATGCCCTACCCCTACCCCTGACACTGGCCTTTGGCTTGACACCTCACTCTGGCTCCAGTTCGAGGTTCCTGACTCTAACCTTTAGGCATGACTGCCCACATGCCAGTCCCCGCAGCTAGTTTTGTCAAAAATATCTGGATTAGTGTATGAACATTTCATATGATAAGTGACATGGTGTGCTTTGAGACCTTTGTTTGGAAAGGCACTTAAGCACATTTGAGTTTAAAATCTGTTCCTGAGTCTGAATGACTCCAATGGGATTTAAGCATACGCTTAAGCATTTCCCTGAATAGGGGTGGTTTCCTGACTAAGAGTCTGAGTTACTTTCATCTGGGTCTGCAGTGGATCCAGGTCACCTATACCTAAGTCATTGGTTTTCATGAGATTTCAAAAAATATTTTCCATTAAGGACTATATACCACTGGTGGATGTGATGTGTTTTTAAAGTTGCAGTGAAATGAATATTGATGTACTGTATGCTAAACATTTTTAATTAAAAATGTAGTAACATTACTGAGTAATAGAATGTGACAAAGAATTTGAATCATTGGGCTCTCATTGTTTTAATAAATTTTGAACCCCAAAAAGGAACTGCAGAGAGAGACTAAAACGCAGATTAAAAAGTGTTACAAAATGTTCACTTGCAAAGCACAAAAGAATATCTTTTCAGACCAACGCCTCCAGCCTTTTATGGGTCAGGTTAAGTCCCATAAGGCCTAGACCTGAAACCTTTGTTCCTACAAGTAACAGTACTGAAGTCAGTCAAACCTATCTGCATGAATAAAGATGTGCCAAATTGACCCCCTAGCCTGTTCCCTTGCTTCTTTTTTTGGTAGAATTGGAATCCAGCTATGTAAGTCAAAGAGGATTACTACATCTGCTGATTTGCATGCCAGAGCTGGGGACAGGCAGTGACTCAGTACAGATAAAAATAAAAGTATTGAACAAAACTGAAATCTAACAAAGCTTGTTAGATTTGAAAAGGTTTGGTTAACTTTGAAAATGCAAAATACTTCTCTTTGCTTTTCCTGGTTTTCACTGGGACTAGAAATTAAAGTGTCAAAATATACAAGCCTATCCCTATGAGATTTCTAGCCAAGATTTTTGCAGAATCTTGGATGATGTTCAGATAAGTGTCCAAATATTTGACTGAACATCTGAGGGTCTCCTCTAGTCAAATCAGAGAAAATTCTTTCTACTCTCAGCTTTCAGCTTTGAGCTATAACAGTGTGAGGTAACAAACTGATAGCTAGTTATTCTTATGCATGCACCAAAACATATTTTAATAGGCTTTTAAATATCTAATTATATTTGCAGATGATCACCTTCCCAGGTGAACTACTGAGAAAACATACTCTGTCATTTTGTTGGAAGATATTAGCCTTGTATTTTTTTCAGCAACATCCATAGACTGATTGATTTGTAATATTGATAGTCATAGAGAAAGAAAATGAGGTGGCTGAAGTTGGGAAGGAGGAAAGAGTTGCAGAGACCAATTTGCAGCAGTAGCTACACTAGCATTACATAGCATGAGGAGAGGGTTTCTCAAATTGTATTATGATCTGGACCATTTTAAAATAATCTTATCTTCTTTTTAAGCACCTCTCCTCCCAGACATGGATCCATTCACAAACCCACGCCCTTCTTGAAGCAAGAGTAGTACTTGTTTATATACAGTTAATGTCACTGTGATGAATGTGGTAATATTTTTTTATTCCAATACACATCACATTTTCCTCTGTGTATGGCATTGCTATGCACTGATTGTAAAGAACAGGAGAAATAAGATGTTTGTAATGGCCTGGGGTAACATGTATGGGTCACTAAGAACTAGCTGGGACCCTACTGAGACAATGGAACACCAATGACTGAACAATTAACACCTATCAATGGGGGGGGGCAGCAGGGCTAAGTGGAGCATACATGAATTCTGGAGGAAAACAATGGAGGGAGGTGACAGGAGGCAATAAGAACTGAGGTCAGAGACACATGGGGGATCTTCTGGAATGAATTAAAAAAAAAAGGGGGCGGGGGGCAAAGTGGTTTCTACAGCAGCATGGCTCAAAGACATCTGATGTTGGCCAATATGGATTACATCTTAACCTTTGCTTCTCTAAGGACTTCCTGTTGCCGTGTTCCAGTTGACTAATAAACCTTACTCTGTTTTGAAAGGCTGCCTAGGGTTCCTGCAAATAGTTGCTGAGGTGCTTTGATCCCTGCAATGGGGAAAAGCCTCCACACAAAGGTCTAGTTCAGTTGGACTTTCTGGGCAGAGCTCACCTGTTGAAAGGGGAGTGTTGGAGCTGCAGGCTGAGTCTCAGAGGCCTACCCTTGTGGAAGAGTGGGACCCCTTGTGGGTCTGCTGTTTAAAAGCTGGGACCTAACACAAGTCCAGTAGACCTGTCACAACCATTACAATCAAATGTTTTTCCCCAAAAGGGAACCCCACTATCTTTTTCCTTTACACTCCATAGCCCATCAGTTCATTCCAATCTCCTCCAAGCCTCAGCACCTCTTCTCTGTCAGATTTCTTTCTTCTCTTCCCCACTCTCACTGCATGCTCTCTGCCCAGTCTCCAGCTGTCTTTCCCTGCTTAACTCCCCAGTGCCTCCTCTAAAAATCCCTCACTGAAGCAGCCCTCAGTTTTGAACCTGTTGGAGGGTTTACTGTTGCAATGCTTTTGCCATTGTACTATTCATTTTTGCCATTGAACTCCCCATCCTCTTCTTGGTTGTAATGGCCTGAGAGTAGACTGCTAGTCTTACTTCTCCTTCTATATCTGCTGTTACTGGTATCCATTTTCTTCACTGTCACTGCACACCTGTAGAAACAGCTGCAAAGGAAAATAAGGAAGAGCAACCAATATCACTGGGTTCCAAATTTGAGTGCCTTAACTTTTCGAAAACCAGCTTGAGACACCATTGGTTTGATTAATAGGAATGCTGAGCACCCACAATGCCAACTGAAGTGAACAAGAGCTGTGGTGCTCAGCACCCCTGAAAACCATCAGGCCTGATAGGTCTCTACTTGATTGTTAAAACACCTAAAATTAGAGGCTATTTTTAGACCTATAATGGCCAGGAAGAGCTCTGTCACCACCACTGGGTACTTTGCGAAGCACTGTGTAAGAATCACTGCATTGATATTGCATGTATAACTGGTGTGAGACCTATTAACCTCTGGGATTCAAACCATGAGAGAACACTATCCTACCATACACTGCAGAAAGGGTACTGCCGTGTGTTAAAAATGTGCTTAAAAAAAATTAAAAATCACTGAAGAAAGCAATTTCAGCCCTGGGCTTCTAGCTACCAATTTTAGTGTTACATGGTCTGAATGATACAGAGACGGCAAAGACATTGTGAGCCTAAACGTGTGTAATTCAGAACTATCACTTAACCTTATCTGCACTTTTACTATTTTACTTATTTTTCATTTGTTGTAAATTTGCCATCTGAGAAATTAAACACATCAAACAGTTGGGCTTTTAATATTGAATGCCCTGAGCAAGAACACATGTCCATCATAACACTCCTTCCTCAGAACTATTTGTACAAGCTAGACACAAATTTGGACAGGCTTTTCATTTCACTACACCACAGGCTTCCAACCAAGCATTTCCATTCATCTTGCATTTTCCTTTGTGTCCTATTAATGTCTAATGTTTTCATCTTGTCTAGTCAACTGCCACAGGCTTCAATATAGATGAAGTTCAGGCTCAAATACAAACATGATATAACAAGAAACTTAATGTGACAGAAAAGTAACTGTCACATTTTCTGCTGTCTTCACATCGAGATTTCTGCAACATCCAGCAAATTGCACTGGACAAACATCTTCTCACTGTTGCCCCATGTTGCCCTCTTTAAGTGGATCGAATTCCCGTTGAACCGGAATGGAACCAAAGGTTAACTCAATGGGTATTGCTTCCATGTAAGGGAAGGTAACATGCTTTGTCTAATATCAGTGGAACCGTCCAATCACAAAACAACATGGATAGGTGGCTGATGCAATTATAGTGAATCAAAACAAAGGGTTTGCTGCTCTTGACTGTATAAATAATTATGTATTATTTAGAAAAGGGCTTTTTATGTGACAGATAGGAGCCAAATGACCAGTAAGAGATGGAGAATCATGCCCTTCATGCAGTGACAACCAGAAAGGGGGCTATGAGCTTGTGCATGCTCAAGAATGACAACTTTGGAGTGGGGTAGTGCCTCCCCTCAAAAGCTACAAGTGACTGGGGGTCACTTCCCTCCAAATTTCCTGCTTCATATGCATTAGCAACTTAACTCAAAGAAAGAGAAAAATGAAACCTGCACACAGCGAAAAGCAGTGGGTTGTTATCCACTGGACTTTGTTACTAAATGTTTGAATTACTTTTACAGCACCAGAAATTTGTAAATAAGTATCAGGCAGGCATATGATAGGCAAAGCAGATGTTGTGCTGACCTCTGCTCATAAAATCTGTTTGACAGTTTGGTTACACTTTTCCACTCATCTTTAAACTAAAGAAACTCAGTTACCCACCCATCTCTCTGAAAGAGCTCCAAACCCAGTTTGAGAGACAGCACTAGTATTATTAGCTCAGAATGGGTCTCAAACTTATATAAAATGTGAAGCAAAACAATGCTTGAGAGAGAAATGGGATTATAAAACATTGTTTGTTTCCAAAATATTAAGACTTTTCTTTCCACACAAACACTGATAATTAGAAACAGGATTTTAGAAGAGCATAGTAGGAATCATGCCATTATCAGTTTTCCCCTTCTCAGACTTAAATTAAAAATTTTTAAAAAAGAAAACCCCATTAGCATTGGCCAGAACCAATCTGGTGTGTGTGTGGATTTGTTTTGTGTGTTTGCTACAAACATCTGAAACAATACTTAAACAACAAAGTGTTTTCAGATAATTAAACTAAGTAATTGAGCTTATTACTGATAATAGGATAAAAGCCACAGAAGAACAGAAAGCACTGGAGAAGCACTAAAGTGTTCCAAGGAAATAATCAGGAGATAGAAAGAGGGTAGCAAAGAGCATTAGAAGGATCATTGAAGGGCAGGGGCAGAAGAACAGAAGATCAGATGGGCCTTTTGGGTTTGACTGACCTATGGTTGAATGAGTGGAGAGGGTTATTTGCAGTGGAATAAGCAGCAGTTTTTAGGTGCCTCTAGGCTTTGTATGGTTTGCCACAAGAATATAATGTGGACCTCAAAAATAATTCAGAGAGAAAAATCTCACTAGATGCCAGTTAGCTTTTCACACTTGAGTAGGCAACAGACAACTGGCTACCAGCTTTCTATTCCCAGTGGAGAAGGGAACATTTCTTGCTGTGATGTCTTCTCAGTTTCATTTGCCCCAGGTATAAGGAATGGCCTTTTCAAATTTTTTTTAAATCTAAAGTGCTGTCACGGTCAATATGTATAATCAAAATACACTGAGTTTCTGCTTGTCTGAAAAGAATCTTTTTGTAGAGGAAAGAGAGCATCCAGAGAAGGCAAGTACAGCCAAGCCACACCCACTGACTTAAAATATTAAAACTTTTGCTGTAACTTTTGACTTTTCTATGTTACTGAGGTAAGGTGCTAGAAAAAAAAACAACAACAAACTTCTGACAAGAGGCGGGTGGGGGATGGGAGTGGGGATTCTTCTGCGGTGAGTGTCCTGCACAAAGAAACCAGTAATAACCATGCTCCGTTGCGGCTCAGAACTTTGGGTGTCTCAAGTGCCAGCTAAAAGGTTTGGAAACATCAGAACTCAGTGCGGTGCTGTAGTCTGCAGTTTGAAGACAGCTACCCAGTAATCACAGCAAGGAGTCTGCTCTCAGGGAAGTGGCAAGCAAAAGACTTTCTAAGAGAAGAGGACTTTGCCCCAGATACCTTTCATTTTATTTTCCTAATCAGTTTTTGCTACCTTCTCTTCAGATTGTACTAATTGGAGATATAGCAATCTCCTAGAGCTGGAAGGGACCTTGAAAGGTCATTGAGTCTAGCCCCCTGCCTTCACTAGCAGGCCCAATTTTTGCCCCAGATCCCTAAGCAGCCTCCTCAAGGATTGAGCTCACAACACTGGGTTTAACAGACCAATGCTCAAACCACTGAGCTATCCCTCCCCACCTGCATTTGATTCTCAGAGAAAAAGGCATGAGAACAAGGGAATCGAAGGTAAAAGTGTGCCACATATCACTAGTGTTTTGAGAGGATTACATTTTCAGAAAGGCCATTTTCCTTCCATGTGAGATATATTAGATAATCCATACTCTGCCACTCAACTTTGAGAGATTGATTCCATTGAGGTTTTAAGTGTCATTAAACAGTACATTTATTTAGGCAACTTCCTTCTTTATGGAGTTAATTTTGATAAATGGCCCTAGAGTTTTTTGGCCCATTTTCAAAAGTTCATGCAATATATCTGAAGTGGGTTTGCAGCGGTATAAAATGAGATCAGAATTGAGACCTTGGAGTGCAATTTCATTTCTGAAACCTCACCTCACTACACCCCAGCAATAGCACTCCCATTTTTATTTGCAGCCTGAAAATTAAATGAAAAATTGTGCTCCGGCCTGCAATTCTTTGGAGCTGTTAAATAAATAAAAATACACTGACTTCCAGATGACACTTGGTCTTTCTGTGGGTCATGAACCATAAAATGGTAGGAGAACAATAGAGATAAGCTATGCAAAGTATAGAATAATGTGAAGTTTTATTTCTTTTTAGAAAAGAAGAAAACTGAGTGCTCCTATCAGAACGGTGTGTGCCAGCATTGTACTGGCATGCCATGAGTACATGCTGAAGTTTGCTGATAATGGATGTTTTATTATACTACTACTTCATGCATGGTACAATGGAAATTCATTATGCATTAATTGGGTGAAATTCTATTGGATTATATTTTTGTTTCTCTACTAGCGAAGTAACATAGGCACAGTCCATCTAAATCCCTGATAGCAGCGACATACTGACCATGACAAGCCAATTTGTAAATAGGAAAGGCCTAACAGCTGGTAGTCAGAAGGCCAGCTTAGAGATCATCTACATGTGAACATTAAGGTGTTTGCTGAAGGTAAGATTTTTAGTCAAGAGCATCCAAATAATAGCTGTCAGTCTTGAGTTTATGCATCACTTCTCCATCTGATTACTGAACTAGCATGGAAGAGTGACCAAAAATGCTTCTACAGCCACAGATATTTTGAACATAGCATATTGTCTAGTGAGGAAACAAAAGTAATTCTAATACTCACTGATCAGTCCCCTATGTTTCTTTTCTAAGGGCAGGTCTACACTAAGGGCGGGGGTCGAACTAGGGTATGCAAGTTCAGCTACGTGAATAGCGTAGCTGAACTCGAAGTACCCTAGTTCAAACTACTTACCCATCCAGACGCTGCGGGATCGAAGTCCGCGGCTCCAAGGTCGACTCCGCCACCTCCGTTTGCAGTGGTGGAGTACCAGAGTCGACCGGAGCGCGCGGGGAGTTCGAACTATCGTGTCTAGATTAGACGCGATAGTTCGAACTCCGAGAAGTCGAACTCACCGCGTCGACCCGGCAGGTAAGTGTAGACTAGCCCTAAGAAAGGCACAACTTTGCTAAGTGGAAATATGAAATATAAAGACATTTTGTTATTTTAAACAGAATATATGGGCCCAAAGAATTAAAGGTGTTACCCAATCACTGTGCAACATTAAACAGTTTTGTACAAAGTTTGGGATACAGAGACTTCAGCCTTAGTGGCTAATATACCATTAAATGTTTTTTAACCTTTTATTAAAGATACATAAAAGAAGTTAAAACAGTCAAAGCATTTGAAATGTAAAGTATTAAGTAAGGGTTTTAACAATATCCTTTGTTCCCTTTAGCGGTGAAGAGGCTTTAGAATGAAAAAAAAACCCCTTATTTAGCAGTCTCTTAACTGGTACTAAAGATGGAATTACTGTTCTTTTGGGGAAAAAGAGAGGATGTTAGCAACAATAGTTGCAGCCCCTTTCAACTAATGTACGATCCTATTTCCTGGAAGACAAAACAAGACATGCACACAAGAGGGAAGAGAAAAGAATAGCAAAGATAGGAAATGCAGCTTTGGTCTCTAGTGTTGACCTCACCTGCAACATTATTGCTAAGGAAAAAAACAACAACAACAACAACAGGCTCAGCACACATTCCCACTAGCCACTCTGAGACCTAACAAATTTGCACCACCATTGAGTTGTCCAAAACATTGTACTTAGGTGCCTCTTTCTGTTCATAGGCCTACAGCAGTGCCACAAAATAATACAGTCCTAGCCAGCTGAGCCAGACTCTCAGTAGACAAAGGAAAAAGGAGAGGTATGTGAAAGAAAAAATAATATAGGGAAGGAAAAGGACATATGCCGGAAGGGTCGGGGGAGCGTGAACATGGAGTCCCACATCCCAGGTAGTGTTTGGGATTTAGCCGCTGCCAGTAAAAGTGGGTGGTATCATCTGGGTCCCTCTCTCTGGCCCAGTATGGTCAGGACATGTTTTAGGACTAGGATGAAGACAGACCAGGATCCCAGGAGATGATGGGGATGGCAAGCCATGATGAAGCACTCTCCCTCCCACTCAGTCAGACAGCATCGCTAGCTAGCTAGCTTTTCCTCCCAAAGGCTATTTTGTAAGGACTGCAAAAGGGATTGATGGAGGGAATAGCTCATCCCCTCATTATTTTGTTCACCAATTAGGCCTAACTTCCAACACACCAATTTTGTTTAATTGATTTCTGGTTTTATATTATTCTTGTTTACCAGGCATGATCTTAGCACAGTCCTTGAATTATATCAGTAGGACATTCTGTTTTAACTCATGTAGTCCTTCTATTTCATTTTTGCACCCTTCCCCCATCAATATCTGTTGTTAGAAGTTATGATGATACTTTAGGAACTTTCATATACTTTTTACAGATAAGTTTACAGTTAGGGTAAATTTGTAGGCCCAATTATCACAATAGACATAATGTGTAACAGTGTTAGGAGAAAAAACTGGATTTGTTTGTTTTTGTTGGAGCCCACAAAAGTTTGATTTCAGTTAAACTTGCCCTGCCTTCATTGCACAACAGGTATAGGAGAGGCAAGGAAGCCATGGACCTGAAAAAATGAGCACATGCCCACACACTGTTTATGGGACCTCTTGAGCCATCTGCAGTCTGTCCTGGAGAATTTCTTGCAGGCTATTCGGTTGCCTGTCCTCTTGCCTTGATTATATTAAATTTGACTGTGAACTCACTATACTTTTTGTTTATAGGAGTCCCTGTGACTGCTCAAGCATTTTTTTTTTTTTTACATACACTGAAAAAAACTTCAATGTGAAGCCTAAAAACAGCTCTCAGCTCAGGTCCCTAACAGCAAACTTTAGGTTCAAAGCTATTCAATTGTTTTTCCATCTTAACAGCTGGGATGGAAGAATGAATTTTTTTTTTTACTTTTTTAAATCCTTCTTTTAGTGTCCTCGTCCCTCAGAAACATGCCCCTGTCCTCCTTCCCCAATCTATCCCTTTCATTGGACCCCTTCCCTGAAGGAATCAGTGGTTTCCTTCCTCAAGGCCTTCAGTTTGGCTCCTTTCCAATCAGCCCCTAGGACCTCTCTCCTGCCTCACTCCTCCTCCGGAACACCTCTTAACACACCACATCTTTCCCCTTTATGTTCATCAAGAACACTCTAAACACTCTCTCCTTTGTGCCACAGCTCCTTCACCAGCTGCTGTGCTCCTTGGTGTTCCTTCTCCCCACCAGTCTAAGACTCCATGGCTCCAGCCCCATTTTTCTCACCACCTCCTCTGTTCTTCTTAAAAGAGCAGCAACTGAGAGGTTCCTTTGCTCTTCACTCCCATTTAGGATTGCGAATTTTGGTTGGATGTATTCCTGGAGGTTTCATCACATGACATAATCTTTAATTAAAGATTAATCTTTTAATTCCTGGAGACTCCAAACAAATCCTTCAGGCTTGGCAACCCTACTCCCCGCTCTCCTAAAGAAAGCTATTGGGGAACACCTTTTGTTTCATAATCAAATACAAATGTTCATAATACAATCCTCAAAGGCAAAAGCTAAGGAGCCCTGAGAGCCAAAAGTAGCCCCAGGTCACATGTTGGACAGCTCAGTTGCACATTCATCCTTAATTTTGGCATTTCCTAACTTTTGTCTTCACTTTGCATTGACACAGTTGTTAGCTGGAGCTAGGAGCACCAAGTTTTCACTCACAAAAAAAATTCTATAACCATTTCAATATTTTTTCAACAACTCAATGCAAGAGAGAAACAAATTCAAAATGTAATATTTTGAAAAAGTTTCTGTTCATTTTTCAGCCAGCTCTATTGTTAATATTTAAAATATATTATAAACTGACTTATTCAGGTAGAAGTTACCACTTTTCAAAAAAGAATGGGAAGAATAGCTAGCCAAAGACTCAAAAAGTAACAGCAAACTTTTTTTTTTAACTACATCAGAAGCAGGAAGCCTGCTAAACAACCAGTTGGGCCACTGATGATCGAATTGCTAGAAGAGCACTCAGGGGGATAAGGCCTTTGTGGAGAATTATTTGCATCAGTCTTCATGGCTGAGAATGTGAGGAAGATTCTTGAGCCTGAGCCATTCTTCTTAGGTGACAAATCCTAGGAACCGTCCCAGATTGAGATGTCATCAGAGGAGATTTTGGAACAAATTGATAAATTGAACAGCAATAAGTCACCAGGACCAAAGGGTATTCACCCAAGAGTTCTGAAGGAACTCAAACGTGAAATTGCAGAACTACTAACTGTGGCATGTAACCTAACATTTAAATCAACTTCTGTACCAGATAACTGGAGGATAGCTAATGAAACATCAATTTTAAAAAAAAAGGTTCCAGAGGTGAGGGGGTCAACAACCTTGTGGACAATGGGGATCCAGTGGATATAGTGTACTTAGATTTTCAGAAAGCTTTTGACAAGGTCCCTCACCAAGGGCTCTTAAGCAAAATAAGCTGTCATGGGATAAGAGGGAAGGTCTTTTCATGGATCAGTAACTGGTTAAAAGTTAGGAAACAAAGAGTAGGAATAAATGGTCAGTTTTTAGAATGGAGGAAGGTAAATATTGGTGTCCCCCGGGCTCTGTACTGGGACCAGTACTATTCAACATATTCATAAATGATCTGAAAAAAGGTTAAACAATGAGGTGGCAAAATTTGCAGATGATACAAAACTACTCAAGATAGTTAAGTCCAAAGCAGACTGCAAAGAGTTACAAAGGGATCTCACAAAACAGGGTGACTGGGCAACAAAATGGCAGACAGAGGATGAAAGTAAGTCGGTATGGTTTGGTACAGCATACCACAAGAGCCGGTACACAAGTGCAGCCCCTTTAGATCGCCACCAGAGCCCCGGCGCTCCCAGCCGCCGCTGCTACCCCAGGGCTCTGGCAGCGGGGCTCTGGTGATGATTTAAAGGGCCCAGGGCTCCCAGCCGCTGCTACCACAGCCAGAACCCCAGACCCCACCTCTTCTGGTTGAGGCCCCACCCACTGCTGAGGATTCCGGCCCTGCGTACTGGTAAGTCCTTCAAGTTACTTTCACCCCTGATGGCAGATGAAATTCAATGTTGATAAATGCAAAGTAATGCACATTGGAAAACATAATCCCAACTATAGATATAAAACGATGGGGTCTAAATTGGCTGTTACATTCAAGATAGAGGTCTTGGAGTCATTGTGGATAGTTCTCTGAAAACATCCACTCAATGTGCAGCAGCACTAAAAAAAGCGAACAGAACGTTGGGAATCATTAAGAAAGGGATAGATAATAAGATAGAGAATTTCATATTGCCTCTATATAAATCCATTGTACGCCCACATCTTGAATACTGCGTGCAGAGCTGGTCACCCTATCTCAAAAAAGATATACTGGAAATGGAAAAGATTCAGAAAAGAGCATCAAAAATGATTAGGGGTATGGAAAGGCTTCCATATGAGGAGATGTGATAAATGAAGTGGGGGTGAGGGGTAGCTCCCTTTTATTGACACCCAGCCAGCCAGTTAGCTATAAAGTCCCTCTTGGTAGTTGCTTGCTTTAGCTGTAACGGGTTAAAAAGTCTCCATGATAAAGAAAAGGGAGTGGGCACCAGACCAAAAAAGTCAATGGGAAAAAAGCTTTCCCTTTGTGTTCTGTGGTTGTTCTCTGAAGAGATGGGAACAGAGCAAGTCAGGACTATGACTATGCTGTAAAAAGCTTTTTGCCAGGTAGGGAAATCATCAGATTATACCTAGAACTACCCAAATATGTAAGTAGATTAGGAATGTCTAGAAAGACGCAATTAGGTTTATTTCTTTTATTTTCTGTAAGGCTTGTGGACTCCTCTGTGCTAACCCCAGATGCTTTTCTTTGCTTGTAACCTTTAAACTGAACCCCCAAGAAAGCTATTTCTGGTTCTTAATTTTTGGTATTGCTCTTTTAAAATCTAGCAAAAGTCTAAATTCCAGATGTCTTTTCTTTCTTTTGTTTTTAATTAAATTTACCGTTTTTAAAGAACAGGATTGGATTTTTGGTGTCCTAAGACATTTGTGCATGTTGTTTAATTAGCTGGTGGCAACAGCTAATTTCTTTTGTTTTCTTTCTCAGCTCTTCCTCGGAGGGGTGTGAAAGGACTTGAGGATACCCCAAAGAAAGGAATTCCCAAGTGCTCCTTCCTGGGATCCGAAAAAGGGGTTTGCACTTGGGTGGTGGCAGTGTTTACCAAGCCAAGGTCAGAGAGACGCTGTAACCTTGGGAGTTTAATACAAGCCTGGAGCAGCCAGTATTAATTTTTAGAATCCTTGCGGGCCCCACCTTCTGCACTCAAAATGACAGAGTTGGGAATCAGCCTTGACAGGAGAGATGAATAAAACTGGGACTGTTCAGCTTGGATGGCTAAGTGAGGATACGATAGAGGTCTATAAAATCACAACTGGCGTGGAGAAAGTGAATAAGGAAGTGTTATTTACTCCTCCTCATAACACAAGAACCAGGGGTCACGAAATGAAATGAATAGGCAGAAGGTTTAAAACAAACAAAAGGAAGTATTTTTTCACATAACACACAGTCAATCTGTGGAACTCTTTGCCAGAGGATGTTGTGAAGGCCAAGACTATCAGGGTTCAAAAAAGAACTAGATACATTCATGGAGGATAGGTCCATCAATGGCTATTAGCCAGGATGGGCAGGGACGGTGTCCCTAGCCTCTGTTTGAATGGTGACAAGAGATGGATCACGTGGTGATCATCTGTTTTTTTCATTCCTTCTGAAGCATCTGGCATTGGCTACTGTCAGAAGACAGGATACTGGGCTAGATGGACCTTTGGTCTTACCAAGTCTGGCCATTTTTATGTTCCGGATTAAGTCTCCAGATGATTGTTTCAAGCTCGTCCAAACTATTTGCACTTCTTGGAGGCTGCCTTGCCATTCCTTTCCACAAGGCTCTTCTAACCCAGCCTCTCCGCAATAGTCACTTCCAACTGCTTTTCCTCCTCAACTTTCCAGTACCAAGTACAAAGCGTTATTAGTGTGTTAGATTGCATATGAGATAAGGAGAAAGGAATGACTGAGATGAGAATCTCCTCTTCCTCCTTCCCTCCAACGACTTGTATGCAACCACCCACGTCGATCGCAATTTCATGAAAACCTACCAGAAGAGCAAAAATGAATAACCTGACATCTTTTGTAGAAGAAGCTTTATTCAGAAGTAACTAATTAGAAGCCCACAAGATTCATTCTTATAGTACACTGAGACATTACATGGAATAAGATGCTTTACTTTAGTTCTTTCCAGTGTCACTTTCCAGACTGAAGTTCTTACAAACAGCTAAGATGACATCATATGGAAACCTGTGCTGCCACTTCACTAGTTTCATTGCTGATGCTACTGTAGCCCCACATCACTCTGAGCAAGGGGGCTGTGTCCTAAGTGAGACATGTGCTATTGACTTCCCCCAGGCAGCTGAAGGGAGGGGGAAAATGTACCCACCCCAGTTACCCAGGCAATCTTACTTCCTCAAACAATGGAGAATTAGAAAGCAGAAGACAGACAGGCAGCACTGCAAGCAGTCCAGAGCCCTGGCTGCCTGGGAAAGCAGGGGGAGACTGTGAACAGTCTAACTTTTCCTGCAGGCAGCAGAGACCAGACGGGGAGTGGAGGGGAGGAAGGTCTCCCTACAACCTGCCTATCCAGCACTTTTAGGCCCTCAATTTTGCCTGACCACAGTACTTCCAGGCCTAGCCACTGTCCTGTCTTTCCCCCTCAGCCTGCCAAAATCCCCCAGGAGGGAACAATCCACTCCTTCTGCCACCTGCCCACCAGCGACAGAAGGAGACATCCTGTCTCTCCTGCACCACCTGCAGCCTGCTTGCCTTGCAGCCAGCCCATGCTGGCTTCCAGACTTTGGATCCAGAGATCCAACCCATTGGCATCTGAACCTGCTGGTTCCAATCTCTAAAATTGCCAGCACCATTCCAGAAGAGAGTGGATGATGGCTAATTCCTCTCCAGTGATCCCCAAGGAGGACCTGCTTGCTTGGACCAGTTTCCTGACTGCTCAGCCAGAAGAGGAACCCGAGTGAGCACCCTGTATTATAGTTAGAGTTAATCTGGGATCATTAAAGCACACTGCATCTGTGAAAGGACTTTAATCTACCTGGATCATCAAGACCTGCATTACCAGTTCCCAGAAACAAACTATTATACTAACAGCATCTCCTTATAGGCCTGCAATATGTTTCCATGTGCACCTCTTGGGGACCTGAGATGGATCTGAATGGGGAGATGCTTTTGTTCAGAATTTTGAAGAATGTGCAGTTGAGTGACCTAATGTGTTTGCCAGTAGAGCCTTTAGTAATTAAAAAGTATTATTCATATCTCTAAACACTGTGATCGTTTAATATTCTTATTGACTGTATCTTTCTCTTTAATCAAATCTTGATATACATTTTACAGTTATTGTTTTTAACTTGTTTGCCTGAGAAAGTTTGAATTATTTGTGAGTTCCAATGTGGTAGCCACCGCCTAAGCATGAAAAACCCTTTGTCTCACTGGAGACTATTTATTCTGCCAAACAGCTTATTCTGCCATGTAGCGTTATTCTTTAGCAAACCAGGAGGAGGAGTCTGGCACCTACCAGAAATACCGCAAAATGAGCCCAGGTGACAGAAACTTTGTAGACATTCAGAGACTGTGAGGTACCTCTCTCCTGTTCGCGCACAATTCAGATACCAATCCAGCTCCAAAAAGAGGTTACACTACATTACATCGTCTAGTCTCTGCAAGTTTGTGAAACTCTTTTTTAATCATACATTTATCTATACAATTTAATATACTGTTATGACAGGGGTCACCAAAAGGTACTGTTACACATTGTTTTACAAGTTCCTTTTTTTTAGTACATGAGCAAGTTTTTAGTCTTGAAGAAATTCTGATCCAGTTTTCTTTTATGGGAAGCTCTGACAAGCAGCAAGACGGTTTGCTCTCTGCCTTATTCTAGAGTTAATCCTTGAGCCAGAGTTGCTCTTTGGGAACTGGGTATTGGTGGTGGGCTGCGGACTGTTTGTGGCTGGACTGATCAAGGTGCGTATGCTATAAACAAATAAAGTTACTCTAAGAAGATACCCTGTGTCTGTCTGCATCATTGATTTTTCTCCCTGTAGTAGGAGGCAGAGTTTCAAGCCCCTCACCCAGTCAAAAGATAAGCGATTGCAAGCCATTATGGGTGATTAGGTGTAAATACCAAACAATAACCAACTGTCATGGGGTATTCTCCTAGATGGCCTGGCTGGCTGGGATTAAAAAAACCCAAACGAACAGTCTGAGGTAGAAGGAAGGCTTCACATCTGAGTCCTGTAACAAAAACCATTGAGTAACATGGCGACTGAGCGGAGGGTGGGGGCTTTCAGAAAACCAAGCTTGTTTGGGAATCATAGAATCATAGAATCTCAGGGTTGGAAGGGACCTCAGGAGGTCATCTAGTCCAACCCCCTGCTCAAAGCAGGACCAAACCCAACTAAATCATCCCAGCCAGGGCTTTCTCAAGCCTGACCTTAAAAACCTCTAAGGAAGGAGATTCCACCACCTCCCTAGGTAACCCATTCCAGTTCTTCACCACCCTACTAGTGAAAAAGTTTTTCCTAATATCCAAGCTAAACCTCCCCCTCTGCAACTTGAGACCATTACTCCTTGTTCTGTCATCTTCTACCACTGAGAACAGTCTAGATCCATCCTCTTTGGAACCCCCTTTCAGGTAGTTGAAAGCAGCTATCAAATCCCCCCTCATTCTTCTCTTCTGCAGGCTAAACAATCCCAGTTCCCTCAGCCTCTCCTCATAAGTCATGTGTTCCAGCCCCCTAATCATTTTTGTTGCCCTCCGCTGGACTCTCTCCAATTTATCCACATCCTTCTTGTACTGTGGGGACCAAAACTGGACACAGTACTCCAGATGAGGCCTCACCAGTGCTGAATAGAGGGGAATGATCACTTCCCTCGATCTGCTGGAAATGCCCCTACTTATACAACCCAAAATGCCATTAGCCTTCTTGGCAACAAGGGCACACTGTTGACTCATATTCAGCTTTTCGTCCACCGTAACCCCTAGGTCCTTTTCTGCAGAACTGCTGCCCAGCCATTTGGTCCCTAGTCTGTAGCAGTGCATGGGATTCTTCCGTCCTAAGTGCAGGACTCTGCACTTGTCCTTGTTGAACCTCATCAGATATCTTTTGGCCCAATCCTCTAATTTGTCTAGGTCCCTCTGTATCCTATCCCTACCCTCCAGCGTATCAACCACTCCTCCCAGTTTAGTGTCATCTGCAAACTTGCTAAGGGTGCAGTCCACACCATCCTCCAGATCATTAATGAACATATTGAACAAAACCGGCCCCAGCACCGACCCTTGGGGCACCCCCACTTGATACCGGCTGCCAACTAGACATGGAACCATTGATCACTACCCGTTGAGCCCGACCATCTAGCCAGTTTTCTATCCACCTTACCGTCCATTCATCCAGCCCAGAGTTCTTTAACTTGCTGGCAAGAATACTGTGGGAGACTGTATCAAAAGCTTTGCTAAAGTCCAGAAATAGCACATCCACTGCTTTCCCCTCATCCACAGAGCTGGTTATCTCATCATAGAAGGCAATTAGGTTAGTCAGGCATGACTTGCCCTTGGTGAATCCATGCTGACTGTTCCTGATCACTTTCCCCTCCTTTAAGTGGTTCAGAATTGATTCCTTGAGGACCTGTTCCATGATTTTTCCAGGGACTGAGGTGAGACTGACTGGCCTGTAGTTCCCTGGATCTTCCTTCTTCCCTTTTTTAAAGATGGGCACTACATTAGCCTTTTTCCAGTCATCCGGGACCTTCCCCGATCGCCATGATTTTTCAAAGATAATGGCCAATGGCTCTGCAATCTCATCGGCCAACTCCTTTAGCACCCTCGGATGCAGCGCATCCGGCCCCATGGACTTGTGCTCGTCCAGCTTTTCTAAATAGTCCCGAACTACTTCTTTCCCCACAGAGAGCTGGTCACCTCCTCCCCATACCGTGCTGGAACTGAACAGACCAGGAAAGAGAGTCGCTAAGAGTATGTCCTCACTGCAGTTCGTCCAAGGGATTGGTATCTGGCACTGAGCACTCTGGTTAGTCTAGCCCAGGTGTGAGACTCCCCCACAGCAGACACTACCCATGCTATTTTAATACTTCTGCACTTGCCAGTGTGTGTCTGGGCACTTTGCATTGAGATACTCTAGGACTCTTTTCCAGCCAATTGCAGGAGCACTCATCTGTCCTTCAGGGGGAATTGTAGGAAGACACTGGAGGACTATCAGCACTCGTGTGGTTTAGCAAAGTGAGTGGGTTCCAGCCTGAGCCCTTATATATAGGCCCCAGACAGGTGAGTTAGCCACAACTTAAAGCACCTCAAAACCTAGGTCAGGCTCGGCATGGATGGTATGGGGGTGGGGAGGAGGAACTGAGCTAAAGCCTGGGTAACAACCCAGGTTAACAGTGAAGACATATCCTAAGAGACAAACTGAAATCACACTGAGTCCCAGGAGCTCTGTTCTACTCTTAAGTGAAAGAGTATCTAATTTTGTTTGTAGTCATGTGTAGGATTAGATGAGACTAAAAGCGTGTAGGCCATTTTGGAGTAATTTCCTCCTATACTTTGTTGCTACTGCTAAATAAAATACTTAATTTTAAGAAGCCTGTTTGTCATTCTCACTGGTTGCAGATGCCTGAAGCCACAATCAAGAAGGTGTTTAAGCCCCAATTTGGCCTGCATGGTAATGAAAGGTTGTCATAAATAGGGTGTCGTACCCAGACCCCAATCTAAGAATGGAAAAACTGCAAGGCTACTCCTCAAAAGCCCAATACCCAGGGGGGTGCACTCCGATAGACTAGAAAGGGAACAGAGGTGTAGCTAGCCCTCTATCCATTACAGATATGCATAACTTTTCATTAAAAATTGAGAGCACTAACCTGTTTCATATAAGCCACCTAAATAATAACAGTAGTATAGCTTTATACCAGTGGTGAAAGGTGAAAGGCTGTCTGTTCCATTGCAAATATCCTAACCATCCAGTCCCTTTCATTGCAGTGATCTGGATTGTAACATCAACCCTTGTCTCACAATTTCTTCAAATAAATGCAATCATCTTTTACATTTAAGCTAACCACAGCCATATACATTTCTCAAAAGCAAGTGAATCATGGATTTCTTTTCTGACTGACATCTTAAGTACCCACAATTCTGAATCTAGTTTGGTTCTCTAGATGCTTGATACCTCAGTACATCATTAGATTAGACTTTGCTATGTTTAAGCCTGAGGAGAGCTCTCCAATGAATTGTCTTTTACCTCATTAATATTTTCCCCAAACTCTGTTCATTGTCTATCACCCGTTTATCCACTGTGCTCAGTTTAGCTGCCACTACTTCTCTTGGGAGGTTGTGGAGCTCTGTAGCTTGTCATTCCTTGACATTAATTCTTCAATTGTCTGTTTAACTGAGGGTGGGGGGGTTCCCTTCCACAAGGATTCAGCATGCCTGGAAGTACTGGGCTGGTGTTGGCAATGTATTGGCTGCTGACAATGCAAGGATCTTGAGGAAATTCATGCCTTCAACTTTCTTTTTTCCCCTCCTCTCAGCATTTAGCTTCATATTTGTTCAAACGTGACTAGTTTATTTTTGAGTAGTAGCACTCTCAAAAGCAAAGTTCTTTCTGGCAATGTGTGCCTATGTCTGTGGTGGACAAGGAGGTGAGATAAAATATAACAGCTACAGCCACTGTATTGGCAGATGCTGGAAGCTGAGCAAGGGACTGTTAAGATCATGAGCCTCTGCTTGAGCTGAAGAGCCAAGCTGCACAGGTGGAGGCTGTCACAGACTTACATCCTCCATGGACTGGGCACAAGGGAAACTCATAAACATACACCGCATTACACAACCATTCTGCTAGCTGGCATGCTAGCAGAGGTTCCCTATGATTTTTTGTCACTTGATGAGGATGTGCCATATATTAGAATGCAGCCAATTAATCATGTGTCCATTGTTCTGCATGTGCCAGATACTGAGAGACCCCAAACACCTGTAGCTCCCATTGGGACAGCAATTTCTCAGCAGTAAAGCTGTCCAGAAAACAAATTGCATTTCATGGAAAATGTCAAGGTTTAGAATTTGTTTTCATTTCCCAACAGAACAAAACAGATACCTTTCATGATTTTTCTCCTCCATGAAGACACAGGAAAGAGACCCACCCATCCCAGAATAGTCAATTGCCCAGTGGTTAGGGTACTCTCCTACATCCCAGGTTTAATTCTCGGGTCTGCATCAGGGATATCATGGACATGAACCTGACCTCCCTCATCCTAGCTGAACGCCCTAACCACCAGACTATTAGCTATTCTGTGGTCTCTCTGGACCCAAGACAGTTCTGTTGAAAAATAAGCATCCAGAAAAAGTTGAATCAGCATTTTCTGATCAAAAAGCAAAACACATTTCATTGAAAAATTCCTAAAGAGAACCTCTCAGAATTGGAGCCATATTAATTCTGCCAGATGGTTACAGTTTTTTCATGTCTTTCCACCTCCTCAGAGCAAATGCAACTTGCCTGTCTCTTTCAAGGAATCAGCAACACTCCCTTTCATGTTTTCCCCACCTCATACTTGGGGGTCCCATAATTTTTTGAGAACAGCCTTTTAAAAGGACCTCATATAACCTTCCTGTATCAGACCACACACCTCATGATCCTGCTTAAAACTTTCAGTTAAAGCAATAGACTCATAATTTAAGTAGATGTTATTAAAATTAACTTTTTTTTCCTAATCAGTTCAATACACTCATGCAGTACATCTGCACACTCCTACATGTCCCATATATTGATAATGAAATATACACTACTTAACACCAAGGCCTTGTTGTGAAGTGCCAATGGATTAGCATCAAAGCAATACATTTTAGTAACAGAAGACTGCATACCAGGAAAAAAAAACAGCACATTTTTTCCATTGATTTTTGCAGGTTTATTGAAGCTAAAAAATGTACTGATATGTGTATATTAAACCCATGGATTATTTTAAAGAATATTGTTCATAAACCTAGCACGGTGTTTCACTGCCCCATTTGCATTTAAACTGCCTCATTTCTGTGGGATAATAAAAACTACTGTGTCAACTCTGAACACCAAGGATTCCTAACTCAGGAGACAGAGATTTCACAAACTTGGCCAACATAGTCTGGTGTACAGCAGAAAGAGCAAAATAAAGAGGAAAAAAAACAAATCATATGACCTGCAATGTTAATAGGTTACACATACTAAATATATGCATATGCTACACGGAAAATACCATACACACATCATATAGTCTATTTTGTATTTTGCTGTGCCACTGTTATATATTTATATAATTACTCCTATACCACTACACCTTGTACGATTATTGTACTTTTAAAATAAAAATAAATAAGGGAAAACTCCAATCTGATACCATCCTAAATACAACAGTGAGACAAATTTAAAAAAAAAGAAAGAAAAAGAAAAAGAAAAAACCTGAGGGCTAGATTCACTAAGAAACAGGATATGCTCAGCAACACCACACCTAACTTTTAGGTACCTCGAAAATCATGGGGATTCACAAAGCCTGAGGATGCTACCTAGGTTCCCTGTATAATGAATGAGGAAAGATAATCAGCTCAGAATGTGATTGGAAAGCCTGCACAATATGCACCGCCTCCATTAAGCTAGCCAATGAGAGAGGCCAAGCTGAGGGGTGCGTGCTAAGCTGTGGCCCCTTCCTCAGATAGTCAACTAAATCTCGGTTGCAGGGAGGCACCACCCTCAGCACAAGATCCTCAGCTGTAAACCCTCCCTTGCAGTAAGGTGTGTATGCCTTTTTAGCAAGGGGGAGGAGAACAACCTTCATAATATTTAGCCTAAAGGTGAGAGTACTCACCTGGAATGTGGGGACACCTGCTTCAAGTGCCCTGTCTGCTTAAGGAAAGAAAGGATTTGAACTGGAACCTGCCTTCTCTAATCTGAATGCCCTAAACATGGGGCTACAGAATATTCTGATGGGGCGGGACAATGGTGGTGGGACCTCCTTCAGTCTCTCCTGTTGAGCTGTTCCACCATGGATAAATAATTACAGTCAGAGCGGGGCGGGGGGATTCTAGGTCTCCCCCTTTCCAACTCTAACCCTCAGGCTCCGGAGTCACTCATGCTTGTGTGCTCTCTCTCAATGATTCTTTCATTATTTATCCACAGTGGAAGAGCTTTGAGAGGAGAGACTGAGGGAGCCCCTCAGGCCACACCCCATCCATCAGATCATCCCATAGCTCAGTAGTTCCGACACTAACCTGAGAGGTGGCAGATCCCAGTTCAAATCCAAAGTCCTCTTGTTGAGTGCCCTAACCACTGAGCTTATGAGGGAGGCCCCAACACATTGATAACCTTCTCTATAGGGGGCTAATCTGGCAGGCAAGCTCAGGCAGAGGAACACTTAGCTTCCCCCTGTTCACAAATCACTCTGTGGCTTAGACAGCTGGGGTTGCAGTGTGCATGCTCAGAGGCAGAGACATAGGCACCTGGAGAATTCAGACTGCAAAGATGAAGGTACTGAGCAAGTTTAGGTATCTGCAGCAGCTGAGTGGGGCCTTTGAATCCCAGTGTGACCTGAACCTAGGATTCAGTGGTAGTTAGGCACATAGATCCTTTTGTGAATCGAGCCCAGGGATCGGCAACCTTTGGCATGTGGCCCGTCCGGGTAAGCCTCCTGGTGGGCCGGGCTGGTTTGTTTACCTGCCGCGTTCGCAGGTTTGGCCGACCGCGGCTCCCACTGGCCACGGTTTACTGCTCCAGGCCAATGGGGGCTGTGGGAAGCGGCGGCCAGCACGTCCCTCGGCCTGGGGCGGCCAAAGGTTGTTGATCCCTGATCTATCCCAATGAGTACAAAGCCTGGTGAGTATAGATGTTTGGAGGGTCCTACTCTGCCAACATCCCTGTGTGAGAGACAGGGTGATGGCACATCCAGTAGAGGCAGCAGCCTCTTTTACCAATCCTTTTCAGAAGATCCCCAGAGAAAGAACTGTGTGTTTGTGTAAAGGGGTCACTTGCTGGTACACCCCCTCCTGTCCAAACATGGCAGAGCAGCCTCTTTAGCTCTGGTATCCCCTGCCAATGGTCACGCCAAGCTTGGGGTGACTTGTCACTTTTCATGACACAGCCCTCTGGCAAGGTTGCTTACAGTCCCCACCCCTTCCGGAATAATAAAGAGTCCAATAAAACAGAAGTCCAAATACTCTGTCCTAAGCCTTTCGACCCCATCCTGGGTTTGATAGTCCTTGCTCCCTTTGTGACAGATTTCTTTTTACAAACCTCTTCGAGAGCCAGGGCCCTCCCTCTACTCTGAGTTCCATGCAGTAGAGCTAGCATCTGCTTCAGTAGACTTGTTGGTGTTTCCCTGGGCCACTTCCTACTTTCAGGATGATGCAGAGTCTTCCAAGCTCCATACCAGCATGCAGCACCTCGCAGGCTAGACCACCATCCAGCTATGTGATATCTCTTCCTCTAAATTCCTTTTTCCCGGAGAGGTCCTCCTTTCTGGAGACTCCTCTCTCTAGGGAACTTCTTTTTCTAGAAGCAGCCTTTTATCTTAGCTGCTGCTGGTCAACCCAGGGCTGCCCAGAGGGGGGGGCAAAAGGGGCAATTTGCCCCAGGCCCCGAGCCCCACAGGGGCCCCCACGAGAGTTTTTCAGCGCCCCTGGAGCAGGGTCCCTCACTCACTCCGGGGGGCCCGGAAAACTCTTGCGGGGCCGGGTGCAGGAGCTTCTTCGCTCCCGGTCTTCACCAGCGGGGGGTCCTTCTGCTTCGGGGCGGAAGGACCCCCCACTGGCGAATTACCGCCGAAGCCGGAGCGGGACCCGCCGCCGAAATTCAGCTCGGTCTTCGGCGGTAATTCAGCGGCAGGGGGCCCTTCCCTTCCGGGACCCGCTGCCGAAGTGTCCCGAAGACCCGCGGTGGGGGGCCCCCGCCGCTTAATTACCACCGAAGACCGGGCTGCACTTCAGCGGCGGGTCCCGCTTCGGCGGTAATTCGGCGGCGGCGGGGTCCCCGCTGTGGGTCTTCGGGGCACTTCGGCGGCGGGTCCCGGAACGGAAGGGCCCCCTGCCGCCGAAGACCCCGGGCCCCCGGAATCCTCTGGGCGGCCCTGGGTCAACCACTTTCTCACGGGTAGGGAAGTAATTGTTCTGCCCTTTAATCCCTGTGTGGCTGCTACAGGATGGAGTTTATACACCCCATCATAGTTTGGCATTATAAAAAAAATATTTGTACCATTTTATGTTTAGACATTTTATGTTTATGTTACTACTCTTGCTCACCCAGCTTATTATATACTTGAACTCTGCCTGCACAGTTTAGAATGTGCACTTCTTGGAGCACAACTAATGTTTTTTTCCAGCACTAAGTAAACCGAATGGAGATTGGCAAATGAAAAATAAAAGGACACAGATGCAGATACTTGAGGATCATTGTTTATGCTGTGGCATTTTACAGAGGAGCCAGTGATTGTCTACTGTAGGATCTGCTAAATAAGGTAAAGATACTATTTAAGTACACAAAGAGATAGGGAGAGCACAGTATGCCTCTTCCTCTTTCATAGGGGCTAGTGAAATTCCCATTCCATGCACTCCAAAGGTATGTCTATATTACAATTAATGTCTCCACTGCACTCTCTTTCTTTGGGTCTGGGCCTTAGAGACAAAAATCTAACCCTTAATAAATAACTCTACAGCTGCTGGATTTTTTCAAAATAATTGCAAATCACCGCACATTTCTCTTGGTATAGTCAGGATATTGAGACCAATGGCCTCAGTCTTGTTTTGGTGGTTACTACCTGTAAATTACATCTGTAAATTGACTGATATCTTGAAACAAGTGCTCCTTCTAACAGTCTAAAACAAATTTGATCATTTACTTCTGGTCAAATTTGTTTTCCATCAAAACATTTGACAAAGTGACTTTTTGACCAAAATTTGCATTTTTGCAAAAATGTACATTTTGGGTGAAATTATCAGGAGGAAGACTGATGAATAACTGGAAAATCAACCTCTTAAATATTTTTATTACTATTATTATTATTATTTTCACCTAAACCTTTGGTTTGAAAAAAATTCAAATTGTGGTTTTTTTGAGAGTCAGGTTATTTAAACAGAAAAAAACAAAAAACAAACAAAAAAATTTACCCAAAAATTGTTTCCCAAAAAACCCTCTTTTACAAAAAAATATTTCTTTTTTTGTTAAATAAAAGAATGTTCAGGGGAAATTTAGAAAAAGAAACACACTTCAAAGTTTCCAGTGAAAAATAATTGGCATTTTTTCAACCAGTAGTTGACCTAAGTCCCCTTTGCGCTTTTGTAAATCATCTCCATGGAGATAAAATTATCAGCCATAAGTAAGTAAATACAATTTCATGGACAAAGTGTGTGGTAGATTAGAGTTGGGATATTTCAGGCTTCCAAAATAATTGCTGTACACTTGAGCTTTCTGCAGAAATCTTATCCATTTGGACAGGATCGTGTAATGCATGTGTGCATGCATGTACAAATACACACATACCCACATACATTATCTGCCTGTACATCTCCTTTGTAACTTTGAAAATCATTCCCTGAATTCCAATATAATGGTTATTGCACATTTCTGATTTTACAGAAAACTACTGCACATTACCTCATAAAACACACCTTTTAAAATTTAATTTGGGTTTGGTTCAGATTGGTTCAAGTCCATTTGGATTCAGTTGTTCAGGTTATTTCTGGCCAATTTCGCTCAGTTTAATGTTAATACATAGCCAGGATGTAATCAGTTTAGGAGGGCAATTAGTGACTACCTACCAAAAGAATCCAAACAAGTGTGTCCAAACCAGTAGAAATGGAAGCCAGTGCATGCTGGGCAGTGTCTATGGAACATTCAGGATGTGTAATGTCATACAAGACTAGACTTTCACATCAGCTCCACCACATTATTCTTCTATGCCCCTATCTCCTTGGGCATACAGACCCTTTCATACTGAAGCTAAAGCCAGTTAGGGAGACCAGAACCATCAATTTCTACCCCTCAATAAAAGAGTCTCTTTCCCCTCAGAGGGAAAGGATCTTTGTTTAGCAATATGCTGCATGCTTTTGGAGAAGGCATTTGTCAAGCTCCCATTAGATTGGCGTGCAGATTTTTCCTTTAGTGGCTAAAATGACACAGTCAGTTTTAATGAGTCAATTAGAATGTCTATGTGGAGAATGTGATTCAGAGGCTGTGGGATTTGGCTACAGTCTTGTTACAATTTGGATGGGATCAGCCGCTGATGTAATTAATTTTCAGTTTGGTGTTGCTACAGTACACGGCAGAGCCTTTTTCTATTTGTTCTTGTAATCAGATTCCTGAAATAGCTTGATTTAGAGGGACAACTTGAATTAGATAGAGATCTGAACAATTGTGTAAGGTAATAATTTCTGCAGATAAATTGCATCGTGTCTTTGAAGTTCCTCATGAATCTCAGATAAAGGAAGGGTGAACATACATGCGGCAGGACATTCATTTGTCATGCAGATGGATGGGATAACACAGTGCATAAAACTGGTTGAGGCAATCAGGTGCCAGTTGATACCAGAATGCTGAGTGTGATATTAGTTGTTGCCCACTGGTAGCATAGTGAGTATCCTATTTGCTCCTGTTCCTGCTTTGCCTTTGTTCATCTACAGCATTAAAGGCACAAGTATTGAAGATTTAGGATTTAAAGAAAGGTGTGTTAGGAGGGTGTTGAGAAGGGCTCAGCCGAGGCTCGTCCCTCAGCGGGGCTGTGGGTAATCCCACCGCCTCGTGCTAGTTTGCTCTGGGCCCAAGCCCTGAGTTTGGGCCCTTAGGCAGGGGCTGAGCCAATAGTTCAATGTGAGCCCTGGCCCTAGGTCAGGGTGGGGCAGCAAACACAGTCAAGAGCTCAGGCTTCTGAGAGTCTGCTGCAAGGGGGAGACTGCAACCCGTGAGTAGGGTGGCAGGGGGAACGTAGGCCCACCCACTCCACTGCGTCCCAGCCCGGGGCCCTAGCAGCGGCAGAAGGCTCACGGCTGCATCAGTGGGGTTCCTGACCGCAACACACTGACATTGGTTCTGGCCCTGCTGCAGCCAGGCCAGGGTCGGCTGCCCCCGGGCTACTTCCGGACTATCCCTCGTAAGATACCTGGGTTTGGCTGGCGTCCTCAGCGGTTTCCAGCACCATCGGTTCCTCCGGGTAAGTAGAGAAGGGTAGGCTCGGCTGCTCCTCGGGGTAGCTGGTGAGGGGTAGGCTCGGTTGGCCTGGCCAGTCCTCGGGTCGGCCGCGGCCCACCGGCGTTCCCCAACCCGAAGCTAGACCACAGGCATCTGGCCTCTCCAGCGGCTGGCTTTCAACTGAGCTTTACAGCGGGGCTTTTCTACTTCCTGTCCTGTGCCGTGGCCTCTGAGAGGCGGGCGCAGGACCTACTGGCTCTGCCCATGTTGGGGCTAGGGGAGGCTCGTCCCTCAGAGGGGCTGTGGGGTATCCCACCACCTCCCTACAGAGGGGGAGAGTAGAGACATGTTCAATAGACACACAAAATATGAAGAGCAGTAAATAGGTGGTTGTCTATCAAACATTCTTTAATGGTAAAGGGTTATTCCTCCTTCACTCTGTGGAAGCATAAATAGAAAGTAATTTACAACCTGCACATAGTGAAGAAGCCTCTATAAATTTAGAAGAGTTCATTTAATGGCACCTTGAATCATGATGTATGTAAAAGTTCTGCCTCAGACTAATCTTGACATTTGCCAGGCCCCAGATGTGTGGAGAAAGCAGAGGTGTGTCACCACCTGCATTTTGTAAAAAGAGAACAGACTGTTATGCAGATTTCCATGTGGGAATTTTATAAATATAACAGCAGGTTATTAAAAGTTTCCACATCTTGCCAGACAACTTGGGAAGGTGGAAAACATCATCCTCATCTATCCCAGTCAGGCATACTTGCCACATCAAAGACAGATATTATAGACAGAGTAAGAGTACCATCTTGGGCAATGACTTCCTAGTGCTTTCCTTCTATACACTTGTGGAGAACAGGGCATGCAGTTAGAAGACATTTGTTTTTCAGTGCTATATATCAAATGCTGATGTGGCAGGTTATACAGACAAGTGAGCTCATTAAAAAGGAGTCCTTCAAGCCTTTGCACTGAGGCTAATTCTCACATGGCTTTAGCTAACTGAATTAGTCACCACTCCTCCCTCCCTTCCCCTCCCGCCCACTCCCTTCCACTTCCTCTGAAACATTAGATATTGGTCACTGCTGGAAGGGAGGATCCTGGACTTGTTAGACTAATGGACTGATTAGCAGAACATAAGTAGGATGAATTCAGTGTGCTTATGGATAGCAGAGGACAGAGCACTGCAAGCATGTGGGATTACCAACCAAAGAATGAGTCATTTTCACTGAACTCCTTCTCCTCTAAGGTCTATTGCATCAGCTGCCACTTCTTCCGGAGACCCTAGTCGTTGGCTTGCAGAAATCACTGGACTGAATCTAAATCATTTTACAGAAAATCGGAGTCAATTCCTCTGGGTTTATATTGTTTTGGGGACACCCATGCACCTTAAGAAAGTATCAGTAGTATCAATGTCTATAGCAATAGATATCAAACTGAAAAGGTCTTACATTTAATGCAGGAAAAAAACAAGTCATTTAAAGATAAAGTCTGTTGAGGACTGTTGAATGAGAAAAGAAACTTCTATAACATCTTGAAATAAAGTTTAGCAGAGTGTTATATAAAAAACAAGCTGTAGAATGTTGGAATAGTAGTTGGCTGGACAGCATAATGGTTATACTTCACATTCTAGGGAAGGGCTTAAAATAATTGTGACAGAGTACAATGGCCTGGACAGACGTTAATTAATTAAGTTAAATTAAGTAAGTTCATTGTATTAAAAATGTGGGAGGGATAGCTCAGTGGTTTGAGCATTAGCCTGCTAAACCCAGGGTTGTGAGCCCAATCCTTAAGGGGGCCACTTAGGGATCTGGGGCAAAAATCAGTACTTGGTCCTGCTAGTGAAGGCAGGGGGCTGGACTCGATGACCTTTCAAGGTCCCTTCCAGCTTTATGAGATAGGTATATCTCAATTATATTTTAAAAAAATTGATTATGTGTTATTGTGAGATTGTATGTAATGTAATTTCTCCGCTTAGCAGCCCTTTCAGCCACCCCGGAAGAGGTTCATATATAGTAGTCAAACTGGATTCTCTAGGTACCAGCAGACAAAGAAAGGATTTTTGGATAAATGGCCTGGTTTTAAACAGGCTCAGGGCTTTCCTCATGATCTAGCAAATAGTTAGGACTTCTGGTCCATGGAGGACCCCTATCCTTAGAGAAGGGTTGGAAGGATTTGACCTAATGAAGCCCCAGAAGACTACATGCTAGGTTGAGCTGAGGCTGTTATGAACTTGTGACCATAGAAGTCTCTGTGGGGTTTGAAGGACTACTCACCTGCCAGATCCCATGTCAGAGCTGGGTTGCTCTGGGGTAAGCTTAT
Source organism: Mauremys reevesii (assembly GCF_016161935.1). Lineage (NCBI taxonomy): Eukaryota > Metazoa > Chordata > Testudines > Geoemydidae > Mauremys > Mauremys reevesii. The sequence goes on from NC_052623.1 coordinate 152,548,601, forward strand.
TAGCATGTGTGTAGGTTCTTTTATTGTTTGTATTATGTTTTCTCTGTAATGTTTTTACTCTAAGAATAAATAAGCTTGCATAGAAAGAGTTGTGCAGTAAATTATAACTGCCGCAATTGCACTATTAACAGTCTCTGAAGAGAAAGGCCAAGCAGGTCTTCTTAGGCAGTCTGACTTTCCTGGTGAATTCACAGTATAGTCAGGCAGCGGATCAACTTGGAAATACTCCAGTCAGAAAGGCGCATGTCTTCGCCCAAGTGAGGTGATGGCCAGGAAAGCCAGAAATCTGAGAGAAGCTGCCATTGCTGGACTATAGAGCAGGAACACAGGTTTAGTTGCTCTGAATGGTGAACCCCTCATTTTGTTGTGTGTGTTTGTAGAGAGATTGTAATCACTGTATAACTGAACTCATATACACTATTTACTACTATATTTGATATTTTACTTCATTCTTCATTCATATTTAAGCTTTACCTTGTTTGTTAGCTGGATGTATAAGGAGAAGTAATCTGACAACGAGTTTGCAAAACTTGAATATCACCATTTTAAAAAAGCTATATATCTACGAGTCTCTGCCCTATTCTTACTAATTTGGATGAGGCAAGATTCACCTGACTTTTCACAGCCTCTATTTCGAGGGTTTAAGTGGATGGTCCTTGTTCTGGCCTTCCGTGTAAGGGCAAATTTCACTCAGGCTTCCTGTTGAGCATGTGGCTGTCCAGACTCTACACACCATACACCAGTAACTTCTGCTATCAAAAATGGTGAGATCCATATTTTCAGGGGAATAATATTAAGTTAGGCATTAGGTAAAAATGGTCCTACCCCTCTTTCAACAATGTCCTGTTTTGGTTAAGCCATTGGCTGCATGGAAAGGAAGTTCTGTAGATTGTGACATGGTAGAAGATAGTACATCTGCTGTTTGACAGAGACTAATGAAAGGTTGATAATCACCTGGAGATCTGAATAAAATCTCTGGGTAAGATTTCATACCTGATTTTGAAAGCAAGGTTACTGAGTTTACATCAAAACAAATGTACCAGAGAGTGTTACTGCTGGACTTCAACCACTATGCAAGGCTGCCAAGAGTGCACATTAGCTTTTGGCAACACACCTACTCACATACTTCAAACATGTAACAGCTCTCCAGATAATGTGATTTTTAATACAAGATGAATGAGTATTGATTCCCTGGCTGAATTTCAAATTGGGCAAGTAAATAGGACATCTGAATACTGGAATGTGGAGTTTACATGACTTCTGTAAATCCCCATTTAAACTTTTAAGTGTGCAATTTGGTCCATCTAATTAGTTGTCAGCATTTGAAAATATGGTTTTGGTGTAGCTATATAGAAAATCGCAGCCACACTTTTTCCCTTTTCATTTGCTTGCTCTCTCTCTCTCTCTCTCTCGCACACACACACACCTCTCTCGTCTCCTGTCAAGATCCATTTCTTTTGGTCAAATTTAAAAAAAAAAAAAGAAATGAGTGAGTGGTCATTGGGTATAGATGTACCTTTATGATTTTAAAAGGTATATATAATGATGCACAAATATTGCACCTGCTTGAACTGTATTCCTCTTCCATACCCTTCTTATACTGCTTATCTTATTAGAACATACATTCTTCTTCAAGGCAGGAACTGTTTCTACCTATGTTGGTGAAGTGCCCGCCAAAGGGGAATCCTGATCCTGGTTGAGGCCTCTGGTTACTACCACAATAAATAATATTTTTTCATTAGCCCACAATGCTTATGAGAATAATCTGCTTTTTCCCTGTAAAGTCATTAAAATGATAAATGTTTTGTATTTGTTGTATCTGCTGGGAGGAATGGACTTACCTGCAAATATAGTTTAACAGTGTTTTCGCCTAAGTGCAAAGATATCTAATCTAGTTTCCTTGCCCTAAGGGTAGGCAAAAACTCCAACAGCGACAAGCCACATGTGACCAAGATTTGGAATCTTGCTACATTGATAGTGTCTTTTAAGTCAACCAATATGGATTCAAGCTGGTAGCACAGAGCAAAAGTCCTTCTTGTTTTCCACAAGACAAAGTAGCCAAAGGGAAGAATGGATATTTCCTTACTAGAGAAATAATGAATGGAGTCTTAACTCTAGAGATGTGCAAAGTAGGTCTTCTCATTTATCAAGTAAATTGATGCGTTAAAAATGTTTTTAAAAAACTACAAACACACAAGAGCTTTGTTTCTTCATTTGATTGTGTTAGAAGAACAAGTTTGTTTTATCTGTAGGCTGAGTTTACAGCCACACTATCCTGTTGAGAGAAGATTTTTCAAATTCTAATATTTTTCAAACATGATTCCAAACTTCTAGAACTAATACTACTGTGTAAAAGTCATTTGCTACCTTTTTATGGTACACATTTGCAATGGTCAGTTTAAAAACTAAGAGTACTCCATCTGCACAGTACTTACTTTGCATATATGTACTATGATGGCAGAGATTTAGAAGGACATGATTTTTTATGACAATGGTACAAGTTTTATTGAGTAAGATTATCAACATGGGAATGTACCTCTTTTAGGGTGAGGGGCATAAGGGTTCCACAGAATTCTGGAAAAAATATTACATCAATTGAGTGTGCCCATGTGAGTATGCAGCATCTGCAAGAAACTCTGAAAGGAAGTAGAGATGTTGGTGTTAGGTTGGAAGCACATAAAGGGACAAGATATGCTGACAAATGAATGTGTAGTTCCCAGTAAAGTCACTGGAAGCCATATGTGCACCATGCAGGTGGAGAATTTGTCCCTAAAATTAGAGAAGAGGTTTTCAAAGGGATGAAAATTTAAATGGAAAGCACAACTTCATAAAGATGTTTAGGTCCTATTCTCCTGTACAGAATAGGTAAAAGTCACCCATGTGAGAAGAACCTGCAGAAGGTCTAGGTAGCCCTGAAGCTTCACTTAAGTCTGCCAAAAAAGCTTAAGAGATGCTGGGTCTTCTACACAGGGATGAATTTCACCCAAGATGAATAACAGATAGGGTGAGCGACTGTGCCAAGGCTGTGCAGTCTATACAGAAGAGCTGGGAATGAAACTCCTGTCTCCTGACTTGCAGTCATGTAATGTATCTACTAGACCACAGGTAGAGCCAGCTCCAGGCACCAGCACAGCAAGCAGGTGCTTGGGGCCGCCAACGGAAAGGGGCGGCACATCCAGCTCTTCAGCAGCAATTCGGCGGTGGGAAGGACCTTCCACCGAATTGCAGCTGAAGAATGAAGCAGCGGCGGTAGAGCTGCTGCTGAAGCACCGCCGATCACGGCTTTCTTTTTTTTTCCCACCGCTTGGGGTGGCAAAAATGCTGGAGCCAGCCCTGACCACAGGGGTCCTTTTTCTTTGATTAATATTGTAGTTAGGACGAGGAAGTCAGCATGCATGCCGGTGTTCCCTAGACAAAGTACATTCCTACAACTTTGTGCCCTGCCCTTTAGAGGGTCTCATGCTTTACGAAGAGGCCTTGCAATGTTAGGATGCCACAACATGACAGCATTATGTCACTTGTGAAGGCATGAATTCGTCTCACCATGATGCAATGTCACAATGTAAGGACACAGAGCATGGTGCAATTGTTTGTCTCATATGATGATAAGGTGAGATACCTAGATGCTGGGGGGGCTTTTAGGAAAATTGGCCCTTTGTGAACAATTCAAATAGCAGCAAACAGCTCTGTGACCCAATTCCCTTTGTAATCTTAGACAAGGTAATTTATTTTACTACCTAATTTCTCTCCCCAACCCTGCCAATCTATAAAAGGGGATAACACTTAGCTCTGTACAGTAGTTCACTGAGTGTTAGGCCACTTTCATTAATGATTATAAAGATTTAGGCTGTGAGCTGCATAGGGGACTTTAAAGCCCACATCCTGTGCAGATTATGAAAGCTAGACTAAAGTCAGATGAAAGTTGATTTACTACCTTATACTGAATGCCACTATTGCCAGTGTAACAAGTGCCTTTCTTTAGCAAAATGGCCTATCGGGCTTAGCAGTTTGAAACAATGTAATACACATGTTGAAATTTATGCATGGTAAAAAGTGTATGTTACAACATGAACATTCACACTTATACAGGCTAAGGTTGGTTGCAGTTTTCTTCTAACATGGCAGTGCAGGTCTATTTTTGCTTTTTGCTGGGTTTAAAATCAGAATCTAAATGTTAAAGAGACCTCTGTCTGTTGTGACAACTGATAGGTTTATATAGCAATTTTCTCTCCTGAAATTTTTTCAATTAAAATGATCTGAAACCTTCTGCATTAATACACAGTCTTGCTTTTAAAGTGCTGCTTTACCACTGGATGGTGCTCTCAACACACAGTAGATGTGTGAATGTGTGAATCACACATTGCCTGAGGAGCCAAAACACAAAAAACATTTCCAAGTGCTGTTCATTTGAAATGATTTAAAAGAGGGAAAAGATGGAAGCCAAATGCCCTGCCCTGTCTTGAGGAGAGTGGGGAAAAAGTTTGGTCAGACTAGCAGCGGGATGGCCAACGCTTGGGAGTGAGAGCTCACACTCGTGTTGGAGCTGAGTCCCTCCTTGTGCCTCACAGCATACGCGGGAACATGTGTGGAGAAGAGGCTTCTGTCTCCTATTAACCTGCCGGGGGGGCCTACATCACAAAGGGAATGATTGATTGGATCTCTCCCCGCTCTCTATTTAAAGCCTCCCCAGGCAGCTGGGGGCCATCTTGCCGCTATTACTGCCCTGCCTCCCTGTTGCTGAGGTATATTGAGCCGCATTTCCAGAATGCTGTGGGTATGACAAATCACCTATTGCAGATCAGGAGGGAATTTTTTTTTCCAGCTAGGGCAACTGGACAAGGATCTGAAATTCTGAAACATTTTGACATTGTCAGAAAAATCTCTTCCTCTCCCCTCCCTGCCCCACTTTTTCACCACCATGATTTTGGTAAAATCAACATATTTCCCGAAGCATTTCTATTTTGATGGACCTACATTTGCCATCAGAAAACTGTTTCAGCTGAATTTTTCAGACCACCTGTAGTTAAAAGGAATAAGAATAAGTATTTTGCTGTTACGAAGCAGTATAGGAAGGTTTAATTCATTGCAATTTGCAGACAGTGTCGCTGAAGGGCAGATCTGAGAGGTCCATGAGACCTGGGACCTGTCTGTGGATCTCATCTGTAAGGAGAAGGGGAGACCTGAAATCTTCACAGGCTGAGGTCTCCCTTGATACCATCCACCCCACAGGCCCATTTAAATCCCTGCCATGTTAAAGGGAAGGGGAAGATAGCATGTGGAGGGATACTAAATTAAAGTTGGGGCCTGCTGCTTAACTCCATCCCTGGGTCTGTCTTTCATTCATCTGCATGTCATGATCTGTATGTGATCATACAAAAGTAGTGGACAAAAATAATCATGCACCTTATTTAATGCTTTAAAATAGAATGTTCATTGGTCTTTGCAGGATGGGTGTGGGATGGCAGCATGTACAGAATTTCTTGTACAGCCCAAGGTGCCCCTTTTGTAAATCATAAAGTTGCACATAAAGGAGTTAAATCAGAAATCTTTGAAGGCAGGAGAGGAAAAGTCAGGGATAATGGTATTTGTGTGCCATAATAGAAGGAACTTTTCAATTTTCCCTCTCTCAGACCTCTTTTTATCATAGTTTCCAGCAGTAATGTGTGGCTTACTCCAAGGTTTATTTTTAAAAGTCACCATTTAATTTTGGCTTGACAACCTAAAGGTATACACTACGTATCTCTCAAGGCTGCTGAATCTGCACAGGTGACACTTGATGGGATGTGTGGATTGAGCTTTAAGGTTCTGAAATGAACACATGAGGGAGCTGTGTAGCTTGAGAAGACAGCTTTAAAAATAATCTTGGAGAGTTTTGCCTGGGCCTGCTTTAAGCCATGAGGACACATTTTCAGCCTCATAACTATATACATGAAATTACAATTTATAACATTACAATAACAACAATGCTCAGTGTATCACGAACCTTCCAAAGACACCTGACATGACAATCTTTGCACTGGATGCCACACAATCATATTAAGGATGAACATGGGGGTGCAGAGTGTTCCCCTGAGGTACAGAACATCACAAAAAATACTGCAGAGAACGTAATCCTTAACATCAAAGTAACAGGCATATTCTTTGGATGTTATCCCATGTGATTCCCCTGGAGTTATAGCTCTGTATAAATTACATTTGCTTGCGGATTATAAGGGGAGAGGAGAGACAGAAATAAGAAGCAAATTGCATTGTCGCTCATCTCCTTTCTCACTCCCTACCCAATGCTCTATCAACAGACCTCTGCCTTCCTGATGTGTCCTTCTATGACCGAATGCACCCTACACACTATTGTAATAATCATCGTACAAAATATACTTTGTGGGGTATCATTTCAAAACTAATAACTTGCTGTTCAATAATATTGTGGTGTGTGTAAAGTTATTAAATCCCCCTTGTATGATGTTAAAGACACAAGTTCAAACTCAAATAGCCCCAATTAGTTAGAACCAGTCAAGCAAGCCGGTCTTAAACAAAGGGACGTGTTTCCCTCGATTTGCATATAAACAGTCCTCAGACAGCAAGAGGGGGAAGGAAGATGACAAAGAAAATCTGCATCTCAGCAAACAGAGGGGAGAGAAGGAACATCTTAATACATCTTCCCCTACCAGACTCCATGTCTCCTTGCTCTCAGCTGGAAAGAACTTTATCAGGGAGGGGGGTCACTCACAGGAAATTGTGTTTCAAAGGGAACTATGAAAGTGAGGGGCAAAGACAGCCCAAGTTCTTGCTCCCTGTCTATGTCTCTCTTCACTTAAGAGGACAAAAGAAATGCCACTGGACTTTGGAAGCAGACCCTGGCCTGAGTGTTTTGTCAGCAAGGTACTAAAAATATAGGTAAGGGACTTCTCTGTGAACCAAATCTAGTTCTAGATTGATAAGTTTAGAAAGTGATCCTTATTTCTTTTGTAATCTTTAATGCCTTGTGCTTGTACTCACTTAAAACATCTCTTTTTAGTTAAACTTGTTTTATTCTTGAATCAAAACTAATCCGGTGTTGTGGGTAAACTGGGCTGTGTGGCAGCTCCATTTAAAAAGGAGCAAGTTGTTGTATATTGTTCCCTTACAGGAACATTGCAGCTGTGTTATCTGAACTATCCAGGAGAGGGCTGGACAGTGAAGTACAGAACTCACATTTTTGAGGAAGGGCTGAGATTGGGAATGTGTTGGAGCCTCCAGGTAAGTGGTACCTAAGGCTGGTGAGAGCCAGAGCGTGACTGAAGAGTGGCTGGCAGGCTGCAGCTACACACCAACACTAAGGGTGTGACTTGAATGTAGGAAGGCAGTTTGTGGGCACTACAGGAACAATGCACTCTGAGGCACACCACAGTTGCAGGGCAGAGGTGACAATACCTCACTGGTCTGGACTCACCCTGGAATGTCATGCCTTCCAATAAGTATTATTCCGTGCTCGCCTTTCCTTTGCAGTGCACAGGAGCCTGAGGTAATCAAATAAATATTTGATGTACATCCAGGCTTGCAGAATAAAAATAATAATGTACATATTGCATAGCCATTGGGACTCCGAGGATAAGTTGTCACAGTTCTTGTGCCCCACAATGAGAACTTCAAATGCAGGGTAACTCTGAGGTAGATATTATAGGGTCACAAGCAGGGAGAGGAGCTACAGACCGTTTAAATAGGCTTCTTTGGGAGTTCACTGAAGCCTTTCAGTTATTGTGGTTCCACAGTTTCCAACTTATTTACACTAGTAAACTCCATTTCTATTAAAGTCAACAGCAATGCAGACCACCTGAGAACTCCAGGATAGTCTCTGCATGTGTAATCTACAGCAGATGTACTCCTGGCCCATTGTGTTGTTTAGACACTATGGGGCTATAGATGGGTCACTCACCCGCTGGTGCCTACCTCAACTGGAGAATTGGTCTGAAATCAACAAGATGAAATTCAGCAAGTACTGTACCTAGGAAGGAAAAAAAATCCAAGGCACAAATACAAAACAGGGGTGCCTTTCTAGGTGGTAGTACTGCTGAAAACGAGCTGGGGGATACAGTGGATCACAAATTGAATACAGGTCAACAACGTGATGTAGCTGTGGAAACGGCTAATATTCCAAGATGTATTAACAGAAATGTCATATATAAGACAGGAGACAATTCTCCTGCTGTGCTCAGCACTGGTGTGGCCTCAGCCAGAGCATTATGTCCAGTTCTAGGCACCACATTTTAGAAAATGTGGACAAACTGGAGACAGTCCAGAGCAGAGGAGCAACAACAACAAAAGATAAAAGGTTTAGAAACAAAACAAAAAAAAACCCACCACTGAGGCGGGACCTGATAAGTCTTCTAATGCATTAAGGGTTGTTAAAGAGGACTGTGATCAGTTGTTCTCCATGTTCACTGAAGGTAGAACAAGTAGTAATGGGCTTAATCTACACAAAGGGAGATTAAGATTTTCCCCTAATATTTAATCTTTTCAACTATGAAGGTCAGATATGCATTGAACTAGGCTTCCAATGGGGTTGTGGAATCCCCATCATTGCCTACCTGTTTGTAAGAACTGCCAAACAGCTATCAGGGATGGTCTAGTTATACTTGGTCCAGCCTCAGCATGTGGGAATGGATTAGATCTGTATCCCTTCCAGCCTTCTATTTCTATGATTCTCTTTAAAGAAGCCCAGCCTGGGCAGCCTGGGCTCTGACTCCCCTTAGAGAGGACAGATATTATGTGGCAGGTGAGATTTTTTTCGTTTTAGAGAAGTATTAATACTAAATTTGTTTCACAGACATTAATAAGGGCAGAGGTGTAGGTTCAAACTAACATATCTACCCATCTTTAAAATGAAACAGTGGATTGTAACTTGTATAACTCAGGGATTGGCAACCTTTGGCACACGGCCGCCATGGTAAGCACCGTGGCTGGCCGGGCCAGTTTGTTTACCTGCCGCATCCACAGGTTTGGCCGATCACAACTCCCACCATCTGTGGTTCATTGCTCTAGGCCAGTGAGGGCTGCAGGAAGTGGCAGCCAGCACATCCCTCTGCCCACACCTCTTCCTACAGCCCCCATTGGCCTGGAGCGGCGAACCACGGCCAGTGGGAGCCGCGATCAGCTGAACTTGTGGACACGGCAGGTAAACAAACTGGCCCGGCCCACCAGGGTGCTTACCCTGGGGGGCCACGTGCCAAAGGTTGCCAATCCCTGGTATAACTGTACACACAAGTGTCTCCTGCTAATGTACTTACTCCTTCCATGCCTTTGTTGCTTACACCCTATCATTCATTCCACATGCACTGTCAATCCACCCCCATACTCCCAGTATACACACTCACCAGACAACTCACTCCACATCTACACATTCATTTTGCACCCATTCAACTCTATACACCCTCATTTCATATTTGCATAGATCACAAGCAAACAACCAGAATCAACTGGGTGTGTTCCCCTCTAAAAGCTGGTATTTGAAAACTATTGCCAGCTTGGTTTTGGTGGTAGTTGTTTTCAACATTAGTTATGAGGTCTCAAAGATTTTTTTTTTTTTTAAAAAAAGATGGTTGTGTGAGGAAGATTTATATTCTCAACTCACTCTGATCACCTCAAAAGACAAGCCAGGCCATCTGATTTATCTAGCTGGTTTAGCCAGAGACAATGAACAGCTGGGGTTTACCATTCTCATTCACAGATAAAGCACAATGGTGGTCCTATTTAGTTACTAGGACACTGACTGAAGAGGTAAACTTCCCCTCATACCAGTTAACACTGAGTAGCACATGTAGGAAGCAATAGATGCCTGCTGCTGGTAAAAGTGTATAAACAATGTTACAATAGCTGCCAAAAACATCAAAAGGAATGAAAAACATGTGCGAACATGGGCCTCAAACAGAGAAGATAGTGTCTTTTTGCTATGACTGCTTCACTTTTTACCACAGTCAGCATTTATTAATTAATGGCTAAAAGACTGAATCTTTAAGATGGGCTGTGATTCAGTAAGGACATACCCATTATAAAGCCAGACTGTCCTAATCGGTACATACAGACTGAAATTAGGGAAACATACCTTCCCTATATTGTATGATCTTACCACTGCCACTGTACATTAGTGAAAGTGAAGCTGGAAAAGCAGTATTGCCACAGCCTGAAATGTGTTAAATCTTGCCTGATTAAACACCTCCTGTGAGCCAAAGATAAACAGCAGAATTGCAGCTGAGACTGTATGCACCTTTAAGACAGCTACGCTCTCGCAAAAGACCATCCTGAATGGTCAACCAGCCACTTATTCTAGGTTTATTTTCCCAGAGATTATCATCATTCGGTGGTATAGAACGTGGCCCAGTTGAACAAATAGACTAACATGCTAGCAAAAAAGGAGGAAAGTCTTAGAGCCAGGCACATACCATTCAATAAGCATTAAGAATAATTTTTTTTCTTTTTTGCACTTCTGCGGCGCTCCAGCCGCTTTTTTTTTGTTGCGCTTCAGCGGCGCTCTGGCCATTTTATTCTTTTCTTATCTTTTTTTTCCTTTTTTGCACTTCTGTGGCATTCCGGCCGCTTTTTTTTGTTTGTTTGCTTGGGGCGGCCGGAGCCAGCTTATGATTGCCTTATATCCGAATTCGTGTTATTGCGGGGCTCGTTATAGCGGGGTTTCCCTGTACTGAATTTTAACTCTCATTTCATTTGCATGCAGTATTGTGAAGGAATGAAGAGAGACTGATGAAATGAACCACAGCCATGATTCAGCTCTTTTGAGTTCACTTTCAGTTCAGCTGTTCAGACTGATTGAGTCAGGAGCCCCCCGCCGCATCTATGCCCTAGAGATATTTAAATGAATTCTGAACCTACAGACCCTTCAGCAATAGAAAAGGGCAATCTCCAGTGAGACGAAAGACAAAGAAGACAACACTGACACCTGGGCCAATAATAGCTGAGAAATATTTAGTGCAAGAGAGGTATCTAAGAAAAAACACAACTCCCAGAGATGTCTGGTTCAAGGAAGAGCAACAACCAATACATATTTAAATTAAGCCCCAAAAGACACTGCACTTTCTAACCACCTGTTATCTCCAGCTGAGACTCTAGCCTGGGAACCCCTGCCAGCCCCAACCCCATCCCTAGCCTGAAGCTCATGCCATCACAACTCTAACACACCCCCAGTGGTACTTTTTGGTCCCAAACTTAATCTTAGTTCTGGGCCCCCAACCTGACTCTAGCCCAGGACTATTTGCCCATCCCAATCCTAACCCTAGCCAGTGGGCCTCTGCTCAAACAAAACCTAACCCTAGCTCTGGGGTCCCTACCCACTCCATATTCACCTTAGCCCAGACACTCCTGCACACCCCTACCCTAACCCTACCCTGGGGCCTCCTCTGGCCCCAGTCTTAACCATCCTTTGGGACCTCCCTGCTGACCTCAACCCAAACCCTAGCCCAGAGATCTCTGCCTGCCCCAATCATATCCTAGCCTGGGCTCCTGCCAACATCAATCCCAACCCTAGCTGAGGACCATCTGCCTTCCCCATCCCTAATTCTAGTCTGAGACACCCCCCCTGTTAGCCCCAACCCCAAACCTATGGTTCAGGCCAGCAGAGGGGTCGTGGTTAGGTTTAGATTTGGGATTAGGAAAGCATTGTGTTGAAGTCACGTGTCCCCTTCCCATTAGTTTCTGCATCTGCAGCTCTGTTCCCTAATTTTTAAAACTATAAGACCCTATTTTTAAATTTTCTTTCTAAAAGAAGTTGTGAGCAAACTAGGTCTTGGAGACTGAGGAGGAGACTTTGGTACAGGAAATGAGTAATTCAGAAGGAAACATGCAGATGCAGCCACTAATATAGTGGGATTTATTGATAACTCAAAATAAATGGCCTGCTCATGTAACCCACATGCTTTATACCACAGCATTTGACTTAGACCTAAACAAAGGGACAGAAACAGTTGGGAGAGGATATGGATTTTACTTAGAGTACTCTGTCCCTGCAGACTTCCAGAAGCACACCATGGCAACTCAGCTAAGGGCCCCAGAAACATCCAGAAGTATGGTGCGACAGTTAAAGCTTTATTGGAAGTTTTCATTGCGCAATCCACCTTGCACTTCACACCCAGTTTCACTCCAAGAGCTGATCCAGTCAGAGCACCAGGGCTTAAGGCATAAATATAGAATTTAAAGCAGCCTTGTGGCTGATGCAGACCAAGAGATATGTCTGCTGTGAGGCTGGGTCCCAATACCTGCACCACTTTGATTTCTGTTTCATCAGCAACTGAGGACTAGTCAACTCTTAACCCAAGGGCTGGAATGCTGTTAGTCTGGATATACCTATACTGCTTGTTTCCTGATGAGGTTCTGAAGAGTTTGAAGGGCCTAACAAGTTGCCATTCTTTTCAAGCTCTGAGGAGTTCAGGTGACACACACTGCATGGCCACACTATAGAGATCATCTCAGAGATGATCAATGGGGAACATGTTTGTATGCATGCACTAAAGTATAGAAGCATAAATGTGAGGCTGTAACCTGATATTTGAATATATAACAGCAACAACATGAGGCAGTCTGTATAAGGAACATTTGCAGATTTACAGTAAAAGCTTTTATTTAAAAATTACTCATAGTATTCCAAGTATAATTTACAATGGTTTAGACTATTTATAATTTTTGTATGAACTAAATATTTGTACTAATAAACTGTATAGTACTCTCTCTTTTTGAAGCTAAGTTGGAACTATTAACACCTATAAGGGTTTAACATACAGTAGGCCTGAAGTTCACCTCTGTGTAATGCTTTTTGAAAAGTATTTCAAAGAGAACTCTGGCCTGTGCTTTGGTGAAGAGTTAAGCTGAGGTGCAGGAAGAAAGGGAGTGTAATAGATTTAAACATAATATTGTCTCAGCATCCCCCCTACTCTGTTACACTTGCATACGTTTGACCAAGGTATGAGAGATCAAACAGACCACTTTTATATTGTAAGAAACATGCAAGACAGTCAGACTGCCTCTCTGGCCACAGTAGCAGAGGCAGTTATCCTGATGACCATCCTGTACCCAATAGGGGCTGCAGGAAGTGGCGCGGGCCGAGGGATGTGCTGGCCGCTGCTTCCCGCAGCCCCCATTGGCTTGGAGCAGCGAACTGTGGCCAGTGGGACCCGCAATCGGCTGAACCTGCAGACGCGGCAGGTAAACAAACTGGCCCGGCCCACCAAGGTGCTTACCCTGGCAAGCCACGTGCCAAAGGTTGCCGATCCCTGCTGTAGGCTGACTCCCATATACTCCAATTCTGACCCATTTAAGTCCCGTCCCCCACCACATCCTGTCCCTCCATTCCCCAACCACAGCACTGCAGCTCATATGGAACCAATGAGACAGTCTGGTAACTAATTCAGCTATTTTTCTTGATAATGAGTAACCAAGAACTTCTTCCCTAACTGAGCCCCCAGCGGTCCCAGCACATGAAAGGCAGCATCAGAAGACAGAGACTCAGTGAAAGCACATCTCCCTCTGGTGGCATAGAACCATGCGAGCATGCCAGGAACATGCTAAAACAGCCACTGCAAGGCTCAGCCCTTCCGCTTAAAAAGCAGTTTCTTTCTCCTATGAGCATGTCCTAGTCATTGATTAAAGGCCCCCACCCTTTTTCCCCCTCTGTGCCTTTAACACACTACATAAAGAGCACAAATTCCTCTAGTCATGGGTCCTTGTTATGTTTAGGCCTGGAAAATTTAGATTTGTATTGGTAAATGTTGGTAAATATCAATTTCACTGCACACACAGAGACCAACAAAAATATTTGCATTTATGATCATCAAAATTTATAGATAGGCAAAGTAAGAGAGAAGCTCCTTGGGAATTCATTAAAGTTTGGCCTAAGGAAACACCTCTACCCTGATATAACGTGACCCGATATAACACAAATTCGGATATAACGTGGTAAAGCAGCGGGGGGGCGGGGCTGCGCACTCTGGTGGATCAACGCAAGTTTGATATAAAGTGGTTTCACCTATAACGCAGTAAGATTTTTTGGCTCCCGAGGACAGCGTTATATTGAGGTATAGATGTATTTACTTTGTGTATTTTGACATGTGTTGTTGACAATTTGTGTTTTAACAGTTATAAAGCTTTAACATTTTGAATCTCAACCTCTACTATCATTAAATAATTGTGGTCCAGCCTCCTAAATTCCCACAACTGTGAAAATTAAAATCCATAAAAATAAATGCTTTAAACCCATAATTTGGTGCAATTATGAAAATTTAAATTGATAAAAATAGAAAAAAGTTTAAAAATAAACCTTGGTATCTGTTGAAATTATAAAAAAATAAAAATGGAATTCTGTCAAGCCTAGTTATGTTAATTTAACTCATTTCTTCTGTTGGCTGGATGTTTAACTGCTTCTTCCCACAGCCTGTTTCATGCAATATATGTCCTGGTGCTCCTGCAAGGAGGAAGTGGTTTTCTGGGGCTACCTCCTCCTGGCAAATGCGGGAATTGGGTTTGGGGTCATCACAGTCCTCCACCACTGTCTCCTCTAGGTCTTGTCCATCAGGGTGACGTATTCCACATTGTATGGATATGTTACAAAATATACAACATGCCAAAATTATCCTATTAACCTTTCTAGGGCTATAGTGTCAGAGGTGCTGCAACTAGGGTGCTGGGGGTGCTTCTGTACCCATTGGCTTGAAGTGGATTCCATTATATACAGGGTTTACAGTTTGGTTCAATGGCTCTCAGCACCCCCACTGTAAAAATTGTTCCAGTGCACCACCAGGTGGATAAAGACACCTCCTGTGCATCTTTAGGAGGCCAAGGCTTTCAGTGGCTGTTCTGGTTGGTTTTGTAAACACAGTTATGTCATCTTCTGGAGGAAATGCAAGGGTGCACAATGGGGGTCATGAACCAGAGTCAGGATGGTACCTGTCTATTTCATGCAAGGGTGAAATGTTAATACAAACATAAGCCTTTACCATAGGCATTATTAAAAAGGGGAGAAGGAATGGAAGGAGCTTTTAGAGGAATGGGAGGCCAGAACTAATGTTGGCTAGGGTTCAGGGGCATATTTTACCTAGCCGCCACCCTCCACGGACTCATCATTGATGAAATGCCTACACAGACCAAATAAGGACCAGATGTAGGAGTTGAGCCACTTCTAGAATGTTTGAAACGTCCATAAATAATTTGAAAAAGGCAATTAGGTATAGAATTGCTAAAATCATAGCGCTAGGGCCAAAACGTGGCTGGAACACAGCCACAGCCTTTTGATCAGTAATGACTGCAATACCCCAAGGTGCAGAGCTCAAGGTCTACAGACTGAGCAATGTGCTGAGAGATGGGAGCTGTGCTTAAGGTATTTATAAAATGCTCATAGGTGCCCAAAGAATAAAACCTGGCAATGGAAGAAAAATGTGTGCCTAATCTTGGCCTACTTCCACTTAGGAAAATAATTAATATTCCTAAATTGTCTGATGAGGTGCATTATTAGATGCCTGTAGAAGAGCTCGGGCGAGGCTCGTCCCTCTGTGGGGCTGTGGGATATCCCACCATCCTGCAATAGTTCGCTATGGGCCCAGGCCCTGGGTCAGGGCAGGGCAGCAAACAAACAGTCTGGAGCTCAGGCTTCTGAGTGTCTGGTGCAAGGGGGAGACTGCCACCCGTGAGTGGGGTGGCAGGGGGGACGGAGGCCCACCCACTCCACTGCGTCCCAGCCCAGGGCCCTAGCAGCGGCAGGAGACTCGCTGCTGTCAGTGGGGATCCTGGCTGCAACACACTAACATGGGTTCTGGCAGAGATGCGGCCAGACCAGGGTCGACTGCCCCCGGGCTACTTCCGGACTCCCCCTCGTAGGGTGCCTGGGTTAGGGTGGTGTCCTCGGAGGTTTCCAGCACCATTGGTTCCTCTGGGTAACTGGCGAGGGGTAGGCTCAGCTGCTCCTCAGGGTAGCTGGCCAGGGGTAGGCCGGGCTGCTCCTCAGGGTAGCTGGCAAGGGATAGGCTTGGCTGGCCTGGCCAGTCCTCGTGTCAGGCGCAGCCTGCCGGCATGTCCCAACCCAGAGCTAGGCCACAGGTATCTGGCCTCTCAAGTGAGCTCTGCAGTTGGGCTTTTCTACTTCCTGTCCTGTGCCCTGCCCTCTGGGGGGCGGGCACAGGATCCACTGGCTCCACCCGCGTTGGTGCTAGGGGAGGCTCGTCCCTCCGCGGGGCTGTGGGATATCCCACCACCTTGCTACAGTGCCTAAACAGTAGAATTGGTCAAAACTCAGGTTTTCTGGTGTGCAGAAAAATTCCATCATTTTCAAGTTTCCTTTAGCCATGAATTGGAAGGAAAGGTCAACTTTTCTGACATTCCCTGCCAAATAAAGATTCATGTCAGAAATATCAAATCACTTTGTTTCACCAAGGTCTAAGTACTTAATTTCAACTTTTATTTTTATAATATATTAAATTTGAAACAAAGGACTTAGTATCACTGAAATTAGTACATTTCCATGAAACATTCCAATGTTATAGAAGCAGCATTTTCTGATGGAAAACTGTTGGGTTGGAAAAATGTTGACCAGTCCTTCTCAGTGAGCTTGACCAAGGTGGCAGAGCTGGCATATGAAGTCCTATTGTCAGTCACCCAATCCCACAATGCAACTTCTAAACTATGTGGTGTTGTTTTTCTTACATTAATATTTAATTTATGCAAGTGAACTCACTAGGAAGTCAGTAGATTTGCCAGCAACCTACTAGCCAGATACATGGACCACTCCGTTTTTACAGTTTTGTTCCATGTCTTCAAAGAGTCACACATTTTATAAGAAGGCCTCAGCGCATTTAGACGTCACATTGTGATGATATAGTGTCACTGTGTGAAGACTTGAATATATTTCATCATGATGCAATGTCATAATATGAGGACGCAGAGAACATGGTGCTTGAGTGCCATTACTGAGATGTCAGGTCTGCCTTTAGAAAATCTGGCCTCGTGATTCTCAGTCTCTATGTAATGGGGTTCATGCTGCGCTCCTGGGTATTCGGCCCCTGGCCTCCCTCTTCAATGAGTCATGGACACTTCAGTCTGGTGCAACACCCGTGCTCTTTATTCTCAAAAGGTTTCCCCACCATCAGTTCCCAACTAGATACAGGCTTCACAGCTACTTTGCATACAGCAGGCCTGGCCAGCAACAGACTAGGAGGCTCACACTTCCTTCTGTACCTGACCTTTCTCTTTCCCTTGTTCTCTGGCTTTCTCCCAGCCTTTATAGCTCTGGGCTAATAAGACTGGCAGGTGTGGCCAGTTACCAGGTAGGCACCAGGCTATTCACCCAGCCCCACTCCATTCTCCTTGATTGGGGCTGGAGTGACAGGAGCTGATTAAGGGCTTCTCCACTAGCACCCTGCCACTCTGTACAAAGTTCCTTTTGAGAACAATTCCAAAAGTGGCAAATAACAGCTCTGTGACCTGGCTCCCTCTGTGGCTTTAGACAAGTCATTTAATATACTGCCCTATTTCCCCCCACCTCTGTAGAATGCTGCTCACTGAGTGTCATGCCATTAATTAGTTAGTAATTATTAAGCTTTAGGCTGAGATTTTCAAAGCCATCTGGATGTTCAATTCTCATTGCATCTGAAGATTAAAAATACTACCACTTTCAATTCCCATTATAGCACAAGTACTTTAGCTAGCCATCCTTCAGCAGAATTAATCATTGACACTAGTTGGCTCAAAGAATAGTGCTACAATTCAATATCTTGCTGTAAGGTGACATTTTAAATCAGTGGTATAGAAAGGATTCCTATGTCAGAGATTGCACATCAATTTCTATTTCCATTCAATACTGATTTATTTTTAAAAGAATTTGCTCTATAAATATGGAGGGTTGCATTTTCAGTCATCCACCTCTCAGATTATTGTGTTTAAATATTTAAAAATTAAAGCACTTCCAATGGATAAACCTGAATTAAAGTTGTATGAAAATTGATTTAGTACCTTTACACTGAGCTATACTCTGCTAGAGTAACAAATGGCACTTTTCAGCAAAATGACTACTGCCAGCCCTGGGCTTAGCAACAAGAAATATATACCTTTTGCAATTTATATATTGTGAAGAGCGTATGTTATTACATGAACATTCACATTGTTGTTCAGGCCAAGTTTGGGTGCACTTTTCTTCTAACAGAAATGTGCAGGTCTAATTCTGGATTTTTTTATCTTTATTTTTGCTTTTCGTGGGTTTAAAATCAAAATCCGAATGTTAGAGACACCTTTGTCTGTTGTGACAACTGGTAGGTTTGTGTAGCTATTTTCTTGGTTAAAATGGTCTGAAGCCTTTTGCATGAATACATGTCCTTGCTGTTAAAATGCTGCTTTATCACTGGATGGCGCTTTCAACACACAATAGACATTCAGTCCCAGAAACACACCACTCAGTCCCTGATTTACCCAAAACAAAAAACAAAACCAAGTTCTATAGAGTTGAAATTTTCACAAGCCATAAACTATCATTGCAAGTATTCAGGAGGCTAATATGAAATCTCAGTAGACAGATGAAAAATCAGGAATAATGGATGTTATAACTTTGTGTTATGTTCTTTCTATCTTAGGTCCTTATATAGCCCCTGTTACTGTAGTATCTGAGCGCTTCATAGTCTTTAATGTATTTATTCTCAACACCCCTGTGAAGGAGGGAAGTGCTGTTATCTCCATGGTTCAGCTAGAGAATAGAGACACAGACTATGTTCCGTGCCAAAGGTCACATAAGACGCTCATGGCAGAGCAGTAAATTGAACTAGGTCTCCTGAATCCCAGGCTAGCACCCTAACCACTAAAACATCCTTCCTCTCATAATGATCTCTGTGCACTCCAATAGAAGGAACTTTTCAACTTTCCCTTTCTCGGACCTCTTTGTCACAGCTCCCAGCAGCATCATATGGCTCACTTTAAGGCTTATTTTTAAAAATCACCATTTAATTTCAGTTTGACAACTTAATGGTGTGCGCAGAATAGCTCAAGGCTGCTGAAGCTGCAGAGGTGACACTTGATATAATGTACAGATTGAAGCTTAAGGTTCTGTAATGAACACATGAGGGAGCTGCATGGCTTGAGATAACTTAGATCTTTAAAAATGAACAGGCAGGAGGAAACTATAATAAATGCAAGATGTATGGCACATTTTGCTTGTGGCATTACCTTTTTCCAGTTCTGTTATAAAATAACATGGGACAGCTCATTGTAGCTATGTTTTGGTTGAAGCTTAGGGTTTTCTTTTATCAATTTTTTTTTTTGTACTTTAGTTCTCCAGCCTCAACCTCGGCTCATTTTTTCCTCTGTGATCCTGCACTTGTTTCGAGATGACAGGCTTAATACCATTTGATAGAATGAGAGAAGATCATTCTCCTGTGCCATTCTACAAGTGCATTCTTATTTCTGATGACATTTTTGCATTTCTTTTTCCCTTGTAGTGCAGGTATTTCAGAGGGAGAATGAAAGCGAGAGCATTCACAATTCACAGAGGGTGACATTCACTTTGGTACACTTGGCCAACTCAAGCCGCCAAAATAAGTAGCACATAAATGGTACATAGGCCTTGTGCCGGCCCTCTGCATGAAGCGAATTTCACCCACAGTCACGCTGCAGAGAACCATAGGACGTCTAGGTAGACTTCTACCTTCCTGCTTTGTGCCCTGCCAATAAGCATCTGTTCCCCATCAATAAGTGTTATTCAGTTGTCTCCTTCCCTCTGATCCTCCCTACCTTTGAAGAGCTTATTACAGGACTCAGATTAAACAGATATTTTATGTACTCTGAAGCCTGCAGAGCAAAAATAATAATTTACATGTTTCATAGCAATAGGATAATTTGCCAGAGCTGTTGGGCCCCACAGTAAGAACTTCAAAAGTAAGGTATTGGGAGTGGGGCAAAAAGAGAGAGATGTGGTGGTCAAGGGTCTATTACAGAGTCATGGGACCCACTGGTGAAGGAGACAGTCAACTATGATAAGGTTGCAAGCCGGGAGAAAGGAGCCATAAAGAGTTTAAATATGCTGCTGTACCTTTCAAAGTTTGCTGAAACCTTTCAGTATCTTTGTTCAACAATCACTCACTCTAACTCAATCACATTGGGAAACTATTGACATTAAAGTCAATGGGACCGTAGACTGCAGGAGGACTCTAGGCTAAGTCTCTAGGATACTCTGCATGTGTAATCCTACAACAGGTGCACTACTGGTACATTCAATATTGTTTGGATGCTATTGGACAGATAAAAAATTGTTTTTAGTGAGCAGAACTGTTTGTTGAACTGAAGCTAACAAGGGTGCTAACACAAACTATGTCATTTAACAGGGTGTCTACTCCAAAAACTAACAATGGACAAGAGCAGTAATGTGTTTCCCCTGACTGCAGCTCATTGTTCTTTTATGGTAGTAGAAAAAAAGACACATTTCTTGCAAAAGTTCTGATGTTTGGAGTTACTGAAAGGTATTGGTGGGATGGATTGGTTTAAAAACAAAAACAACTCACTTCACAGGCACTGTTTGTGCCTGGTGGTTTATAGCACTGGATCCAAACTCTTCTGTATCTTATTGTCTGTCAGTGGGGTTGCGTATGATGCAAGGCAGTGCAGGAATCTGGCACCTGGAGGATGTATGTTTGGTGATAGAGTGATTGTTTGGGATAGTTCAGTTATAAATATTACTGTCTAAGGATGCAGCCTTCCAGTGTAAATATTTCATCTATTTCCATATGGGGATTATGTGGTGAATCCATACTGAGTGTTTGATTACTTTTACCACCTGCAGGTGTTTCGATAGCCTTTTCTCATTCATTAAGACCATCAAGCTTCCCTTATCTACTGGTTTATTAGCTTTTTGATATCTTCTCAGAAGTGTAATAAAGGTCTTTCTAATCTATTGATATTACTAAAGTGCCCCTCCCCCATCTCCAAGGCCTACATCTCGAACAATTTAACCACCCCAAAATAATTCAATGGCAGGAATATTTGTGCAATTCTATAGGGCTTTTCCAAAAAGATGACTTCGGAACTTTGGGAGATATTAGTATTTATTTAAAAAAACCATTTCTATTCACTTTTAAGTGAAGACAGACCTTTTTTCAATACTGTGGGATAAACTTCCTCTGTTACCCTAGTGCAGCTCCATTGAAGACAGTGACGTTGTAACCTGAAACTGAGAATTAGCTGCCCCCCCCAACTCTAATTTAGATGTATTTAAGACTTGCATGAGAGGTTAACTACTATTTGATCACAATGGTCCCTCTGGCTTTAAAACCTTTGAATATGTGAATGTCTTTTCATTCTGACTGTTTCTCTTCATCAGAGAACTTCCATTTGCTTTAAATGTAAAGACCAAAGTACAGATGAGAGTATGTCTGACTGGCTGAGATGTCAGGAGACCTGAAGTTTCAGTGATCAGTAACAATGTGATTTCTGATGTCTCTATAATGGTAGCAAAGGCTTTAAAAAGCTTAGCAGTCAGCATCAGGTATGCTTTTTTTAAAAAAAAATGAATGCAAGCTGCAGTTGTTTCACAGCATTTGGTGACTGGCATGTATGGAAACCCAAATAATTAGATCATGCATTCTAGCCTACTAACATTCGTTTCCACTGATGCAAATAGTTAAAACCTAATTTGATTGATTGTATCAGCAAAATAACCTGTTATTTCCTTATAATGGGAGGAACTCTCAGTAGCAACCAAGTGAAGTCAGTCTGAATTAACCAGGCTACACACTGCTCTAAACAAATCTATCAATCAACACTTTGCAGATGTTATTTTAGGTGCAAAGAAACAATTTTTACTTCAGCACAATCCAGACATAAGAAGCTAAATGGACTTTTATAGCACAGCTGATGAGCTTCAGCACAACACACCCACCAGTGACACCATAACCATCTTCTCTCGTGCTTCATCTGTTATGGGTCATTCATAAAACCATGGTGATTTGTAATGGTGAACCTGTGGCAAAGAACCTAACAGACACTGTAGCTGGTAAAAATGAGTCATTGTAAAATGCTAACCAACCTGTAAAGGTGAAGAGTTGGCAATACACTCTGCTCCCTCAGAGTCCTCTAGAGACCCTCTGGTTCCATTATCCTCCCAGGGCAGATCATCAGAACCATGTCTCTTAGCCCCAACGTGTACTCTTAGAGGTTTTACAGACTGTGATGGGATATTTGAGCAATAGATAAGACTGTATGGAATATGGACTGTGAGTAGCAGATTATGTGCTTCTCAGTTTGATTTGCTTTGACTTAAAATACAGAGCAGTATGACAAATATTCTGTAAGACATTTCACTCTGTGATGCTTGGGGACTAGTTCAGCTCTTTGCGAGTTCACATTGAGTTTGTGATATATAATTTCCCCAATGAAAGATTCTACTATTTCCAGTTTTATTTCCTACCTCTGAGTAGCAATTCTGTTAGAACTATTGATCTTTCTAAAGAGTACATGTTTTTAAACAGTGCCAGTGTATAAACATCCCAATTTTGTGCTGAGATTTCATTGGGCAGGTTGAGGGACAAAGACATATTGAGGCCTTATCTACATGATTGACCTAGCTATGTTGCTCAGAGCTGTGAAAAATGTCATGCTTTGAACATTGTAGCTTGACTGACCTAATACCTAATGTAGGTGCAGCTAGGTTGAAAAAAGAATTCTTCCATTAAACAAGTCACCACCTCTTGCAGAGATGGATTAACTGCATCGATTAAAATTTTTGTCATCAATGTAGGATGCATCTACACTCTGGCACTACAGCAGCACAGTTGCAGTCCCATATCTGTGCTGCGTTAGCAGTTGAAGTGTAGACATATCCTTTAGACTCTGCAAAAATTTCAGAAAGAAGCCTTTTATCTTAAAAAGTACTTAATTGAATGTAAAATTCAGAAAATATTCTACTCAATTAAACCAGCCCATCAAATTTGCTTCATTTTGTTTGGGTGGTGACATAAAGGGGGTAAAAATCTGCTTTATTTTATAATGGGATTGTGAGCAGTATAAGGGGCATACCATCAATCAAACATAGGCCCCGCCCCTGACCTCTCAGGTCCCACCCACCTATCACCATAAAATCTGCCCTTTGGGGTATTATTTCTGGTGTCAAGACAGACACATGACCAGAAGCAAAGGGTGTCATGTGAGCTCTTTAAGAATGCCTACCACCGCCCTCTACCAATCAGGATGGGTTTAGCCCCAATAGGACCACCCAGAGAGAAGATTTGACCAATCAAGGGATGTTCTGGGATGGGGTAACCGGGCTGGAAGAGGGTCATGTGACACCTCTACAAATTCCTCCCACTGCCCTCTACTAATCAGGATGGGTTTCAGCTGCAGAGGATCTTCCTGAGAGCAGATTTGACCAATCAGGAGGAGTTCTGGGGCACGGTGACCTGCCCAGAAGAGGGTCATGTGACCCCTCTAAGTATTCCCCCTACCACCCTCTACCAATCAGAGCGGCAGCACTACCGTTGGTCTTTATGTGTTCCTAGAGACTAACTCTGAAGGAAGTAGCAGAGGTGACTTTCACTCTGTTAAGCTTGAAACTGTAACTGCCAGAGCCAAACCCACAGAGGAGAAATACCACATTACAAAATTCAGTTTGAATCAAATAAAAGGCTATGGTAGGGTTCTAGAATCTGACACCATGTTACATACCCACACAAATAAACAGAGTCTCTACACATACTGTATTGAAGCCTTAAAATGTATATTAATTTTAAAAATTGGCCAAGGTGTTATCCACGAAAATGGTATTTAAAGTATTTTCACAGACTGTGGAAAATTTGGTGTTGCATTTGGGAAATGTGCTAAAAAAGTAACATTTGAAGCTGGCGTGTAATGAGATGCATGGTCGAGAAAACCAGTTGTGGGAGCCATTGGCAAGTTTAGGTATTTACAGCTGTTAAGTAATTATTAGGTCCCAAAAGTCTTTTCAGATTTTCTTAATATGGCTAGTTAACCCTGGATGGGTTATTTTCTTCCAGACAACACAATACAATGTACACAGCGAAACATTCATGCGTACAAAGGGTATTGAGAAAGCATCAGAGTGTGATGAGTGCTTTCACCATATAGCAAGAAACCCATCTCATATTATAATTAAACCATGCTTGATGAGTTATATAGATTGCAAGGGCATGTGGCTGACAGTACAGACATTACTATTTCTGGTTGAAACAGAACTGTTTTAACACAAACTGGGAACCTTTTTGAGTGTGCCAGCAGGGTCTCTATTGGGCAGTTAGAGGACAGCACTTTGCAAAACACACTAGAGAGGTATAAGCCAGCCCTCAGAAAGACAAACAATACTGACCTGCATTTTACATATTTATAAATAAACACAGTGTATGAAAATTATACTTCTGTTCTGATTACGGAACAGATCTCTGCAACAGTAGTGGGCAAAAGGAATGTTGAATGGCTGAGAGCCAGCAACTGGGCAGCTAGTAGTAATCCACCCTCCCTCAGAGTCCTGCTTCGAGGTTTTTGGGTTCAATACCCACCACAAAAGTTGGCACCGTCAGTTTAAACAACCGTGAAAGCTTGAATATATCTAATTGGACTATTTCCGTGCTTAAAGTTAAGCACATGCTTAAGAGCTTTTTTTGATCAGCAACAATGCCTGGCTCATTGAAATATTGAGTTCACCAGAGGTCTTGAGCCAAAGCACTTTGCTCTTCAGCCTCTGCCCTTCAAATAACCTCTGAGCAAATGAGGTAGTCTGCAATAGAGCTGATCAGAGACATTTAGACTGAATCATATTCCTATAGGAATATATGGTTCCATAATAATCAAGATGTGTTGTGAAATCAAGTTGATTTCATCAGCAATTTGTTTTGGAAGACAACCAGAAAGAAATAATTCTGACAATGTCAAGTTGTCCCATTTTGACAGTCGCAGTATGAAACATTTTGATATTTCATTTTGAAATATAATGCAACATTTTAAAAAGGTGAACAAGTTGAATTGAAATGTTTTGATCAACCCAAAACAAAATTTGGGGAGGAATTTTCCTGTAGAGAATTTGGAAGTTTTCAGTTTTTATTCCAATTCAAAGTGAAGCCAAATTTCAAAATCTTTAAATCCTGCACCAAATAGAACATCTATCCTCTTCACAGGTCTATGCAGCAACACATCTTCCCACTAGTCAACATTGCTGATAAACTGATGCTATTAACAGAGTCCTAAAGATAAAGCTCGGCAGAACATACAAGTAAAATTCAAGCAGCTCCCTTTGTATGTTGCATGTTTTCTTCAGATAGGACATAGTGTGAATTTAGGACCTCTGAGTTGGTGCCTGCCATGTCCACACTGGGGAGTTACAGTGCAGCACATTGGCATGGATTGCATTTCACATCCTTGCAGTCTGAACTGTGGGGCAGTGTAGACGTGCCCTAAGGCCCAGAAGATCCAAATGCTTGCAACACTTTTTATGCCCATCCTCCAGCTACATAAACAACAATCTCCATTCTGCTTCAAATATCTAACAATTTTGTTTTTAATAATGATTAAACCTATTTCCTTAATGGAATTCATATTAAAAAAAATCAGGATAAGAGTTAAAGAGAGGGTGCACATAGACCAATTTCTCCAGTATTATTATTCAACATTCATAGGATGATTGTGCTGAGACCAGTTCCATGGTGCTAGGTGCTGTAAAAATAGAGGGAAAGACACTCTCTTCCCCAAACAGTTTATAAAATTTCTCCCTTACACATATCACATAGTATATAAGAAGGAAAAAAGAGACAGAGAGATAAAAAAAATCACTTAATGTTTCCCTCTATTGACTGATCTCTCTGGAGGATGCTTTTGCTTTAAAAAGACTTTCATAGAAGGTGAGTTTTCCAGTTCTCCTAATCCTGACATAAACCTCTGACAATATTTTCTGACTGAAGCCACACTTTAGAGATAACAAGAAAAAAAATCCTTTGAAGAGTGTCCCACTTTGGTTACTACAAAAGTAACTCAAGTCAAAGAACACAAGACAAGCTGCACATAGAGTTTGCAGAAGGTGTTCCTAATAACCTATTAACCGGTGCACTGAAAAAGAAAATAGATCCTAATTCATTTAATGGTCAGTATGGTAAGTACTTCACATTGGCCGGCTGTGGGTTATCTGTTTTCAATTCTGAAATGCATCTTGTAAAAATCTTTACATGACTAAAAGTGTTTCTGACACCTTCCCACTCCCCACCAACCACCACTTTGTTTCATACCTTCACCTTAAGATATGCAGTGCAAACCAGTGCTTATTAGCACAGCTTTTTCCTTGGAAACCTAGCATGAGGCTTCTGGAAATGATGGATTCAACATACATATTGCACATTTATTTCCTGGCTTATGGGAAGAGAAAATAGTATTTTTCTTTCACTAAATGAGCTCATTGAAGGCACAACAATTAAAATCACTACTGAACTAACACCCTAATTGAGTTTGCTGTGCTGAGCTGACCATCCAAAAGTTTCCATTTACCAACTAATAAGTGAGTGTAATATGGCTCATAAGTTGTATGTCACTGCAATAATAGGAAAGGCTAAAAAAACACTTTTCTAATTACATCTATATTCTCTAATTAGAA
The DNA here is from genome assembly GCF_016161935.1 of Mauremys reevesii. NCBI lineage: Eukaryota > Metazoa > Chordata > Testudines > Geoemydidae > Mauremys > Mauremys reevesii. The sequence continues at coordinate 152,575,185 of NC_052623.1, forward strand.
AGTTGTTAATAATTTAACAGCCCAGTAAATATTAATGGTGGGAAACTGACCTGCCCAGTGGTAAGTTTTAATTGTGGAGCTATAATTCATTACGGCAGATAAAACCGTATATTCTAAATAACTCTAAAGAGCAATATTTATCTAGTATCTGTAGGGTAAGAATTTAAGATTAATTTGCTGTGTGTAACAGATTTAATTTATGCGTTTAGAAACTCAAGTAACAAGAAATTATTCCCTATGCTTTATTCCATATTCAAAATATTATTCTATTGCATGCACAGTAGGAGGGGATTTCTGTGCCTCAGGAAACATGCAAACAGTCCAAAGGTCATGTCTTTCAACTACATATTTAAAGTTCAAAATTCATGTATAAAATCTTGAACTGGTTTATTCAACTCAGACTTGTAATATATACCATTTTTCATGCTCATTAAATGTTCTATGTAGCCTTGCTATTTTGACAATATTTTTCTTCCTAAATTGGGAAGTAAAGCCATGTTTCTGGATGAAAATAAAAAATTTACAATACATTGTTTAGATGTTTAAACAACAATGGGCCAGTTCACACCTCTCAGAGATAAATGAGATGAGTTAGTGTGACATCAAAATATGCTAGATCCATACCAAATAATAAACATAGTGTAAAGGAAGTACCCAGACACTGAGGCCCAGTCTAGATCTAAAACTATGTCAGCCTACCTATGTCATTCAGGGGTATGAAAAATCAACACCCCTGAGGGTCCTAGTGAAACCAACCTAAGCCCTGGTATAGACCCCACTAAGTCAACAGAAGAATTCTTTTGTCAACCTAGCTACTGCCTCTCGAGGAGGTGGATTTACTACAGTGTCACAAACATCTCTTTCATTACCATAGCAAGTGTTTACGCTACAGCTGCATAGTTAAGCACTGCTGCTGAGCCCCTGTAGCACATGTAGTGTAGACATAGCCTGAATGATGTATACATATCTTTGATAAAGCTGGATTAAGGCAGAGGGACTATAGGGCCCCAGCTCCTGGAGTCGCATCATGAGAGCAGAATCGAAATTGTCATTTACAAAAAAGAATAAAAGTTACCATGATTCAGTGGTTTACAAAAGAGGCTTAAAAACATGACCCAACGATAACTGATGCCTTCCTGTGTCTGCAGACAGCATAAAGCAATAACTCTGAGAGATGCGAACTGAGGCATTCATCTAAGTTCTAAAATCTGCTGCTAACACAAGAAGTGGGGCCATGGAAAGGGAGTGTATCTAGGGCTCCAGATTGCCTTAATTTGTCCCTGATTCTTAGAGCTTGTCTACATGGGATGTTACTGTGCACTGGATTGTAGTGCATTGGCTGGTTCATGGTAGATAACTCACAGTAATAGTGTCCACATGGACAGCTATTTTCTGTTTCAATCCATATCATTGTGCACACAACAGGTTTTTTTTTTTTTGGTGTAAGTGCATGGCATTCTGAACAGGTATCCCATGGTCCTTTGCCTCACTGCTGGGCTCTGTTCATTTTGGGTCTTTTTTGTGGTGCATTGTGGGATACATACATCCATCCAAATGAAAGCCAGCGGAATTCTGGGACTTGAAGTCAAACTCAAAAACTCCCATGATGCATCTCTTTCTGGGTGGGTTTGTGACATTTTGAGAGAAAACACCATTTTCAAACTGCTGTCAGCCAGCTTGGAGAGAATAATGCGCCGCACTGTGATGCCAACATCTGCAAATACACTGAGTGGGGCAAGTTGAGATAGTGACTCTGGGTGGCTTTGGATTTCAGCTGCTGTGCTACTGAGTAGTCTCTGCAGATGCTTGCAGCTGTGCCAGCAGCAGCAGATGGAGGAAGAAGAGGATATAGAGCAACAGCTACTGTATGAATTTTGCAGCACACTGGGCTTGGGAAGCCACCAGTGAATCGTAGGAAAGGCTCATTCTGCAGACCCAGATGAATAGCAACGGTGCCAGAATTTTAGGTCAGACCAAAGGTCCATCTAGCCCAGTATCCTGTCTTCCGACAGTGGCCAATGCCAAATACTCCAGAGGGAATGAACAGGTAATCATCAAGTGATCCATCCCCTGTTGCTCATTCCCAGCTTCTGGCAAACAGAGGCTAGGGACACCATTCCTGCCCATCCTGGCTAATAGCCATTGATGGACCTATCCTCTATAAATTTATCTAGTTCTTTGTTGAACCCTGTTATGGTCTTGGCCTTCACCACATCCTCTGGCAAGGAGCTCCATAGGTTGACTGTGCGTTGTGTGAAGAAATACTTCCTTTTGTTTTAAACCTGCTGCCTATTAATTTCATTTGGTTTTCCCTAGTTCTTATATTATGAGAAGTAGAAACAATACTTCCTTATCTACTTTCTCTACACCAGTCATGATTTTATAGACCTCAATCATATCTCCCCTTAGCTATCTCTTTTCAAAGGCAACTTTCCTAGGGATTTGCACTGAGCTTGACACAGGGCTGTAGTAGCAGCATACCAACATGTGAGCCCCCCCTCAATGTTCAGACACTTCACCATTGCCATCTGGAAGCTGGCCACTCCAGCTGCCACCAGTTAGTAACTAACCAGTTTGGCCTGGATAAATCCACCGTTGAGGTGATTGCGATGCTGGTGTGTGGTTATATGCAGAAGGTACTGATGCACTAGGTCATAAAGCTTGGCAATGTTCAGGAGGTTATTGGTGACTTTGCATGCATGGGGTTCCTGAACTGTACTGGGGCAATTGATGATACTCATTTGCCTATCCATTACCCCCTGCTCCAGGTCTCATAAATAGAAAGTGTTATTTCTCTCTGAATACATCAAGGCCTGGTTGTTTACCATGGTGGATTCATCAGCCTTAATGTGGGGTGCTCTGGAAAGGTCCATGCTGCCAGGATCTTTCAGAACTCACCTGTTTGCCTTAATTAATAATGGAGGATTTGTCCTCAGGATCACTATGGACATCAGTGATTTTGAGATCCCTCCTTTTAGTCTGGGAGACCCAGCTATGCTCTGCTTCCTTGGCTAAAGAAGCCATTTACAGGTCACTTGACTAGCAGGAAGGAACTATTTAACTACTGCCTGAGTAGCTGCAGGATGAAAATGAAGTGCGACTGTGGCAGGTTTAAGGGTAGGTGGCGTTGCCTGACCTACTGATTGTGTATTGATTACTTAAGAACTCCCAGTTAGCTTTCTGAGATTTGGTAGGTTCTTGTCCCAAGATCAGCTCCAGTATGATTAAAATTACTGTACACTTGGGAACCCTGATGTGCATGGCTGCAACACACTTAGGAAAACCTTCTCTATTTGTAATAGTTTTATTAACACAGTTAGCAACATTACAAATACTACAATCCAGCAAGGTAGATAGAGATAATATAAACTGCAGCTGAGCAGCCATATACTCACACCATCCCTTGCAAAAGAACCCAAAACATTAGTCATCCTCCTCATCAGTTGTCATCCTGGCATCTCCCAAGGCACACAGGCCAGGATTCAACTTTTATGTTACGCTGATGCCATTATGCCTAATGCATATTCAGTAGGAGCTTCAGCCCCTTTTCCTTATTTGTAGTTCCTCACCCTGCTAATGTTGAGATGCCCTTCTGCCATAGATTACAGTCTGTTTACCTCAAGCTTATTAGCATTCCTGTCAATATTTTTTCCACATTACTCTTGTGATCAGACATCTGTTGATGCTCCTAACTTAAAATATCCCAAGATGGTATAAACTAGCATCTTGTGGCTACCTGTCAGCAGTTTAGTTGTTACAGCATTCTTGCGATAGCTCATGATTAGGGCCCTACCAGATTCCCGGTCTGTCGCTACAGTGTCCATGGTCAGGTCAATGCTCTCCCGGGTCAACTCGATGCTCTCCCAGATCAGGTCCCTAGTGTGTCTAAAGAGCTGCTTATCTGTCTCCTTCTAAGCCAGCAAAATACCCTTCCACTCTTCAGTGGTTTTGCAACTTTTCTGGGAGGCTGCCAGGAGATCACCAACAATTTCTTCTTACATTCTCCATTTCTTCTTCCTCGTATTTGCCAGATACTCAGCTGTTGAAACAGGCCCTGTCTTTGGGAGTCTTGCCATTTCAGAGACAGTTACTGGGGGAGCACATAAAACAACCCAAGTAGTTATTGTTCCTATTAGTGCTGTTTCCATGGACGCAATGATACTTTCCTCCCCCTCTATTTTTGAACTATATCTCCTGAGTTTCATCTCAGTCTTGGGAGACCTCAGAGATGGTAAGTCCTGTTCAGCCTTATTCCCCTTATGCCTATGTGTCCCGGTGAAAAAGCCACAGTTTTAATCCTGGGATGTTTGGTGATGTGGGGGAGGGGTGCAGTTTGAGGTTTGCAGCGTGCTGTTTGGCACAGCACTGCAGCTATGATTTGGGTGGGAGTGATAAACTGGGGATCGGTGAGCAGAGTGCAGTGGTAGGACGAGGGGCTGGAGTTTGTGGAGGGGGCAGAATAGCAATTGCCTCTTTAGAGAATTATTATTCTTGATGATGGCACACTGATGTGGGTGACTAGGGGCATTTCTACACTGCACCACAGTTCTACACTGGCCCACAGGGCAGGTGATGGACACTGCTGGAGGTCTGAGTTTTGTTCCTTGTTTTCTCATAAAGGCATCTGAGTTCTTTGCTCTTGATGTGACAATGTATAGCATCTCAGCTGTGACCGCTCTCAGCCACCTGTTTTAGCAATAGAATCATGAACATCCTCATTGCAGTGCTTCCTGGTAAGGGCTGCCTGCATCTTCACTTCTCCCCAGATCACTGACCTCTCCGCAGCTCCAGGCTGATATAGGAGGCATGGTGCAATGCTGCTGTAATGATACTGCTGTAATGCTGGGGTATTGGTAAATGGCCCCATCCTGCTGTCATTTAAATAGGAAGATGGCATCCAGTCAATGTGACCATGGAGGGTGCATAGGTAAACAGACAAGTTGTTCCTGTGACATGCACAGCAGCATGGGATAGCAGTTGGACTGCCAAAATAGTGGAAATAAGCAGGATGTATGTGACCACTGGTTTGCACTAAGAAAATATGCAGTAAGCTTACTATGTTTCATACCCTAGTAAAGACTATGCTTTAACTGCAGAGCTACTATGCTTTAAGGGCTTGCTTGTGTCATGTATATGCAGTTCATTTTAAAGTGCACAACCACCAGTTAGTGCATAGTAAACCTGCCTCCCGCCCCCCCCCATGCATGCACACACACACACACACAAGCCCTTAGTCTCTAAATCTAGATCTCTTTATGCCTGAGTTTTGTCTACTTGTGATGGACCCTATACTAGACAGAATGTTAAATTCTGAGCATATGCCTAGATTATCTCCTTTACTGATACTGATTCAGTGGGACTATATAAAAGTAAAGTTATTCCACCACTGCTCGCATGAAGTAGTATCTGGCCTATAGTCAACATTCTGATCTTTTGGCGGAATAGCAGATAAAGCTGCTTATTTATATATAGTTAATTTAGTATTTTAGAAGTTTATTTAATATAGACTTGTTTCTTTAAGAAAAGTTATTTCAATTCACATTTAAGCCCTACACAGACAAATCCCCTTCTGGTTTATTCAAGTGTAAACCTGAGTCTTTGTTTTGGAGAGGGTGGTGAGATTTTGAAATGTGAACGATTTAGGAGGACTAATGCGGGGAAAAGAAAGAACCTGTTAACTTCTCAAATAAGCTGCAGAAAGGTGAAGACTTTATCATGCTGGAGTTTGCACTGGCCTTGATGTCAATTGGCCATTCTATGTCTTAATGAGAGGAGTGGGTAATTTTACCCAAGCTGCCACAATCAGTTTTGATTCCATTCAAAGGAGCGAGGCAATGCTTGCATGAATATTTTATTGTATTTTACCTCTTGATGTACTTTTCTGTAAAAGCCTATTCCAGCTATAAAAAATGAATAGGGGATGGTGTGTGAGGTGGGAACTTGACTTAAAGAAAAGGATAAGTGAGAGAGACATGCTCCTTGAGATTAGTTTTAAGAAGAACACCTATGGCATTTTTAGGCAGTTGGTATATATACTTGTGCAGTGCAAGTACATAGGAAACGCTCAGTCAATATCTGTATTTGATGAGATTGAGGGCAAGGGAAGTGTTCTGGTTTTAATTGATCTTGATTCTGTTATTTAGACTGTAGAAGTATACAACCTACTTCCTGTCATTTTGTGTAGGGCACTTTACAAGGCTAAGTTTGTTGTTCTGGTGTAGCACACTAATGCCTTCCAGCCTTATAGGCTACATACAGATGTTTTATGGATGTTCTTGTTTTGAAGTTTATAAATAACACCCCATTACATGTCACAGGGTGCATGTACAATATAAACAATACATAGGACATGTTGTGCAAGGAGAGAGAGGGCACAAGTAACCCCCCACTTCCCCTGTCAATGTCTCTGTGCAGGGGTCAGCTACAATGTGTTGGGGAGAGAAATTACTGTGCTAACCTCCTGAAAGGGGAGGGGCAAAGCTCAGACCACAGTCTCACCCCACTTTGCAGCAACCAGTAGAACAGGCTGGGGGCAGGGGCATGCCTATTCCCATTCCTCCTTGAAACATGAGGATCTTTTGTTACAACATGTCCAGCAGTGCCCCAAGAAGCATTCTGGATATGGCAAGGGTCCTCCACTGGAACCATCCTGCTACCAGACATTTACATTTCAGGAACTGTGACCTAGAAAGGCTTGTCCACCTTAAGGGCAAGTCATTTTAGTGTGAGCCCTGCTTTACAGCAGTGCAGTGCATCTACCTGGGAGGTTTGCACAAGTGTATCTAGAGGGCTGTAGTGATATGTGAAATAACCAAGCAGTTGTGGTCTGGATTAAACTGATTTTTAAATCATCTGATTCTTCTTCCTCCCACCCACATAGTGGTACTACAGGGCAGAGTTAAAGTTGTTTTGATGCTGCTGTAACTGGAGATTTAAGCAGTTTGGATTTCTTTTAAGTGTAACCTTAATTCTGAATTTCCTGGGTTTATAATGCTTGGTTTGGGGATAATTACCACATCTCTAATAGTGTAACCCTTACAATTACTGATACATATTCACAGGCGCAGCTCCATCTTAATGTAATTTGTCTGATAAATTATTTCAGTTTTACAAAGCTTCATACATGAACACTAAACAAGAACCCCAGAGAACGCTATCATGCAATTTTCTAATTGTGAGAAGCTATGTAGTGTCAGCTTTAAATATTTAATTTGTTTAAATTTAAAGGGCAAGTAACCAGTATGCCAAAACATAGCAAATAGCCTGAGTGTACCAGCCAGTTAAACTGGGCTTGCAGCTGCTTTGCATTGAAAATTCAGCTGTTTTGTGCTGATGTGCCTAGTGAATCTGGCCTTTAATTTGCAATTGCATTGTTGCTTTAGAGGGTTGTGTTAGTGGGATTTGCACTATGTGAAATGGGAGGGGGCAGAGACCCAAATTCCTGAGCCCCAATGCTTTTATACTTCAAGGGTTTCCTCACCCTTTAACTCTAATAAAATAATAATAATAATAAGGGATTTCAATTATCCCCATATTGACTGGGTACATGTCACCTCCGGATAGGATGCAGAGATAAAGTTTCTTCACACCTTAAATTACTGCTGCTTGGAGCAGCTGGTCCTGGAACCAGGAGAGGCAATTCTTGATTTACTCCTAAATGGAGCACAGGATCTGGTCAAAGAGGTGAATATAGCTGGACTGCTTGGTAATTGTGACCATTATATATTTAAATTTAATATCCCTGTGACAGTAGCCCAACACTGTAGTATTTAATTTCAGAAAGGGGAACTAAAAAAAATGAGGTTAGCTAAACAGAAATTAAAGGGTACAGTGACAAAAGTGAAATCTCTGCAAGCTGCATGGAAACGTTTTAAAGACACCATAATAGAGGCTCAACTTAAATGTATATCCCAAATTAAAAAAACATAGCAAGAAAATAAAAAAAAAAAAAAGAACCACCTTGGTTAAACAAGTAAAGAAGCAGTGAGGCAAAAAGGCATCCTTTAAAAAGTGGAAGTTAAATCCTAGTAAGGAAACTAGAAAGGAGCATAAATCCTGGCAAATGAAATGTAAAAATACAATTAGGAAGGCCAAAAAGAATTTGAGGAACAGTTAACCAAAAACTCAAAAAGTAATAGCAAATTTTTAAATAAATCAGAAGCAGGAAGCCTGCTAAACAACCAGTGGGGCCACTGGATGACCGAGGTGCTAAAGGAACACTCAAGGATGATAAGACCATTGTGGAGAAACTAAATGGATTCTTTGCTTCAGTCTTCACGGCTGAGGATGTTAGGGAGATTCCCAAACCTGAGCTGGCTTTTGTAGGTGACAAATCTGAGGAACTGTCACAGATTGAAGTATCACTAGAGGAGGTTTTGGAATTAATTGATAAACCCAACATTAACAAGTCACCAGGACCAGATGGTATTCACCCAAGAGTTCTGAAGAAACTCAAATGTGAAATTGCAGAACTATTAACTGTAGTCTGTAACCTATCATTTAAATCAGCTTCAGTACCAGATGACTGGAGGATAGCTAAAGTGGTGCCAATTTTTGAAGAGGGCTTGTGACAGGTTGGGACTCACCACCATGACACCTCCCGCTGGTCGCTCCGGGAATTAGCTCAGTCCTTGGCAGAGCGCCCTCTGTCAGTGGTGTCCCGTCCATCATCTGTTCCTCGCTGGTGTCTGGACCCATGTTGCTTCCTGCTTGGCGGCATCCTCTTCAGGCCACTGCCCTCCGGCAGTGCCCTCTAGTCCATCCTCACCCCCTTCCGGGGAGGGGGTTAACAGCAGTCTCTGCACCCCAGCCACAGTGGTCAACCATGCCCCAAAGTCTAACACGTAGCGTCAGGGGTCTGGTGCAGTCCACTATCACCACATCCACTGGCTGGGTGTTTGTGCAAGGGGGAAGAGGAGGGACCCAGGCCCACCCTCTACACTGGGTCCTGACTCAGGGACCCTTTGGCAGCAGCCTTCCTACCCTCCTTCTCTCCCCTTGTGAATTGCCCTGGGCCACTTCCCCTTCAGCCCCTTTGCACTGGCTAGGCCCTTCCCTCAGGGCCTGCATCCTGGCAGGTAGGGGGCTGGAGTTCCTTTTGGCTCCCTGAGCCTGCCCAGCACTACGCTGTTCCAAGTGCTAGTCTCCTCATCCAGGAGGCAGACCTTCACACTTTGAAGGCCTGGGAGAGACTGCCTGCTCCTCTCCTAGGCAGCCTTTATATAGGGCCTAGCCTACCCTATCCCTGATTGGCTGGCTCTAATGTCGGTCTTGATTGGCTCTCAGTAAGCCCTTTCCTGATTGGCTGCCAGCCTGCGCAGCCTCTCTGCCTACTCTAGCCCCATCTCACATGGGGGTTGGGCAGCTGCCCCACCACAGGGCTCCAGAAGTGATCCCAGCAATTACAGGTCTGTAAGCCTAACTTCAGTACAGGGCAAACTGGTTGAAACTATAATCAAGAACAGTATTGTCAGATACATAGATGAACATAATTTGTTGAGTAAGAGTCAATATGGTTTTAGTAAGGGAAAATCATGCCTCACCAATCTACTAGAATTCTTTGAAGGGGGTCAACAAGCATGTGGACCAAGGGGATCCAGTGGATATAGTGTACTTACATTTTCAGAAAGCCTTTGACAAGGTCCCTCACCAAAGGCTCTTATGCAAAATAAGCTACCATGGGATAAGAGGGAAGGTGCTCTCATGGATTGGTAACTGGTTAAAAGATAGAAAAGAAAGGGTAGGTATAAATGGTCATTTTTCAGAATGGAGAGAGGTAAATATTGGTGGTCCCCCAAAGGGTCTGTTCTGGGACCAGTCCTATTCAACATTCATAAATGATCTGGAAAAAGGGGTAAACAGTGAGCTGGCAAGATTTGCAGATGATACAAAATTACTAAAGATAGTTAAGACCCAGGCAGACTGCAAAGAGCTAGAAAAGGATCTCAAAACTAGGTGACTGTGCAACAAAATGGCAGATGAAATTTAATGTTGATAAACACAAAGTAATGCACATTGGAAAGCATAATCCCAACTATACATATAAAATGATGGGGTCTAAATTATCTTGGAGTAACAGCTCTTTCTTGAGTGGTCATTGTGGATAGTTCTCTGAAAACATCCACTCATTGTGCAATGGCAGTCAAAAAAGTGAACAGAATGCTGGGAATAATTAAGAAGGGGATAGAAAATGGGACAGAAAATATCATGTCGCCTCTATATAAATCCATGGTATGCCCACATCTTGAAGATGTGTGCAGATGGTCACCCCCCATCTCAAAAGAGATACATTGGAATTGGAAAAAGTTCAGAAAAGGGCAACAAAAATGATTAGGGGTATGGAATGGCTTCCATATGAGGAGAGATTAATAAGGCTGGTACTTTTCAGCCTGGAAAAGAGACAGCTAAGGGGAGATATGGTTGAGATCTATAAAATCATGACTGGTGTAGAGAAAGTACATAAATAACTGTTGTTTACTACGTCTCATAGCACAAGAACTAGGGGTCAAATGAAATTAATAGGCAGCAGGTTTAAAACAAATAAAAGGAAGTATTTCTTCATACAATGCACAGTCAACCTGTGGAACTACTTTCCAGAGGATGTTGCTAAGGCCAAGACCATATAACTGGGTTCAAAAAAGAACTAGATAAATTCATGGAGGATAGGTCCATCAATGGCTATTTGCCAGGATGGGCAGGAATGGTATCCCTCTAGCCTGTTTGCCAGAAGCTGGGAATGAGCGACAGGCAGGGCCGTCTCTAGGTTTTTTGCCACCCCACACAAAATTTTTTGTCTGTCCCTCACCCAAGCCCTCGGCTCTCCCCCCTCCCCACCAGTGCCCTCAGCCCAGGGTCCCTCCAGCCAGGGCTCCTGCCTCCAGGACTGGCTGGGAGCAGGGTAGCCCCAGAGGGAGCAGACCCCTAGAGAGCGGGATGCTGGCCTCACACAGCAGTGCCCTGCTGTCCATGGCTCTGCTGCTTCTGGCCTCCCTGCCACAGTCCCTGGGCGGCTCAGGCTGCTTTGCCCAGCCCTGGATGTAGCATGGGGGGTGGCAGCCCTGTGGCACCTGCAGGCAGCTCCATGTGCCCCGCAGGGTGGCCCCCAGCCCAAGTGCCCCCAGTGAAGCCTAAATAGCAGTGCCATGAGGAGCCTTTCAAGTGATGATGCCCAAAGTTAAATGCAGCCATGGACCCTTTAAACAGCTGTGAGAGTTAGGCCAAGTAATCTGCCAATGAGAAGCCTTGACATAAAAGTCTAGTTACTTTCATACCACTGAGGGCTTGTCTTCACTACTGTGCTACATTGGTGCACCTGCAATGATGCAGCTGCACCAATGTGGTGTGTCTGGTGAAGATGTTCTATGTTGACAGGAGAGCACTCTCCCATCAATGTAATTACTCCACCTCAATAAGAGCTGGAAGCTATGTTGGATGGAGAATATCTCCTGCTGACATAGCATGGTGTAGACAGCTCTTTAAGTCAATGTAACTTAGGTCGTTCAGGGTGGCTTTTTCACATAAGTTTCATCGACTTAAGTGGTAGTCTAGACAAGCCCTGAGTCATTTCAACCATAGAACTGTTAGATGTAGAAGAGGGGTAGTGGTAGGTTGAATTCTCTGATATCACAATTACCCTGCTTAACATTTACCAAACTGTTAATCTGTGTTTACGTATAGCCTACATAGCAAGTTAGGCACCCAAGTTTAAAAAGTCCATCCCTACTGTATATTTGATAATATGGCTCTGCACATCTTTTTATGTTAGGACAACCTTTGAAATAAAATTGACTCCCAACATCATTAAACATTCACCAGAAAATGTGTTTCTATTACATGTAAAACATTTGGTTTCTCAAAACAGCTTATGGAAAAGGAACACGTATTTGAATTCTGTACCTCAAGTTTTGCACGCAGCTTGGCGCATGCACAAAGACATCAGCAGGAAGATGCAGGTATACCACACACAAAAGACACCCTGTCTAGATCACACAATCAGATTCTGAGCCAAGATGACTCTGTTGCTCTTGATGCCTAGTCGCATACGCAAACCACTAAACCACTGCTCTTTCTGACTGAGAAGACAGATTAAAAAATGCTCCAGTTCTCTCTCTTCTTCCCTTCCCTCTACCCCTGCCCCCCCCATTTTGTGTATATTTGCAGCACTGAAAAATAAGGGTATGGTAGAATGAACTATATGTGCATCCTGATTAGCTGACTGCCATTGCTAATGTGATGGGCTCACACCTACATAGAGGTCAGTAAGTGAATGCTAATTTGGATTTATATGCTTGTCTGAACCTGATAGACCATGTTCTTATAGCGTGTTATTATTCCTCTCCATGCAGTATGGAGGTGACTCACTAGCACAGTTGCCAACTTTCACGTGGTAAATAAGCACCTCAACTTTCACAATAAGCCAAAAAAATCAAGCTAATCCCATTTCAAAACGAGGCCAAAACAAGCTAATTTCTAAGAACCCCAATGCTCTATGTGACTAGATCCCCCCGGAGTGCAGTCTGAGACTGTGGTGGGCCTGCTGTGCACTCCTGACTCTCCCCCTTTGCCCCTGATTGCTCCCCCTCGCCCTGGCTTGCTGGGAGATGATCCAAAAAAAAAAGACAAACAAGCAACAAGCTACAAACCAAAAACTAGCCAACAAGCAACTCACAAGCCAATTAAGACAAAAACAAGCCCAGTTTCTGCATTTTTTTCCCCATGGGTTTGGCATGTCTGCTCACCTGTGCACTTTTGTTATATAGGTTTCTTAAACCTTGTTTCTGGTTTGAAATATACTGAGCATGTCTCTATTCCTGCCTTCCTTTTGTGGTGTTCTTGGAGTCAGGGAAACATTCCTCCGGCGCACCACAGATTTTACAAGCAGGTGGTTTCTCCTATTCTCTTTACAATCTTCTTTTCATGACAGACAGTACATTTCCTTTGTTTTATTCCTGGCTGAGCAGAAACATCACTTATCCCATTTTATAAGCATAATCTGGAGTTGTTTAGAAAAGATCTAGGCTCCAAAACTACTTCTTTGCACCTGGATTATACTTGCTCTTACTCTGCAATGCTGTTTATGTCTAGGGTTACAACTGCTTTAGTCTAATTATTCAGACAGCAAGATGGGTGAGGGGTGACTACTAGTGATAAGGTAATATAAAAACAGCAGTAATAGGTTCTCTCACAATAAATGAAAAGTCATCAGTCTTCACTAATGAAGAAGTTTGTTATGTAAAGCTCAAGACAAAAAAGCCTTCATCTCCCACAAGGAGAGCATTTCTAAAGCCCCATTGCTTGACTCCTTAAGTTATTATTCTGATTCTATCCCTTGTGTGGTTTATCTTGCAGTTTAATTAGGTGCTTGTTTTAAAGAATTATTTAGTAGCCCCTTAATCTGAAGTCCTCTCTGATATGACTGTGTAGCTGCAAGATGAGTTCCTAATTACACCTTATCAACTGTTCTATCTGTTCAGTATCCAAAGGAGGAAAGAAGTTTGAATGATGATATCCTCCATTCTACTTCACAGTTCCCCAGAAAAGAAATGCTAATAATGCAGTTCAGCCTAGCAGGTCAGTAGATTTGAGTACATCACTTTCCCATTTCAAATTTGCAGTTCTCTTATATCCACCTACAATGACACCAAATCAACATTTGACACTGGTTCTTGTTATTTGGCTCAAATCATCAGGAAACCATGCACCTCTGCTGAGCAAAAAGTATTAATAAGTGTCTGTAACATTTTTATTGCCAGGTGCTGGGAGAATGGCAGCAGCAATTGGAGTGGGTGAGTGACAGGAAAAGATAGACGTGTTGTGGAATAAGGAAACAGGCTTAAACTATAAACTGACAGTTTTTGTGAGGGCCAAGGGAAATGGTCTTATTATTTATCCCTTTCTCTATAAAGCTAACAGTAGTATTTCAGAAGTCTTTCCAGAAATGAACCATAGTATCAGTAATGTGACTACGCATACTATAATTTAACTGGCCTTTCACACTAAAGATTTATTGTGTTAAATTTTCCTTGTTAATGATTAGCATAAAATGGCTCTTAATGTAATTAAGAGATCTGAGTTCATAGTGTGTTGACAGAGTCGGCATGATGAAACTAAACTTTTCATTTCATCCACTAATTTTTGTAGTGAAGAGTATCTTATTTTTTGTATTAGAGAAGAACACACAGTGAGTCACACACGCCAACACAATGCAACAAATGTTTTTACAAGCCCCGGCAGATTTTCCTCACAAGTACTATGTGATGTATTTGTGAGGAATTGCAGGAGCCAATAGCTATGACACTCAAACATGCAGGTAGCTCTGGCTGAGAACAGAAATGTTTTCAGGCATTTTGATTAATCTCATGTTAGTAATATTAAAGGCTGAATTGCAACTGGCCCTTTGTTGGTCGAAAAGGTGGAGAGTGGCACAAAGAGCTTCCTCCATCTCCAACTGAAGCCTTTGCAGGTACAGTATAGCTGGAGGATGCAGGTCATATGTGAGGCTAGTACTAGCAATAGCCTCTCCAAAAGTGATATGGTGAGATGGGGCTGAGATGCTGGCAGACTAGGTGCCAGCTCATGCCATGGCCTCTAGGCCTCACTGAACACTGGAAAATGCATAGCTGGAAACCAGTCTAATTCACTGGTGTGTTAGTATTGTTAAAATGGATATTAGATTTATAAAAATGGGTTTAGTTTTTGGACTTTATGAAATGCTTGTGAGTTGCTGCATGCATTACTCTCACTTATAATATCTGTATCCCAAGTTATCAGTAACATTTAAGTGTTTGCTCAGAAACTGTTAACTCCCCCATCCACCAGTCTTGACAGAAGCATTACCAAGTATGAAATACTGGTTTTCCAAAAGAGGTGTCATCCCATGCCCAACAAAAGAAGGTCCATAGACAGACAAGCCACTGTGGAACAGCAGAGTAAAAAATATATTTTGTTGATTGTTTCCCCCTACACCTAGGAAGAGGAGACAGAGGTGGACTCATCCCATCAGGTTTAACTCTGGAGGAAAGGAATAAAAATCCCTGACAAGAAGGAACTGTCTCTTGTACTCTGAGGGGCAAAGATCTGTAAGTATATACAAGGGAGCCCTAGCTGCTTAGCTTGGGTTAGCTCTAAAGTACACATAGATCTTGCATATCACAGCAGCTTCTATCACCTTTTGAAATCTAAGACTAACTCATTTGTATGTATGTTTACCTGCTTCAACCTTGTAAATAACTCCTTTTTCTTAGTTAATGACTCTTTAATTTATTATAGGATTTGCTACAAGCAGTGTCTTGAATATAGGATCTAAGGTGCATTTGACTGGTCCTTTGGGACTGGGAGTAACTTGAATATTGTTGTGATTTTTGGTGTAAGGGACCATCTGTCACAAAGAAAAGCTTCCCTGGGTGGCAAGAGAAATTGGAGTCTTCAGTGGGACTACCTGAGACTCCATGTTGAGGCTGTTACAGTGCTTGAGGAGTTTCACACTTGATACTTGGGTGGTGAATTCTAAGTATAGAACTCACAACCAGTTTGTGCTTCTTCACATTCTGCCTTGAGGTTGGTACTCATGCTTGTGAGCTACTCCAGGCCAGCTTGACAGGGGCCTTTTCAAAAGATGGCAAAGCTCCAACTGCATGTGTTCTCCAAAGCTACAAAAAGGATTCTGGCCAACTGAGCAGAAGTATGCCATAGATTCCTGCTATAATGAACCCTCCTCTGTCTCATTGTAGTCCAGGCCTACTCTGTAAAAATCACAATCTAACCCTCAAATATGTCTTCCATCCTTCAGCATGCTAGC
This sequence comes from Mauremys reevesii, assembly GCF_016161935.1. Classification (NCBI taxonomy): domain Eukaryota; kingdom Metazoa; phylum Chordata; order Testudines; family Geoemydidae; genus Mauremys; species Mauremys reevesii. The sequence goes on from NC_052623.1 coordinate 152,590,981, forward strand.
AAACATTCATTAGTTCCAGTTCCTCTATTTAAACTAAACAGTAACACCTTTAGATACCAACTCTAGTATATTTAATTAAGGGATCTACTGAGACAAAAGGTGGATTTCAACTTTCTTTTGTCTGAGCAACTCTTCCACTATCCAACTGCTCCAGGGTGCTTCAAGAGGCAACTTATTCCTTACTACTCCCTTAATGCAATTACAACCCCTTTCTGTTTAGGGAAGAGAAAGAAGTTAGGGCTTTTAATTTTTATATATAAATAAAAGAATGTTCACTACCTAACTTCTCTCAGGAATGCATAGAGAGAGCGTGTGCGTGCACATGCAGATGCAGGTGGGCCACATGCATATGCTCCAAGAAACAGAAATTCATGCTATCATTAAAGAAGATTCTTCAACTAAAGCCAACATTAAGTAGAGGCTCATTTTCCTTAAAGGAAAAAAACATGTTTATGTTTTAGGTACTGTAACTAGCATTTACAAGCTCCTAGTTGTAACAGCAGACACATAGCTCTTATTTATGAAATAACTGTGGCTAAGAGACAATTGACTCATTTGTCTCTTCTCCTGCTCTCAGTAAATTCAGCTTTACCCCACACAGCCAAAAAGATTGCTCATTCACAGTTCCCACTGAAGCCCAGCATTGGTTGTATTAATTAGTGCTTTGGTTTGTCATTATCATGGTGAGGTCTGCCATTTCACAAGGCACCTATGAGAGGTAATATTCAGTCACACTTTTTTTCTTGAGCCCAGCAAGTCTTGTTTTGAGTTCAGTGGGAGTTACATGCAAAATAATTCTGCATGATTGGCCTCCCTATTTGACTTCTTGCTTTCCCTTAGTCCCCAGATGCTATACAGTATGAGTTACTGACAGCAAGTGCATACAAGTGCTTTTTTCTACAATTCATCTAATCTAAATAGTCTTAACTGTATGTGCTACTGACAGAAGTTCCTTATTAGTGCTGCATCCTGAACAGTGCTATATGAAATCTGTATAATATGCAGCTGTATTGCTTCTGGAGGATGATCTATCCAGGGCCGGCTCCAGACCCCAGCGCGCCAAGCGCGCACTTGGGGCGACATTTTGCCGGGAGGGTGGCAGGCGGCTCTGGTGGACCTCCCACAGGCATGACTGTGGAGGGTCTGCTGGTCCCATGGCTCCGGTGGACCTCCCGCAGGCATGACTGCGGATGCTCCACCGGAGCCGCGGGACCAGCGGACCATCTGCAGGCACGTCTGCAAGAGGTCCCCCGGAGCCGCGGGACCGGCGACCGCCAGCACCCCCCCCGCAGCGTGCCGCCCTGCTTGGGGTGGCAGAATTCCTAGAGCCGCCCCATGATCTATCAATATTCAATTCAAAATAAAGAGAAAAGTGGAGTGGTTCTCTCCAAGGCCAGAACATGATTAAGGCACTCTTTAATTGTATTGTAAGTACCTCCAAAAACTAGGATGAGGAAATCCTCTGCAAAGCAATTCTCAATTAGGAAAACAATTTCTCCACACCATTAATCAAGTGGTGTAAGAAAAAATTTGTCATTCACACTCAAGGTCATCCAAAGTGCTTTACCAAGAAACTGATTAGACATGGGTACTAGAGTGTCTGAGAAGGGTGAAGTGGCCATTGTGCAATCAGCATTAAAATGACAATGTATTTTATAGAGGCATGCAATGGTAGTAGGCAGAAGTTTATCAAGAAAGACATAGTTCACTGCCTGCCACCAGCCCTCCCGCAGCACACCCATACACTTTCTATGTCAAACTTTATTCAGTTACACTGTAGTAAATTCCAATTAAGTATTAACAATTAAAGAGCAAAATCATGCCTAGCTCCTTGAAAATGGAAGAAACTCCAATGAGCCTGACTGTTTCAGCTTGTGAGAACTATAGAACGTGGAATATTCAGTCACTCCCTTTTGCTGTATCTCCTTTATTGTTTGTATCCATATATGCTAACTTGTTGACGAAATATTGGCAAAAACCCAAAGGTTCTTGATATAACAGGGACAGTCATTATGGTTTATCAGAAAGAAATTTGGGAGATTCTCACAATGTTCCCTTATGGTGATTTTTGTCCTGAAGAGACATTTATCTTTTATGGCTGGAAGGAATGAACCCTAGCCATACGAGGCTTTTTGCTGCTTATCTTACACTTGTGGGACACACCTAGACGGTAACCTGGGACTTTAAATATGAATCGTGAGAGTTTGCTCAGAAACACAAGTCATGAAAGCTCTGGATTAAGAGCACTAACACAGAACTCCAACAGGGAAAATTCTGTATGGATAAGGAAGAATGCTATTTGGGAAGATCAAGTAGCCAGATAGGCTCTACATGGACAGAGCTATCAGCGTTCTCTCTCTAGGCAGAAGTTTCCCTTTCAGAGAAGCCTTGGTTTAAGAAGCTGTTAAAGTTCTTAACAGTATTATCAAGACTTACTGAGATTGTATGAGTGTGTGTATATATATATATATATATATACACACACACACAATAAGGACTTATCTACTTATAGCTCTTCCCATGCAGGGCCGGCTCCAGACCCCAGCGCGCCAAGCGCGCGCTTGGGACGGCGTGCTGGTGGCAGGTGATTCCGGTGGACCTCCTGCAGACGTGCGTGCCTGCGGAGGGGCCGCTGGTCCCGCGGCTTCGGTGGAGCATCCGCAGGCGTGCCTGCGGGAGGTCCACTGGAGCTGCGGGACCAGCAGACCCTCCACAGGCACGTCTGCAGGAGGTCCACCGGAGCTGCGGGGCCGGTGACCGCCAGAGCGCCCCCCGCGGCGTGCCACCCTGCTTGGGGCGTCGCAAATCCTAGAGCCGCCCCTGTTCCCATGGAGTCCTATTTATATTCTTTTTAAGTCTCTTTAAGGGCATGGATCATGATTTTGTAAGATCTGCTTTTTCCATGTTTGGGATATTAAGGTTCTATTTGTGTTTTGAGGTATGCTGGGCAGGAGCTGTTAGAGGACTGCCTGGACTGAGAAGTTGCAGAAACCCTCGCACTGATCATACTTCAAAAGGTGATCAAATGAAAGGAGTCTTGTGTTGCCAATGGTTCTGTATTGTCACAGAGGAGGAACTTTTGACAAAGTGTGCTTGCATTGCCATACAGACTGTCTAAATTTATGTTCCCAAACCCATACCCTACTGGTAAGGCATCATTTTTGTGAGCGAACTGTGTCATACAAATGACCATAACATAAGTAGACAGGTGACCAGCAAAGAGTGGTGTTGTTGACACAAAAACCTGGTTGGAAGAAATGGATAGTCATGCCATACTGAATTTGTGCATCCAGAGTAAACAGAATGTGTCTTTTCTAATCTACTTCTAAACATAATTAACTTCTGAAATTAAGTAACTTTGGTTTTGCAAAGGCGCATCCAGCAGATTTTGCATGAAACCTGTTTCAGAGAGAGACTAGATCATCTGGTGGTTAGGCTGTTTGCCTAGCATTGGATATTACTAGGTTCAATTCTCAGTTCTGCTGTAACCTTGTGCAAGTCATCTAGTCTCCGTTTCCCAGGTGTAAAATGGGGACAAGAGAACTTCCCTACCTCACAGGGGTGTTTTGCTGCTAAATACATCATTAAAGATTGTGAAGCACTCAGAGACTAGAAACAGGGTCAAATAAGTATTGTTAATAGATGGGGACACAGAAGGTAGAAATGGTTAAACACCAAAGATTTAGAGGTTCAGATAAGTTTGAATTCTTATCTGAAGCTTTTAGGTCCCTACATCAGATCCAACTAGCCTGTCTCCACAGTAACTACAAAATACCCATTGTCCAACAGGCTATGCAACTCTTCCTCCACACGAAATTGCTGCTTATCTACCCCACTTACTGCTAGCTGTTGCATTTGTCTTCTTGGGGGATTGAGAGGGAGGCCTAGCAGCCTGCTACCCTCCTCTGATAAATATATTTTTCTGAGTATCAGAGGGGTAGCTGTGTTAGTCTGGATCTGTAAAAGCAGCAAAGAGTCCTGTGGCACCTTATAGACTAACAGACGTTTTGGAGCATGTTTTTCTGAGAAGAGACCAACTCGTTCACTCTCTCCTACAGCACCTGATTGTCTGCAGAAAGCGTTTGGTCAGCTCACTCCCCAGCTTGGCCATTATTTCAGTCAAGCGTTGGCCTGGTAGATCGTTGTTCACTAAGGTCACATTATCTGGGAGTGGCTGAGCATTTCCTTGAGCAGTTTCTATGTAACTCAGTCGCTCTCCTTGGTCCTGTTTTCTTACTACTTCACATTTCGCAGGCACCATTGAGTAGATCTGGGCAAAATGTTTCAGTCAAAACTTTTCTTCACTGGCACATGCAGATTTAGGTTGACCAAAATAGTTTTCTGTAAATTCATGTCAATCTTGACAAATTGCTTTGGTTAAAAAAAGCCCAGCATTTTATCTGATGATCTGTCACTAATTTTTTCCCAATGTTTCAATTGGCCAAAAAGTCTGAAAAAATTGGTTTTGGGTTGACCCAGAACTTTTTTTGTGACTGCTAGAGAACAGAAAAATCAATTACTCACCCAGCAGTATCCTGGAGTTTATCCAGTACTTATTGAAACTCCAGTGTGTGCAGTTTCCTGCCATCCAGGGAACAGAACAAATAGTGTCCTATAAATCCAGAAAATATTCTTGTGCAAAATATATCCCTTTGTATGTTAAGAGTACTGAGTGACTGATGTTCTCTAAAACTGTTTTTAGTACCCTTTCTAAAACATGTTTTCTTAATTAAATTCTTAGGCTTATTTTATTTCACAAGCTATACATATATACCTGCCACCTACTACTGGAGATTCATAAAATGTAATCTATTAAAACAGAATTCATTTATAATAAATCCCATAGTTCCATAAAGAATGCTTTGGCACTGTGCTGTATATAAAATGACATGAGATGACTAAAACCTAGTATCAGTCAAAAGCAAACCATTTAGTTTATGATACATTAAAAATATTCCAAAAACCATGTGTACTGACTCAGTTGTAGTATTCCTGAGGTACAACCAGGTTTAAGTCCTTGCTCTGTGTGATTTACAGCAAGGACTTTTGTACCTTGCTATCCGTCATCCCAAGTTAGCGTCCTAACCACTGTGCTATTGGGTGTGCTGTGATCTTTCTTCCCTCCCACCTCTAGAAATTCTAACTTGGACCTGAGAAACCTTCCAGACAAAATGTTCATTGAAACAGATATTTCCACAGAACATTTTGGTTTCAACAAAATGGCATTTGTCTGTGGAAAATGTGTTGAAAATTTTCCAAAATTCTCTATCTGTAGCGCAGACCTTTGAACATTTCAAATGAACTGCATATTCCAACCACTGGTTTTTACTTTCTTCTAGATATAATTTTTAGAAGCCTGTATTAAAAATGCTGCTGATAGTTTAGCAAAAGCTGCTGATTATACTAAAAGTAAGTAGGAAAGCAGAATGTAAAGTAACAAATGGGGAATCAAGTCATGTAGCCTCAAGCATTAGACATGTTATTAATGAGTCTTTGCTAGTGATTCATTTTTCATGAAAGAAGTCATAATTTAGCAACAGCATCACTGCATAGGCAAAACTGAAACTGTTAATAATCTTCCTACCTAAAGAATACACACTACACCCCATTAATTCAGACTAAGCTAAGGAGAGTAAAAAATTGCTTGGCAGAAAGCCCTTAAATAACTCATAAGTCTGTCACCTTGCTGTACCAGACACTGAGGTGGTCTTCTGAAGCCTAAAAAGCACTATAACAAGACTGATAAAATATCTTCACATTTTTAGATCCTGCATATTAATGAAGCCACTTTTAAAAAAAAGCAGAATCAAAATAATAAGACAGGTTTTTATTTGGTTTAGACAGGGGAAGTAGAATGCCTGAGACAGAAAATAATTAATGTAAATAATTCATGTGAAGCTTTTACACTGATGCTTTCAATTGAAAAAATGTAATTAGCATTTCAGTTCAAAACTGGCAGTTTTAGGTCATTGGCCTGTTCTAGCATGAATAAAATCAGCCAGTGAAAGAGGCCAATCATGAAGCAAAAATTAAAGAAAGCAGATTTGGAAACAGAACTTGTGCTACTTGGAGTAAAGAATTTTACATTTAATACCTCATTTAGTGCCACCATTAATCTGTCATTGCACTGAGTCAATATGTGAAGAGCCAAATGTGGACTAAGACGAAACTAAGGGTAATGGGGCTTGTGGGCATTTGTCCCATGGCTTGATTTGAAAGTTGATGATGTAGTAAAGATGAACCAGACAAAAAAAAACAATCACTGCTACCTGGCTGTCATAAGGTTTGCTAACCACCTCCTTGTGGCTCATCTGGGGATTACTTCTCAACCTGTCTGACCCCCGCTCCTTCAGTTGCTCACGCAAGGTTCTCTCTCTGGATTCAACTGATCTTTCCTCTTGACTCAGGGTGTTCTCTCCTCATGGACTAGCCCTCCAAGCAGGTCACTATATAGTTTTCCCCTTCCAGGATACCAGCATCCCACTGGACAAACTGTCTTCCAGCTGGGCTTCATCAACCATTAGGCCTTATCAGCTCTGACTCTTCTCCAGGTACAGCCTGTCATGAAGTTAATTGGCCCTTTTTTACCTTGTCAGGCCTTGTGTGGACCCCTCTGCTGCCCTTGAGCCCCAGAGTTCTCCCTAAATATCTGCATAATTTAAAATTATGGCATTAGTCTCAGAAATACAACTCTTGGAAATGGTATTTCTATCTCTGTGTAACATTAGCCAATTGGTTTCAGCTTCTTAGCAAAGCTGAGACATAGCAGCTTGATTTTGTAGCTGCTTCCCAGATGTAACATTTCAGCCCTGTCAATGGTATGAAATTGCATTTTAAAAACAATGGAGATAAAAAAACCCTCAGTGGAATTACTCCAGATTTCCCTGGGTGTAACTGGGATCAGAGTTTGGTTTTTTTTAAATATATATAAATAATAATAAGTAACTACGGCCTGATTCAGCCAAGCACATGCTTAATTTCAAGCACATTTTTACATCAGTGTGATTTAAACATTCTTTGCTTTGTTGAATTGGGTCCTAGGTTATGTATTAATTCTGGCAAATGGAAATACTCTGGATATTTGCTGTTAGGCCAAATAATACAGTGTGTTTCATAAAAATGGAATAAACTCTGGGCCCAGTTCTCCACTGCCTTGCACGCCATGTAGTCATTTACACCTGCACCAAGGGAGTGCAAAACACTCATTTTGATCTGGTACTTTGACCTCTACTTTGCAGCACCCCAATACATAGGTGTAAATGACTATACATGGTGTAAGACACAGGAGATTCAGGCCCTATATGCCCTGCTAGCTGACTGTGGAAGTAATTAGTATGCACCTGTATCCCTAACCATACATACAGGAAAGATAAGATTTTGTAGGTCATTGCAAGCGATTAGGAGGTAATTGTGGGGAAGTAATGGCAGTGAGCAGTTTGTGAAAGTGAAACACAAACTTTCTCAGTAATTTAAGGTCTTATCCTTTGGGATGCTGAGTACTTGCTATTCCTGTTAACATGAATGTACAGTTTGTGGCTGCTAAACATCTCAGAGGAAGTTTTCAGCACCTGGCAGAATCAGGTCCTAATATTCAATTAAAACCTGAATTACTATTTTTAACTGGGGGAAAATGTACCATATTCTTAACAAAAAGAGAGAAAATAGACTTAACAGGACCTTCTATTAAACATCAAAGGGCCTGATTCTGTTCTACATTAAGGCCCCTTTATACCACTCTGGCAGTGTAAATGGGCATTAGTGTAAATGAAAATCAGGCCTAAACTCTACAACTAAAAACTCAGTATAATCAGGGCTTTTTAAAAACTGAAGAAATGCAACTGTCAAATAGTGCTATGGAAATGACATCCAAATAGCATAGGAATCCAAAGGCTATTCTTTAGGCTCCAGTCCTGCAAATACTGATTTCAGTTCAACTATTTTCCTGCATAAAATAAAGCATGTATGTTTGCCAGAGTAGGGCCCTAGTCAGATCTATTTTAGTACCACATGTAGGTGTTCTAGGAAATGATGAAGAAGCAGGGCCCTTAGTTGGGGCCTGATGCTGCCACCTTCATTTACTCCACAACTATCAAAGATTGCTGGAGAAACTGCAAACAAGAGGGGAGTTTAGAACATTTTGTTTTGGTTTTGTCCCAAAACAACCTTCTGGAGAAGAAAAACCAAGACAATAGGGAACATTATTGGCCAACTGGAGAAAAAAATCCACCTGGGCAAGCTAATATATGAAGTAGACAGTGCCTACGTACAAGTTGAGGAAAAAATACACGAGTGATAATGCCATTTCTGACTGGGAGATGTGCAGTAATAAGAGCATAGAAATAACTTGTGGCTCCTTTTCATGGTCTGGTTGTAATTTGATGGGAGCACAGTAGAAATGAAGATATTTACTAAATAAGAACATCAAAGATGTATTATGGGCCTGTTTCTGCCATCCTTACTCTACTTGGTTAGTGGGTTGCCGGTCACCTACAGTACACCAGCCTTGCATGTCTCAGGAACTCCTCCTACACTGGAAATATTCCCTGAGGGGCCCCATAGCATATTTATGGTTTTTGACACCAGCAGAGATAGCATAAAGGAGCTCTGGGGCTCCCACCATTTGGGACCTGCCTCTTGTAGATCTGATGACATCCTTGTGGCTTAATAAATATTAAAAATAAATGCTTCATGCAAGGCCTCCATTTCCAGAGGCTTATAACTTTCCAAAACTGTCAACTAGCAGGCTGAAAATGTCAAGGCCTACTCCCTGCCTGAAGTGGGAGGAGTGGTTGGTTGGTTGTTTTTAATTGGGAAAATGTTTCAGCTGTTTGAGTAAGAGGAGAAGGGAAAAATATTTCCTTTATTATTAATTTATTGAATAGCTACCTATTTTGAGCAGCCCTAGTGTTCAAACAGCAGAGGATTGAAAGTACAAATATAGGGCCAAACTATGGCTTAGCTGGCAGGGCAACACAAGGGGCACAAAGGAGCACAAGCCACCCCCTTGTACCCTGTACTGGCTATTTGCAGCACGGAAAAACAGTGCAAGGTAGGAAGGAGGCTCCACAAGCTGCTACATATCCCCCTACTGCAGGTGGGAAGAAAGGGCAGAACGTTGCAGGGACTCAATGGTGTCTTGGCTCTGTCCCCTCAAAGCAAATGGCATTGGTGCACTGGGGATCATAGGATTCGAAGGACATAGAGCTAGCACACTTTACACCCACCCTGGAGCAATTGGAGAACATCCCAGGCTGCTCCTGGAGCACCTCTGGGCTCATAGCAATGGCATGATTGAACCCTTAGCAAGGAACTTGAATGTTGTAAATAGTGCCAATTTAAGAGGAAATTACTTTCTTTGATTTTGCCAATTTGTTGGCCTTTAGGGGAAAATACCCCACACACTTTGCACAGGGGCAGTAAATACTTCAGTGATTCCAGTATATTTTTACAAGGATGTAGCCCACTAAATGAATGTGTGTCATGAATGGTTGGAAATTGAGCTACACAAATTCACTTAATATTTATAATGAATGAGGCAGGGCTTACTGAAGGTGCACCCAGCCTCATGCATGATACATCATGTGTGGAATATAGTGGAGCAGGGCTCCACATACATTTTTGTTTAGCTACTGCAGATCTTATCCATTTGCAGATTTCTGCATATCATGTGGGGTAAAACCCTGCATAATTACGAAGGGAACATGTACCAGAAAAAGGCTTCTTGCTATAGACCTCATCACTTGAATAGGTAGCAGGTTCAGGTATCATCTTGCATTTAAAACTATTTTTAAAAAAACAAACCCTGAGAAATTTCAACAAGAACTTCTAGCTTGAAAAGAACCTCTTGCATAAACACTAAAAAGTCAGGACATGCCAATGTAAAGATTGCACACAGTGCCTTAATTCTGCCCTTTTGTGCAAATACATGACAATATCATCTTTAAATTGTATGATTGCATATTATTTCTCAAATACAATGCAATATGTAATGATGGGGCACCAGTGCACTGAGGTGAAGCACTGCTATGTCAAAGCATTTTGTATGATGTGCTGAGGCACCAAACAACAATGCACCAATGTCATGTTCTGGGATGCAATCCAGAGCAGTGAGGGCTTATGTCATCATGTGCCCTGTAATCTTGAGTGCCTCAAAATGCTCTGCTGCTGTAGCACCCTTGTCTGGATGCTCCCAGCCAGCATTCAAGCATGTACTGAATGTGTGCTAAGCAGCTCTGACTCAGCAACGCTGATTTCAGCAGTCTGCTGGTCACACCCCTACCATGCTCTGGCCTCCACCAGCCTTGGTTACACCTTGGAAAGATGACCCTAACACCTCTAACAGAGGAAAGAAGATAGGTTTTTAAGTGGGTTCAGATATAAAGGGCAGAGTTAGAAATGGTTACAAGCAAATAAGAGTGAAAAATGTTTTCTAGAGGCTAAAACTTAACAAAACAAGTTATAGTCTTTGTTCATGGTAGTTCCCTTATCACTCTACTTTCCAGCAAAATGGCTGACCACCCTTCTAGTCAGGATCACCCACAAAGTCCGAAGTGCTCATTTCCTTTGTCCTCATAGGTGGAAAAAAAATCACTTGGGGTTCTTTGTCCCTCTCTTTATAGTCCAGTGAACAATTGAAACAGATTCTTCTGAAGGTAACCTTCCTGCCTCCCAAAGTCAAGTTCATTCAAGCTGTGAAGAAGGCGACATGGATTCTCTTGGTGAAGGAAGTTCTATGCTATTGGTGGTGTTTGCTAAAATGCAAATTGATCTATTTCCTGCAATCTGCTCTCTCTGCTGTGCTGGTTATCTCCTCCCCTTGTTAGTTTGATGGTCCTTTATTACCTTCTATGTAAATAGCATTCCCATTGTGCCTTAATGTACCTTGGAAATACTTTCAAGGTGGCAGAACATTCCTTTGTCGAAAGTGGGGTAACTTTAGCCCTGCCTGGCAAACACATTTTACTAATGTAATTCCTAATATGTTTGTAATTTTGAATTTGTCTGCCATACATGCACCACACAATAAAATTAATGATCAATAGGATATTAGCTTTCCACTGATATAGTGCACGACACCTTTTAGATACAGGTTCTGAGATTAGTGAGTTGGGATACACTGACCTGGTCAGGCGTGTTGACACTTGCTACTAGATACCAGTGAGCTCCTTGCCCTCTTGCAGTGTGATGCTGTTAGGGTCACAGCCATGCACTGAGATGCCAGTACCTAAGGCTACGTGGGCTGTTATGATGACCTGATGCAATGAAGGCTGCCCTGAGGCAGCTCTACGTTGTCAAGTTCTGTGCCAAAATGTTGAGGGCCATGCTGAAGCCCACGTGTAGGCCAGTCAGAGCTTATTCAAGTAGCTCACCCTTTGATCTGAAACCAAAGTTGGCCTAAACACCATGCAATAAGCTGGACCCACAGCAGGAAGTTCAAGGCTCCAGAAGGGATTACTAAACGGTACTGGCTTCCATCCTGCTTCCAGATACCGATGTAATTCTGCACAGCTCAAAGCATCCTGAGATTAAGCAGCTCCATTGTGAACTGGCAACTAATGTATTTTCAGCAGTCAAGTTCACTGAGGCTAAAGACTCTAGAATCCAATGCTACCCAGAATGCACATTCCACTACCAAGGGTTGGGCATGTCTGAAGATAAGTCTGATGTCAAAAATCAATTTGACCTCTAAGTCTGGCAACCAGAAAATATCAGAGGGATCCCTCCAGAAACTTGTAAATACATCTATGTCTTTGTATGAAGCCAAAAATCTGCCTGGAAACCAAAACAGATAAAAGGGGGAGGTGGGGAAAGTGAACCAGGTATAATCAACAGGATAATTAATTGAATGCCAAAAGGCAACAGGTGCCTAATGAGACACTAACTAATCTGAGTCTATCTATATATTCTTTCTTCGTTTGTTTTTAAAATAGTAGCAGACAGTGAATGATACTCAGATCAATCAGTGAAAAATCCCAAGGAAACCTCAGAAATAAACAAGAAACAGACAAAGTGCTGATTAGTTGTAATGGCTGGTCAGAGGAGCAACTAGAGGGAGACTGTCAACCATCAGTATTGCAACACACAACACTGGAATTTTTCACTTGCTCATGTAGGGGTGAGAGCAGCAGCAAAATTCATTGTTTTGGTTTTGTGGGTTTTTTTGGCATTTTTGTCCAGTTTTGCTTTGGAGGGATCCCTGGATGGTGGTGACCAATATTTTCAAACTTGGTGCCTAAAGTTAGGGTCCTAAATCTGTATTTAGGGCCTTAACTAAAAAAGGCTTAATTTCCAAAGGTGTTGACATCATACTTTCAATTATAGCCTTGTTTAAACAAGGTAAGCATCTACATTTCATATGTGGAAGTAGGGAAAGAATTAACAAGGATTTGAAGGGGATCTTAATGCATGTCAGTCAGTTACCAAGAGTCAGGCTAGTAGCAAGAGTTAGGCCACACTGTAACCCTAATGACGTGAGACTTGTAGAAGCGAGGATGGTGTGAGGCGAGAGGGAAAGAACTGTGTGAGAAGTTATTACGACCTTGCAATTGATAATCAAATATGTAGACTAGCGTCTCCTAGAAGTGAGAAAAATAAGATAGCAGGATGGCTTATGTATAAACAAAATGCAGTTGTTGCTCATTATTGTCTGTATTATTGCTTGTTATTGTCTGTAACAAAGGTATAAATGCTTGCTGTAATTGTTTACCTGTTGAGAGACCTGTCCGGGACTGGGACGACCCTGTGTCCTAGGGCACTCCCTCCCTCTATTGTAATTACTGGAGAAATAATAAAGTATTTGATTTTGCTGCACCCAAAGAAAAAGCGAGAACTGAGTTTTTCTCCAACAATTATGCTATGCTTTTCCATTGTCATCTATTAAATAAAATCATTAAGTTAATTGCCTCCATAGTAAATACTCCCTGTAATGTAAAAAATTAGTAATTGAATACACACACACACAGTGGCAGAGCTCCAACCTTGTCCCCATGGGTCACCCTTCTCTCTCTAGGGCCAGGGTTACAGTCTACTGAGCCCTTTTCATCATAAGCCAGCAAGGAGGTTGGAGAGAGAACTCCCACAGTCTCTGTTCAGCCTCCTGTCCTGACAGGGACCTGACTTCCCCTTCCAGGAGATGTTCCTGTAGTGGTGGGTTGGGGGGAACCCAGGCCCGCCCTCTACTCCAGGTTCCAGCCCAGGGATCCTAATGGTAGCAGCTGTTGGCAGCCAACCTTTCACTGCCAGAGTTGCTACATTTCCCTGGGCCACTTCCCCACAGCTCTCCTGCTTCTCCCTTCTTCACCTTTACCTTAGGGCTCCCTTACCAATGGCTTGAGGGTGTCTTCATTAACCAGCCCTTCAGCTGCATTTCCTCTCCCCAGCCTGGCTGGAGTGAGCCCTTTTATAGTATCAAAAGGGCCTTAGAGTCAGGTGTTCACGTTACCTTAATGGACTCACCTGACTCTTTGCAGGTCAGTTGGAGTCAGGTGTTCTCATTAGTCTGGAGCAGCCCCTGCTCTGGTCACTCAGGGAACAGAAAACTGCTAATCCAGTGGCCAGTATATCTACCTTCTACTTCTTTGTTGTACCCAACTGGCGTGCGTGTGTGTGTGTGTCTATATATATATATATAATATAAATGTAGTGTAGTAAATTATGCCTGCATTCTATGTGTATTTAATCTTCTAAACTCCATGTCATTTAAAAAAAACCTGGGCAATATTTAAGAAGTTATTGCTAATAAAGCTTTCGTTTCCACTTCCTTGCTCCCTCTGGACAAAAACTAGCAGGGTTTACTGTTATATATTCCCAACAACTGTCCTATATTTTTCCAATTAAGCAGCATGGTGAATACCAATGTGTGTCTCTGGATTACATAGCCTTCAGGATTTGTCCACAGTAACAGTCTACCACAGGATTCCCATTGCTCCAACACTTCTTTTGCCTTGCCTAAACTGTATAAAGTACCACTTGGGCCATGCAGGTCTTTCACAACTGCATAAAAAATATTTTTGTAACTAAGTTATTTTTTTAGTTTAAATCATTGTTCTTAATGATAATAGTATGTAAAGTTTGAAGGCTTAAAGTCAAGATATTTTCCAGCTAAAGGGACTCCAAACAGTTGGACACAGAACAAAATTTCTGATGTGCCATTTTTAAGCACTCATCCAATTGTTTGTATTTTCTAACTATTTAAAAAAAAAGTCTAATGTACCCTGAAAGTCATATTTTTTTCAGTTAATTGTTCAAGGGGGGAGTGAATATAGGTCTTATAAAGGAACACTGACTGCAATCTGAACCAAAGCTCCACTGAACTTCATTGTGGGTATGGCTATACTACAGTGAGGTATGTGATTTGCAGCTCACGTAGATGAAGCTTTGCTATCCCTAATCCAGTTACTTTCTAAATATAGCAGTGAGAACACAGCAATGTGGACTTCGGCGTAGGCTGCACAAGCAAGTACATGTCCAGGTGGGTTTGAAGCCCACACAGACATGTTTTTGCTGGTATTTTAATGAGTACACAAGAATGACCATACAGGGTCAGACAAATGGTCCATCTAGCCCAGTAGATGGTCAAAGCCAGGTGCTTCAGAGGGAATGAACAGAACAGGCAATCATGGAGTGATCCATTCCCTCTCATCCACTCCCAGTTTCTAGCAGTCAGAGGCTAGGGACACCCAGAGCATAGGGTTCATTCCTGAACCACCTTGTCTAATAGCCATTGGTGGACCTATCCTCCATGAACGTATCTAGTTTGTTTTTGAACCTCATTATAGTTTTGGCCTTTACAACATCCCCTGGCAATGATTTCCACCAATTGACTGTGTCTTGTATGGAAGAAATACTTCCTTTTGTTTGTTTTAAACCTGCTGCCTATTAATTTCATTGAGTGACCCTTGGTTCCTGTGTTATATGAAGGAATAAATAACATTTCCTTATTTACTTTCTCCAAACCATTGATGATTTTATAGACCTCTATCATATCCCCTCTTAGTCATCTATTTTCCAAGCTGAAAAGTCCAAGTCTTTTTAATCTCTCCTTATATGGAAGCTGTTCCATACCCTTAATCATTTTTGTTGCCCTTTTCTGTACATTTTCCAGTTTTAATATATCTTTTTCGAGATGGGGTGACCAGAACTGCATGTAGTATGCAAGGAGTGATGTAAGCGTGCAGACTCACCCCTGTGGCACCTCCTGCTGGTCTCTCAGGGAATTAGCTCGATTTCCAGCCCAGAGCATCCTCTGCAGGCTGGTGATCTGCCACAACTGGGCCCCGTGTCCCCCCTGGACCCTGGTGCCTGTTTTCTCTGAGGTGCTGCCCCCTGGCAATACCCCAACAATCTCTGTGGGTCTCCCTTCCCCAGGGAACTCCCACCCACTACCCCCACCTCACCTCAGTCTGGGATATTGCCAGAAGTGGTGTGCCAAGTCTTCATTTATTCACTCTAATTTAAGGTTTCGTGTGCCATTAATACATTTTAATGTTTTTAAAAGGTCTCTTTCTATAAGCCTATAATATATAATTAAACTATTGTTGTATGTAAAATAAGGTTTTTAAAATGTTTAAGAAGCTTCATTTAAAATTAAATTAAAATGCAGAGCCCTCCAGACTGGTGACCAGGACCCAGGCAGTGTGAGTGCCACTGAAAATCTGCTGGCGTGCCGCATTCAGCACACGTGCCATAGGTTGCCTACCCCTGATCTATCCCTTTGCTAATGGTTCCTATCATTCTGTTCGCTTTTTTTGACCGCCACTCTACATTCAGCAGATGTTTTCAGAGAACTATCTACAGTGACTCCATGATGTCTGTCTTGTGTGGCAACAACTAATTTACATCCCATCATCTCGTATGTATAGTTGGGATTGTTTATTATTAGATTAAAGCTAACACCCGTACTTTGACATGTGCTGCCATTCACAATATAGCTAGCTACAATATAGATGTACTCTGACAGGGAGCTGGAAGAGACCCACAAAGAAGCTGGGAAGTAACATGGGTGGCTGTTTCTTCCAGAGATATCTGAGATCCACATACTTTTGTGGAGAATCTGCAGGACTTGGGGCTAAAGAATCCAAAGGAAACTGCCATGAAGATCTTAATGCCAAGTTTTTCTCCCCCACTTAACTGGCACCTTCTGACAACTTTTCCACAGCAGGTGCCTTTTGGGGGACCAAATGTATTTAATCAATGAAATCGCCATTTATTAATATTTATACTAGTGTGTCATTAAATAACATGGACACACTGTGACTCATTCTTACCTATGTTACTCCTCATACATGCCTGTGTTAATTCACTGGAGTCACCATGGTGTGAAAGTGACATTAAATCACAAACCGGCCCCTCGCCTGTCTACATTTAATGCCAAGAGTGCAATTATCCAATCATTCAAATAAAATAGTCCATTCAACCCAATCAAAAGCCTTCTCTACATAGAGAAACTGGGCAATCTTTACTCGCACTCTTGGCCAGGCAGAAGAGATGCAGTTTAACGTTAGTCTGAAACTAACTGCTGAAACTAACTGGGTGGCTATCTGCTGTAACTCCTGTCGGATTCCTAGTGATCAATTCACTGTTTGAAGTCATTAAAAAAAAAAGATTTTTCTATCCATACTCAGCAAGGATAAAGGATATTGAGCAATATTACACATATTCTTGAGTTGCTCTATCTTCCTTCAATGGCCATGGACCAGGCCCTTACTGAAGTCTAAGGGAGCCTTTACATTGATTTAGTGGGCTTTGAATCAGGCCTTAAAAGAGTAGTAGTTGCCTGTTTTCCATTAAGGGACAATGTAGTTATATCTATCTATTTCTATCCACGCATACCCTTCTCAAAACTCTTTTTTCAAAGTGATAAGATGTTTGTCATACAGATATCTGCTCCTGCACCAGCTTTTAAGCTCTGAAGCATTTTCTGTTTCAGTGCATGTTAAATGTTCCTCTAGGGTTTTAGCTTCTCTCATGACAAGTTTTGCTAATGTTACTTTTGCTAAGTAATTTTGTACTCATGTTTTCCAGTTTCTGTATTGTAATGATTACAAGTTCCAATAGAATCTTTGGGAAAAAAAATTCTAAACTATCTCTAGGGTCCCTATATACTGTTCCTACAGACATTCTTTTTGGCAATCTGCCAAACTTCCTTTTAAAAGCTGGAATGCCAATATTTTAGCAGCTTCATTCCCCCACCCCCTTTCTTTTTTCAAAAATGTTTCTTTTTCAAATGCTTGATCCATCACTCTGCTTTTTCCTTTAAAAGTGAATTCATTTCACACCTTCCACTAGCTTATTTTATATATGTATTTATACTTCCTGTGTATTTATGTTCATTATGCAAACTAATAATTTCTGAACAGATACCTTTATCAATCTGACCTACAAATGTATTCCACATTATAGGTGAAGTCCCAGTTCTCTCACTTCCTGGAGTTTGGCTTCATTAGCAAAGTTATCAAAGCTCAGTTCAAACTCTAGTGATCCTCCCTTACTGCACATAACACACTTTAGATGTTCTCCCCACAGAACAATTCTGCCCATTTTATATCTATGTGTGAAGAAGAGTCACCTGCCTCAGTGAGTCAGCAGAATACATCTAACTCTTTTCCTGTAGGACCAACACCAAATTAAACAAACCAATCAAAGTTTAATTAAAGTTGTTTTCCATTCATGTCACAGTTCTTTTATATCACATCTCCTTCCCTTAGCCAAGGCCACTCTTTCTACTGTACTGGAAATCCTTCTTGAATTAAAATTTCAACAACCCACCCTTTCTTCACCTCACTACCTTTTCAAGAAGCTTCACAGACTCCTACCCATCCATATTTTAATTTAGATTCTTCCTTCTGCACATACAATTCTTCTAAGAAAATTATAACAGGAGTCATATGTTATGCTAGCAGCCCAGGTGCCAGCTCATGCCAAGTCCCCAGGCCTTATTGAACACCTACAAATGCATAGCTGGAAACCAGTTTTTTTACCTGTGTATTAGCATTATCAAAATAGATATTTGATGTTAAGTTAATAAGACCTGGTCCACACTGGGGGGCAGTGTCAAGGTAAGATACGCAAGTTCAGCTACGGGAATACCGTAGCTGAAGTCGAAGTATCTTATCCCAACTTACCTCCCGTCCTCACTGCTCGGGATCGACGTCCGTGGCTCCCCCGTCGATTCCGCTACTGCCACTCGCTCCGGTGGAGTTCCAGAGTCGACGGGAGCGCGTTCGGGGATCGATATATCGCATCTAGATGAGATGCGATATATCGATCCCCGCAAAATCGATCGCTACCCGCCGATTCGGCGGGTAGTCTGGACGTACCCTAAGAATGTGTTTAGATTTCATAAAATGCTAGTATTGAGCTCACGTATAACCCCTGTAGTCCATAGTATATAATTATATTGAGTATTTGCATTGTAAATCTCTGCAATTGTGTAACTCACCAAACAGGAAAAGAAGCATTAATTAAGGTAAAGTTCTTGCCCTGCATACAAATGGCCCACTGAAGGTAAATGAGGTATTGTGTAGCATCAAAGGACAGAGGCTCTGTTGACTGCATTCTTAATTCCCTCCAAGAAGAAACATATGCACGAACTCATACCATCAGTTTTGGACACTAGAGTGGAGAGGATAAAAATCCCTGACAAGGGGAAACTGAATCTCTTTTATATTGTCTGGATTCTGAGGGGCAAAGATTCCCAAACATAAGCAAAGAGATTCCCATGCTGCTCACCATGGGTCAGCCCTGAAAGACTCTTTGCATTGACAGATTACTACACCTTTCAAATCACAGATTGAAACTTGTTTGTGTATATAGGCTTGCTTGCTTTAACCTGTAGATAACGCTCTTATTTCTTTTTCCTAGTTTATAAACCTTCAATTAGTTTATTACAGATTAGCTACAGGCATTGCCTTTGGTGTGAGATCAAAGGTACAAATTGACCTGGGGTAAGTGACTGGTCTCTTGGGACAGGGAGCAACCTGACTACTTTGTGATCTGTTGTGTAACTGTCTGTTTATCACATAGTCCATCTTGGCTGGATGGGAAGATAGACTGGTGTGACTAAGGGGATTGTCTGTGACTCCGTTTATAAAACTACTGTAATACTCTGGGAGTTCACATTTGTTATTGAGTTGGTGAAATCTAATTATAGAACATAAAACAAGTTTGTGGTGTCTGCCCTGTTTTTTGGCAGTCTGCCCTGAGCTTGGCACTTTCAGTTGGAAGCCACTGCAGACGTCATGGCATCAGACATTTAGGAAGATCAGAAGGACAAATGCAAAGTACTCTACTTAAGAAGGAACAATCAGTTGCATACATACAAAACTAGGAATGACTGCCTAGGAAGGAGCACTGCGGAAAGTGATGTGGGGGGTCATAGTGGAACACAATATAAATATGAGTTAACAGTGTAACACTGTTGCAAAAAAAGTGAACACCGTTCTGTGAATGTTTTAGCAGGAGTGTTGTAAGCAAGACAAAAGTAGTAATTCTTCCACTTCACTCCATGCTGATTAGGCCTCAACTGGAGTATTTTGTCCAGTTTTGGGTGCCACATTTCAGGAAAGATGTGGACAAATTGGAGAAAGTCCAGAGAAGAGCAACAAAAATGATTAAAGGTCTAGAAAACATGACTTATGAGGTAAGATTGAAAAAAAATGGGTTTGTTTAGTCTGGAAAAGAGAAGACTGAGATAGGACATGATAACAGTTTTCAAGTACATAAAAGGTTGTTAGAAGGAGTGGGGAGAAAAATTGTTTTTCTTAACCACTGAGGATAGGACAACAAGCAATGGGCTTAAATTGCAGCAAGGGAGGTTTAGGTTGGACATCAGGAAAAACTTCCTAATTGTCAGGGTGGTTAAGCACTGGAATAAATTGCCTAGGGAGGTTGTGGAATCTCCATTATTAGAGATTTTTAAGAACAGGCTAGACAAACACCTGTCAGATCGGGGTCAGCAACCTATGGCACACGTGCCAAAGGTGGCACGCGAGCCAATTTTTGATGGCACACGGGGCGGGCTGAGCTGCTCAGCCCACCGCCGCTCTGGGGTTCCTGCTGCTGGCCCCTTGCCAGCCAGGGTCCCGCTGCTGGTCCCACTCAGTATCCACTGCTGGCCTGGGGGAAGGAACTCCAGGCTGGCAACGGGCTGAGACCCGGCTGGCAGGAGCCAGTGGCCGAAACCCCAGAGTGGGGTGGGCTAAGCACCGCTCTGGGGTTCCCGCTGCTGGCCCCTTGCCAGCCGGGGTCCCACCGCCGGTCCCACTCAGTGCCCACTGCCGGCCTGGGTGAAGGAACCCCAGGCTGGCAGCGGGCTGAGACCCCGGCTGTCAGGAGCCAGCAGCCAAAACCCCAGAGCAGGGTGGGTTGAGATGCTCAGCCCACTGCCAAAACCCCAGAGCTGGGCAGGCTGACCTGCTCAGCCCGCCACCGCTCTGGGGTTCCGGCTGCTGGCGCCTTGCCAGCCGGGGTCCCTGCCGCAGCCCCACTCACCTTGCTTCCGGTTGGAGTTCCAGCGCAGGCCCCCTGCCAGACAGGGTCCAGGCCTCCAGCCCTGCTCAGCCCTACCAGCCGCCAGCTCCACTCACCTCAGCTGCAATCTGGGGATCCAGACAGTTTAACAACTGATCACTCAGAAGCCTGTGTGCAGCTTAAAGTATCCAAATATGTGCCACCAGTCACTGGAAAACTCAGCAAGGAAAAGCAAGGGCAAGGATCACACTAAACTAATAAGATCTGCATTTTAATTTAATTTTAAATAAAGCTTCTGAAACATTTTGAAAACCTTGTTTACTTTACATATAACAGTAGTTTGGTTATATATTATAGACTTATAGAGAGACCTTCCAAAAACTGTTAAAATGTATTAACGGCACGCGATGCCTTAAATTAGAGTGTATACATGAAGACTTGGCACACCACTGCTGAAAGGTTGCCGACCCCTGGTCTAGATAATACTTAGTCCTGCCATGAGGGCGGGAGACTGGACTAGATGACCTCTTGAGGTGTCTTTCCAGTCCTATGATTCTATCTTAATTATTTTTCTTTTTTAACAGGATTGTTAATACTACCTATATTCCAGCATAGGAGTTGGAAATTTCTTCTTCTCTCATTGTTCCACACTGTGGGCCTGGTTCTCTGATCTCTCACACAGCACAAATCAGGAATAACTTGACTGAAATAAATGGAGTTACAATGGTGTAAAACCAGTTTCATGGAGAGGAGAATCAGATTATCTAAATTAACTTGGTCCTCTTGACATTTGCATCTGTTCTACAAGAAGATTTGTACTTCCTGAGTTTTAAGATGTCATTTTAACCGTAAGCAATTTTTAACCTTTTGAACTATAGGTCAAAGAATTAACAAATGTTTGGCTACCCATAAGAAAAAGAATGAAAAAGGAGAGGTTTTCTTTGAGGGTTGATCATAGCTGGCAATCTACAATGTGTCTTTTTCCATTCCCTCTTACTGGAGAAAGAAGGGGTGAAATCCTGCTCCTATTAATCTCAGTAGGGCTAAGATTTCACACAAAGCCTTATATTAAAGTAAAGACAAAGCTGAAGAAGAGAAATTTAAAAAAATAGGTGGAAAAACTTATGAATTGACACTAAATAAAAAAAATTTATAACTGACTAACTAGACCCTTGGTATACATTTGTGCTTGTATCTCTTGCTTCAGAGGCTATGTAAAAAAGATTAATAAAATTGGAATCTGAAGTTTGTCTGAAGTCAGATTGTACAGAAATATTTACAGAGTTACTGTAAAATGTAGTTCTCTGGTGTCACAGAACATGGTTGATTCTGCCCCGCCCTCACTATATCGTTCCTGAATGATACAGACAGCACTCTTACTATATTTATCTAATCATCTGAGCCACTGAAATGTGCATTGCCCAGTGTAATTAATTTTTTGGCTTTGATTTGCTTTCTAATGCTTTGCTATTTATCTTTTGATTATGATGGTGAGCTAAGGGATTTATTGGTTGCGCTGTAATTTTAGAGCATCATTAATCACAAAAACAAAACAAACAAAAAGCCATCATGATGCAAAAGTAGGAGGCAAAAGTACAAATTGAAGTTGCTCCCAGTATCTGGTAGAATATACCAAGTTTTCTGGTTTACCAAGTCTTCAGAAAGACAGTTGTGGCATGTAAATCAGTGTTCTCTTCCTTTGACGGCATCCGATAAGCCCTCCTACACATATGTGAATAAAATACAATAACTAGGTATTAGCATGTGTCAGCAGAGATCTGTATAGAGTACACTCTTCAGTTCCCCTCTTGCTCCTTTTCTGTAGTGTTTCCTTTCCTCTCTTTTCTTTTTCTTTACATATTTCTGATTTTCTTACCATGGGAATTCACTTAAGTACTGGAGAAAAGATGTTTTGTATGTAAGGTGTTTGTTTAAAATTGTATGTAATTAACATATATATATATTTAGTAGTTTTCTCCTGAAAGTACAGTTAAAAAATAAAAAAAACACTCTTCTGTGTCAATTGAAGTAATCAATGGGAGATCTGATAACGGAGCAGCTGAAGAATTAGGTCCATATAGGAGAGCTATTAGCTATTTAGAAGAGTTGCCAGAGTATTGCAATTAGACACCCATGCAAGTGTGCAAGAGAGGGGGAACGGAAGATTTGACCCAGCAACACAAAGCACAAATATTGCATTTGTCTAATGCTTCCACTAATGACACACAGCTCTCCAAAGGGGAGTAATTTCCCAATGGGCAAGTATGAGACCATGTTTCTACATCTCTTTGCACCATCCAGCAAAGTTGAGAAGGTTCTGGGTTTGCGATGGTGGAAAGAGTGCACACTGCAAACTTTCAAAGGCAGATTTTTTTAAAATGAGTTATATAGGGTGTAGCTTGTGCTCCAGGGTGCATTTCCCCAACATACTGACTGTAGTGGATAGGTATTCTGTTAAAAAAACATGAAGAACTTCTGTAGGGATAACAAGAGTTAAAAAAAACTTGCCAAAGCACGTGCAACACATGAAAAATGCATGTCCATGCAACCTACCCATGGTACTTCAATACCACATTATGAATGGCTGCAATTTAAAACCCAGAATCTTTAGCCTGCGATTCAAATAAAGGAAAAGTTGGAAGAGAAATCACTCTTTGATCCTTAGGGGAGAGAGAAATGTAAATAAATAAATGAAAAGTAAAATGAAAGGGAAGTGTTAGTAATCCTGCTGGATATCTTAGAAAGGATGAGACAGGATGGCCTTTGAAACTGTGTTAGCTCTGTGATACTCAGGTGCTATTTATATGCAAAATTCCTCTTTCAGCTGTGCATGGCAAATCTCTGCTCTGATATTATGATCTGCCTATATACAAAGGAGCCACCATTAATGTGAGGAGAAATTCTGTACATTTAGGAAGGGCAAAAAATGAACATCGAGCTCTGCCATGTGCAGCTGAGAGGAGAATTATGTACATAAATAGCACCTGATTGTACTGCAGGGCCAATATTGTTTCCATTAAGTTTTGTGATAATAGAATAGACTTTTTTCCATAAAAGCAGTTCTCATGTTTTTCAATCCTGCAGTTGGTCAATCTGAATAAAACAGGCTCACACATCAGTCTAATGATCAGGTTTGAGATACAGTACCAAGACACACTAGAGCCAATGATTCAAAGCCCAGCAGGGTTGATTTATCTCTTTTTGTTTCAAAAACAGATCAGTTTCATTCCAAAATATTTAAATCCTCACATTGATGAGTGGTTGGATCCAGGGTTTGGTGTGGCCCTTTACAGAGGTACAGATCCCAGTTCTGCTCTCATTACACTGTGGTAACACAGGAGTGACTCCAGGATAGTGATTAATATTAATCATTTCTATTACAGTAATACCTAGATGCCCCAGTTGAGACGAGGGCCCCATTCTGCTAGGGACAGTACAAACACAGCATGAGAGACAATCACTGCCTGAAAGAGCTCACAATTTACATAGACAAGACAAACAAAGGGTCAGAAAGGAAACAGAGATGCAGATTTCCTGAGTCCCAGTGCATCACCCTATCCACTATACATGCTGCCTATCCTGACACCATTGATGTCAATGAAATAATACATGAGTAAAAGTGATGTGAGAGCAGAACCAGTCCTGCACCTCTATAATGACTACATGAGCTGGAGTTTGGATCTAAAGTTTTGATTTTGGCCCATCCATGGGAACATAAGAGTCAGTCTCCAGAATGAAATTTTTACAGGAATTAAGGAAGCTGGAAAATATGGTACAGCACAATACACCTCCCAGATTCTGCCACTGATCTTTTATGGGAGCTTTCAGAGGGAGTGAGATGTTTCTGCGGTTTAAGCAGTGAGCCTGTTAAACAGAAGGATTAATCCGAATGGTTAATTCACTGCTATAGCCAGTGAATAAACCACTCCAAGCCCCACACTCTAAAACAGTCTTGCAAATTGTGACTCCACTCACTTACCCTCCCCTAGAAAACAAGGATGAGCAAACCCATTCAGATTATCTGAGATTCTAGAAATTTGCGTATTTTCCCCCACCTCTGCTTTCTGACTAGGACCAGAAATACAATTGCCTTAAATATTATGAGAGCGTGTTCTCATGGCATTTCTGCCTGAGACTGGAACCCGTAGTACCAGAAATCTCATGAGGAAGTCTGTTATTGCAAGATTTCCAGCCCTTTTCTACTCACTCAATTGACTTGGACAATCTTCAGAAAAGCATCTAGGCTTTTGGCTGCTTAGTCAAAGCAGACACAAATTATGAACATTTTGTAGTTTATCTATCACTCTTAGAAATATGCAAGCAAGTTCAGGCCTTTCATCTTTGGTTAATCCTGGCCATATTCAGCCTCAGTCTATCCATGGCAGCAGGTGATTCCCACAAGACATCTGGTATGATAGCAGCCGCTTCTAATCTAATAAAATAGTACTCAGTCCAATTGCACAAGTCCTTGAATAATTTAATCTGGTTAGTTACAGTAATGTGTGCACAGCTTTCTGGAGATGTAAAGTGTTTAGTAGTGTTATTATTGTTGTTGTTATCATTAAAATATTTGACCCCCCCACACACACACACATTTTTGATTGCTTGCACAGTGAGGGATCTAATTATCCCCCAATATTTTAGTAATACCAGTATGGGCCCAAACAGGTCAAATGTTTTAATATTTGCCCATGACCATTGCAATAAACGAACA
The DNA here is from genome assembly GCF_016161935.1 of Mauremys reevesii. Taxonomy (NCBI): domain Eukaryota; kingdom Metazoa; phylum Chordata; order Testudines; family Geoemydidae; genus Mauremys; species Mauremys reevesii. The sequence goes on from NC_052623.1 coordinate 152,616,164, forward strand.
AATTAAAGGACATCTGGTCTACAATGTATCGTAATGGTTGTTTCAAACTACTAGCACAAACACACATATGTGTATGCACAAATGACTGATAAACTGAGGGCTGATAAATAATTTACTATACATAAATCTATTTCAATAAACTTTTCATAGTCATTTTAGCAAGATAAAAAAATGCTGAACGTAAGAAGCAGTCATGTTCACAATGGAGGTGACAATTCTGATGGTCAAGATCTGTGAACTAAGGCATATTTACATAATCAATTTTCTCCTTTGGAGCCATTAAAGTCCATCATGTCACACCCAGTGACAGACGTAAGGCATGTGGTTAGTTTACTGCATATTTACGTGAATTACTGATCTTGCATAAAAGCAGTATTTTTGTCTGCCAGTCTCTCTTACCATAAATCTTCGAAGCCTAACACACATCCAGCAAAATGTCATTTGCATCCTTTAACAATAAAGATCTAACAGAAGCACTACAACCTAGTAGTAGTTTTGTGATATAGCAGGGACATAATTCAAGCTCGTGATGTGTGATTACAGAAGCTTTGGCTGAAATTAGTGGCTTTTAAACAAAACAGCTACCTGATTGTTCTCTCCCAGCAGCCAAACAAATCACAGTGTATCACACCAAGGAAGAGCACTGTTTGGCCTAACTGAAGTAGACTTAAAACTAGGTGCATTATGATTTGTAAATCTGTAAGTCTACTTGCAGACCCGGATTCAAGTTTAATTAATTTGAACTTCCCGGCCCCATTGTGCCTCTCTCTTTGTAAGCCATATTCTTAAAGATGCAAACAAAACAAAACAAAACTCTGCCCCAGTGAGCTTGGTGCTAAATTCAGGAGCCAAATCCACAATGACTGGCTTTAACATCCTTAAGAAAACCATGGATCATTTCTGCTGAACAGGAATATAAGAGATTAATTTAAGCCAGCAATGACAGGTTTGTTAGGAGAAAAATCCAAGAATGTTAACCGTTCGAGAAGCTGATTATTAATGTAGTGATGACTGACTCAGTGGAGATTACCATTATCAAATTATCTTTGATAGAGTTGCCCCTTTTAACCTGAGTGGCTGGCCAATTTTGGGAGTCTTGGAGGTGGTTTGTATTAGGGGAAGAAATTGATGATGAAGTCAGGTATTTCTCTGATGCAATCCTGTTTATTTCCAAAGAATGTACAAAGTCCTCTTTTCCTGAACACAATAGGAGACAGTTTCTTTGCTCACAGTTCCCAGCCTCTTTCCAGACAGCGCTTTCCCCAAAAGATCTCTCTTTGGTCAGCTTTTCTAAGGGTCATGCTACAAGCACATCTCTCTCTGGGTGCTGGCTTCCTTGCTGCCTTTGCTGTCCAGTTCTCTGATGTTTCTGCAGCTTTTCTTTCTCTCACATACACACATACAGACACCAGCTTCAATCAAATTAATCGCCCACCCCTGCATTTGTTATCAGACCCTTGGAAAGCCCTTGAACTGTATGGCTCTGCCATTGCCCAGGCTTGCATGTGGGCTAGTCCTTGAGTGGTAGTTTTCCATTGTTTCAGTTATCACTTAAAGTGGCATTTAATTGTTTCCTTATTTAGCCTGACTCAAAGGCGGCCATTATGTCCAACAGCCTCAGTGAGGTAGTGTGACTGCTCAAACCCATCCAAACAACAGTTTATAACACCAGTGACTCTCCCTCACCTTCCACCCCCCAAAAATAGAAATTTTAGAAAATTGTTAGCTCCTATTGGTCATTCCCTGAAGATTTACAAATCATAATGCACCTTATCCTACAAGGAGAAACTAGGTAAGGTGCACAGTGTGAAGTAATCATACCTAAAGCACTGTAACAGGTATTTCAAAATCTACTAATGAGGCAACGGGGTAGATTTAATTATATACTGAAGCACCTAGCCTAGGCCCAATCTGACCTGAGCAGAGGACTGATATGTTTTGGCATTTGGATTGTTGCTGTTTTGGTTCTCAGGAATAAATTCCCATGCTGATATCTTAACCACTCTACAATTTTTAACCATGATTTTGGAGCTGGTTTGAGGCAGTCACCTAACCCATTATAAGTAACATAGTTCAGTGTGGCTTCTTCTAAATCAACAGTTGTCTGAAATGGGTCACCATCTGAGAGAGCCAATCTCAGATCAGACTGCCAAAACTGGGCAGATACTCCCAAACTGGAGACATATTCTATAATTAGTCAAGCAAGAAACAAATATGTACTCCTGGACCACTATATTAGCTCCTCAGGAAGCCACCAGCAGTCTCCTTGGGCACTTCAGTCTATATTATCACCCAGACAAACTGGACTTCTCTGGGTGAAAGGTTATTAAAACCAAAAATAACCACACATTAGGTTCTTCCAATCCAAAAGGATTAGTCACTCACCCCAGGTCACCAGACGCTCAGGATCTCACCAAAGACAATGCTGTGAGCCAATTTCTTTAGTAAACTAACTACAGTTGTATTGACCAAGGAAAAAGATGAGAGTTATTTCATAGGTTAAAGTCAGTAAAGTACATTGCAGATGAATTAGAGTTATAAATCCAAAATGCTAGCAGGGATGTTATATATCTGTTTGCTTCTATAAGTCTCTCTGGTTTCCCAGAATGGTTATGGGGACCTCAGTCCTTTGTTAAACATTTCCTTTGTCAGAGTTCATTAGTCCAGAGATGTGGTAGGATAACGTGGCAAGGGGCCTTTTGTTTCCACTTTTATATCTTTGCTGGAAAAATCCTGGCTGTGTCATGGAGTTAGCCAGTCCATCACATATGTGCTGGGGCACACAGCTCCAGTGTCCTACATGCTCTTTCACCAGCCCTTCATACGAATTACAAATTTTGGCTTGCACCTTTGTCTTTGCCATGTGAGGTGCCTCTAGGGATGACATGTAGATGCCCTTGTTTGCAGTTTCTTTGTTATCCCTATGGGCATTTCTCAAGCTCCCAGCTTGTTTGAGATACAAACACACAGCAAAGTTTCATGACTTCACATACAATGATGATACACATATGTAAACAGGATAACAACACTTAACAGAGTACAACTTTTGCAACGATACCTCACAAGGAATAGTTTGTACAAGATTTATTACAATTTTGCAACAGTGGTGACCATATTAGTGTAGATGGTCAGCTTCCCTTCTATACAGCATCTTAAGAAAAACACCTGCTGTTGCACATCCATGCTAGAGAGCCTTAGTGTAGATTGTCTGCCAGTGTTATACCATCTTGTCATCTGGACATGCTTTGTGCCATGGTGGGAGTGCAATGCTGCCACATTCCGTACATATCTGTTTGAATATTCTGGAAAAGGCTATGACTACACTGACATCTGAACACCAGTTGCTAGTGTATATAAGCACCATTTTGTCTCACCTTGTTCAAAGCAGGTCTTGCAGACCTCATGGCTTAAACATTGCTGGATGCTGGCAACCAAACCCCAGTGGAGCTCCACCTTTAGTAGATTATTTTAAGAGAAATGGTAGTGTGGTCACAGCCTTAGCATGGCAGTAGCATTAGAGGAATGTACTCTGAGATGTCCTAACACACTAAAAAATGGGAGGAAGGGGTACAAGACACAATTTACACAAACGTGGTTCCTCTCCATACTGGGAAAAGCTGTATTCTGACTCAGTTACAAGAAAACAATCACGCACAAGGCTAGGCCTCTGACAGGAGCAACACACTGCCAGATGTCATGGTTATGAACCAAGTTTTAACAATGTTGTGTGCAGACACAAATCAATTATATACCCCCACACACGCACACACCACTATCTAGGCACAGACTTGGTTAACAGCTGTAGTGGGCATACACTTTTACTGTCAGGTGCTGGTGCCAATGGCTCCATGCATTGATATCTCTTCGTGGTGCTAGCATTTTGTGTTGTATATTCTAAGCTTTTATTAAAAACAAAGTAAGGGCCCTTACGAAGTTGTAAAGAAAACCTGCAAAATGTGAACCAAATGTAACAAATGCAGTTATGCCTGGGCCTGTTTATAGACAGCCTGAAACAATCATTCTGAGAGAGGTGTAAACTGTTTCCATTCATCTCAATGGCGTGTTGTCAGAATATTAATAGTGCTGATTTAAATGTAAACAATGAATCATTTAACTAATTAAAGCACACAAAAAGGGAGAGAATGATCATGTTGGTGTCACTAGGCCTAAGTAAACCAAAGTTCTTCCATGCTGTAAACTTTAACCAGCCTAAGATGCTAATAAACAAGCAAGCAAAAAGTGTAACTGTCAGTTTTCTTAGCTTGCAGTTGCAGGACAGCTTAAAACAGCAAAAAGCGGCAATAAGACGGGGGAGGAGAAGGGGGAGAAAAGTCTACATGCGCCTGGGCCGACAAGGCCAAAGATAAGCATGCGAATGGGAACTTTTCTAACACGCTAAAATGTAATGTTTAAAGTAACTGCTGTTGGGAAAGGAGGGGTGAGGGGGAAAACAAAACAAAAGGCTTACACAAACAGCTTAAGGTATAAATGCTGAAACCCCGCCTGCGTGCGGGTGTGCAGGATTTGAGAATGCTTTTTCTCCCTGGCACCTTTTTTTGGGCTCAAATAAACTTGGTTTGCTTCTCCACCCTGGTTTGTTAATTAGTGCGACGCACACCGGGCAACGAACCCCACTGCTGCCTCCTTGGGCCTTTTGGGCCGGCAACATCATATTAAAAACATTGGCACTATATACTGTTCGTGATGTCACACACGAGTGGAATTTGGCTTGTGAGTGGAACTTGGGAGAATACCCTCTACATGGCAGGCCCAATGACAAAATGCACATCTAGAGTTTGTAAATAGAAAAAATCAAAATGTTCCCTCACTAGGGGGTTACTGTGAGGGGACCAAATTGAAATGTATAAAGCTGAAGAATGTATCCATAGTTTCAGAGTATAGTTTAAGATGCTCAGAGATGTTTGCCTCAAAACAATTATTACACAAAGAGAGCAAGAAAGGTTTATTTGCCAGCAAATTTTAGGAGAGACCACGATTTTGTGTGTCCCTTTCAGTAGGGTTTATATACCTTGGTTTAGTCCCCATCTTGCAGTGCCCTAAACTGGGACTACTAACATGAATCCCTGATGGACTACATTTCCCATCTTGCACTACACTCCTCCTTCTGAGAGAGATATTTTCTTGACCCTCAAGAGCCAGCTTTATCTGTCACCACATAGAGGCAGAGCCAACCCTTGGGTAGGGCAAATCAGGGCAACCGCTTCTGGCCTTGTGCTTTGTGGGGCCCCACGGGCCCGTGTGATTGGACAGCACAGTTGGTCCTGGAAGAGACGAATCTGTCACTTCCGCTCCGGGCCCCGCATGCTCCTAGGGACGGCCCTATATAGAAGAGAGTTCCAGCTCAAGCTACTTATGGGACTCTCTCCATAAATCTAGTGATAACAGTATGAGCATCTCTCTATACCCCAGACTGCTTCCCCACAGCTGTTTTTAGAGACAAGTATGGAAGGGTAGCTCAGGAGAAAGTTCTGTTAATAAACCTTAAAAGTGCTTTTACATCTCATTACACACCACATATTTTTTTTAATCTGAACCCTACAGCAGAAGGGGAGCAGCAGAGCCAAAGGCACATCTAAGTCCCACCAAGGGAAAGTAATCCCACACAGCATCCATGATCATAATTTTGAATATTTACCACATTTACTGTAAGTGGCATCCCATGTCAGGATCTCAAATAGGTGGAGTTTGTTGTGAGAGTGGATTTTGGAAGAGTACTTTTACTTTCTCCTATTCTCACATCAAATGTGACACCAGTTTACCATTAGCGTTGCAAGTCCGCATATGCTGCTGCTCTGCCAGCATTAATTCAGGTTTGTGGCTTCTATTTTCTCTCATTCTTGGCATGGCATTAGCTCACGAGAAAAGGAGTCTGATGAGAACAAGACCAAAAATAACAGAGACTGTGCAAGACAGAGAGGTTTGGCTGGTGAGGGATTGTCAGGAGACAGAAAGATTGAAGAAGGACTACCATTAAGTTCAGAAGGAAGCGAGTCTGACAATCTATAATTTAGGAGACTTGGAGCTGAAGAGCAGTGGAGACAAAAGGGTCAGACTCAGAACATGGGATACAAATCATTGTCTGATGATTACTTAGAGGATATAACAAGGATCAGCCCTTTAGCCCTTAAATTGTAGCACTGGAATGATAGAGAGTGAGATGAGAGATGAATTTAAGCTTCATTTTTAGGTAATTAAGTCAACCAACCTGAAGGGCAACAGGAGCCAGTAAATGAACAAACTGCAAGAGTGGCATGAAAGCAACAGTGAGGACAGGGGTGTGAAGGGAACATAAAGCAAATGAGTGCAAATGGATATGATTTTAGCAGCACATTTTAACAGCTAACGATGTGTCAGCATTTCCATTCATAAACTGCTGCCTCTCAGTACAGAGGTTTATAACTTGGCTGCGAAAGGGAGCCCCAAAGCTCAAACCTGACATACAGAGTCTCCTACAAGGATCATTAGTGTCCTTTCTATATTTCCTTTTTTAAAAAATTATTAAAATGAAGACAATGAACTTCACTGGTAGGAGTGCAACAAAATTAAAAGGGTTTTGTTGTATTTTTCACACCAGTTTACAAAAATTGAAAATGATTTTAACTCACAACTACGATGAAATTTAACAGGCAGGTCTTTCCTATGTTTTTTTAAAAAGACTTTGTATTGTAAAATCTTAATATTGCTGTGCTTAGCTATCACCGTATGAAGAGTAGCTGTCGTATTCTGATAGTAGAAATATATATAGTGGAGGACAGTAGCAGTATTCTACCAAATTGTCCATAGAGTTGTAATCTCCATCCATGCCCACCCCATTCTCCTTCTGTGTTTCCCCACTGTCCTCTTTCCTCAATTTGTCCCATACTCTTGCTTGTATGGGAAGTTATTCTGAAGTAACAATTGAATATTATTTAGAAACTAGGTCACCATAGTGTCCACCTCGGTTGGCTTTCTGGCCCTGCTAATCTTCAAGCTGTATATCCAGCATGCTTTTTTACATATTCTAGTGTTATATTCTATATTACGTATAGGTAAGTATTTGCTAAAGCTGCGTGAATACAAGGCCTGGTCAATTTTTTCATTAAAAATTGGGTTTTTGACTTAGGAAAAAAATTTCAGTAAAAGTGTCTTTGGGGGAAACAGGGCCAGCTCTAGGCACCAGAAAAACAAGCAGGTGCTTGGGGCAGCACATTTCCAGGTGGCGTCATTTTGGCCATTCTTTTTTTTTTTAAACTCACTTCCTCCCCTCACAACCCTGCAGAAGCGGAGCCAAGGAGCAGCTGGGGAACCAGCATGGGAGCTGAGAACCCATGGGAAGCAGAAATTGACTTTTCCTTTTCAGATTTAGCTAATATTCAGAAAGGGAATCTAGCACCTGCCTTCCAGATTTGAACACCCTCAAAATTCAGGAGTGCTCAAGCTCAATTTGGGCAGCTATTACTTCATTTCTCCCAAATCAAATATACTGATCCACTGTAACTTACTGTAGAAAAAGTAGGATAAGAAATGAAGAAGCAAGAAATGCTTCCCAGTGGATTTAGGACTGGAATTGCTATTTTCAACAGCTATGGCCCTTTTTTTTTTTTAAGTTTTATTTGTTTAAAAGGAAGACAGTGATATTGCATTGGCAAATTCCCCATGGAAGCAAAGAGTGGAACAAAGGAATAATAAAGGCATCTCAACTTTTCCTCATTTATGTAGGACAGTCTTATAATATGCATCCAGATATCCTCCAATCACACAAGCTGAAAATTGTTCCACTTTACTGCAGTTCTGTAACCATATGGGAATCAATCCTGTCTGTGTTCTGTGCACATCCAAAATTCCTGCTGAATGACCCGCCCTGGGAGTGAGTTACCAGTGACCCAGGGCTGAGACAGCAGGAGGGTGCAGGTTGGGGGGAGAGCCCAGGGCGGCAGGGGAGTGTGGGTGGGGGGAAGGCACTGGTGTGGGGGAAAGGAGGGAGCCCAGCGCTGGGGCGGCAGGGGAGTGCGGGGGGGATCCCAGGGGTGGGGACCAGCAAAAAACCTAGAGCCGGTCAGGGAGGAGGGTAGAAATTTTGACAGAAAACTGAAAATCCCCAAACTGAGTATTCAGTTTTTGCATTTCAGTATTTACTCAGCCTGAAATGATTCCTCCAGAGCTATCAAAATATGTTGGGTAAAATACTGAGTGTATGCTAGAGTAACACTGGGCCAGTAGGGATATTTTAAGTACTCTTGTCCCTTTTCATTCCAAGCAGTTGGTGAAATTTCAGAGCCCTGGGAATGTTCCAGTTGGAAACAGAAAATGGATGGAGTCTGGTATTTTCTTGGATGCAGTCTTGTTTATTTACAAGAAATGTACAAAATCCCATGTCTCTCAACGCAGAAGGAACCAAGACTAAAAGGAGCAGTTTCTTAGTTTAGAGCCCCAAACCTCTTCATCCAACACCAGACCCAAAAACACTGTAGCTTTTTTGAGGGTCACACTGACTCCTGTATGGGTTCAGACACACCTTTTGTTTCAGATGGGGGTTGATGGCTGCAGTTATTTTAACTGAAGGGTGACTACACACCCTATCAATCTCAGTGCAGTTTTAACACACCCATAACAACCCAGCTCATAACACTAGTCTTGCTAGCACTATTAAGAAGCATGTAATCCTGAACAAAGAGACATGAACTGTATTTGCTCTCCTCTTAGGCTATGTCTACGTTGCAGCTGGGTGCATGCTTCCCAGCTTAGGTAGACAGACATGCTAGCTCCATTTGATCTAGTCCACTAAAAATAGCAGTGTAGCCTGGGGTAGCAGAGGCAGCAACTCAAACTAGCCACCCCGAGTACATACCCAGGCAGTTGAGGCGGCTTTGTTTTCAGAAGGCTAGCCTGAGCTGCTTCTTGTGTTCCCCGGCAACACTGTTACCTGTACCACAATAGCTCAAGCAGAGCTAATGTGCCTGCCTACCCAAGCTGGGAAGCATGCTCCCAGATGCAGTATAGATATACCCTTAGTGACTGCACTTTCTGCTTTTGCCTTTCAGTTCTGATACTCTGTCCATTGCCATGGTATTCAAGTGCCCTGGAGCACAGTTAAAGCATCGATCCTTTTGGTATAATGTTCAGAGACAGCTCATTGTGATCATTACATGATATTCCCTATTCTTGGCTTGTGCCACCCAGTTGATATCAATCTGCTTTGACTTTCTGAGACTGCTAGCCACTGATTTAATATTTTATTTCCTGCTGATACGTATTCTTATTTGACTTTCAGATTCTTTGTTTCTTTCATTAGGTTCCCTATCCTTATAGCCTGGTATATTTATCAAGATGATGTTCAAATATAAGTTTTCCTCCAGTTTAAGTACTTTTTTAAAAAACAGTTGTTTGATTTTGTGCACAGAAAATTTATCCTTTAGCATCTGCTCTTTTAACTCCACCACCATCAATCTCTTCCCAGTGCTTTTATACATACCACAATTTCTCTCAAACAGGAATGTTACTCTGCCTAGTTCTCCCAGCTGTGACAGCTGGTTAGATGGGTAGAAATCATACTGTTATTAAGTGGTGTAGCATGCTAACCTATACTCTGAGCTCTTCCACATTCTGCCATGTATGTCAATTTCACTAACAAACATCTGCAGGTTTGTCCTAAATGAGACTTTTGATATGAGTCTGTCCTTCGCAAAACTGAAACAATGACAGAATTTTCTGATTTTTTTACTTTATGTACTGAATTAGTGTTGTTCTCACACACAGCTCTACTTGCTGGTAGGTGCAGATATTCCTGTGGTGCTTTCTGTACGATGAGCTAACTCTGAATGAAAAAGGTATACTCCTTCCTCTTATCCATACACACTGAGCAAACTGCCTTCACAGTGTCCTCATAACCTGCCTACAAGCATACCCACTTCTGCTTCTCTGGTTCTGCAAGTAAAAATCCCTGTTGGAAAGTAAATTTTTAATGCTGTCTTTTTTCTGGTCCTTTTTCTTCCTTGAGGAAAAATGGTGGGGGGGAAGGGGGGCGGGGAATAGAACGTAGAATTGCAAAAAGATTTTAAACTGATTCTTGATGCTACTAATTCAGGTATCATTGACAATTCCTCAGGGACAGGGTGAGGGAGGAGACAATTCTGCCTCTGAGTCATGTGATGGGTTTTAATGCTAGTGAGGTAGATGAGATGACTAAAAATACAAGTTAAATACAATTCACCTTTACTGAGAATAGTATTTATGTCCTAGATAAACACACATCAACATGTAGGATTTTTGAGGACCAATTAAGGAAGCCCAACAGAATTATTGGGATTCTATCATCCCTAGTTCTTTAAAAGAGACTGTCCATAGTGTTCAGTTTATTCACATGTGAAACTAGTTGATGCTTTTATTCAGCACTGTTAGACACCAAGTCTCTAAGGTTCTGTACTGTTTTCAAATATGCCATAATGCATCTGTTCCTTGCTTCTTGCAGAGATGCAGTGGGCCATGATATGCAATATAAACAATGATTTTTGTTTAACTGACATTTCACAGTCAACTGTTTGGCCAAAGGGCAATTCTGATCTTGTCTGACCTCTCAAACAAAACAATAACCTGCCATTTTTCCTTTTAACTACTGACAGGCAACGCTTCTCCTGTTTGACTCAATATTTCAGTTCTCATCAAGGAATTCACAACCTACTCCATGCTAACATTCTTTAGTATCCTTTTTTCCCCAAAAAAATTATAAATGGGTATTCTCAAGGCCTAGCTCTTCAGCAGCACTCTATTGGAATGTGATGGGGTCCTGTACTCACTCAAACTCTGGTTGTCTGGGTTGGGGGTGGTCAGCATCATCAGCCTGAGGATGGAAACTCAGCCCTCTGGTTAAGTTCCTCTGGAGTTTACCCCTTTCAGTCCTCCCAGGAAACAAAAAAAAGGATAACAAGAAGGCAAAGAAATGAATAAACAACCAGTCCCAAACAAGCTGCCGGCTTCTCTTCATTTGGGGGGCCTTGGATATGCCTCAGTCCAGCTCAATGCCCTCTGGTAATTGTTCATAGTCCAGCCTGCCTTTCCCTCAGGGTACTCGAACAGTCAACAGGCATGGGCCAGGCTGGGCCCTCTGTCAGGCCATTCCCAAGGAGCTGAAAGGACTAAACATATATCCCACCCAGAGCTGGGCTTCTCCTCTTTTGAGTTTGTCTTCCAGTCCTCACATGCCTTGCAGGTGTAGCAGGGAGAGGCTACGCAAGCCGAGAGCACCTCCTTAAGTCCTTCCAGTCTGGCTCAGGGTTTGTACACCCTATCAAAGGTAAGTATTGACAGAAATTGTCAAGCACGAAGCCATTTCCTTCTCACTGCCAGTACAGTTTATCAGTATATGCCCTGGAGTCAAATGGTACAGTCTATGCCCCAGCCTGTAACCAGTCCCTTGGAGGTACCCCTTTAGTGCGCCTGACCCCAAGCAGCCACACAGTTCCACAGAGGCAGGCTGGTGGCCTCCACAACACTGAAACTGGGCCTTTGAGCACTAGCAATTCCTGGCTCGCTCTCTCGGTCTCTCGGTACCAAGTCCAGCCAAGCCAAACTCCTGTAGGAGGCTTATTCTTTATCCCTTCAGGGTGCAATGCTCTGAATAAGTTCCTGCAGTGACAGAAGACAGCCTTTTCAAACAATATAACTACACTACAATATTACTTCAATATAACTACATTGCTCAGGAGTATGAAAAATCCGCATCCCTGAGTGACAGTTATACCAACCTTAACCCCCTGTGTAGACAGTGCTTCTCCCACTGACATAACTCCCACTTCTCATGGAGGCGGAACTATTAAGCTTATGGGAGAGCTCTCTCCCATGGGCTTAGAGAAGCAAAGGTTAAGCGATAGTCCATACTGGCTGTAGGAACCAGCTCTACTTCCTTTTTCTTTGTCTCTCGCTTAGACCCAGGTGAGACCTCTGTGAGCCCAGCTTGTAAACACAGCCATGTGACACCTTTGTCCCCCTTTGTCTGCTGAGTCTTTGCTCTGCTTCGCTGCAGAGAGGGTGGGGAAAATCTCCTCTTGGCTGATGAGCCTTATGTTCCAAATATCGGGAGTTTCTGCTATCTCCTCCAGATCCTCCATTCACATGTGCACTGGAGGATTAATGATTTTGCCGGCCCCATATGAACTTGTTTTAATTTTTTTACAAATTCGTTTGAACTAAAATGAATCTAAATATCATTAAAATAATTGAACATTTACAAGTTTTATTATAAATAAAATTACAACTACAGCAGACCCTCGCTTGAACGTATAGCGCGATTTTGCTTACAGTGCGGGACTGCGCATGGATCCAAGACTGAGAACTGCTTAATTTCTTCCTTCTGGTCATATTAACAACATTTAGGATTCTTGAAGTATGTTTACTAAATGGCATTGTGCCGTCATTGGTGGTTTTAATACGTGCTATGATTGGTAGAATTGTGGCATCATTGATGCTGCGATTACAAAAATGCTGCTATTATAAATTTGTTGCCCCTGCAAATTTGCTGCCCTAGGCCTAGGCCTTGCCAGCCTAGGCGATAATATGCCACTGCACATATGTATCTTCTAGTCAGTTAGTTAATGACTCTGGTCTCGACCAGCTAGACTCCTTCATGAGTCAGATATCTTGTCCCTTTCCTTTATGTTCAGTGCATAACAGTACAAAGCACAGAGAAGCACTGAGGCATAGGAATCATAAAAAATATTACCAAAATGCCTACATTCATCATGGCATGAAGAAGAGAAAAGAGGGGGACAAGGTCCATAATCACACAGAAAGTTTAATATAAAATTCAAGAAATATGAGGTCTCTACCACTTTGCTGTATGTGAGTTCCTTCAGACCAGATTCTGGACAGAGCAATATGTCACCACAATATTGTCTACATAAGGCTCCTGACATAGTAAGATCCTATTCTCAGCACAAAAGTATATTGATAAGGCATCATGGTTATAGCTGTATATTTAATATTCTGTACAGTTAAATTCTAGTTAATGTTCTGTTTAGAGGCAGGACTGCAGGTGCAATGCTGGCATCAGTTAGAGGAGCTGTTTCATTACTAGAATGGGTCAAAAATTTTCATCTAAAAAGGTCTCTCTCTTTTAAATAAACCTTTTCAAGAAAATAATGGAATTTATCTAAATGTTCTTTTTTTTTTTTTGCAAAAATCTTATGTGACACTATTACTAGATATTTATCAAAATATCTGTCAAAATCATTATTGAAAATGTTTCATTTACTGAAAACCTGGTTTTCAATAGAAAATGTTGATTTAGGGAAACAAAATGTGGACAATGATGTAAAAATATTTTGATTTAAAGAATTGCAAGAAAAATCAGGGAATATTGAGAGTGTCAGTGGTAGGAAGCTGGGGAAAAGGAAAGGGGGAGGTCAAAAGGTATGATATAAATGAGGGATGGGAAAAGCTGAGAAGATGGAAAGCTTTAGTAGAATTTCAACATACAAATGGCTCCGCTAAGTAACTGGAAAACATTACCCTCCAAGAGTTAACACTTGCCTAAGAATGAGCTATGCTTTTCCCAAAGGTGTCCAAAGACAGCTGCATTCCTTAAGGATCTGTGAAAAGGCAAGGCAGCTGTGGTCCAGGAGAGCTGCTCAGCTTGTCAATATCCTCAAGAGTGTTAGTAATGAGGAGCTTAAGAGCACAGTGATGTGAAATGCTGGTTTACTCCTCTTGCAGTAATATTCTCCTTTTCAAAGAAATGCTGTCCATGATGTTTTTCTGAGGACCCTGAAATGTGACCACTGCAACAGCAAGGATAGCAGAAGGACCACCAGCTCCAATCTTACTCAACCACTTCCAAGCTAGTTGGTACTCTGAGATACTGGAGAAGACCCTGCAGCCATGAGCTCCATCAGAGTTACTTGGTATTGGATAGGGCTGGCACTACTATGCAGAGAAATTTTCAGATAGCTGAAAGAGCAGATAAGAGGACATCATGCCTATTCGACAAGTGAGAAGTGTCCCCTCCGCCTCCATCCTTTATTTTGGGCCGTCATTCATCACAGTAGCTAAGTGTATAGCTCCCAAGTCATGCTCTCTGTTTGGAGGGGAGAGGGGAAGAGGAGGGAGGAGTACAGGTAGGGCTGTTGGATACCAAAACCACCTGAAGTAAGAACAACAGTGGAACAGCCTACAGCCACTACACACAGCCAGGAAGCCCTGTGCAAACCTATGTGGGTCTGATGTTTAGTATAGTACCAGAAGTTCACCAAAGTAATGAAAGTTTTAGGTTGAACTTAGTATAGTCTCATCAGTATTCATTGCTACTGCCACTGACAGCATGGAAGAGAAAAATGAAACACAAACACAAGGAGAGAAGATCAAAGAAAAGCAGTGAAAAAAACCCTCAGCTGTGCTGTGATCTTTTTCTCTTTCCTGGTTCGTCCTCCCAGCAACCTACCAACATTTTGTCATTCTTAGGCTTTATAGTTACAGACAGTTTGGAAAGGATACAGAGAGCACACAGCTTAGGAAGTAGCTTCTTGTTCTGGATGAAAGAAGACTTTAGTAAGAAAATAGTTTGTATCATAGAAATGTGTTTAGATCTACCCTAATGCTGTCTACTATACACCATTAAATTGACCTTAGACTATCATGCTCCTCTCCCTGGCCTATGATTGCCTTGTTTAGATAATTAACAGAAATTATTTAAAGTGAGTTTAGTGCTTGTGAAAGCAATTGGATCGATAATCCTAGAGGTAACATTATTTTTTTGCCAGCAGGAGGAGTGTAACACAGGCTTATGGTAATAGCAATAAGAACTTCCATCATTAGGTCATCCTTAGTTTGGTTTGGCCAAGAAGAAAACGACAGAAAATTGCTACCATCCAATTAATGGATGTCTAGCAGCCTTTGTGCAATAGCTGCTCTCACTCCATTTCCTGTCTCAAGAAAAGAATAATTGGTATTAAATGGCACTTGTTATGGGGTATACAAACCCCACACTGAGCAACAGGAGCTGCTGTGGGCTCAGCCAGCCCTGCCCCACTGCACCTGCAAGGGATGCATAGTTTGGAGGAGGAGTTAAAAGGGAGCAGAACAGCTCATTTGAAGGCAGGCCAGAGAAGGGAAAGGACCTTTACCTTGCAGCTCCCAAAGAAAGGACTGATGGAAGGCAGAATGTCTCCCACCCACAGCTGCTCAAAGGTCCCTCCATGAGAGAAGAGGGTCAATCAGAAGCTGATCCTCCAAGAGGGAAGCATTTCCCCCTCTCACATACTAACCCGGTTTATTTGTGTTTATTCGCTGGGTTTTGTTTATTGACTACCCCATGAAGGGGAGAGACTCAGAACTGACCTGGACAGAAGGCCAAGGCATGAGAGGAGGCAGCTGCATTCCAAGCGAGAGAGTTACTATGCCACGCCTGGACACGAAGAAGCACCGTGTGGTTAGCTGACCCCTTCACGCTTTCCTGTAGAGACTGCAAACTGTGGACAATAGAGGGGTGGAAGGAAGTGGCCCAGGGAGGGCAGCCTTAAGGCACTTTTGGGTGTCAGCAGGGCTGCCCAGCGCAGCAGTGTGCTCGCGCCCGCGCTCCCGCGCCCCCCGGGTCC
Source organism: Mauremys reevesii (assembly GCF_016161935.1). NCBI lineage: Eukaryota > Metazoa > Chordata > Testudines > Geoemydidae > Mauremys > Mauremys reevesii. Next base: position 152,631,748 of record NC_052623.1, read on the forward strand.
CGGTCCCGGCGGGCTCGGTTCCCTCGCGCGGCCCGTGAGCTCCCGGGCGCGCGGACGGCGGAGGACGGATGCGCTGCGGACCGCCCGCGAGAGCGGGAACAGCGAACCGAACCCGCAGCACCCCGGGCCCAGCGCAGCAGGCCTGGCCGCCTGCCGCTGTCGGGCGAGCCAGCCCGAGAGCCGAGCCCCCCCCCCCCTCGCAGTCATGCCTGGCAGGTCCGCCGTCGGCCGCGTGACGGACTCCTCCGCAGGCATGGACTGCGCAGGTCCCCCCGGCCCAGCCTGCCGCCCCCTAGATTTGGCCGCCCTAGGCAACAGCTTGGTTTGCTGGTGCCTAGAGCCGCCCCTGGGTGTCAGACTCTTTTGTCCCCCTCATAGGCCCTGGGCTGGAGCATGGTGGAGTGGGAGAGCCCAGGCTCCCCTACCAAAACCCCCTCTGCAGGTCGAAGGACCTAAGTCCTGACCTCTAGGCAACACTCCCCATGAGCGAAGAGCATCACAGCATCCTAGCTGCCAGTCTCAGTAGTCTTTGTTTAGACTGTAGGGTCTTTAGGGCAGGGAGTGTCTATATTGCTGTGTCTGCACGATGCCTAGCATATTCTTCACTTGTCTTTAAGCATTACCATAACAAACATAACAAGCCCTATTACTCCTGGTAGTGCTCTCTCCACATTAAAGTTGAAACACATTTGTGTGACAGCATACCACTGCTCTTTCCACCTCGTCTGTCCTGTTCTGGCAATCAATAGAAGACTTCAGTTTTAAGGGCTGTCAAACAGGTACCTTCCACACGTCAAATGAAATTTACATATTATAATTTCCCAACTTTATTCAAAACTCGCAAGCAGTTTAGGTTCAATTGAAGGATTGGATGGATTCTCATTTTGTCCAAACCAATTTGTCTGTCCCTTGTTAACACTGTTGAAAATATGTTGGAAAAAAGCATAAAGAAAGAAACAAAATTGTGCTCTAAAGCCTCTCATTGTGTTTATGGGAGCTAATGGAAGACATTCCCCTGAATCAGGATATACATATATCCAGGGGACAACAGACCCCTGAATTGGGAGTAATTAATGATTAAATGGATTGTCCAAAACAATAAATGTCTAAATCAGAAAATGATTAATCCAAACTGAGAAAAAAATTACTAATTATAGAACCAAAGAGAAGTTAGTTGCCCCACTCACTGAAATGCTGTCCTCAGAGTCTGTCTCCACCTCTGAAGTACTTTAGTTTATGAATTACATCATCTCCCCCCCCCCCCATTGTAGCACATTCAGTTTTGCTGGTCTCAAGAGGGAATAATCAACCCAAATTCTAAGTCTCACTTGGTTTATATGAAAAGGGTTTTGTCTTTTCAGAAGTTCTGATGAGATAAAAACATATTGGTTTCCTTCTTCTCATGGTGGGCCAGGGAATCAGTGGGAAGGGGGCCTGGGGACTGTATGAATTTGACAACAATGACAGAGGGGGAAAATAGGGAAGAAAAGGCAAGATGAGGAGATCCTGTCAGTTAGGGTTACCAGGTAGCAACTGTGAAAAAATGGGATGGGGGTGGGGGTAATAGGCACCTATATAAGAAAAAGTCCCTAAAAATGGGACTGTCCCTTTAAAAACAGGACAGCTGGTCACCCTATCATCAGTGCAAGTATGAGCTGGGAAAAACACCACCGTTGCCCACTTCAGCTGCATCAGCATGTCATGACAAGAGCCTTAAGTTTAGAAGAAGGCGTGAGGAGAAAGTGCTAAGGAAAATGAGAAAAGATGATGGATTGATCTGACAGCAATAGCCCTAGAAGTAGTGGCAGGGTTTAATGTTGCAAGCCCAGCCATGGCACTGGTAGTTGTAGTGGAGGCACAGCAACAAGTACGGCAGGTTCCTCTCAATCTTCTTTGCATGTGGTAGTCCATCCTTTTATTCTATTTAATAAAAAAGGAGGAAGAGGATGAAATCTCACTTTGCCACATCTGAGAGATGCGGTTTGCGTTAATGACATTTGTGTTGATTTGGTGAACGGAGCTGCTTTGTGCTCATCTTCATCCTTTGCCAGGTAAACAGAGTAAAGCCCAACTTTTTCACCCATCTCCAGCAAGAATTGAACCTGTTTGTTTGAAGATCCATCATATGGCAAATCTTCTTGTAAGCTTTCCAGTATTGCTATACCATCTGTAATGGCAACAGAGAACTCTTCCAAGGATTCAGCTCTGGTGGAGGTTGTCATGCTGTCTGGAATGGCTCACAACTATGAGTGCCTACCTCAGGGAAGACTGTCAGAAAACAAGGGCAGACACCCCAAACTGGTGGTGTGTTCTATAATTAGATATCACCAAGCCAGTAACAAATGTGAACTCCTGAATCACTGTAACTGTCTTACCATGGAGCCCCTTAGACTCGCCAGCCTATCTTGCCACCTAGACAAATTGGACTTTGTGATAAACAGTCACTTAAACCCAAAATCACATCACATCAGGTTTCTCTCAGTCCCAAGAGATCAGTCACTTCCCCCACATCGCTTGGTACTCCAGATCTTACACCAAAGACAACGCTGGTAGCTTTGAATTGGATGAATGCATTAAAAAATTTAGCCCGTTTTCTTGTTTAACTTACTTGTCACTGTATGTAGGTAATCCTTTTCTAATGTGACTCTTTCTCTCTCTTTTTACTACATTACTCTCCTTTAGAATAGTAATAAAAGGAAATTGGCACCGGATGCCAATCTTCTCTATGGAAAAAATAGCAAAGGCAGGTCAATAATTCTCTTGATATGAGGTAAAATTTGCACAGCAAATGGGACACACTAGATATGCCCCAACCTGTTGGCCTTTTGCAGTTCTAGGGTTTGCTTATCTCCCCTACCACCACCACCAAACCTGCTCATCCACTTCTCTTCCATAAGCATCTGAGATGGAATTACTCCAGTAATGGATAAGACCTGCCCCAGGGCTCAGCAGAGTAGATATGGGGACTCCCCCTCCATGGAGCCCTGCTGACTTCAGAGGAGCTCCCCTGGGCATAGGGGTCTTCCAATGTGGAGCTGCTTGCAGGATCCGGGCCCATTTCAGACAAACACAATATACAGGAATCTGAAAGAAGATAACACAGTGACATAAGATGATGTTGATACTTATGTTAAGAGACTTTGCAAAATGAATGGATTTCAAATAGAAAAGGGCACAAGTTACAAATATGAGATTTAGATAGAGATTTATAACTCCCCCGGGGACAGCTAGCAAGCTTGTTAGCCAGACCTCAAACTTCTAATGGACAGCTCTAGGCAGAGCACAGGAACTACATTTTTAGATTCCGTTTAGCAATGGAAAGCACACCTGTCAAAGCAGGAATGGTTTTTGAAACCACAATGAAAATACCTCATTCCTCAAGACAAGGACAGAAGAACAAGGGCAGCAGCTTTACGTTAAGCACATTATATTAAAAATATTTATTAATCCTTACTTATTTATATACAATCAAATTAGAGACAGACCCAACCCAAGTCCCTCTTCCTCTGAGCTTTGGCACCTTTGAGACTTGCATCCAGCCTGCTGCTTTCTCAAGCTGAGTTTTCAAATGGCTTCCACTGAGTTTAGCAGAAGAACATACTGTGGCTCATCTAGTGATGTCATCAAGTTATCCGGTACCTCCATGTAGCTGTATGCTTTAGGGCTTGTCTAAATATATGGTGCAGCTGCACTGCTATGCCAACGGGAGGGCTCCTCCCATTGGCATAGTTAATCCAGCTCTGCAAGAGACTCAGGGGTGTGGATTTTTCATATCTCTGAGTATTACAGTTATACCAATGGAAATTTGAAGTGTAGACCTGGACTTAATCAATGAGTAGCAATGTTACTAGGAAAGATCAACTTTTAGTATTCTAGCATTCTAGAGCAGGGTTCTTGGAGGAGGGAGGACAGAATCAGTCACCAGGGATGGAGCTTGATCATCAGATGATAGTTGTGCTACTGGTACACGACAGCGAGAAGAGTACCGTATTTTTCTTTCTAGTACTCGAACCCAGCTGAGGGTAGGATCTTTCACAAGGAATTGTGAGGTTTTAGAAACAAACTCTTCTAATGAAATTCCATTGAACTGGTCGGCACAAAGAGCCTCTATTTTTTGTTGTTGTTTTTAAAGTTTTTCTTTGCATCTCCCAAGTCTACTTCTGCAAGTAGGAATCCTCTGCCTAGCCAGAGCTCCATAGCCTCTATTGCAGCTCTGAGGCTGCCTGTGCTCTGCATGGGGCAATGGCTAGCCAACCAAATAGCAGCAGATCTTCTGCTCATTCCTGTCTCATTATGAAGGAATGCACAGGGTGAGCTCTGCAGAATTCTGCCTATGTTCTCTGTGCACTCCCCAAAACCTGTTCCCCCTTTACTGCATCCAACATGATTACAGGGGAGAGGGCTAGAAGTGGCCCAAAGTGATGAAGATACTAAGTGTTTCACTTTCCTGATACAGCGCTAAGGTGCTAAAATGCAACCATTAATAAGCTGACTAAAATTGACTCAGGATACAGATTAAAAAATGACAATATGTACCGGATAGAATGCAAATCAGGGAAGGCCTCACATCACCCAGCCCACCCTTTGTTTGGCAAATAAATAACTTCCACCTTAACAATAATGTGGAGCATCGCAGTCTACTCTATCTGTTTCCAATTTCCCCAAAGCGATAAGCTTACTGAAAAATATAAGAATTTTAATACAGGACAAAGGATATGAAAAAACATTATTATTCTAGGCCTCTAGTAAGCCACAGGAATCAAACATGCTTGAAATATTCTGCCTTTTGCAATTGAAAGCATTCCCTAGTCAATCTCACAATAAAAGTTGCACGACCTTGTACTGCATTTTGGATGGAAAGAGCCTGTCAAGATTAGAATAAAAGTCATCCAATGTCCTGTTACACACACTCCCACACACACCCTCCCGCCCCATGTAGAAACTCTATGATACATCGAGGGACACAAAATCAATAATGTCAAAAGAAAACTGAGAAATAATAGTCCCCAGGGAGCAGTGAGTGGGCCACACCCAAGCAAGTCGAAAAGCAGCAAAATCCTGGGTCATTAGGACCCAGTGAAAACATAGAAAGGGGAAGAGAGAGAAGCTCACAGACCATCATCCTGCTGCTACCTGTTAGGACTTCCCCTTGCCCTTCCTTGGTTCTTGTCATGCAGACAAAAAACAGAAAACCAGAGTCTGAAGTGCAGGCAATGCAATGTGTATTGGGGTTAAGCAAGCAAGCATAACCATAGCTCTGTACATGAGTAGAGCTTTTTCCTGTCCTCCCTTCTCTTTCTTAGCAGGATCAGTTAAATCTGTAGTGCATGCCCCGGCACCACGCTTTACAATTTATGGTCATGTTCTGTTTTGAAAGGTCTTGAGTCTGGAGGCTTCAGTATCACCTCTTTTGTACCCCATGGGAGGGGTAGGGAAGTGAGGTGGTGTTTCGGCAAGGGTCACTGTTTCTTTGGCTTTTAGCATTTTTTATACCTCCGCCCACCCCGCCATCCCTTTGCCCCTCCCAACCGGTTGCTTGACCTTGCCTTGAGATAGGAGTCAAGGCAGTTGTATATTAAACTCCCACCCAAACCAGCAACACTTCAACTCTCTTCTTTATCTTTTCTCATTGTGCTATAAACCCCAACACACAGTGTCTTTGTTCACACATTAGTGAGGATATAAGAAATATCAAAAGTCAAACGGGCAAACAAAACCCAAAATTCTATGTCAGACAAATATACAGGACTGAATGCTATGTATCACTAACACTACTGTTTTTTCTAATATCTAACCTGCAGATTAAGCCCATTACTTCTTGTCCTACCTTCAGCAGACATGGAGATCAATCAATCAATCAATCACCAGCCTTTTCATAACAGCCCTTATCATAGTTGAAGACTATTATAAGGTTCCTCATCAGTCTTCTTTTCTCAGATAAAAGATAACCTTTCTTCATAGTTGTGGTTTCTAAAATCTTCGGTCATTTTTGTTGCTCTCCTGTGGACTTTCTCCACTTCATCACATCTTTCCTAAAGTGGTGTCTAGAACTTGACATAATACTCCAACTGAGGCCTCACCAGTGCTGAGTATAACAGGACAATTACCGCCCATGTCTTACATATGATAATCCTGTTAATACACCATAGAACGATATTAGCTTTTTTTGCAACTGCATCACATTGGTAGTGCCTATTCAACTTGTGATCCACTATTACCCCCGGATCCTCTTCAGTAGTACTACCAACAAGTCAGCTATTCCCCATTTTATAGTGGTGCAGTTGCTTTTTTCTTCTTAAGTATAGTACTTGGCCTTTGGAAGAACATAGCTGACTTGGTGGCTCAGCCAGCTATTCTATTAAAAGCCTGCAAAATTAAGACCATAATGTTGATTTGGACCCAGAATAAAATGGGCATCCCATGGAGGACATGGAACAACAGTCTAGGTAAGCAGGGAGCTTTCCTGGTGGTCTCCTCGCTATCCCTTTTATCTCCTCCTCCTTTCTTATCTCATCTTGGCTACCCCTTTTTTCTGTTTTGTTCAGCTGTCACATCAGAATACACAGGGACATGTTTACTTTTAAGCATCTGAGTGGCCCAACTGTGAGACTACTCACATACTGAGAGTTAAGCCTGTACATAAATCTTTGCAGGATCAAGGATGACTCACATGCTTTAAAGTTAAGCATGTGGGTAAATCTTTGCAGGATCAGGACTGTGTACTGTCAGATTTTTTTATTTTATTTTGGTCACAGACTGTCTTTTTAATACTTGTCTGTACAGTGCCCAGCACCAGGGACTCTGATCTTTTGTTAAGGTTTCCTGGCAACACAGTAATATAAATAAATAATAATGGTATGAGTCACACAAAAAGACCAGTTCCAATTGGAGGGGTAAAAAGAAAAAAAAATCAAAGCAAAAAATGAGTGGAAGGTTATGTTTGTCATTGAGGATGCAAGTGAATTAGCAGCTTACCACTCCTACCAGTGGGAAATGGCATGTCGCAGATAAACAGTTGTAGAAAAATAACAAATTTCACTTACTGTATGCTCCACTAGAGCTTGTTGCAGATGTGCGTTTTTGGAAAATTATGTGCTAAGTGGGGGAGGGGGGATTTTTTCTTAGAATTTGTATAGTGAGTATTGTGCTCTAATATATTTTTAATGTGTAACTTACCCCTTACTGCCAACCTCCTTTGAATGAAACGTTGCTTCTCAGTGAATATTTCTGTATAAATATTTTATAACCCAACTATATAACTACTTCAGGTTAAATTGTTGAAAGAGTGAAAACAGACTCATTATATCTTTGCTTTTATTTATTTCCAGCATTTTCAAAGGAAACCTCATTGAAGCAAAGTCTCGTTTCCAGTCAAGTTCATACTAAACGACAAGACAATAAGCATTCATTTTCAACCTGAATAGGAATGAAACATGGACATACTGTGGATACAGGGCACCTTCACTATAATTGAAAGTATACAGTATTAGCTGCAGACTTATTAAAAACTGGTATAAACACTAGTCTGCTTTAATATGCAAGTTTTGTGAGTCCTCAGAGACCTTTTTAAATCAGAGTGTTCTGTGATAAAAAATAAAACATACAGGGTTATTATTTCCAATGTGAGAGGCATTAACACCATATTAAAATGAAAAAGAATCCATACTAACTAATTACATTTTCTTCAGCACTGCTAGAAAAGAAAAGAACCTGAATAAAATCAAGAAAGTTGTCTTATGTGACCAAACTGAATGAATACTGCATCAACACATTATGGGGGGAAAAAAAGCTAGTCAGCTTCATGGCAATGCTATGAACTAGTAATTGGTTTAAAATGGACTTTTAAAATGTGAAATGCTTGACTCATCTGAGATCTCATTCCGTCCACACACAGGGAGGAAAAAGTGAAAAGCAATGAAAGGCAATGGCAAGTATTTATAGTATTTAGGGGATATACCTGTGGGGAGAATTCCTCAGTCAGTCATCTTTGTGTTTTAGAGAGATGCCAAATAAAATTATTTCCAGAAAATTAATAAGAGAATAGGGACTAGTAGGAAGGAAGATGGAAGCAAGCCCAGGAAACACAAACAGCCACATTGGAATCAGTGTGAAAGAACAAAACAAAAAAAAGATAATTTCCTCAAATCACAATTAATCTTCAACATGACAGCTTGTTGCTACTGCTGGATGTGATCTTTTCTTATTTATCACCAGAATCAAAGTCCCATGGCTAATGTGTTTAATCAATTTAGTCACAGGGAGTAAATGGCTCGAGGGTCTATGTAGTTTCTTGCACAAAGAGAGAATCCTTATGAAAAATGTTGATAAAATGGGAGCAAGATGATACTATAATGGGTGTTTGTATATAGGCTATACAGCAAGAGAATCCTACTTCGCAGAAGCCATTCAAACGCCTTCAGCCACACTTTGTGAGTGGTAATTGCACTTTGTATACATAACTGTAACAAGTGGGGGTGGCAAAAAGTAGAGAAGATATAGTTTAAGAGACCAATTTGTAAAGTAGCAGCTCAGTGAAAATCATTAGAAGTTCAAGGACACCTTACCTTAATCCTAGTAAGAAGCCTAAATTGCATGGTTGGGAATTATCACATGGCCTAGAGTGCTTTTTCTGACAGTAAAGACATACAAATGTTGACATTAAAAGCAACTTCTCCCTGCTCTGTCTATTGTAGTATTAGTAAGCATATCTTTCTTTCTTGAATAATCATCTGGAGAAAATGAAACTGGGAGAAATAGATGTGCTGCTTCTTTGGCAGACAAGCTCTGTGTTTTTTCATGGACTTCCATAGATAGCAATACACAAATTGCAAGCAGACTAACTTTGTATTTGCATGCGCAACAGGCTTCTTAATTAACCACCTGTATGGCATTTTTGCATGTATCTGTTTGTTAGCAAGACTGCATTATACATTGGCCAAGCAGATACCTTCCTTCCCATGTCTGTCCCTGTGGAATTACAACAATACCATGTTAGTTTCTTCCTAGCATGAGAGGACATCATCCTGGTGACAGCCTGACCTCCCCTAACCTGCATTTCAAAGCATCCCTCTGTCTCTAAGAAAGAATCTTCTAGCTCCACAGCAGCATGTTCCTGTCACATTTGTTGGCCAGTCAGGGAATACAGCTACAGGATATGGCTCTTGGTTTCAGGTTTGACATACCTAGACTTCTTGAAACCACACATTTAAACCCACAGAGGGATGATGTGATGATTTTGACTCTGAAAAAGATTTGGAAGTCATGGTGGTGCGTATAAAAGATTGAATACAGTCTGGGATGCAGAAACAAGGGAATCTCAAGTAGAAGTAGAGAGGTTATTTTACTTCTCTAATTGGCACTGGTGAAACCAGTGCTTTCCAGTGTCCAGTTCTGGTGCCCAAAATTCAGGAAGGATGTTAATAAATTGGAGCGGGTTCAGAGAAGAGCCACAAGAACGATTAAAGGACTAGAAAACATGCCTTATAATGCTAGACTCAAAGAGCTCAATCTATTTATATTAATAAAGAGAAGGATAAGGGGTGACTTGATTATAGTCTATAAGTACCTATGTGAGGAACATTGGCTCTTCAGTCTAGCAGAGAAAGGTGTAATATGATCCAATGGCTGGAAGCTGAAGCTAGACAAAATTTGATGAGAAATAAGGCATAAATTTTAAACAGCGAGGGTAATTAACCTGTGGAACAGTTTACCAAGGATTGTGGTGGATTCTCCATCACTGACAATTTTTAAATCAAGATTGGATTTTTTTTAAACAATATGCTCTAGGAATTATTTTGGAGAAGTTATATGGTTTGTGTTGCACAGGACGTCAGACTATAATATCAAAATGGCTCCTTCTGGCCTTAGAATCTATGAATATGTGCAACCCTTCACTCATCCAAAGTTGATAGAGTTCCATGTAGCTTGCAATATGCACAAAAAGAACGGTCCCGTTTGTTCCAAGTTCACGTCCTTGTGTATTTGAGAGTCCATTGGGGAACAGAGAGGGAAAGAAATCCTCTGCCTGGGCCCTGGGGCCACAGCATACTGCAATTCTAACCCCAAGTCAGTGGCTTTGGAACAATTTGGATAGGGGAGTGCTGAGAGTCACTGAACAAAACTGTAAACCCTGTATGCAGAGGAAACCACTTCAAGCCAGAGGGTACTGCCACACCCCCAGCATCCCTAGTTTCAGCATGCCCATATGCCCCAAGTTGAGGAGTAAAGCAGATGGGATCTATTGGCCTTGCTCCCACTCTCACTCTTCTCCAGGCCACCCTTGCTCCACAAATCCTGATGTATATTACAAAATCATGACCTAAGAGCATACAGCCTCACAGCTGTCAGGTGACCCGGATGTGGGTCGCCTAGCCTAGTGGGAGTTCAGCCATTGGGAATTGAGTGTCAGAAACCCATGAGCTAGGGTCAGAGCTGGAAGCAGTAGTCAGAAGCCAGAGTCAAGAGTCAAGCTGGCGATCAGAAATTGGGTACCAGAGCCAAGGGTCAAAGCTGGCATCACCTGGAGCAAGCAGGGTAACAGTTGAGGTGCCAGGCAGGGCCCAGGCTGAGACATGACTGGTGCAAGGCAGAGGCAGCAGGAACAAGGCAACACATGGCTAGTCACTGTGGTGGGCCTGAACACTGAGCAGCCAGCGAGCTGCTGCTTTGGTTTTAAGATCCGGCCTGCTGACCCTTCCAGCCAGTCAGATGGTGTAGCCAATCAGGCAGCCTGCCGCAGGCCAGCAGTGCTTATTAGGATGTCTGGAGACTAGCTGTACTGCAGGCCCTGATTCCTGACAACACGTTCTCCAGATCCTGCACTGCTGTATGCCATGGAACCACACAAGATCCACTGCACAAGGGTGTTTGGCAAAAAACATCTCACTTGCCAAACCAATGTCTGATGCTCTGCACCCACTGTCCATTTGGCTGCCAACTTCCATCCTACACATGTGGATGCGATTTAGTGAAGTGATTCTTATACCTATGTAGGTCCCTATGCCCCACAACACTTCCACTAACTGAGGGGACCTGAATCTGGCAAGAGAGGCCATGGGCTATGGAAAGGTGTGAGCACTGAATCTGTATCAAACCCCTCCACATGAGCACGGTTGTGTTTAGTCTCCAGAACTTTGTGGAGCTGCTTTCCCTGGAGTGCTCTCCACAGACCTCCTGGAAACCTGAAATAGGTATCAATGATGATGATTCAAGAAGCACTGGCTTCTACTGGGTCACCTCCACAGCTACTAGTGTGCCGCCAATGCTTCTGAAGGAGTATTTCTGCCAAGGTGAAGTGGTGTAGGCACTGGAGCTGGAGAACAGCACAAAAGTCCAAGGATCCATGGAGGTGAAAGAAGAGTTCTCGCAAACCCTGAGCTCCATGGCTCATGCCCCTCTGCCTCCTCTGCACACTCCCAAAGCCTTCCCCTCTAGCAAAGGAGAGGGGGTGAAGTGAAAGTTGAAGAGTTGTATACCTACTCAAGGCAAACAAAAAACATTTTAATCGTGTCAGAATCATTACTCACTAGATCTATCCTGCTTTGCTCTGCATCCAAGCTACCACCAATTGATGCCAATTAAATATATATGGACAGCACTTGAGCAAAAACACAACAGAAAACAATCACTAAGTATTCAGATTTGGTAGGATGTCCTTGTCCTGTCAGCAAGCTTCTCATACTGGCTGGAAAACTACATATTTAAAAGGTCACTGCACAAAACAGATGATAAAATCTGAGAGAAATTACAGAAAGCCAGGGTTAATATTTGGTAGCCCCCGTAAGCAGTTCTAAAAGCATATTGAAATTCCTTTTAGAATATGATATATTATGATCATGTTCATGATACATTAGGCATTGACCTTTCTTTATAGCACAAAGGAAAAATACGTAGTGTCACCTAGGGTTACATTTGACCCTGAAATCATCAAGCTTGTTAACCAGTGTTTTCTCCAAAAGCAATGAAAGAAAATTAGCCCTATTCCAATGGGGATTACCACTGATTTGAGACAGATATTAATACTAAGAGTACACATAGAGCTGCAGTTCTGGTCCTTTTACAGGCTCAGTTCTTGACTTCTCTCACAGCCATTACTCAAGGCAGTGAAGCACGAAACCTGCTTCACAGAGGGCTGCAGCCTGACACAGAGGCCAGATTACAAACAATGTTCTGGACGATGGCATATAACATGAGAGATTGATTTATGAGATAGCTGTCCCTTGTTGGGAGCAGAGGCATTAGCTGCATTCACATCAGGTAAGCAGAAATCAGATTGGAATTCTTTTATGACTGACTCCATGTAGAAGCTAAAGATTTCAGGACTGAGACTCATTGACACTATGGCCTCTTTATACCATTCTGGCAGAGTAAAGAGGCCCCAAGTGGGTTACCTTCCTTCCCCCTTCATCCCTCCCCCCACCCCCCAGGCCCATTTACACTGTCCAAGTGATATAAAGGAGCCTAAGAGTATGTCTACACTGGAGCTGGAGGTGTAATTTCCAGTTTGAGTAGATATATGCGTAATGACTGATTTATCTAGCACACTAAAATAGCTGTCCCAAGTCTGCCACTAGCTGCCCCAAGTCTATATTTAGGATTTCAGACCGCATTGTACAGGGACACCTAGCAGTCCTGCCACACGTGCCTCCACAGCTATGCTTCTATGTTTAGCTTGCTAACTCAGTCAGATCTAGTGCAGGTAAGTCTACACAAGCTGGAAATCATACCTCCAGCTTAGACATACCCTTAGTATCAATGCAATCCATGGTCTTTATCTTGATGAACTTATCTACAAATATAAGCATGCTTCTTAACTGTACTGTAGGATTTCTCTCTAATAGATCTCCTGCCCAGCACACTCTAAACAAGTGAGGTGCCCTGTGACCCAGGTTACCCAGTGGTGCCTATCTATGAGGGCCAGTGCAAGGATGTTTCGCATCCTAAATGAAACTTCCACCTTGCGCCCCCCCGCCACACCCTGCCCTGATGCGCCCCCCCATGGCAGCTACCCCCCTCTGCCCTGAGGTGCCCCCCTTGTGGCAGCTCCCCACCCCCTGCCCTGAGGCACCCCCGCCCCAGCTCACCCCTGCCCTGCCTCCTCCCCGAGCACACTGTCACTGCTCCACTTCTCCTGCCTCCCAGGCTTGCGGTGCCAATCAGCTTAAACGCCGCAAGCTTGGGAGGCGGGAGAAGTGAAGCAGCCACGGCATGCTCAGGGAGGAGACGGGGCAGGGGTGAGCTGGGGCGGGGAGTTTTCCTGCGTGCCACCCCCCCCTTACTTGCTGCAGGCGGCCCTCCCCGTGCTCCCCTGCCCCAGCTCCCTCCGCCTAAATGCCAGCGGCGACCGGGGCGGCCGAAGATCCGGCTGCCGCGGTCGCTGCTGAAGAAAATGGCTCCCCCCAAATCCCAGCGCCCTAGGCAGCTGCCTAGGTCTCCTAAATGGTTGCACCGGCCCTGCTATCTACCTCTATGCAAGTCTAGCAAAGTGATTTGCTTTTAGAATAACTAGCTGCAGAGGCTTAGCATGGATAACTCGCCATTGGTGTAACAGAAAGAGTTGTCCACACACGCAGGTGTTAAATGGATTAACAATCTTACTTTCTCTGAGGCTCAGTGTGGGAGCCAGGGCAATGACTCACTTTCCTCTCTTGACTGAGCCCCAATCTGTCTTCTCACTGTAATTTTGATTCCAGAATAATCAATTGAATCAGGCTGCCCAAATGAAGATTTTTGAGGCAAATAGTTTTGGCTGAAATCTAACAATGATGGGTACTAACTAGTTTTCCCTCACTTCATTTCTGCAAAGATTCAGTGTTTCTCACTAAATTCATTGCAATAGGAGGAAGACTGAATAATGGAGTCCTTGATGTCTAGGAGAGTCCCTGGTTGCTCTGTGGATTTTCTCAGGCAGTCAGCACTAGCAGATTGCAAGGGGTGCATTATTTCTAAATGTTGCCTAAGTGAAATTATATCAAGATGGGTTTTCAGCTTGTCATGGCTAATGCTTTTCTTACAAAGGCAGAAAATTAGCCTGCATGTACCTGCTGACTCAATGTTGTAGAGGGTTACTCATTTAAACATGCATCAAGAGCTTGTCATCATGAAAGCCTTGACCCTGGAAATACTCAAATGTGACATGCTTAACTTTAGCATTGAAATCAGTGAGGCTGCTCATGTTCATATTGATAAGCTGAAGTATTTGCAGGACTGAGGTTTAGAACATAAGTGGAAGGAAAAAGGGACCCTTGGGAGTATTATTCAGTAGTCACACAGGTTTTCTTAGCGGCAAAGAGTCCTGTGGCACCTTATAGACTAACAGACATATTGGAGCACGAGCTTTCATGGGTGAATACCCACTTCATCGGATGCATGTAATGGAAATTTCCAGAGGCAGGTATAAATATTCAAGCACGAATCAGGCTAGGGATAACAAGGTTAGTTCAATCAGGGAGGATGAGGCCCTCTTCTAGCAGTTGGGGTGTGAGAAACTGCTTTTGTAGTTGGCTAGCCATTCACAGTCTTGCAGGTTTTCTTAGGTTACTATTACACAGTGATGCCATGCCATCCACCTCAAGATGCTCTTATTCCTGGCTTTTTGCTACAGTGACCCTACACTTATCTTAAAACACCACCAATACTCATGATTACTTGGGGCTTGCACTTTTAGAGGGTCACCCAGCTAGCAAGCTAGGCTAAACAATCTTTCAGTACAGCATCAGCAAGTTATTATCCAATTCCACCCTGGGGGAAGAAATCAGGGCTCGTCCTCATCTATATATGCACATAAATGCAATTTGCTAATGCATGTTTTCATAATGCCCATAAAGTTCAAGGATTTACTTCCACCAAATGTCTACCACTATGATTTCCAAATGCCCAGCCAGAGGTCTTGGGGCCCTGAACATCACTAATGCCAGCCTGGTTCCTCTTCTTTCCTTTACATCTGAGTTTTAATACTGATACAGTAATAGGATTATGAAGGGCTGTGTCAGTTTTCAGCAATTTCCTCTGAACACTGATGCAAACTGTTGTGGTTACTTCAGGCCTACTTGCCCCCTATCGGTGACACGAGTCCATGTGGAGTCTCCCCATCAAGGAGGGGACGTGCTGTTTCTTCCCTCTCCCCTCTCAATACACCAGAAGGTTTGGTTTAAAAAAAAACAAAAAAACCAAACAAAAAAAAAACAGTGGAAGCCAGGGAATCTCCAGAGCTGTGCACCAGCTCACAGCCAGGCTGACTAAGGTGTCCCACTGATCCTGAAGTCCCAACCTAAAAGAAAGAGATTAGAAGCATATAGTGGGGGGGAGGGACGTTCAACAGTATAGAGAAGGGAGATGGGTAAGTTAACATTACCCCAGACAGAGAACCTAATGGGAAACAGTGCAAGAATTACTAAGATTTGGTGGTGGAATTATGCCACAGGCAGAACCCAACACCCCAAAAGGGGTTTCCATGCAATCAGAGGAAGAGAGGAAAATATAAGTCTTGCCGGGTTGGGCTCTAATCGTTTTGCACATCCCCCACTTGCAGCAGTAGATGCCGTTCATGTTTCTCCATTCTCCTTGTGTGTATAGTTAGCCCTGATAACTGAGTGGGTGGAAGAACAAAAAGTTAGAATCAGAACAATCAAATAATAAACTACACTCCATTATCAAGGAAACAGTCATCAGAGTCTGCAGCTCTCATAACACTATGGTGATGAGAGCAATATAAAAACCTATTTGATAGATATTACAGTATTTGCGGAGAGTGGAGACGTTTTTGATTTCCCAGAATATGTAGAAAATTAAGGGATCGATTCTGCCACCCTTACTCATGTCATGTTGAATAGGATCTTACTCCATGAGAAATCCCATTGACGTTGAAGCTGTAAGATGCTATTTAAAGAGAGCACAGATAAGAATCGGGTCCTAACATATTTGGAAGTTTTGCAAATTTTATAACTATTTAAAATAATTTTGTCAAGAAATCTTCTTCTCTTTATATAGAAATGGCCATAAAACATGAAAGTTTTTGTAAATATCAAATTCAATAGAGGCCTAATAATCCAGAAAGTTCTAAATGAATGGCCTCTGAGTTCTCCTATTTCTTTTCTGCAATACTCCACCGCATTTAACATTTTTGCTCAGCTTTTTGTTGCAGTCACACTATTGCATATGGTGGTTGACTCCCATCCACCATTTTGAATGAAAACACAGAATAAGCAGCAGGGAGAGTTTTTATACTAAAAGAAAAGGAAAGAGAATATGAAATTGTGAGCAGCTCTCATGTGTTGCTGGATATGCTACATGATATTATAGGAAACAAAAACAGGATTAAAGTTAACAAGGAGCTTCCTAAATGTAGTTCATTAGCCTCCTATTATTGTCCTCAGAGAATAATTCATTGCTTAAATTGGTAAACAAATTAATAACCATATCAACTATACAACATGCCATTCTTTACAAGAACACAGCTTGAATGTTTGAACTGAAATCAACTGTGTAAAATACAAAAATATTTTAGAGTTTACTCAAAATGTTAATCCTTTTCTAAGTTGCTTGTTTGTACCTTGGAGTAGAATGCAATAGTAGTAACAACAACTGTAGCTCTTTTCATGCTGAATGATCTCAATTATCTTTATTAAGGCCTGGTTTACACTGGGGGGTGGGAGGAGATTGATCTAAGTTATGTTACTTTAGCTATGTGAATAGACTCCACCTGTGCCTCTCGCCCTGTTGGAGTACCGGAGTCGACAGGAGCTCACTCGATGGTCCATTTATCGCATCTAGACGCAATAGATCGACCCCTGCTGGATCGATCGCTGCCTGTCGATCCAGCAGGTAATGCAAACAAGCCCTAAGTGTCACAAATTCTGCCTCAGGACTCTTGCACAAAGTTCTCAGTGATATCAATAGGAAGCCTGTGTATGAAAACCAGAATGCACAGTTTGGCCCTGTACAGGAGAGGGAGGGAGTGAGAATAAAATATACAAGTGAAGTACAGCAGAAATTTTGATAGGTGCTGTATAAATACTAAAGCTGAGGGAGTATTTTGCTCCCTCCCTTTTTCTCCTTGCAGAAGTTTCATGAGTAGATTTTCTAGAATGTACTTGTTATTTGCAAGTACTTAGCAATTCTTTTGTAAACATTGTATTCTGTAAATTGATTAAACAACTCATTTTGAGGATTTGATACTCCATAAGCAAAATTAAAACTATGTTGGTGAGTACTGATTATTACCTACATCGATGTGATCTAGAAACCTCTCAAAGCCAACTGACAAGAAGATTTCAAGAATATCTTGCTCTTGGTATGTACATTCTGGTTCATCAATGAATTTCATATGGTGAGGTCTTAAATGAAAGTCAGGGTCAGATTGGTCATTAATAGTATTGTGAAATGTATGCACAAATACTATTCAAGGAGTTACATATGTACACTAAAACTATGTCCCTAATGTCTGTATCAAGGCAGAGTTAGCAAACAGGTTTCTGCCAGATAAAGGATGTTTTTTCACCTGTCCCTCTTGGTCCACACATAAATTAAACATTGTAAACTAACACATTTACATACAAAATCTTCGGGGGGATGGGGATGTGAACCCAACAGGGAGGATGAACCCTGGCTATGAAACTACAGGGGACTCGACCTGACTGAGGTACAAGCAATGAACTTTAGAGAATATAAGGAGAAGGCAAGAAACCCATCCCTTTATCCTGCACCTAGGAAGTAATATGGCACTGAAATTACATTCATGAAAACGAGATCTCAACCATGCTTGGCTGAAACACTGCAAAGGACATTGGGGTGAGATAACGTTCTTTATAACAAAGGTTAGTATGTTATATTTAATCTCTAGAAATTGTGTTATAATTTTGTTTTATACGTAACCTTTTTGTTTCCATTATTCTTGAATCTCTTGAATCTAAAACCTCTGATAATAAACTTGTAGTTGTTTTCACTATGGAATATATCTCGGTGTTGTGGTAATATACAAGGAGCTGATCCTCAGTTGAATTATTCAAGCTGATATGTTCAATTTTTTTTTTAAGAAAAAGAAACCATGAACTCAAAATTAAATGCAGTAAAACAGAGTATTTGTTCTAATATTCTCAGTATTGCTTGCACTTTGAAGTACACAATTTTAAGAAATGGAAGTTTCAAAAATAAGTTGTAAGTATCTTTTTAAAATCTATTTGGATTTTTTGATATACTTAAAATGTTTCAGATAGTTTCAGGTCATCTTCCCAAGCTTTTGGCAAACTTAATGGCCACAGAGCCAACTTTGAAACAGATCTTGCTACACCTACTCACATGAGTAGTCCTACTTAAATCAAAGAGGATGGGGGAAAAAAACTCATGCAAATAAACTTAGTCATATAAGTAACTGATTGCAGATCAGGCCTTAATTATATTATTGACATATTAGTTACTGATATAGATTTAAAATATTATATAGAAGCCAATGTTTCAGGAATCAGAGCGGAATTACCTTTTGAGAATGCAGTTCCTAATCTGCAAAAATTTCCAATACTAATTTCTAGGGATATGGCTGTGAAGTTGTGCAGTCTATATGGTTTTATAAAAATTTAATAATAAGTGAATATAATGTAACTGAGATATGCCTCATGCAAAAGGTCTCTTGTAAGGTATAATTACAAAGCTTAGAATCTACAGTGTGTGATCATCCTATTTGTATAAATGTACCACTCTTGTATCTGAAACTAGAAATATGAAATATAACTCTGAGGGTCTATTGTAATTATGTAAAGTGTGGGCCATTAATAGTGGTTTGGAATCTTGATGACTCCCATTAACTAGGACTATTGTCTGCAAATGGCTGTTTTACCTGTAAATCTTCCTGTATACCTGTGCTGGCAAGTGTGCAATGAAGTCTTGCAGTGACATATGATCATGTCACCTGAACTGGAATCCATCTTTAACCTGGTGTCTTTCCATTGAGAAGGAGGGATTGGGAACTCAGAGAAGGACAAAAGGATTCCCACTTTATGCAAAAGAGATATAAAAGGGTGTGTAGCAAGCTTGGACTCACCCCTGCGGCGCCTCCTGCTGGTTGTTCTGGGAATTAGCTCACTGCCAGCCAGGAGTGCCCTCTGCAGGCTGGTGATCCACCTGTCCTCTTGGTCCCCATGTCCCTCCCTGGACCCCAGTGCCCTTTTAACTGGGGTGCTGCCCCCCCAGCAGTACCCCACCAATCTGGGTCTCCCCTCCTTGGGGAACCCCCAACCCACTATCCCCACTTCACCTCAGTTTGGCTACTGCCCAGTCTCCATCTAGCCCTTGTTCAGTGGGGCAGATTGCAGTATCAGCCACTCATCATAGGCAAAGGGGTTTGGACCTGCTGCCTTTGCCTACCCCTGGGCTGCCCCCCCGGCAACCCACAGTACCTCTTGGCCTTACCCTAGGCTGCAGCCTGGGGCTTTCCAGGCAGGAGCTCCCCAGCACCTCTGCCTTTCCCCAGCCCTGCTCCACTCCTGTACTCTATGTCTCGCTCCCTACAGCCAGGCCCTTCTCCCTCTACAGCCAGAGGGAGACTGGGTGGGCTCCTGGCTCTCTGCCTCTTATAGGGGTCATCTGGGCCTGATTGGGACCTGGCCACAGCTGAGCCTGCTTTCTCCCAGTCAGCCCAGGCTTCTTGCCCCAGCCCCAGCTCTCTCCTGGGCTGTTTTAAGCCCCAAAGGGCAGGAGTGGGTAACCACCCCGCTACAGGGTGGAAGAGAACAAAGGGAGAAGAGAGCCATCATGATGAATCCCCTAGCTACCACCTAAGCTGGAACAAGAGCTGTACTAGGGGAAAGAATTGTGCCCAGGCCTGGAAGGTATCCAGTCTGAGGAAAAAACTCACTGAAGCATCTCTGAGGGTGAGATTTTCTGTATTCAGTTTGATTAGACATAGATCTGTGCATTTTATTTTGTTTGGTGACTTACTTTGTTCTGTCTGTTACTACTTGGAACCACTTAAATCCTACTTTCTGTATTTAATAAAATCACTTTTTACTTATTAATTAACTCAGAGTATGTATTAATACCTGGGGGAGCAAGCAACTGTGCATATCTCTATCAGTGTTATAGAGGGCAAACAATTTATGGATTTACCCTGCATATGCTTTATACAGGGTAAAACGGATTTATTTGGGTTTAGACCCCATTGGGAGTTGGGAATCTGAGTGCTGAGCCGTTTTCAGATAAACCTGCAGCTTTGGAGCAGGTAATTCCAACCCTGGGTCTGTGTTGGAGCAGACGGGAGTGTCTGGCTCAGCAAGACAGGGTGCTGGAGTCCTGAGATGGCAGGGAAAACAGGAGCAGAGATAGTCTTGGCACATCAGTTGGCAGCTCACAGGGGGGGTTCTGTGATCCAACCCGTCACAATGGCTCATTAAAGGAGATAATTTATCCATTGGAAACTAAATGCAGTATCATCTAATGGACTGAGTGCAGGCTTAGTTAGATAGTCAATGTTTTCTGAATTTTTTATTTTTGTTGTTGATGAATTTTATGTTGAAATTTCAAAATTTCAACCAAAAAAACCTTGAGAAACATTTTGACAATATTTTAACAATTTGACCAGTTATATGGTTGGTCAGGCTGTTTCAATTTTTCAAACTATTTCAATGAAATTTTGAAGAAGGAAAAAAAAAGAAAATTAAAAGAAAAAACATTTAAAATTTCTAAAAAATGTAGTTAAAGAATTAACTGGTATTTCAACTAGTTGCATTTGGGGCAGCAAAGTAACTTCTAATCCCATCCCTACTAACAATTCACTGTGTAGTCTTGAAGAAACTGAGACAGCGAGAGAGGACATATGCACATCTTTCACAGTTGGGTACCCAAAGCTAAGCTCCTAATTAAGCGGCTTAATTTTCAGAGGGGCTAAATTTCCACAGCTCCTATTGAAGTCAACAGGTAATCCTGCTACTTGGCACCTGCAGAGATACTACCGCTGGAAAAAGTTAGTTTCTAGAATTGTTGATAAATATCTTGAGAGCTGAAAAGTCAATCTGAGTTGGGTGATAAGCTCCCATAGGTGTCTTTGGAAAAATCACAATCTAAATAGTGAGAGGTATATTATTTATTGCATCTTAGGTCTACTAAAAAAAGGAAACACGAAGGCTGAAATCCTGACTCTATTGAAGTCAATGGCAAAACTCCTATTGATTGCAGCTGGCACAGACTGTCTGTTTGCACAATGCCTAGCACAATGGGGTCCTGTTCCATGACTTGGACTACTAGATGGTATGATAATATTAATTTAAAAGGTCCAAACCTTTCAATGAAAAAGACAGATGTGAATTATTGGTCACCATTGATCTGTTCTTTGTCTCAATTTTTATTAAAATATAAAACATTTGGAGGATCAGGTACACAATATATCAGAAGAGGGTAACTGGATAATACTAGTGCAACCACTTTATTGCCTCTTGTCAATTATCATCCTTACATTTACTGTTGCACCAGTGAGCATAATGTTCTCTCTCTCTCTCATCTCATCTGTATACGCAATGAATATATAAGGGACTACTTTTTGGGGCTATTTTTGTGAAGTTTAGCTTAACTTCTCAGAACACACGATATAATTTCGAAGATCTTGCATGGACACTTTATGCTTAGCTCATTCAAAACTGTTTCTTTTTTAATGCTTTGTGCAATCCATGTTAGATGGAAGGTTATTTCTTTTCTTATTTATGAGGTTTTTGATGCATGCTCTGAAAAGCTCCACAAACCCTATGATGTACTTCAGGGATACACAGCCCTGAAAATGGGAAGAGAAAAAGCAAAGAGATGTGGCCTTGTGCTACCCTGTAATACTCATGGACAGCATTTTCTATTAATTCACCTTGATTCTGTGGTATGGGTGCACTAAAAATAGAATCCTGAGCCAGTCCCCCTGGGGGTCTATGTGCAAGGCCTTTCATGGCGAGACTCCTGCCAATTTCCACCTAAATGTACTAGTTACCATTATTGCTCTCTGCTTTGCAACCGAGTGGGTTTCCCTTGAGCTTTTTCAAGGTTTTTCCAGAGTAAAACTCCCTAACCTATACACCACACCATGAAGTTTTGTGTCTGTACATGCAGGGGCGGCTCCAGGCCCCAGCACACCAAGCGCATGCTTGGGGCGGCAAGCCACTGGGGGTGCTCTGCCGGTCTCCGCGAGGGTGGCAGGCAGCCTGTCTGCCGTGCTTGGGGAGGCAAAATGCCTATAGCCGCCCTGTGTACATGTGTGCTTATGTATACATCATGGAATCCATTTTACAAAACTTCTTAATCATTCCTAAAAGGTGTGTAGATAAAAACAGCATACATGTTCCAAGAATAAAGGTAATATGAGGCTTTGCCATGTAAATATTTGTACATTTTCATTCACTTCCCATTAGGAAGGAGACAAAAAAATACAACCTGTGGAACCTTAGTGCTTGAAGAGTGATGAATATTTGACAGACATTGCATAGAGTGTCTGTTGGGAGGCCAAGGGAGGGAGAAGTGAAGTGCTAGAGGAGAGAGAGGAGGAAGCACTTTCCTCCCCAGATGAGTTTCAGAAGAACTGAATATGCCTCTTCCCCAGCAAGTAGTGGGCATTAACAACAGCGATGGAACACTGCGAAAAGGCACAGGTCAGATAATTTCAATTTCAATGCAGCAGACCTGGCTGTGAAAGCACTTTGATGTTACTTTATCAGTGCCAGTATTGAAATTCAAGGAACGTGTAACAGCCATATACTTTTATAGCTCTTTTGTTGTCAAGGTTTGAATGTGCAGTTTTCCTTTTATCGTACATTAATATAATAAATAGTAGCAATCCAGTGTCAGTGTTTTTGCTTCCAAGCAAAGTGATACTTAAAGGATTTTGAAAGACCAGGGTATTTTAAAGAGGTCATCACACAATAACACAAACACCAGAGTCCTTGTCATTTAAGATAATAGTTTGACTAGTGATGTCTAGGGCTTAGAGCTGTTTTTCATAAAGATTAGGGTACCAAATGGTTAACTGTTTTGCAACATACAGTGATCTGATCATTCTGTTTTGACTTTGTGTTTCCACTCATGTCATACAAGAAATCTTGGGTTGATGTGCTTTAAAAAACATGAGTGAACTTCACAGTGCTTCAGAATATAAAATCTGATTAGGACTGAAGGAACTGTATATGTTTCTCACCTAAATTCTGATCTCTGGAATTACAAGTATTGAGTCTCCTCAGAAAAAGAGTTGCCTACTGTGTCAGAGGTGAGAGCTGTGCTGTGATGGCCATTCATCCCTACACATCAGAATCATACCCCACAAAGGTTATTTCACTGTGACTAAGAACATAGGAATGGCCACACTGCGTTAGACCAATGGTCCATCTAGCCCAGTATCCCATCTCCCACTGACAGTGGACAGAGCCAGATGCTTCAGATGAAATCAATAAAACAGGGCAATTATGGAGTGATCCATGCCCTGTCCTCTAGCTTCTGGCAATCACAGATTATGGGACACTCAGGACAGGGGTTTGCATCCCTGACTATCTTGGCTAATAGCCATTGATAGACCTATCCTCCATGAACACATCTAATTTTTTTTAACCTAGGTATAATTTTTGCCTTCATGAGTTCCACAGGTTGTCTGTGTGTTGTGTGAAGTAGTACTTCCTTATATTTGTTTTAAGCCTGTTGCATATTAATTTCATTGGTGATCCCTGGTTCTTGTGTTATCTGAAGGGATCAATAACACTTTCTTATTCACTTTTTCCACACTGTTTGTGATTTTATAGACCTCTATCATCTCACTTCTTAGTCCTTTCTTTTCTAAGATGAAGAGTCCCAGTCTTTTTAATCTCTCCTCTTATGGAAGCTGTTCCATACTCTTGATAATCTTCATTGCCCTTCTCTGTGCCTTTTCCAATTCTAATATCTTTTCTGAAATGGAATGACCAGAACTGCACGGAGTACTCAAGGTGTGGGCGTACCAGGGATTTATATAGTGGCATGGTGATATTTTCTGTATTATTATCTATCTCTTTTCTAATGGCTTCTAACCTTATCTTTTTTGACTGGCATTACACATTGAGCAGATGTTTTCAGAGAACTATCTGAACACTGGGAGAAGTTTCACAACAGAGTCCAAACGAAGTAACAGAGGTATCTCTTAAATTTACAAAAACAAAACGTTGTCATTTAAATTTTGTATTTGGCATAAGTCAAAATGAAAAATTAAGTTCCATTTCATAAACATGTTTACCTTTCTCCAAAAAAAGACATTTAATGAAATAAGTTTCACGATACAAATCACTAAAAGTCAGTATGCCGCATATAAAGTGTTAGTACATTTGCCAGCTTCACCTGCAATACCTGAGTTTTTTTTTTCTTAATGCTCACATGTAATCAGAAAATCTTGCAGCTGTGGAGCATATACTGCACATGAAAAAGGTACTTGAAATACAGAACTTATCTAAAATTCTCTGGATTCTTTCAGGTTCATTGCAACTATGGCCTAATTTTGATTCAGAACTTTTTTAAAAAAACTGTAATGACGTTGAACGAGAAACAGGAAACAAGCTGGAAAGCTTGTCTCTCTCACCAACAGAAGTTGGTCCAATAAAAGATATTACCTCACCCACCTTGTCTGTCTAAACAGGAAACATGTCATTCGGCTACTGTGGAATGTAGGGTACATTCCACATTAATTCTTTTCCTTTCTCAAAGTATGCTGCAATGAATCACTGGAGTGAAGAACAGCTGCATAAAATTACTCTGACATAATGAGCTGAAAGTTCATAAATCCAGTCCAACAATTTATATTAGCATGCAGTATAGGGAAGCATTGAATTTGATTATCAAGAACCACTCTGACTTGCCTGCTTCACTTCAAAAGGAAAATAAGTAGTGCCAGAATTGAACGATAATATTGAAACAGACAGACCAAGGAGATTCACATTGCCATTAAAAAAATAAATCACATGACTTCCTGCACAAAGTTGGTGCTATGTGTATAATCATCTACATTAATAGAAAGGCCATACTGCAGCACTGACTCTGTGCTCAGTGAATAAGGTACTAAAATGGTTTCCCATCTGCTCATGTTTTCCTCAGATAACATCACTAATATCTCACAGACAGTTCCTTACAACAGGCAAGCTAGTTTAGCACTTAATAGATAAGATCTGCATTTTACAAACAATGGTTCCAGGAAAAAACAAAGCTAATTCAGTAATGAATATTTTACAGCTTTTTGGTCCAGATGCTAACTTTAGTGTATTGAGATACCACTGTCTTAACTTTATTTCACTCTTTCATGTAATTATTCAACATGAGAAGTGTTCAATGTTTTGTTTTTTTTCTTTCAATGTAATTACTACTACCAGTGACATATAGTAAGTGGACATGACTTCATGCTAGAAAACAATGGATTTCCTGTGAAATGAGTGATTTCATCCATATGAGCTCATGAAGAATTTAGCCTAATTATTTTTAGAACATGAAATACCAAAGGAAGAATATAATGGCTCATTGTTTATGTTAAAGGTTGCCAACAATGGTTGCCAGATGTTGAATTAATTTCTATTTGATTGACCTGTATCCGAGTTCATCACAGCCACCTGGGACTATACATTTTAAAATAAACAGGGATTTTTTTTGATGTGATATATTTCTCTTAATAGTATTTACAGATATTCACTCAACCAGAGACTGCAAAAGGATGACAGTGGTTTCTGCAGCCTCAGGCAATCTAGGGATAGACTGACTTTCTCACACAGGATAGAACCATGCCTATTAGTTAAGGTTAGATTGTTTCCTGGGAAAGTTCATGTTAAGTGATTCTAAGGCCAAATTTACACTATAAACTTACATTGGTAAAGCTACTTCACTCAGGGGTGTGAAAAATCCACACCTGTGGGTGACACAGTTACACCGACTTAACCCCCAGGGTAGGGGTGGGTTAAGTACACTGAAAGGTGAAGCTCTCATGTTGGCATAGTAGCATCTTTGCTGAAGCACTACAGTGGCGCAGCTGCATCACTGCAGCGTTTTAAGTATAGACCTGCCCCAAGTGTTAGCATCTTTTCTAATGCCATTGGGATCTATTGTCCCGTTAATTCTCAGTTTGCCTTCTTAACATATGCAGCACGTGCCTCGGGTAGCATGTGACCAGGATTCATCACTGAATTTGGTCCGCTGGTTGGATCATTAGCTTTCCCAGCTCGAGCCAAGTACTGACGGGGAATGTGATGTGAACACTGATCCATGCTCCCCATTCTCATATGTAATTCCCATTAACCTTGACAGGAGTTTCACATATAGATCCAAAAGGGGATAGGTTCCTCTAAATTTAGAAAACAAAATCCCTTGGAACTGCAATAGAGCAGCTCCCATATTTAATGTTAAATTTAGCTTCCAAGAAATTGATTTAAAAAAGAAACAAAAACCTTCTATTGGAGTCAATTAATCTTTTCTAATTTATAATGCAATTTGAATGGAATTTTACATTACTATATATTCTTATTAATATAAAGAATCCAATGGAGTTAATGTTACAATGAACATAGAACAAATTGCTGAGGAGTCGCTTGTATGTTGATATAGTGGTCAAAGATTCAAATAAGTAATTTCCATTTGCTTCACAACTTATGAAGGAACTTGGAAATCTCCAGGAAATTGACATTGGAAAACATCCAATCTACCATTGGGACATCTTGGCACCAAATGGAGTTGCTGATAGAACATAGTAAATAATTAGACATCAAATTAATTGTTTGCTGCAGTCACCTGTTTCTCCTTTCATGGAATGTTCATGAGTGGATCACAAACTTCTTTACCTTCTTATTCAAAATCTACATTTCCCCCCCTAAATTTCACTTTGTGAAAGTCATTCAAAATTCAGGTCATGTTTCACCATTGAGACTAGTTACAGAATTCACACATTACTTCTCTTCCCTGAGTGGATGAGCTTGACTCTTTTAATCAAGTTTACAGTGTGAATGTTTGTGGAAAACCGATTTAAAATTTAAAACTCCTGGAAGCATTCAAGCATGAGACCTTAAAATTTGCTTTCTGTGAGAATTTATTATATTAAACTTCAATGGCATGGATGGAATGCAAACACAAAAGAGGTGCAAACATGGCCAAAGCAAAGTTGTTCACAAATGCAAATTAATATTCACAGAATTTTCTCTTTTTTTCTCTCTCTCTCTTTTTTTTTTTTTTTTTTTTTTTTAAGATTCAACTACCAGGAATAGTGTTCAGCAATTTACCATGTGAAAGCTGGTAAGACACTGGAGTGCCATGTCTCTGTCTGTGTCAAAACTATTACAGATTTTGATACATATATTAATTGGGTCAAATCAGTTTATTCTATGCCTGGCTCCTTCTTTCCTTTCTCCTAGAATCTGCACTACATCACAAATTTTTAACTTTTTCACTGCATCGTAGATCCATCCAAAGATGCCCTCACTTTTTCTCCCACATTGCCTATTATTTTGGCACTCCATAACCTGGTGTGATTTCTTATCGTCCAAATGAACGTGCTTAAATTCAGGAAAATGGTACTCTCTGATACCTATTCCGACATACACAAAAGTGCACATGCACACACATGAAGAAAACAGTAATACTTTCCTATAATGAGGACAGCAGAAACCTACCTTGATGGTTGGAATCCACTCTCAATCTTGTTAATTGGCAAGATAATCACCATTGCAATTTTTATTTTACTTTGCTTAATTATTCCAGAGCTTTTTTTGTAATCTGCAAAGTGCTGTTTCTTTTTAAAAAAGGAAAGTGAGCCCTCTGATATCAGTGTTTATTTGGGTGAAGGACCTTATTAAGACTAAACTGGTGACGTTATAGGATTAGTTTTTCCTGATATTTGAATACCCTAGCTATTCAAGCTCAGTTTTTAATTCTAGGATTCACTCAGGGTATGCCTACACTATGGAGACTATACTGGCATAGCTAACTCAACCTAATTATGCTGACATATCCCATATTGTAGAGATGGCTTACATCAATGGAAGGAACCCTGTAGCTCTCCAAATGACTGTAGCTATGTCTATGGAAGCATTCTTCTATCCACATCGCTATATCTACACTGGCAATTAGTTCAGCATAGCTACCCCACTCACGGTGTTTTCTTCCTCCTCCTTCCCCCACCTCTGACCAACATAGTTATGTCGGCCTAACTTTTCAGTGTAGACCAGGCCTCAAACTCAAATGAGGTTAGAACTGAGGCCATGTCTACACTACAAAATTATGTTGCCCTAAGTTACATCATCATATAGCCACCCCAATTACTACATCACTTGTGTGTGTGTGTGTGTGTGTGCACACTTCACTCCTCGTGTCAACGGTATGTGTCCTCATGATGGAAAGTTTTTACAATGCCTGATGGAGCCGAAACAAGTGTTGACTGGGAGCATGGGGTCAACTTCCCACAGTGCAGTGTTCTCCACCCCATAATGTCATCTGCATCTCATAACATTTCATGTCCTCTTTTCAAAATCCCCACAAACCTGCACATCCCTCCTCATGGCCTGTCATTGCTGACAGAACCATGGAGCCTACACAGCTCTGCACTATTGTCATGAGTGTCGCAAACACAAAGCACCTGATCCTGCAGTATTTGCAGAGTTGCAAAAGGAGTTGCAGGTAACATGATGATTCCTTGGAGGCTAGATTGCAGTGGGACATAGAAAGAAACAATTCAAGATTGTGGGTGGCATTCTCAAGCAGCGGCAGATGTTGGAGTGCTAGTTCTGGGCCTGACAAATAAGCACTGACTGGTGTGGCTGAAGAACTTTCAGATGCACCAGGACACATTTCTGGCTCTGTGTGCCAAACTCACCCCAACTCTCCAGTACAGAGACACCAAAATGAGAGCTGCCCTGACAACTGAGAAGCAAATGGCAATTGCACTGTGGAAACTCCCAACACCAGATTGCAATTGGTCAGTCAGGAATCTATTTGGAGTCAGGAAATCCACCACAGAGGCTGTTGGGATGTAAATGTGCAGGGCTGTTAATCGCCTCCTGCTACACAGGACTGTGACTGGGCAATGTGCAGGACATAGTGGATGGTTATGCAGCAATGGGGGTTCCCAAACTATGGTGGGGCAATAGATGACATGCATATCCCTATTTTAGCATCAGACCACCTTGCCATAGAGTACATCAACAGAAAGGGCTACTTTTCTATGGTAATGCAAGCACCAATGGATCACTGGGGATGCTTTACCAATAGCAATGTGGACTGGTCAAGGAAGTGCACGAAGCATGCATCTTTAAGAACACAGGATTGTTCAGAAAGCTGCTAATAAGGACTCTCTTTCCCAACCAGTGGATTACTATTAGAAATGTTGAAATGCCAGTAGTGATCCTGGGAGACCCAGCCTACCCTTTACTCCCATGGCTCATGAAGCGATACACTGGCCACCTTGATAGTGCTTCAACTACAGGATCAGCGTGTGTAGAATGATAGCTGAATGTGCATTTTGGTCATTTGAAGAGTTTTTGGCATTGTATATTTATGAGATTAGACCTCACTTAAAAAAATATCCCAATGCTTATAGCTGCCTGCTGTGTCCTGCATAATATTTGTGAAGCAAAGGGGGAAACATTTCCTGCTTCACTTCTCCTCTCCATTCTAACCTTGTCCATGCTGTCTGCTAGGGTAACCCTCCAGGCCCTGTGCTCGTTCTCTGATGCAGCACTGGCTTGCCGGATCTACTGGAACATGTCATCCTGAGTTCTCCTCTTTATCTGTCTCAGGTGTTCTGTGGGTTTGGAGGGGGAGACCCTGAAGACTGCAATGGCAGCAGCTGCAGATACAACACACAGGAGTTCCATTGTCAGAGTATTCACAACGGAAATTGAAATGTAAGATAATTAATTCACTGTCTTCATTCCCCCAAAGTTGTATGCACTACATTCTCACTTCTGCTTGGGATTGATAGAGCACAGTGCCAGTCAGGGCGAGTATGGCCCTTGGGGGGCGGGGGAGAGATGGGGAAATGAGGGGGGAATAACTTGTATAGGGCAATGGAACTGAATACTGGCCCTATTTTCCACAGGCGGTGGTGATTATAGCTGATCTCCAACTCCAACAGAGTCAGAGAGCACAGCGGCTGCTGGTGTCCCTGTGTGCTGTTAGCCTGTGTACTGCAGTGGTGCCTGCTGAAGTAATTGCTGAGTGGCATGGGAAACTGTCCTCCCTCAATGGAAGAGAAAAGGCTGCCATCCCCAGAAACCTTTGTCAGAGGATTGCAGAGTATCTCCATGAAAGTTTCACTGAGATCTCTACGGAGGATTCATAGGACATCCCAGTGCATATAAACAAACTGCTCCGCATGCACTCCCGACCTGACTCTAGAGGGAAATGAAAAGGTGATAGCAACTGTCAAGGCTGATTCCCCACTCTGGCACTTTGAGTGCAGAAGCTGGGGGCCTGAAATCCAGAGTGGTTTGCAAGCACTGCTATGCTGTTTACTGTACCATTCAGTTCAGATGAAGCCAAATGAAGTCCAACAAGCCCCAGAATTCTTTAAAAACATGCACACTATAGAAGTTGTGTTAGCAACTACTAAAGTTAAAGATTTAAGTGCAACTTTCATTATAACCTCCCTTTTTCAGTTTCTGGTTTGATCAAGGTAAAATTAGAAGTGATTGGGCTCAGCCTAAGGCAGTTTAATTTTGAAAGTTTGAGCAACATCTATCCAAGTGGTTTTTTTTAATTCTGAATGGGTTTAAAAAACAAAAACACAAACATATTCCCCACTTGTTTCAATCAGAAGGTTTGTGGGTGCAGAACTTACTAATGTTTGAACCAATTTTATTCAAACTTGGCTTTTTTGTAGCTCTCAGTTTGAAGTGGATTAAGCTAATCAGCAAGAAGGCACTCTTATTCCAGCATAAGAGTGTCCACACACAGAGTTAATAAGGAATAGTTAATCTTCTTTAAAGTCACACCCTACCATATTCCAGATTAACTTTAACAGTGAAACAAATGCTTGCCAAAGATTAGTCCTAATACCTAACCTTCTGTCACTCAACCAATGCATCAGTAAGATTGCCACAAGAATCTATGCATTCAGTTTTACTTAATATCAGTGAATTATTTATTGCATACATATCAGTAGCTCCTAAAGGTTTGGAGAAGTGGTTCACAGCATGTCAACAAGTTTTAAATTGCCCTATTTGTTCTGTTAATGAAGCATTGTTTCCCTTCTACTTTCCCCACCTCCACTGTGCTATTCTAAAACCCTAGCAGCCAGAGAGCTGCAATATTTAGAAGAGAAAACTCTTCCTCAGAAGCCATACTCAGTCCAGGTTGGCAAGTGCATGGCCAATCCATCTTCCCAATCATCCGAGAATCATAAGTGATTCTGCCAAATCATGCTGCAGCTCCTGGCATCACTCAGAGGTTTGACAATCTTACTGTGTTTGTCACTGAACCAACAGCAATGAAGTAGTGTCTCCAGCATCACAAGTGCCAACTCTGATTCTGGATGTTAGCTGCTGAGCTGCTTGTGCCTGTGTTGCTGTTATGATTGATACAAACAGGGTATAAATCAGGTGGGGAGGCGGGGACAGAAGGAACTGTTGGCTATATTGTAAATGGTGCTTCCGACTTTGGCCCACAGAGCAATGTTTATGCTGTTAATGGAGGATGGATGTGTTGACTTTTTCCTGAGATTCCTCTCATGGACAGATTTAAGGTGTAATCTTTGCACTGAATCACAATACACTAGATGTAATACAGCTACATCCTGTTTAAATTAACACATTTTTAAACTGCTCATTGCAGTGATAAAACTGTTAATTTGTGTTTCTTCAGGATATCTGATAGAAGAAACCATTCAATAATGTCTTAATAAAGTCAGGGTATTCTATCTAAGCTCCTCTCTCTTGCTTTTCAGTGAGAAGAATTAATTTAGCAAATTCAGATATGGTTTTCATTAGATCAAGATTAAATGAATGATCCAAGATTTATGCATCAACACAATTTGTCTCTAAATAGCCATTTTAGAATATCAGATTTCACAAGAATAGGTTTCTATTTTATGTCTTATTTTCCTAGAAGAAAATGCAATCCATCTATTAAAAAAAGATATAGTCTCATTTTCTTTGGGTCAGAAGCATATTCACAATGTTCTCAGTCGTACTCCTGTTTTTTTTCAGTCTTTTCCGTTTCCCTTCACTGAACAATGCTCTCAGATACTGCTGATACACTGTTATGGCATTCACAGGCATGTTAAAGTTATTTACAGATTTGTGGAAGGCAGATATCAGAGGCTAGTGTTCACTTCCCAGAATTTATTGTTATTAGAAACTCCACTTATAGTCATTTCCTCTAGTTTAATCAGAGTTTTGAAACATTTGGATCATATTGTTTAATATTTTGTTCTGTTTATACAACATCCTCTCTACTTCCCTCATCACCTGAATAGCTCCATATTTCCCAAAGGGGAGCAGCCCCTCAAGAGCTGCAAAAATAAAATTAGAAGATTACAATTCACCCTTGAAAGAATAACTAGGAGCAGGATATTATCACATTTCATTTCATGTTCAATTAGAAAGCACCCTGAAAACTTGAAGGAAAGGCTTTCCAGCTTACAGATGTGATTTTGTGACTTTGCAATTTTGCAGCACCTCATCCTGAACTTTTCAATGGAAATATTATCTGATTCTATTCATTCAGATTGTTTTTCTTCTCACAATACAGATCAGCTGTTTCTTTCATCTCTCTTCTGAAACAGTTTTATCAGATGCTAAAGAAAAAACTAGAGATAAATGGAAAAAGCCTTATGTGAAAGCCTGAGTGTTAAAATAGTTTCTGGAGACAGCAAACCCCCAACACTGCTGCAGAATGTCCCAGATACATAGGACTGAGTTCTGTTCATTGAATCCAATTGGACACTGTCTCACGGTAAAGTAAATCAACCCTCCAAAACACAGGGGGAAAAAATCTTTTGCTCAGCTGTGACCCTTCAGTTCAATTATCAGGGCATCAGAGTAGGTCAAAAGTCATTTTCCTCATTAAAAAATCCTGACTGTGTTGCTTTTATATTCTGCAGCACATAATTCTGGTCAGAAACAAGGGGGAATTAGTTATGTAGTACACCGTAGTTGTTATTTATGCTCCCTTTTAACAATGTTACATCTATTAAGGGAGAAAAAAAATCTGTCAGAAAGTAAAAATTATCCTTCATAAAACAAAACAAAAAACCCCACTTCTCTGGTGATGCCCATGAGTGAATTTGCCATTAAACTGGAGAGGGTTCAGAGAAGAGTTATGAGAACCATTATAGGATTAGAAAACATACCTTATAGTGATAGACTCAAGGAGCTCAATCTATTTAGCATAACAAAGAAAAGGATGAGAGATCACAGTTCATACATACCTACATGGGAATATGAAATTACATAATACAGGGCTATTCAATCTAGCAGACAGAGGTGTAACAGGAACTAAAGGCTGGAAGATCAAGCTAGACAAATTCAGACTAGAAATCAGATGAATTTTTTTCATAGTGAGGGTAATGAATCACTAGAACAACTGAAAACAGGATGTGGTGGAGTCTCCATCACTGGCAGTTCTTCAGTCAAGATTGGATGTTTTTTTCCACAATATATGCTCTAATTCAAACAGGAACTAATTCAGGGAAGTCCTATGGCCTGTGTTATGCAAGAGATCAGACTAGATGGTCACAATGGTACATTGTGGCCTTAAGATCTAGGAATTTATTATGGTTCCAAGGTCATAGAATCATAGAATATTAGGCTTGGAAGAAACCTCAGGAGGTCATCTAGTCCAGTTCCCTGCTCAAAGCAGAACCAACACCAACTAAATCATCCCAGCCAAAACTTTGTCAAGCCGGGTCTTAAAAATCTCTAAGGATGGAGATTCCACCACCTCCCTAGGTAACCCATTCCAGTGCTTCACCACCCTCCTAGTGAAATAGTGTTTCCTGATATCCAACCTAGACCTCCCACACTGCAACTTGAGATCATTGTTTCTTGTTCTGTCATCTGCCACCACTGAGAACAGCCTAGCTCCATCCTCTTTGGAACCCCCCTTCAGGTAATTGAAGGCTGGTATCAAATCCCCCCTCACTCTTCTCTTCCGCAGACTAAATAGCCACAGTTCCCTCAGCCTCTCCTTGCAAGTCATGTGCCCCAGCCCCCTAATAATTTTCATTGCCCTCCGCTGGACTCTCTCCAATTTGTCCACATCCCTTCTGTAGTCGGGGGGGGGGGGACCAAAACTGGACGCAATACTCCAGGTGTGGCCTCACCAGTGCCCAATAGAGGGGAATAATCACTTCCTTCGATCTGCTGGCAATGCTCCTACTAATACAGACCAATATGCCATTGGCCTTCTTAGCAACGAGGGCACACTGCTGACTCATATCCAGCTACTCGTCCACTGTAATCCCCAGGTACTTTTCCACAGAACTGCTGCTTAGCCAGTCAATACCCAGCCTGTAGCAGTGCATGGCATTCTTCCTTCCTAAGTGCATAACTCTGCACTTGTCCTTGTTGAACCTCATCAGATTTCTTTTGGCCATATCCTCCAATTTGTCTAGGTCACTCTGGACCTTATCCCTACCCTCCAGTGTATCTACCTCTCCCCCCAGTTTAGCGTCATCTGCGAACTTGCTGATTGTGCAATTAATCCCATTATCCAGATCATTAATAAAGAAGTTGAACAAAACAGGCCCCAGGACCAACCTCTGGGGCAATCCACTTGATACCAGCTGCCAACTAGACATCGAGCCGTTGATCACTACCTGTTCAGCCTGACAATCTAGCCAGCTTTCTATCCATCTTATAGTCCAGTCACCCAATCCATACTTTTTTAACTTGCTGGCAAGAATACTGTGGGAGACCATATCAAAAGCTTTGCTAAAGTCAAGGAATAACACATCCATCGCTCTCCCCATATCCACAGAGCCAGTTATCTCATCATAGAAGGCAGGTTAGTCAGGCATGATTTGACCTTGGTGAATCCATATTGACTGTTCCTGGTCACCTTCCTCTCCTCCAAGTGCTTCAAAATAGATTCCTTGAGGACGTGCTCCATGATTTTGCTAGGGACTGAGGTGAGGCTGACCAGTGGTCTGTAGTTCCTCATGTTCTCTTTTTTCCTTTTTTTTTTCCCTCCTCAAAAAATAAACTCCACAAAATGTAAAAACTGGGATTCCCAGTGTTTCCTGTCTTCAATGTGTCTGTCTTTGAATGGAAGCTTTTCAGAGAAGGAATTGTCTATTTTTGAGAGCCAAGTATAATGCTGGAGCTAACTAAACAGTATATTCTTATAATAATAAGAGACATTTTAAGTGTCAATATATCTAGGCTGCCAGATTGAGGCAGAGAGTGAAGTCCAGAGTCTGGAACCCTTAACAGAGAGCACCCAGCTCCCTCCCATTTCAATGAGGAGGTTTGCCATAAGCAGCTAACCGATTGCTTCTGCGGTATCATTAAGGGAAGAAGTAATCTCCTAGGTGACTTAGAGATGACATGTAAAAGTACAGTGTGGAGTGAAGCAACCTTGCAATGGCAAAAGTACATATATACACTTAGTGATGAGGCAACCTAAATGTTTTGTGTGTTCGGTTCTGATACACCATTGAACACTAGCCAAACCTGTGGAGTATCCTTCCAGAATGCTATTTCCTCCACATAATTCCTCCTCTTACAGTAAGCACAGCAACAGACACCCACTCCTGCCTCCAGACAAACACATTCTTTATCTAGTAGTGTTGTCTAGGGACCAATGACCTTTTACAGCTCACCTCCAACACGATGGATGGCAGGGATGGATGTTGATTTGGGAAAAGCTGCCAGGCTCGGCCATTGTCTCAAACTCAGGATGGTCTGGATCTGGAACGGAGGAGTCAGTGCCCTACCCCAATCAAGATGTAAAATGATATAGCACAGTGGAAAATACTACTGCTGCACCCAGCTCACAGGGTTCTGAGGCAAAGACTTTCCCAATAATCCTTTGCAAATGTTTCCTTGTCTATCTCAGAAGAGAGACCACACTAAATACAAGCATCTCTGAGAAAACAAATCAAAGCGGCTTCTTCTGACCAGACTGCTGCTTGAAACACCAATAAATAGTAGGAAAAGGTCTCAGTTTTCAGTTAACTAGATTATAACAAAATAATAATTGTGTCCAACATTCAAGTTGTTACAGGTGCTTAAATTATCATCTGTAGGAATGTCTGTTCATGGAAGTGCCACTAAGTCAAGATCAGACATATTTTGACTTTAAGAAAAACATAAAAAATCTGTTGAATACCTCAAATAGCCTAGCTAGACCAGGGATCACATGCCGCTGAACTAAACATGAGCTACATTACACTGGAATGTGGTAAGAAATTCACACTGCTGTTCTGTGTGGTTTGAAAATCAAGATGTATCTGAAAGGAAATATCAACCAGGGAGGGCATAACTAGTTTGGATATGCTTTTTTAGACAGATATGAAGTCTTGTCTATTGTGGCCTTTTTCTTAAAATCTCCTACCATTGCACAGAAACATAAGCACACGCTGTTACAAGAGGTCACTGTGTCTGCATATGCGTAAACAGTTAACAGAGGGTACGTCTACACTACGGGATTATTCCGAATTTACATAAACCAGTTTAGTAAAACAGATTGTATAAAATCGAGTGCACGCGGCTACACTAAGCACATTAAATCGGTGGTGTGCGTCCACGGTCCAAGGCTAGCATCGATTTCTGGAGCGTTGCACTGTGGGTAGCTATTCCTTAGCTATCTCATAGTTCCTGCAGTCTCCCCCGCCCCTTGGAATTCTGGGTTGAGATCCCAGTGCCTGATGGGGCAAAAATCATTGTTGCGGGTGGTTCTGGGTAAATGTCATCAGTCATTTCTTCCTCTGGGGAAGCAATGGCAGACAATCATTTCGCACCCTTTTTCCCTGGATTGCCCTGGCAGACGCCATATCATGGCAACCATGGAGCCTGTTTTGCCTCTTGTCACTGTCACCGTATGTGTACTAGATGCCGCTGACAGAGGCGATTCAGCAGCGCTACACAGCAGCATTCATTTGCTTTTGCATGATAGCAGAGATGGTTATCAGCCGTTCTGTACCATCTACCATGCCATTGTAAATTGGCAATGAGATGACGGTTACTAGTCCTTTTGTGCTGCACCATCTGCTGCTGTCATAGGTGCCCCTGGCTGAGAGCGGCCGGGGGTGCAAAAGACAAAAATGGGAATGACTCCCTGAGTCAATCCCTCCTTTATGGTATCTAAAAATAGAATCAGTCCTGCCTAGAATATGGGGCAAGTGTACTAGAGAACCAGTGTATCAGAGAACCAGAGAGCATAGCCGCTCTGTGTCAGATCCCGCAGAAATGATGAGCTGTATGCCATTCACAGGGGGTGCCCCTGCAACAACCCCACCTGTTGATTCCCTCCTCCCCCAGCCTTCCTGGGCTACCATTGCAGTGTCCCCCATTTGTGTGATGAAGTAATAAAGAATGCAGGAATAAGAAACAGTGACTTGTTACTGAGATAAAATGAGGGGAAGGCAGCCTCCAGCTGCTATGATAGTCCAGACAGGACATTAAGCAGTGTGTGGGAGAGGAGCCCAGCATCCCACTGCTATGATAGTCCAGGCAGTACAGAATCTTTTCTTTACACATGAAGGGTGGGGGCTGATGGAGCTCAGCCCCCAGTTGCTATGATGAAGATGGTTACCAGCCGTTCTGTACCATCTACTGGGAATGATCAGGAGTTTTTTACCCAGGCGCCCCCGGCCGACCTCAGGAGACAGCCAGGAGCACTCACAGGCTGATGATGAGGATGGATAGCAGTCCTACTGCACTGCACCATCTGCCACAAGGATGATGATGACAATGGATATCAGCCATATTGTACCATCAGCCACCAAGGAGGGGGGACGAGGATGCTGCAGTTGATTGCTGCAGCATCGCATCCATCAGCAGCATTCAGTAAACATAGGGTGACATTTAAAAGAGTCAAGAGAGGATTTTTTCCCTTTTACTTCTGGGGGTGTGTGAGGGGGGTAAATTGATGAGCTATGCCCTGAACCACCACGGACAATGTGTTTGACACTACAGGCATTGGGAGCTCAGCCAAGAATGCAAATGCTTTTCGGAGACTGCAGGAACTGTGGGATAGCTTGAGTCCTCAGTCCCCCCTCCCTCCCTCCATGAGCGTCCATTTGATTCTTTGGCTTTCCGTTACGTTAGTCACGCAGCAGTGTGCTGAGTCCCTGCTGTGGCCTCTGTCTGGAGATTTTTTTAAAAATGCTTTGGAATTTCGTCTTCTGTAACAGAGCTCTGATAGAACAGATTTGCCTGCCCATACAGCGATCACATCCATACGGTCCATGCTGGAGCTCTTTTTGGATTTTGATTTCGGACTGCATCACCACCCGTGCTGATCGGAGCTCCACGCTGGGCAAACAGGAAATGATATTCAAAAGTTCGCGGGGCTTTTCCTGTCTACCTGGCCACTGCATCCGAGTTCAGATTGCTGTCCAGAGCGGTCAGTGGTGCACTGTGGGATACCGCCCGGAGGCCAATACCATCGATTTGCGGCCACACTAACCCTAATCCGATATGGTAATACTGATATTAGCGCTACTCCTCTCGTTAGGGAGGAGTACAGAAACCGGTTTAAAGAGCCCTTTATATCGATATAAAGGGCCTCTTAGTGTGGACGGGTGTGGCGTTAAATCGGTTTAACGCTCCTAAAACTGGTTTAAACGCGTAGTGTAGACCAGGCCAGAGAAAGTGCCAGTAGATGGTGCTCAGAAATATGTAGTATAGTTCCTGGGTTTGTGAGGCCAGTAAAACTTGTGCATGCAGTGAAAAACTCTGTCGCTGTGCAGCTCTTAACACCAACAACTGCCAGCGTTTTAAGCACTGTTGTGTGCACAGCTGTTCTTAGCAGGGTTAGACAACATGGTGGTTAAAACATATGAGATTCTATCTATACTTGGGCTATATGACAGAGAGGGTCCTTGTTGACGGGTCCCCTCTTCTTTGTAAACATATCTTACTTCAGACCGGAAGCTCACTACACTACACACAGGTCTTGCAGAGTAAGAATAGCATGTAAAGTACCTACAGAAAGCTTGTAACTGGTCAAAATTCATAGTTATTGCAAGATGTGTGTACAGGTAATATTTAGGGACTAATGTATATGTACTGAAAGTATGCTTTATGGGCTTGGATGTAAAAGTTAGTCACCAGAGGATAATGTCTCTCTGATTTCCTATTCAAGCAGGAGGGAGTTGTCACCCTGCCCAGGTTAGCTGGTGATGTAATAAAAGGCTCAATTGTGTAGCCTGGCTCCATCTCAAGACTATTAATGGAAAACCATCAGACACAACTGTGAACAATCAAAGCCACTTGGACATAAAAAAGGAACATTACAGCAGACAAAGGATTGCCCTGTCTATGAATAGAGACAAAAGACTGTTTCAGTATAACACAGGGTGGGGAAAGGTACTCTGGATCTGTCACCTGCTCCTGGTGTGAACTTTTGAGGGGTCCCTGCTTGAGAGGTTGACTAGCCTTCCTTAATTAGACCCTAGTCAGGGCAGTTCTTGGACCCTCACCTCTAATTGAGTCTGCTTCAGTCGCTTGGCTGTGTTGCGGCGGCAGCCTAGTGCAGAGTTGGGAGGGCTAGCTCACCATTGCTACCACAGCTAGCTGCAGCTGCCACCTCTGCCTTTGGCTGCTATGCTATGTTCTGAGGTTCTATCACTCACCCTAGTTCTCAGTGATTTCAACAGGAACCTTGCTGCTGCTGCATCTTCTATGTTGCCTTTCACCTCCAACATTTTCCCCATACCAGGCCTAAGATTCAACCCCTAGACCAATCTTTCACTGCTTTCAGCTATAGTGATCACTGAGAAGAAACAAGGACTCTCACTTGAGCATGATCAGCTCTGTCTTTAAACATTGGAGAAGGAAAACCAGATAGTATCTAGGACTTTTAAACAGCAACCACACCCCCTAATAGAAATAATTATTCCCACCATCTCTGACTTTCAGTTAGATTTAGCATCACTTCCCCCTGCCTCTCCCCCCCCCTCACTTATTGGGTGAAGTTTAAGTTAGGGTGACCCCCCTCAGTTAGGGCATATTGAGTTACCATTCTGTTGCCCTTTAGTCAAAAAAAATAAGGATAACATTTCATTACTTCTGTAGCCAAGACTAAAAGGAATTTTAACCCAAAATAGCCAGAATTGATCACTTTGGCAAAGCAGGTCTGTCTGCTGCTTTCCTTGAAAAGTAGGCGTGTCTATACAAATATAATCTGCTTGTGAGATCCTTTCCCCCAGTTCATCAATAGATGGCAGGGGATAGCTCATTCACATCACTGGGCTACTGCATAAACAACCAAAATAACCTATAGAATCTGGACTTGATCCCCACAGCCTCCCATAGCCAATAGCTTCTCATTGCTGCAATGGAGCAGTTTCCCTGGCAGATCTTTGTGTTGGAGGCTGCCTTCGCTTTATACTTCCCTCATTAGCATTGAAATGTAATTATCTTTGTTAATCAAGCTTTAAAGGGTTCCAGATGTCCTCTCTCAATTCATCTGACATGAGAGAGAAGCTCTCCCAAGTCTTAGCTTCTGCTGGAGCTCTCCAGTCACGCTATATAAGTCAATATTCTTTCCTTTTCAGAGGGATACGGAGATGGAAGGCCCAGAGCCTCAAAGGTTTTTAGGCACTTAAATACCTTAGAGGATCTGGGCCAAAGTGCCATGCCTTAGAGAGCACTAACTTGATCTGTATCTGCCTCTCGCATGTGAATAAAACCTCACAACCATTCTACATGCACACATGCACACCTCAAGAGGATCCATTATTTCTGTACTCCAGGAAATTTTAGGGGGCAAAAGTCTAATATAGGCACAGCCCTAATGACACACTGACCATTAACTCTCTGACCCTAATGGGTCAGGAAGAAACTCTCACTAGTAGTGCTAATGTGTGTCTTGGTCAACATCTTGAATTGGGAAATCCCAGCTCCCAAGATTAATCAGGAATGTGTAAGGGCAGTAAGATTCCCACGCACTTTCCAGACAGTAGGAAAACCAACTATTTGCAAACATGGGCAGTGTTTTGAGGAAATAAAGCTGAGATGTCTCTTGACCCAATATAAAATGA
Source organism: Mauremys reevesii (assembly GCF_016161935.1). Lineage (NCBI taxonomy): Eukaryota > Metazoa > Chordata > Testudines > Geoemydidae > Mauremys > Mauremys reevesii. The sequence continues at coordinate 152,672,897 of NC_052623.1, forward strand.
CTTGGCATGCTATGAATAATTTAGTGTGATGTCATGGCTGTAATTTAAAGAGAGAAAATTTTTTTTTTCTGATTGGAGCGCCGCTTATGATCTGTTTCTCATAACCCTTTGACCAGAATAGGACAAAGTGAATAAAACAGTGAAGAGTCTGCAGCATTTAGAAACTGGTTTCAAGTGTAAGTGAATTATTTATCCGTGACTCAGCACATCTCTTCTATTTGCAGGAATATTGCACAAATTAAAAGGGATTCTTGCTTATGTTTGCATCCAAGAAACAAATCTGATTAAAATAAACAAGTAGCAGAGTGCTTTTTTTGAAAGCTATAAATAATGTCTGTAATGAATGTCTACTGGCTGCATGCCTTGAAGATATTTTTAAATGTTCTATCCTTTCACATTTCATCTAAAATGCATTATACTGCAATTAATAATACAATATGGTCAACTGCATTAGCGTCCCTTAAATTTCCTGATATATCTATATCCCTGGGGAAAGGCTAGTACAGGACAGGGGTATCCTGGTTCATTATTGGGCACATCATGGTAATATTATGGATAATCCAGAATGGTAGGTTATTTTAATTTTACATTTTCTTTTTAGTCCTCTCTCGGTTTGAACTCAGGGTAGTTTTGAAAAAAAAAATTAGACATTCTAACCTGAGCATATTCCCTTTCCATGTTAAAAGTGATAGGATTTTTTGTTAATGTACTTAATGTTGGTGAGTATTGTAACCAAGAACCAAGATAACCTTTATCTTCTGCAACTATGGAAAATTGTTCCTCTGTATGCCGCTCAGATGCAGTGGCAATTGACCTTCTGAGATCTAAGGAACCTGTGGAATTTATTTGGGGTTTCCATTGACCTGGGGGAAACTCCAAACTTCATTTGGCTCAAGAGCAGAGCAAGAAAGTTCATGGCACTGCTTGTGCATTTTAAAATCCTCTGCCACTGTTAATGAATGCTCAAATGAAATAGCCAACAGCCTTTTTATATCATACAACAATCTAGAGGAATTTTCTCAGACTCATAACTACTTGGTTCTATAGTAAGGTTTCTTCAAGGCAAAGGCCCTGGCTGAGGACATGTTGTGGAAGACAGCCAGTGCTTTGTTTCCTCTAGAGAACAGGCTCTCTTCTATAAGGATGCTGCTGTTGCATCTTCAGGGGTGATATTATTGCAATTAACAAGAGGAGGAGCCTAGAGGAAAAGATCCTCCTGGGGCCTGTCCAGAGTCTGCATCTAGTCCACACCTGGTAGGGGTGGGACAATAAAAATAGTCATGGGATATTTGATTTGGTCTAAATTCAGATTATGCTGAAGAAGAGAGCAACAAGATACTACAAAGTATCAAATACAGATAAACTGGGTGACAGGTGAGGTGTTATATTCACTTTAGGACCAAGGGAAGCAGAAATCAGTAGCTAGCTAAACTAAGATCCCAGCATTAGTTAGAGGCTATAGGTGACCGTTGGCACTAGCTGTAGGTGATTTGTGTTTCATTCACACAGTGTGAAACTGAATGTAGTTTATGCTGAACAAGTGGAATTTTATGAAACCATGTGCACGTCTCTGTCCAGATAGCTGAGTTGCTTCCAGCCTAACTTTCTGCATTCCCTGTTCCACTGTTCCCTCCAGGGAATATTAGCCCTATGAGTCCAGTTCCACTGACTATGATACACTCAGAACTCCTCACATAATACTATGACCCTGATTCTCCTTTCTTACACCACAAGATGCTCAGATGACGTCAGTGGAGTTCCACCAGTGTAAATGAGAGGAGAGTCAGGCCATATTTTACATATATTAATTAAGATAAGTGAACTACACACTTTTTGTGGGAATCTCGACGTGCTGTTTGTGTGTGCATGGTTTTTAAAAGTTCAAGAGCCTTAACAAAGAAATTTCCATATGCTTAAATGGATCTGACATTTTCATTCCCCTCATTCCTAAGACATTATTTGCCACCCAGAGCAGGTACTACAGTCAACAGCAGTACAAGTTTCCCCACAGTGCCCATTAACAATGTACCTGAACCCCAAACTAGACAGGCAACCAATGAGCTCAGCCTGGCACGTTAATCTGGAACTCTTGGAACAGGTCAGGCCAACAATGAACCTCAATGCCTGAAACCTGATTTTTCAGACTAGCCTTCCCACAATAACTCCAGATACACAAAATAAATGAAAAATAAACAAAGTCTAGCCACTGGTGGGAGGAGGAAAGAAAGAGAGCGGGGGAAAGAGAGAGAAAGGTATGCTTACATAACCACTGTATCATTTTGAGAGGGGCTCAAATCCCATAGTACTAAAGGACTCAGCCAAGATCTGAGACCCTTTGTGCTAGGCAGTGTACAAACACACCTACTAAGAGACAGTCTCTGCATTGAAGATCTTACTGTCTAATGATGTAAGATAGACAAAAGGTGAGAGGGGAAACACGCACAGGGAGGAGAAGTGACTTACCCAAGAGCACTCAGATCATCAGTAGCAAAGCCAGAACAGAACCCAACTGTCCTGGCTTCCAGTCCAGTGTCCTAGCTCTACATTGATGAGCAACATATAAGAACCTAGACAGGTCCCTCTCCCATTGAAGCTGTTCCACTATATATAAATAAATATTCATAGGAAAAAGAGGGACTGCAACAGAGTCACACATCTCCCATGCGAGTTCCCTAATTGCTGGGCTATAGGTGTTGTGATGTATATGTTGGAATACGCTGTAGGCCATATGGGCCTACTATAAATGCTATATGCTTGACATGAGTATGTGAGTTGCTTGCTGGCAGCTGAAGCAAGGATTTAAGGTTATAACTGGTCAAGAATTGTCTGTGCAAAACAAACTTTGTCATGCCCATAAGAGGAAATGGAATGTCTTGGATTATGGCGGCCTGCCTGGAACTGTTCTTCTGGAATTATGGATGAAAGTCTAAGTAAACAGACAAAGAGCTAATGACACGACAGACTGGTGTATAAAAAAAGTTGTTTGCTATAGCTGAAGTTGGAGTCAGACACCGACCCAGCGTCCTGAAAAAGAAGAGACTTGTAACATGGGGCTCCCCAAGCCTTGTGATTGGACTGAATTTCGACCGGCCATTGGGATTTCCTTCGGATCTTCAGATTCTGGTGTAGTATGAAAGGAGTGTGAATGTGGAGTGAGTGGGGTTTGTTTTGTAATCAATAAAAATATTTAAAGTATTTTATATCAACACTGTGTCTGGTATCTGCCTGCTCCCCCATCCTGTAGGGCCTAACATTTGGTGGAGAATGTGGGCAGTGGATTGCCTGAATGTTTATATAGATTCAGATTTTGTAGTACAAGGATTGTTTTATTGGATTGGGGCTTGGAAAAGAAATAATTGGGAAACAGCTGAGGGGAAAAGTGTGGTCCAAAAGAAGGACTGGAAATGAGTTTATAATTGGTTAAAGAGGAATCCAGGGAAACTTAAGGTATGACATAAAGGTCATCAAAAGAGAGAGGGGAGCGAGAAATTCTGGAATGATAATGCTGACACCTTGGCCAGGATAGCAGCAAAGAGCTTTTGGGAATTGCAGTGGTTACTAGAGCTCAGGCTATAGCGCGGGAGATTAAGCCAGAAGAAAAATGGGGAAACTGGAGGGTACAGGAGGCTATGCAGTGAACAAAAAGACAGGAGAGGTAAAGTGGGTACCTGAAAAAACCCAAAGGGAAGACATGATTAATGTCTGCCACTCAATGGCACATCAAGGAATAGAGAATACGCTTTTTAAGGTAAAACAAATTGGAATTTGATCTAGAGTACAGGAAGATGTAGAAAGATTTGTTAAAAATTGTATAAAATGCATGGCAGACAGCAATATAACACCTAGTGCAGGGCCATTGTTACATCAGAGAATTGTAGGGCTGTGGAGTAGGATACAAATGGACTATATTGATAAGTTGCTGAAAACTTCCAGAGGAAATCAGTATTTGCTGGTGGTGGTGGATTCTTTTTCTGGATGGGTGAAGGTGATTCCTATGCAGAACCATATTGCAGAGACAACTGCTAAGAAACTATGGGAAGTTGTTTTTAGCAGGCATGGAACTCTGAGAGTAGTTGATTTGGATAATGGACCACATTTTGTGGGGGAAGTAGTGAAAAGCTTATTGAAAGTTTTAGGAAGAAAGCTGCAATTACACATTCCTTACCATCCTCAATCATCAGGATCAGTAGAAAAAATGAATCAAACTATTAAGAAGGCTGTATGAAAGGTGGTACAGGAAACAGGTAAAGATTGGGCTGAGAAATTACCATTGATGTTGGCAGCAATTCAAAGTAGTGATTGGTGAGGTACAGGGTACCAGCCATACCAAATCCTCTTTGGAAGGCCAATGAGACTGTGGGGCCCTCTACTGTATCCAGGAGAAGGGGAAGTAGAGGAAGTATTGGTTACTCAATGGGTTAAAGAATTACTGACTGAACTTAAGAAAATGGAATTTAGATTAACAGATGCAACTGAGAAAGCAAGAGAATATGGGGGCTCACAGGCCACCCAAGATACGAAATTATGGAACATAGGGGATAAGATGATGTATCTGAGGCTGACACCAAAAGATCATGTCTTGGAATCAAAATGTGTTGGACCATTTTTAATTATGAATAAAATTTCCCCCACTGTAGTGCAAATTAACAAGGAAAAAAGGGGGAAAGGAGTACACACATCACAATTAAAGTTATGGCCCAAAGATTAAATAACCTTTTGGTTTGTTTTACAGAAATAAAAGCAGAATGTCCAACTGCACTGGAGGATATCCCGAACAGATCTTGGATTGGGAGTGTGGATATGGTGCAACGACTTTTGCAATTGGTTTGCTGCTTATGCTTGCTTTGCTTTGCATTATTTGTCTGGTGGAAAGATTGTTTTGTGTGATTTACATTTTAGGAAGAAGAATACCAGAGCTCGAGTGAAGACAGAAGAGTTTAGCAAAAGCTTAACAAAAGCTCTTGGGGTAGTAGAGTCAGAAGCATGGGACATTATTCTTAAGGAATAACAACCATGACCTTAACACAAGAGGTGTGCAAAAGTGGAACCAGAAAAGGAGAAAGTTTGCAGGGAATGAAAATTGATTTTAAAGTAAAAGTTCTAACACTGTCAGCAATGATTCAGGAAAAACGGGAAAGTCAATGGCATCCTGAAGGCTGGGGATATGGCTTCTGTTTTTTATGTTTTGTAAGCATCTGAGAAAGTTTAGGGGTACAAGGATATACACGTGGGAGCACCTCTGAAATGGAGGTATGGATTAAAGGGGATAAATGGGACCAAACAAAGACAGATGTGAGGGGAAACCTTTTGAGGTGAAATTTGAAATATGGTGGGAAAATGGTAAGAATTTAATATGGGAATATTTAAAACCAGAGGACTTGGAGAAGCAATGGAGGTATTCTTATATTATAAAAGGGGAGCACTGGTTGAATTTAAATTTAGTTTGTGATGAAGTGGGAATGTTCTTAATGTGTTCTTTGACTACTGAGTGGAGAGTATTGACCTGGGAAGCTTGCAGGGGAGTTTCGCTGGGACTGTCTGCATTGGGGATGGGAGACTTTCCTTGAGGGAGGATACCTGAGCACGTAACATGAGAACTCAGGAAGGGGGTTGGAGGCCAGGTGACACCTCTGCCCAGGAAACTGGACAAAGGCTGGGGGAGGAGCCGGGGGGTGGGCTGAGTGAGACGGCTGGAGGGAGTTTCAGTTTTGAGCTGGCTGGGAAAATGGAGGGGAGCCCAGATGGGGCTCTGGCCTCCCAATGGGGCTCTGGCCTACCTGACCCCCCAAGATGGACCTAACTGGGTGGGGGGTCTTGTTGTCTGTACCTGCAAGACCTGTCTTAGACTGTGTTCCGGTCATCTAAATAAACCTTCTGTTTTACTGGCTGAGAGTCATGGTGAATCGCAGGAAGCCGGGGGTGCAGGGCCTTGTCTCCCCGCACACACTCCGTGACATAGTTATAATGAAAATAACCTGAATATAAGCATCCTGAATTGCACATTTTGGAATTTGGGATTTAATGTAACTACCCTGGATGTGATTTATGAAAAAGAATTAGCTAATGTCCATGTGGGATGGAATGAGTCAGTGGCTCTTGAAGTGTGGATGTATAACACTATGGTAAATTCTTCCATAATGATGAAATTAAGCTGTTTCAGGAAAATCAATAGGGGAATATACTTTTGGGGATATGCAGGGCTGTCCTTACCCTACACAAAGTACGCAGCTGCGTAGGGCACCAAATTTCCTGGTGCCCTGCACAGCTGCGTGCTGCTCCAGCCCCTGCTACGGCTCTTCCCCAGGGCTCCCGCCCCTGCTCTGCCCCCGACCTGCCCCAGCCCCGCCTCCTCCTGTCCCCGCCCAGCCCTTCCCTCACTCCGCTGAACTCTGCAGCAGGGCCGGGGCTGCACTCACCGGCAGTGGGAGTGCAGTGACCCGGCCCCAGCCACACCATTGGTGAGTGCTGGGGGATGGTCCCCCCTGCCCACCAACCAAACCCCACCCTCCCTCCCTGGAGGCCTGGGGCCCGCTTCTTGCCCCAACCCCTGCAGAGGCTGGGGCCTGCTTCTCTCCCACAGAGGCCTGGGGCCAGCTCCCCCCACTTTCCCCTCCACAGATGCCTGCCCCACTCCCCCACACCCCCACGGGGGGGTTGCGTAGGGCCTCAGAATAGCTAGGGATGGCCCTGGGGATATGGTAGGTATTTTGTGTTTCTTAAGCAAATACCAGTAAATAAAGCAGCACCAAGAATTATGGCAGATGAAGGGGGGAAGTAATTGAAGCCCCAACTATTGTGGACCAAACGATCTGGCTGGAGGGGTCGCAATTAGATGTGAGCGCACAACATTCAGAGTGTACGCCCTGTGCCTTGCCTCTATTACTAGCATGGCAACAACAGTGGGGAGATGGAGCTAAAATAAGTAAAAGAGATATCGGAGAATATATTGTGGGTGGCGTTGGCGCCGGGGTTGGGGTGTTGAATTCATTTGTTATTGAGATGTTAGGAGAGAAAATGTCAACGTTGGGTGAGATTTTGGGAACCATACAGACGTATGTAATACAAAATTTTGGCACATTATCAGAGCCAGGAATAAGGAATGTAGTGCTCCAATTAAAACAAATACAAGCCTTGGAAGCATCTTTAAAAGCAAGTTTATTGAGTGTGTCAGAAATTAATAACACAACTGCATTAGCAATACATTGTATACAGATTCAAGCTTATGGGATACAGTATATAGAGAGGATAGTCAATATATTGAGTAATGGGCAATGACCCTTTGAATTGTTCAAAGACTCCCATATATGGAAACAATGAATTACAAGATGGAAGAAACGCCTTGGGTTTAATTGGAATCAGACCACTCTAAAAGGGGATTGGAAGGGCAGGATGTAGTTACATAACGCTGGAAAAAAGAAAAGAGCAGCAATGGCCTGGGTGCTGCCAAAGATTATTAATGGAGAATTATGGCAAATAGAAATAAGTGGAAGACATTTGAGCCAGGAAGAGGGGGGCTATAAATTGGTGGAATTGGTAAAACATTGTGAGAAGTGAAGGCAAAATAAATGGATGTGCCCAGAGATAACTTGGCCTTTAGAGGGATGTCATCCAAAACCATTCAAGTGGACATTGTATAATACAGTATTTAGCCTCAATGGCACAAGAGTGTTTGATTTAGGCAATGGGTGCATTTGTTTTGTGGCCACTGAAAAATATATATTTTGGGGAGATATGATAGAAAAAGGTCCAACTGAGTCATGCAAATGTAATGTAACAGAGGTTGTTATTGAAGGAATTGTTTATTGGGGACCCTTATTCTTAAAAAAGGAAATCATTTGGGAACCAAAAGATGGGGACTGGTCCCTTGATTTAGGGGTACCTTGGGAACAATGGGAGGAATTGGTTGATATACATGAAAAAAATAAAGCAATATGGAAAGGATGTATCTAAATCTGCCCAGTTGGGAAAGATAAGTATCTTGTTGCATAATGGTCAAATATTAAAATTAGGAAAAGAAGGGGAAGAATTGACAGTACACCATTGGTTCAATGTCTTTAAGGGATGGTGTCCCAGTGCCACAGCCCCCTCCTGCATGTGGCATCGTATCCTACTGTTATATTGTTCATGTTAATGATTCTATTAATGTTTGTCATGCTGTGTTTGTACTGTGAAATAAGAAAATGACAAGGAGTTTTGGAATGGGAACTATATAAATCTGAGCTGCTTGCAAAATTATAAAAGTGATACAATAATCAATGTTATTAATCATGTATCAAAAGGGGGACTGTTGTGATGTATATGTTGGAATACGCTATAGGCCATATGGGCCTACCATAAATGCTGTATGCTTGACATGAGTATGTGAGTTGCTTGCTGGCAGCTGAAGCAAGGATTTAAGGTTATGAGCAGTCAAGAATTGTCTGTGCAAAATAAACTTTGTCATCTCCATAAGAGGAAATGGAATGTCTTGGATTATGGCAGCCTGCCCAGAACTGCTCTTCTGGAGTTATGGATGAAAGGCTTAGTGAATAGACAAAGAGCTAATGGTGCGACGAGCTGGTCTATAAAAAAGGTTGTTTGCCATAGCTGAAGTTGGAGTTAGACACTGTCTCAGAGTCCTGAAAAAGAAGAGGCGTGTAACATGGGGCTCCCCATGCCTTGTGATCAGACTGAATTTCGACTTGCCATTGGGATTTCCTTTGGATCTTCAGATTCTGGTGTGGTATGAAAGAAGTCTGAATGTGGAGTGAGTGGGGTTTGTATTGTAATCAATAAAAATATTTAGAGTATTATATACCAACACTGTGTCTGGTATCTGCCTGCTCCCGCATCCCGTAGGGAGGCCTCTATCAGAGCCTAACATTGAGTCATTCCAGCTCTCTCTCTCTAGCCCAATGTCTGCTTCAACAGGAGAGACTGAGAGCAACCAGCCCTAAAACACTCTGTAGCCCAGTGATTAGAGCACTCTTGTGGAGAAGGGATTTGAACTTGAGCCTCCCCACCTTCCACGTCACGCAGAGGTGGAAATTGACCCCAGGTCACCCACAGCCTGGGTGAATACTCTAACCACTGATCTAAAAGCGATGGAGGGACACCAGCAGCTCCTGCTGCCATTTTGTGTGGGTTTAGATGTTCTCAGAGCATGTCTACTGGACTGGGCCTAAACTGCAGGGTATGTGAGGAACATAGGGCCGTGCTAGCTATCGGCAAACTAGGCAGGGGCCTTGGGTGGCAGATTCTGCCTAGGGCAGCAGGAATAGCCAGACAAATCCTGAGTGGCACTGCGATCTCGTGCTTGAGGCTACAACACCACTCACTCAAATTCCACTGGCCATCCCCATTATGTTGGAGGGACAGCTGGGCCAAACCTGAGTGAGTGGCACTGTAACCTAATGCTTCCCTCCCAATGCCTACCGTAACCACCAAACCATCAAAAGGCTTGCTATGCCCCCCAACTAAGTCCACCCAGGTCAGAACCTGTGTTCAAGAGTGTAGGAGGAAGGCAGCAAATTGTCTTGATTGGCCTCTGAGGAACACCTAATTTGCAAATGCCAGTAGGGCTTAGGCACCAAGCTGTTGGGCAGTGTCAATTTAGGCACTTCAGGGCTTTACTGGCAGAAACGTAGATGCCTAGGGACTTTAAGTGACAGCTGAGCAGTGGTTTTGTGATGCCAATGACACCAAAATGTTGGACTTAGGTGTCTAAAGTGGCAGTTAGGTACCTAAATCCCTTTGTGAATCTAGCCCTCTGTCTCTTCCTCCAGTTCACCAATAGCCAACACAGAGAGCTCTCTGTCTCTAGAGCCCTAGCCACAGACTTAGAGGAGCAACATTCACAAGGAATGTCAGAAACGAAAGAGTGTTGTGTGAAAAGAAATAGACTAGTTGCAATGGAACATTTGAACTCCCCAGACAGAAACTAGAACACACTACAGTAAATGCAAGAATAAAATAAATGAATCAATAACTTTGTGGACTATCACCTAACACAGTATATAGAAAATAGAACTAGAAAGGGAGCGATTATATTATTTACTTTTGGATAATACATGGGGATACAATTCGAGCTGTAGAAGCAGGTATCCATAATTAGGCCAACTTTGTAATTAAGACCACAGTGAACCTTGCTACTGTAACTATGATACGGATAACTTTTAACACAGCGAGTTTTGCAAGACTTGCTGGGTAAATCAAATAAAGTAAATCAATGCAGGCAAAGGGGCCCAGAGGGGAAATCTATATATAATTTATTTTTTATACAGGAGAATTGGGGCACCTCAGTGGAAAGAGAAACATGTCAATTAAGCAATTTTCACAATTATCAATGGCTCAGAGGACTACATGGTGCTGGTACAGCATATATCCTCTTTTGTTTTATACATCGCTTCAAAAATAAGCTCTGCACAAAGTATCTTAGAAACTATATTAATTTACGATTGATTTGTTTAGTTTTAGAGGCCATAACAGAGCTGAGAAGAATTAAACACTCGGCAAACAAGGGGGGCCACACAGCAAGAGACATATCCTCTCAAATACCAATTTGCACCTGTGAACTATTTCAACAAGGCTTATAGCCAACACCAGGTGTGCCATTTAAATTGATTTTTCACAAGCTGGTGAGCCAGTTAATCATTGTTTAGGGTCACTGAAATGCATTGCATTAAATATATCCCCCAGCGTGCCATTTATAAGGATCCCAATTAAGTGGATTCTATTGTATTACAACCTTCAGACAAGACATCACAAATCATTCTGAGACTCCCATGCAAGCATTTGTTTGTTGTGTCTGCTAATAAAAACATTGGGATTTTTAAAATTCAGTGTGAATTTCATGTATTTATTTAGATTTAAATAAAAAAAAGATTGCCTACACAAGATCTTTTGGTGCCCAGTCATAACTTAATGGTGCAGCAAGGTCATAACCCCAGCAGCATTAAGAAATGAACACATAACTGGAACAAATAACTCAGTGGGCCCTCTATAAACAAAAAAAACACCCTCATTTTCACCCCCCATCATTCTGGGAACATATCCTCAACCTCCACGAAAAAAAACAATTTAAGTAGATGGGTTTTGCAGCATGGCTGGAATGTCTCCAATTCAAGCTATGGGTGAATAAGGCCTGCAAAATATAATAAAATGTCAGAAAAGGACACTATGGAAGGCTCTCTTAAAAAAATTAGTAAGACAAAAAGGAAGCTGGGCAAGAACCCAGTTTACTGTCAGTTTGTTATACCTTGACTGACTGCTGTCTTTCAAGACTGTCTCATCTGTCTTGTGGCTGAAAGGAAAAAAGGCAAACAAGTAGTGATGCATGCTGACTGTTCAGAAACACTGCATCATGTAGCATCTGAGTCCTATTGGTGAAAACAAACACTTTAAGAATGAATGTTCCTGAAATGTAATTCCTGCCACCATGAGAGAAGGGAAGATAACTGTACATTGGGAAAAAAAACCCACAACCCTGAAGGAAAGCTTTCTAGGGCTCGAACCTGCTCCTGATGAAAACAATAAGAGATGTCATTGCTTCAGTGGAAGCAGGAGCAGGCCAATCCTCCAATGGGAGTTGAGTGCACTACATACCTCCCAGGAAACACTCAGTACATTGCAGTATTGAGCCCCAAATATAAGATGCAGACTGGTAAAAAGACACAAAATATAAAACATTGGTTATTACATTGGGGAAGGAGGGTAATGGAGACATATGAAAGGGTACACAAAGGTGCCAGGTAAAGATGTTCACAGAGCCAATTTACAGCACCTAGCAAAAATCATACTATATCTATACCTGTTAACTTCCTCTTTAAAAAAGAAAGAAAGAAAGAAAAAAGGTGTATACTACAAATCTACCAATTTAAATACATTTACATGGAATACTTTGTGAAATTCTTTCATCTGCAGTTATATACAATTTTGTTTATGGGTTTTTTTTTTCAGATTGTCCAGACAACCCAAGTCCATTTATCTGAATGTATATTGTTGTTTCACTGTTCTGTAAGGAACTGATCCTTTTTTAAAAAGTCCAAAATTCACAATAGATAACATTGCTAAATGGCCTTAATAAGAAGGTAAACAACCATAAAGAGATAAAAGTAAAACCTTCTAGTAAGTCAGCAATTCAAACTTTACATGATATAGAAGAAGTCTATATGATTAGTGACCAAATATGTTTGTATTCAGTAAATTAAAGGAGATTTCCCTTTCCACAATACAATTTTGCCTGAATTTCCTCCTATGAATTGTCAAGCATAACCAATACTGGCTATTAAATCAACAGCTTTCTCTCCACACATCTATGCTTCCATAAATCTACCTTAGACCAACACCAAGATTTTAAAAAGTAACTTGTCATTTCGGGTTCCTTTATTTTTGGATACCCAACTTGAGAAAGCTTGATGGGGTCTATGGAGGGGTGCCCAGCACATTCTGAAAATCAGGCCCCTTACAGTGTTTCAAGCTGGATGCCAAAATTTGAGAAGCCCAGAACTATTAGTCACTTTTGAAAATCATGGTCTAAGACTTTTCAAGAATGGGTGCCTAAATGTAGGCTTCTAAATCCATATTTACACGCTTGGTAAGCGACCCAAATATCAAAAGTGCTGCACACACAGTAACTCCTCTTGACTTCAAGACCAAAGAACTCGGTTTTACCATATGTCTAGCATGGTCAGTGGAAGAGCAAACATCACTATCGTGGCCAGCTAATGTACCATAATGCTGGCCTGGAAGGACAACTTCTATAGTTGACAGAGAAGCTCATTTTCTCATGGATTTGACTTATCTGCTGAGGCTGCCAGCCAGGGCACTATTAATACCAGTTGTGGCAGTGACTTAGTAATGTTAACACCTGTTGACTGGAAACCAGACTGCAGACTCCTAATTCCTTTCCAATAGGACACTGAACAGCTACCTGAAGGTAACGATTCCTTATCATTTCTAACTTCAGTCAGATATGAATGTTTGACCCTCAGATGAAAGGCTCCATATTAAATTAACAAACCTCTGAAATATCCAATTGCCTTACACCAAGTAATAATCCTTCACTGTGAGCATTTGCATTTACATTGGGACTTATTTATGATAACCAATGTGTCACAGAAGATTAAAGTTTTTCTGTCAGAAGATATTCAGGGGGATGGTTGCAGAATTTTTTTTTTCTTTCATAGAAATTCTAAAATGTATTAGGAAAAAAAGAAAACCGAAGTTTAAAGAGAGAAAAGCAAAGAGTTAAAATAGTCGAAAATGATTGCTGCTGTAATTGCACATGCTTTCCTAGTGGAGCAGCAGGAAGCTAGACCACTCTTATTTGCTAGGCAACAATTATATAAACAGAAGTAAAGCCCACAGAATTCTTGGCAAGTATCATTAAAATAGATTAAATATAAACATAATCCATATTATAAATCATGTGGGGGGGAAAGGGAATTTATAAAGTATTCTGAACATTTTATGAAGTGCTGTAGACATCAGACTGCAGAGTCTTAGCCACCTAGAGGAATAGGGGGACAGATTTTTCTCACAGCTCAGTCTCCTTCAAGCACACTTGCTGAAGAACAAGAGACTTATTAACCCTATAACAATGACATTTAAAAAATATATATATAGTAAATTGCAAGCAAGATGGAAAGGCCAAAATTTAACTGGATTGTTTATAAGGTGCTACACCTCTACCCCGATATAACATGAATTTGGATATAACGCGGTAAAGCAGTGCTCCGAGGGGGAGGGGCGGGCTGTGCACTCCGGCAGATCAAAGCAAGTTCGATATAACGCGGTTTCACCTATAACGCGGTAAGATTTTTTGGCTCCCGAGGACAGCGTTATATCAGGGTAGAGGTGTATTTTTAAAAAATGCTGAACATGTTACCATAGAATCATAGAAATGTAGGGCTGGAAGGGACCTTGAGAAGACATCAAGTTCAGCCCCCTGCACTATGGCAGGACCAAGTAAACCTAGACCATCCCTGATAGGTATTTGTCAAACAAGTTTTTAAAAGCTTCCAATTTGTTAAGGTCATTTTGAATTTTAAACCTGTCCTCCAAAGTGTTTGTAATCCCTCCCAGTTTGGTGTCATCTGCAAATTTTATAAGCATACTCTCTACTCCATTATCCAAGTGATTAATGAAAATATTTAATTGTACCAGACCGAGGACTGACCCTCACAGAACCTCTCATTAGATAGGCCCTCCCAACTGGACAGCAAACCATTGATAACTACTTTTTGGGTATGGTCTTTCAACCAGTTGTGCACCCACCTTATAGTAATTTCATCTAGACCAGTGGTTCTCAAACTGGGGCTGCTGCTTGTTCAGGGAAAGCCCCTGGCGGGCTGGGCCGGTTTGTTTACCTGCCACGACCGCAGGTTCAGCCGATCACGCTCCCACTGTCTGCCGTTCGCCGCTCTAGGCCAATGGGAGCTGTGAGAAGCGGCATGGGCCGAGGGATGTGCTGATGGCCCTTCCCACAGCCTCCATTGGCCTGGAGAGGCGAACCGCGGCCAGTGGGAGCCATGATCGGCCGAACCTGCAGACGCGGCAGGTAAACAAACCGGCCCAGCCCGCCAGGGGCTTTCCCTGAACAACTGGCAGCCCTAGTCTGAGAACCACTGATCTAGACGACATTTCGACTTTGCTTATGAGAATGTGCTAGAGAACTGTGTCAAAAGCCTTACTAAAATCAAGATATATCACACCTATTGCTTCCTCTCATCATATCAAAGAAGGAAATTAAGTTGGTTTGGCATGATTTGTTCTTGACAAATCCATGCTGACTAATCGTTATTATTAAGGCTATGAGTCTGTCAGGGAGGTCACGGACTCCGTGACTTTCCAGGACCTCTGTGACTTCTGCAGAGGCAGGTGCGGCTGGCCCGGGGACCACCTGAGCAGCTCGTGAAGCTCCCAGGCCAGCTGCACCGGCCATTGCTGGAGCAGTCTCAGGTCACCATGCCCATCCCCTCCAGCAGCAGCAGGAGTTAGGGTGTAATAGGGGGCACAAGGCAAGGCAGAGGGTTGGGATGCGGGAAGGGGGAGGGCTCTGGGTGGCACTTACCTTGGGGGGGCTCCATGGAAGTGACCAGCATGTCCAGCTCCTAGGCAGAGGTGCGGCTAGGCGGCTGCGCATGCTGCCTCCACCTGTAAGTACCACCTCCGCAGATCTCACTGGCCACAGTTCCTGGCCATTGGGTGCTGCGGAGTGGGCACTGTGGGCACGGGCAGTGCCTGGAGCCCCCTGGCCACACTTCCCCCTAGGGCCGCAGGAACGTGCCAGCTACTTCCAGGAGCCACGCGGAGCCAGGTAGGAAGCCTGCTAGCCCACCAGCCTCCCTCTCCCCATCTGCAGCACCAGTGGGGGTCCCAGGCCATGGGCTGCCACCCCGCCACCCCCTGCAGCAGCAGCAGCTGCATGCCACTGCATGCCTCCCCAGAACCAGTGGGGGTCCTGGGGCCCCCCGTCTCCCCTTCAGAGCACCCAAGTTTTAGTCAGGGGTATATACTGCAAGTTATGGACAGGTCATGGGCCATGAATTTTTGTTTACTGCTCATGACCTGTCCGTGACTTTTACTTAAAATACCCCTGACTAAAACATAGCCTTACTTATTATCCTCCAGGTGCTTACAAAATTGATTGTTTAAGAATTTGCACCAGTATCTTTCAGCTACTGAAGTTAGACTGACTGGTCTATAATTCCCTTGGGTTTTACTTGTTCCCCTTTTTAAAGATAGGTACTCTGCATTTTTTCTGTCTTCTGGGACCTCTCCCATCCTCCAGGAGTTCTCAAAGATAATTGCTTCTGGCCCTGCTGACTTCAATATATTTAATTTATCTAAATATTCTTTAACATTTTCTTCCCCTATTTTGGCTTGTATTCCTTCCCCCCTGGTGTTAACATTAATTGTGTTGAGTATCTTGTCATCATTAACCTTTTAGTGAAGACAGAAGCAAAATAGGCATTAAGCACTTCAGGTTTTTTGATGACATCAGTTATTAGCTCTCTTTCCCTGCTAAGTAGAGGGCCTGCACTTTCCTTTGTCTTTCTTTTACTCCTAATGCATTTGGAGAACCTCTTTTTATTGCCTTTTATGTCCCTTGGCAGGTGTAACTCATTTTGTCCCTACCTACTTGGGCTGTTCTTTTTTACTCCTCCTTATCAATTTGACCATGTATCCACTTTTTGTGGAGTCCTTTTTTATTTTCAGGTCATTAAAGAGCTCTTGATGGAGCCATATTTGCCTCTTACTATTCTTCCTACCTTTTCTTGGCATCGGAATAGTTTACAGTTGTGTCTTTAATATTGTTTCCTGTTATATTGTCTCTTGTTATATGCTAGACACTTTTAATAAGGCAATGCAAATAGGAATTCTCTCAAAAGACGCTTGCAGGAGATAACATTGTAAACTATTAGGTTCAGGATTTTACTCCTTGGAGCAAACACATAGTCTTTGTTAATTAAAAGCAAATGTTCATGCAAGGAATATAAATCTTTATACACGAATTCAATAAAACAATTAGAAAAATAACTCAGAGTAAGAAGACTCGGTTGCAGTTTAGTCACAGAGTTCTAAATTAAATTATTTGTAATCCCTTTATTTTAGAATGCCTTAAGACCTGTCTGGGTATAATAAAATCCTTTGAATTCAAGATATCAGATCCTCAGCTAGGGTAAACTGTTGTAGCATCATTAACTTCAACTGATGCTGATTTATATTAGCTGAAGATCTGGCCTGGTTATTCTAGACATACATGTAGATTCCAACTCAGTTTTAAGAAAGTTTGATTCTCTAAAACCAAACCAGGACAAAGCACAATCCATGTCATTCCAATTTCCAGCTTGTTACGAGCTTGCTCAGTTCCCTTAACAGCTGCTATAGTGTCAATCTGCCTGTGTTTAGAATCTCCAATTCTAAAATCCTTCCACAGCCCCAGCCCTGGATTAGAATGATTATTAAAAATTGTTTACATAGCGCTGTAAATTAAAGACAGCCCTTTATAAACAAACACAAGTCACGTTCCCTGCTCTTTTATTCCTTATGAATGCTAAAAAGGGATATTCAACTGGATGATTCTCACTGGCTATTCAACAGTCTCCTTCATTTCTCTTTCAATGGCCTCTTACAGTTTTAGTGAGTTTCTGCTGGATTTCTTGTGATACAAACTTTCAAACAGACCAAGAGTTGAAGAACAAGAATAATTTTTGTAAAAAGGCCAATTCTGCTCTCTGTATGATGCTAGGGCTGATTATGGTGAGCAAGAAAAAAATCCTACTTGTGGACAGTAATTTCTAAACCTAATCCACATCATGGATGGGAAAATACCAAAACTAGCCTGAGGATCTGTTGGTGGGAAGAGTTTGAGTGAAATTATAAACTGGGGGAGACACTCACACCACCAGAATATGGAGCATTTTGACATGGCTTCATGTGTACTGGACTCCTTGGTTAAAAGCCTTTTGTCCTAATAAAACCCACAAAGCAGTCCAAAATGAAAGCGAGGCTACGGTGACAATCTGGGAGACATGCCTGTGTATGTGGGATACTGTCTTCATGCACCATACCCTACTGTTACCAGGATTTAGGGCCCTTATATTCCTACTGTGAAATGAAAATTGGTTTTTGGTGAGGTTTTGTTGTAGCTGTTTAAGGATAGCTGCTCCTCCCCTGTCTGTGCAGCGCACAACTGAGTCTCAGCCCATTACTACTAAGTGACACCTACTCTGCTCCTCATACACACCCTCATTACACTTTGCTCTTGACGGCAATGGTAGCAGCAAAGATATAACCGTATGGAGCCTGATCTTAATTCCACTGGAGCTGAGGCCAAAAGCCTTCATTTACTTCAGAGGTTGCAGGACTGGATCCAGGACAAAAAAAAACAGGGAGCACATGGAGTTTACTTTTTATACCTACTGAGTAAACTTGGGCAATTGCTCTGAGTAAAGCCTGGTTCCTTCTTCAGAGTCTGATCTGCTCATTTTAGGGACTAAAATAAGTTTGTACTGTGTTAGCCCTGCAGAGCCAACACAGTGCATAGAGAAAATTAGCTTCTTTCCTCCTTGTGCATCTTCAGCAGATTTATTTTCTAAATTCAACTCAGCTATATTGCTGGAGATCTATTCCGTCTATTTAGGTGATTATATGGTCCCTATTATTGTAGTATCTGAGCACCTAGCAAACAATGTTTTTAGCCTCACAAAGCCCACATCTTCCCCCTGGAAATAGAAAGGTATAGTCTTATCATCCCCATTGAACGTATGGAGGAAGCTGAGACACAGAAAGGTTAAGCAACTTGCTCACAGACACAGGAAGTTTCTGGAAGAAGCAGGATTTTCATGCATGTCCCCTAACTCCAAGTCCAGTGCCACAAGACCATCTTCTTCTGTCTTTTGAAAGTGGTGAGTGAAATGTTCAAAGCACCTAAGGGAGTTGCAATGTCCACTGGGAGTCTAACTCTATTAGGCTCTTTTCAAAATCCCACCCTATGGGGGTTTGCAAATGGGTCTATTTTAGCCTTCACAATCTTCAGAGCCTCTCCTAACTCTCATATCCCAGGGTGAGTGTGCGGGTCTGGCAGTTAGGAAAAAAAACATCATTTTTACTTGTAAACCAGGGGTCAGCAACCTTCAGCACACAGCCCATCAGGGAGCTGCAGCTTCCATTGGCCAGGAATGGTGAACTGCGGCCCCTAGGAGCTGCGGGGGGGCCATGCCTGCGGACGGTCAACATAAACAAAATATCTCATGGCCCGCCAGCAGATTACCCTGATGGGCTGCGTGCTTAAGGTTGCCGACCCCTGTTGCAAACTAAACAAATTTCATCTGAAATCACTAAGACACAGCAAGCATGGAACCTCACAAGGCCACGTTTACAGAGTCACCTTTCAGAGCACAGCCACACTTTAAGCATTGCTTTCAAGTCACAAGACCAACCAAGGAGTCACAGGCGCTACTGACTGAATTTCCATATTACAAAACAACAACAAGGTTTCTTAAATCTGTATTTCAATGGAATGAGTTGGCCAGCAGAGAGGCACATCTCCAAACACATGTATAAAGCTATATCCCTGCTGCTGTAAAATATAGGAGGAAAACTCTTTACACTGTAATAAAAAACAACCACCCCTAGCTGTTGACTGGTAATGATAAATGTTTTGAATGCTTTACTTAGAATAAATTATTTCAACCACCTGATTCCCACAATAAATTAAAAATTGGATCTGTTTGAAATGTATGCTTGTGGGAGAAGCTCAAAATCAGCAAAGTGTGACCACATCTTTAAAAAATGTGTAGGCAGTTCTCATCTTAAAATTATATGGGCCTGCAAAGATTAGATGATGTGCTAGAGTGGTTAGGAGGGGATTGGGAATCCTGTCTGTTGTACTTCTTCAACAGGCTCAACTCTCAAGCTGACCTGTTAATAAAGGAAGCCCCTGGACCGTGGAGAGGGTTGCTGAGGCATAGCGAGGTGTATTGGCCAAGTTCAGCATTAATGCCAATTGTGAATCACCTATTATTCATGACTAGCAGGAAAGGAAAAGGATATTTCTACTGTTAAGTAAATAGGGGATTGTTCATTTGTTGATTGCCTTTGTATGACTAAGGGACATTTACTTCTTCCCATTCAATAATCAGCCAAAGATATAAATTGCTCTTCTAAGCTTACTGATATGAAGCAGCAGACATTTTTCTTAGTAAATATCAAGGAGGCACACTTAAGGAAAAGAAAATGTTTATGTAAGAAAAGGATTTCTTACTGATAAGTTAAGTAAGAGAAAGATCAAGATTCAGAAGAGAGGGAGAGGAAATTGGACCAAACTGAACAAACTTTAGGGCTGTGTTCTCATTTGTGCAGTACCTGTAACATCCGTAAGCTATGTGTATGGGGTATGTGTGATGCCAAGTCAAATAATTTGTGTGTGAGCTTGTAACCAGCCCCACTTGCATTTATAAAGGCATTTCGCTTGTCCTGCTTGTGACTGGAGGCAAATGAAACCTTATAAGCCAAAGCAATTTACAACAGTATATTTCAGTTTGTTCACTTTACCCAGGAAACAGAACTCCCCTAAAGAGTATGGTATCTGGGCTACCCAATACTAATAAACCTACAAGAATCTGGCCATGTACAAAAAGGAATTTGCACCAGAGTTTTATGAAGATTTCTATTCAGCTGTAAGCATATAAGATAGCAGGGAAGCTGTAGGATAAAGATTTGAAATGGAGTGCACAAAACAGGAAAAGCTACAAAACCCTGGTTAATATACATAAGATAATAATTAGTATGCATTGAATCCTTGGGAAGAAAGCAGATGCACAAGCATTTTTACTGTAGATAAATGAAGTGTGGCTGCTTCTGAATGTAAACCACAAAGGGCAACTTTTTCTTCTAACTCTTATTCATGCGTGATGATTTTGCAGCAGTTTTGGATGAGAATTAAGTAGATATATAGTGGAAATTAATGTTTCACCTAGTCCACTTAATCTCATTTTCAGGATGGGAGGCAGTGAGAAGATGCAGACCTAATGATTTTTGGCCTTTGACTGTATGAGAAAGTTGTAGAAAAAAATCACACAGAAAACCAGTTACCACAACTGGTGATCAAAATAATAATAAATAATAGCCATTCCCCAGCTTTCTCTGCTGCAGGCTAGGAATTTCTTGATCACTGTACTTCTGTGATAAACTGAAATACCACAGGGAAGAGTAGACATCTAGCATTTTGAGAGAAAGTAGTCTGAAGCACTTTAGTGACACAAAAATCTACAAAGGAAACACTTCCTTATCTTCATGAAAATGCCCAGAGAAAGAATTTCAGTTCCTAGTTTCCACTACTAAAAGCCAGCTGGAGTTCTGAAGCAAGTTTGGGCAGCTTAAGATCCTGCAGCCAACTTTGATCCATCCCCACCTACTCCCAACTTTAGTAACTGAATTGATAGCCAAACAGTGCCTGGACTATGGTCCCTTTCCATTGAACTGTACAGTTTTCTAATGTGTAGCGATGCCTGGGATAGTCCGAAACATGGTCTTTGCAATTTGGCATGTGCCAAGATTTGGAGTGCCAACAACCTATTGTTTGCCATGGTGCTCCACAATTCAAAAGTTAAGTATTGTGCAGAGCCATTACAAAGATACAACCTGTGAAACGGTAAAACGGCCAAGAAAGGGGTAAGAGCTACTTGCCTGTCGCGTGACCCAGCCAGAGATTGAAAGTAAAGGTGTGTCCACCTTTAAGGGCTGCAAAAAGGCAACAGAAAGGCCTCCGTAGCTCAAGTTTATCAGGGGAATTGCTTTGTTGTTTTTTTTAAATCATGAGTTTTTGTGCTTGAACAATAAATTGTGCCTTGGGGAAAGGCCCTGAATATGGACTTGGGCTTGGCACTGGTTCTTTCCTTGGCTGTGAAACAGCCCACCATCTTACACATCCAAAGTTCAACTTTTCATCAAGACAACTGATTGCTGGTTGTAGTGCCTGGGTAAGAAGATACTAGTGAGCAGAGGCACAGCGGCATAGAAGCAGGTGAATGGAGTTGGTAAAATCTAACCCAGTGTCAAGTCTTGCATTTGTAGGACTGTATAAATGTGTATTAATATACATCATGGCAGGAGACATGCCCCACTGACAGGTGCCCCATCCCAGCTCTCAAAACTGTCCTTTGCCTCCCTTGCAAAGCCAACCTGGCCACCTTTCCACTTGCCCAGACGGCCTGGAGATAAGTGCAGCATAGGAATCTGAATAGAGAATCGTTCCCTCGTTTCCTCCTAAAAAGCTGCCTCAGTTCTTTCTACAGTCTCCCCAGCCACTTTTTCTAAAACCCTTTTATTCAGCCAGTGAACAGCACCCTTACCACAACTCCCTGAAGTTGCCAAAACCTTCCCTCTGCCCAGTGACGATCATGCTTAGCCCACTCCATGCCTCATGTCATTTCCAGAAGCACAGATATCAGGAAGTGAGTCTAGAAACACAGTGGAACTTAACTGGTATTCAAAAGAAGTTCAAGTAGCTATATGCCTGTTGAACAGCACTGAGGTGCTTCTGAAAACACCCTAAAAATAACACATTTCTTAAAGCTCATCAGTCAATTTCCAAAACAAAGAGATGCAGCAGAATGGGGCTGACTGGCACTAAAACCAAATCCAAACCCTCAGCAGGGACAGCTCATTTCTCAGACAAGAGTCAATATCTCAGTGCTGCAGTGAGGACTCATACTTCTAATAGCTGCTTGTGTGGTTTTTTTTAAGTGTACCCAGGTACATTTACTAGGACATTATAATGTTTTATCATGAATAATTAATCCCAAACTACAGCTCTCAAAAAAGGGAGAACAAAGTATATATTGTTATGTATTAGTCTTGCAATTTAGGGTCAGACTGTACCAGGAAGACACTAGCCTTTGTAGGGGGTGTTGCACTTTCCAGTGGCACAGAGTATAGAATAGTGCATAGTATTCTCCTCTCTTAGCCCATCCAGGTAGGCTTGTTGATAAAAAGATGGAGGTAGGATCATAGTCCTTGATTCCCTACTCTTCCCCAATATCCATGGGACGCCTAGTGCCCCTTTGGGTGCTTGGACAAAGTAGTCCCTGTGCTACCCCAAGTGCAGGGACTGGGACTGGAACTTCTGAACAACGTGAAATAGGGTTGAAGCGGACAGACTCCAGGCCTCCCCCTCCACACAGCGGGACAAGGACTAATCTAGCCTTTTGTGCATGTGGTCTGAGTTTGGGCAGAATTCTGCTCTCAAATTGAAATCAAGACACTGTGTAGACATATCTGGGAACAGAATTTGCCCTATAGTGGCTATTCAGTGGGTCTCCCAAACATTAGTGATGTTCTGTTGTATGCATTTTCTCTTCAATAGTCCTATGTTATGCTACAAAAGGGAACAAGAAAGTATATGGTTTTGATACTCAGGAAAAGACCAGTGTTATCCACTAAGGCTCCATACTCCCTTCAGTGGGAACAACCTCTGCTGTGAAGGGGAAGCATTGTGACCTAAGTCCCAGAGTTTCCTTTGAATTCTTCCAAGGCTGGGGGAAGAAGTAGGAAATATGTTTTCTGTCCATGAAAGAAACCAGGGTTCTGTTCCCATGAACCTTAGATCCCTTTTGATCTGCATGGAAGCAACGAGTACCCATACTTGCCTCCATTCTACTATCTGTCCCTCTTCCCCCTAGTAAGGAAGGCTGAGTTCTTCAGATCTTCCCCTTGACCACAGATGCAGTTGGTTAGCAGGGAGGCTTTCCGCACTGCACAAGTCACAACAACAATCCTAGACTGTAGTACTTTGTTCTGGTTAACCCCACAATTCTGAGAATTATATGCCAAAGAGCACAGTCAACTTCCCTGTTCCTACTCACACCAGCTTTGAACTATACAAAGCCCCTGCACGGGGTCTTCTGCAGGATTACTAGGAAAGATGAGGATGCTGCAAAGGCTCCCATCAGCACATAGACTTAAGAACATAAGAAAGGCCGTACCGGGTCAGACCAAAGGTTCATCTAGCCCAGTATCCTGTCACCGACAGTGACCAATGCCAGGTGTCCCAGACGGAGTGAACCTAACAGGTAATAATCAAGTGATCTCTCTCCTGCCGTCCATCTCCACCAGGGGCGGCTCTAGGAATTCCGCCGCCCCAAGCAGAGCGGTGCGACGCAGGGTGCGCTCTTGCAGTCGCCGGTCCTGCTGCTCCAGTGCACCTCTTGCAGACGTGCCTGCGGAGGGTCCACCGGAGCCGCAGGACCAGCGGACCCTCCGCAGGCATTTCTGCGGGGGGTCCACCGGGGCTGCGGGACCAGCGGACCCTCCGCAGTCATGCCTGCGGGAGGTCCGCAGGAGCCGCCTGCCGCCTTGCCGGCAAAATGCCGCCCCAAGCGCGCGCTGGGGTCTGGAGCCGGCCCTGATCTCCACCCTCTGACAAATCAAGGCTAGGGACACCATTCCTTACACATCCTGGCTAATAGCCATTAATGGACTTAACCACCATGAATTTATCCAGTTCTCTTTTAAACGCTGTTATAGTCCTAGCCTTCACAACCTCCTCGGCAAGGAGTTCCACAAGTTGACTGTGCGCTGCGTGAAGAAGAACTTCCTTTTATTTGTTTTAAACCTGCTGCCCGTTAATTTCATTTGGTGGCCCCTAGTTCTTATATTATGGGGACAAGTAAATAACTTTTCCTTATTCACTTTCTCCACATCACTCATGATTGTATATACCTCTATCATATCCCTCCTTAGTCTCCTCTTTTCCAAGCTGAAAAGTCCTAGCCTCTTTAATCTCTCCTCATAAGGGACCCATTCCAAATCCCTAATCATTTTAGTTGCCCTTCTCTGAACCTTTTCTAATGCCAGTATAGCTTTTTTGAGATGAGGAGACCACATCTGTACGCAGTATTCAAGATGTGGGCATACCATGGATTTATATAAGGGCAATAAGATATTCTCCATCTTATTCTCTATCCTTTTTTGAATGATTCCTAACATCCTGTTTGCTTTTTTGACTGCCACTGCACACTGCGTGGACATCTTCTCAGAACTATCCACGATGACTCCAAGCTCTCTTTCCTGATTAGTTGTAGCTAAATTAGCCCCCATCATATTGTATGTATAGTTGGGGTTATTTTTTCCAATGTGCATTACTTTACATTTAGCCACATTAAATTTTATTTGCCATTTTGTTGCCCAATCACTTAGTTTTGTGAGATCTTTTTGAAGTTCTTCACAGTCTGGTTTGGTCTTAACTATCTTGAGCAGTTTAGTATCATCTGCAAACTTAGCCACATCACTGTTTACCCCTTTCTCCAGATTATTTATGAATAAATTGAATAGGACTGGTCCTAGGACTAACCCTTGGGGAACACCCACTAGTTACTGTGATGGGTTTGATCACAGAACCATCCTTGGGACCTGACACCTGATGTGCCAAGACTACTTCTAACCCTGCTTTCCCTGCCAGCTCAGGACCCCAGTACCCTGTCTTGCTGAGCCAGACACACCTGTCTGCTCCAGCACAGACCTAGTGTCTGAATTACTTGCCCCAAAGCTGCAGGTTTACCTGAAAGCAGCTAACAGAAGTGTTCCTGTTTTCTAAGGGTGAGATTTCATCTGTAATCACTTTCTTACTGTATTAGGTTTAGACTTGTGTGTTTTTATTTTGCTTGGTAATTCACTTTGTTCTGTGTTATTACTTGCAACCACTTAAATCCTACTTTTTGTATTTAATAAAATCACTTTTTACTTATTAATTAACCCAGAGTATGTATTAATACTGGTTGGGGGGGGGGGAGCTGTGCATATCTCTCTATCATTTTTATAGAGGGTGAACAGTTTATGAGTTTATAAGCTTTATACAGGGTAAAATGAATTTATTTGCGGTTTGGGTCCCGTTGGGAGCTGGGCATCTGAGTGTTGGAGACAGGAACACTTCTTAAGCTGTTTTCAGTTAGGCCTGTAGCTTTTGGGGGATGTTGTTCAGACCTGGGTCTGTGTTTGTAGCAGGCTAGTGGGTCTGGCTTGTCAGGCAGGGCACTGAAGTCCCAAGCTGCCAGGTAGTCCCAGCACATCAGTTGGCAGCCCCAAGGGGGTTTCTGTGATCCAACCTGTCACCCCTATATTTGATTTCATTTCTTTTCCCTGTAAATGATGTAACTGAAAATAACACTTTTCTATGAAAAACATCATTTTGATGAAACCCCATTTTTTCAGGAGGAAAATGTTTCAGCCAAAATATTTGATCAGCTGTAATCATGTCACATTTGAAAATCTTGGCCATTTCCTTACTTTCTTCAAATATTTGTAGACTGATACTATATCCTGTCCATTTAGTAATGTTTTAGTTAATCTCTTTCTAGAATTCTTTCCCCTAACTCATTCCCTACAGTCCTTTATTCATTTCCATATATCACTAGACATGTAGTGTTTAGAAATGACCACAGCATTCACGTTGCAGTTGCATCAAAATTGTATGGTGAGGAACTATTACTTTATCTCTCTTGTGATGCCTGTGCATCTACAACGCAGAAATGTATTGATCCTTTTTAATGCCATATTGCATTGCAAACTCCTGACTAATTTGCTGTCTTTATCACTCCAATGGGTCTCTTAGTTTACTGTTTTCCTGAGATATACTGGCTTGCATGTTTCCAAGACGAATCTCATTTTCTACCCATACTTCTATTCTGTCTGTAGGTCCCTTATTTATATTTCCTTGCTGGACACTGAAACTCCTCCTAATGCAGTAGAATGTAAATGAATAGAATATATCTACTTTTTCTACTGTAGTTTATTGATGAAGATGTTTAATAAACCTGCAATCCTGCAAACGCTTCCTACTGAGCCCAGTGCTCTCCACAGTTAGTAGCCCAATTGGACTATAATATAGTATTTGATGGATTGTATCATGAAATCTTACACTCAAAAACTTTTCTGTTTGGATAGGAACATTGCCATGTAGATTGAAAATAGGCTTATTGGCTGTAAACAAGCAGTAATGTGAAACAGTAGATTAAATGAGTCTGGGGAGAGATGTCTAGTGGTATGCCACAGGAGTCTGGGCTAGGTCCAGTTGAAAGGTCTGAGCATGAGTCGTCCCACTGAAGGCAATTCAGAAAGAATTAGCTCTACTCCTTCCAGTATGTGTTTGCAAAATAAGGATCTTAGTAAATGTAACAGCTACCCTAAATTTGTAAATCTGCCAGGAAAAGCATCCCATTTTTTCTGGCAAGATCTGCTTTTAATCAACTCTGTTTATTTCTCATATTACCTTCTAAAAGTTTATTTTTTTATTTTAGAAGATGATTTTCCTCATACTATTTATTAGGAATATGAATTAGACCAGGGTTTCTCAAACATGGGTCGCTGCTTGTGTAGGGAAAGCCCCTGGCAGGCCGGGCCAGTGTTTTTTACCTGCCCCGTCCACAGGTCAGGCCGATCACGGCTCCCACTGGCTGCGGATTGCTGCTCTGGGCCAATGGGAGCTGCTGGAAATGGCACGGGCCAAGGGATTTACCGAGGGGAGTGGCCCCTGAGTCTAATTCAGGGTTTCTCAATGAGTTTACTAATGTGAGTATCTTAAGGAATGGCACACTTCAAATGAATAGTAGAGAATTTTCATGGAAAACAAATTTTGAACTCAAACATTAGTATTCATACCAAAAACATGATCCCACAGGTTATGCTCATCTAATAAAGGAACAGAAACAGCCATGCCATGTGATTATGTCTCCAGTCAAAAATGAACCAGCTCTACTTGAATTCTAAATATCCAATATTCACAGTGGATTGTCCACACAGTCTATAGGCCAAGAATTATTTGTAGAAATTATTTGGTCAATAACTTTGAAGGATGAGCTAGTATCCATACTCTTGTCCTCTAGAAGAGTCAGTACAGACCATGAGGGACAGATGCATGGCACAGCAGTAACTGAATCAGCTCTTACATGCACTTCACCAACTTTTTTCCTGTTCTTTTTACTAGGATATAGCATTTTCCCTTTAATAAATTCATCGCTAAGGGATGTCTCTGCCTAAACTGTGTGCTCCTCTATAGCCGTTGGCTTTCCCTGAACCCGTCGTTTAAAAAATCCTCTACAAACTTTTTAATTTTACATAGCAGCAATCTGGTTCTATTTCGGTTTAGGTGTTAACCATCCTTTCTGTATAGGCTCTTTCTTTCCTCAAAAGTTTCCCAGTTCCTAATAATCCTAAAACCCTCCTCCCTACACCATTGTCTGATCCATGCATGGAGACCCTACAGTTCTGCCTGTCTTTCTGACCCTGTGTGTGGAAATGGAAGTATTTCATAGAATGCCAGCATGGAAGTCTTGGACTTTAATCTCTTATCAAGCAGCCTAAAATTGGCCTCAAGGATGTCTTTCCTACTTCCCCTATGTCATGGATATCTACATGCACCCATGACCACTGGCTCCTCCCCAGGACTACACATAAGTGTGTCTAGGTGTCTCATGAGATCTGCATACCTGGCAGGCAATTTATCATGCAGGTCTCCCGGTCATCACAAACCCAACTATCTAGATTTCTAATAATCAAATCCCGCATTGCTATAACCTTGCTGTTCCTAGTAACTGGGATGCCCTCCTGAAGAGGGGTATCTTTTAAGTGCAAGAGGATTCCAGGACATCATCTAGAAGAAGGATCCCAACTATGAGATTGTTTTCCCTCTACTCCAGATTGATGTTCCCCTTCCCTGAGGAAGTCTCCTCAACAGCACAGTAAGATCATCCTGGACAAGAACTTAGGATGTTCGAGGCTGCTGACACCACTACCTCGCCACTGGAGGCTTAGGCAAGGTTCCTGCAGGAGGATCCTGTGAAGCTAGGCCCAGCAGGAAGTGCCACTCAGCAGGACCTAAGTGGCAGCTCCTCTTAGCCCATTGATTGGCTGGCACTGCTACTTAACCCAGGAAACCATGACAGGGAGTTGGCTGACCAATAGTGTGGACTGCTTGCATGTCTTCCTTCAGACCTTATGTGTGAGAGAGCCCAGATTCTGGCTTCTGACTCCTGCCCTGACCACCCTCAGCTTGGTCAAGACACAGATGCTGTCACAGTGGGACTGGGATCACTCTACTATGTCCCTGAAAGTCTCCTCTGTGTACCTTTTCAGTCTTCCTTAACTCCTCCCATTCAGCCACTCTGGCCTCAAGAGCATGTACCCTGTTTCTGAGAGCCTTTAGTTGCTTGCATCGTAGGAACATGAATGCCACCTGCCAACAAGGCAAGTACTCATACATGCTGTGGTCAGAGTAATAAACTGGATACCCTCTTTCCCCCTCCCCCCCCCTCCCCCCAAGCTGCTGGACTTCTGCCTACTTTATTTTCACTGTTGCAGGTTGTTTGTGGTTGTTTTTTTTTAACTCTTGCAGGCAGTTATTAGCCTAAGTTAAGGTGATGTTGGTTAGGGGTATTTGCCTCTCACACTCTCTCTTTAAAGTCCTTGTAAAACTCCCCAGTTTGCCACACACCAGCCCCCAAACAGACCAGCAAGCACACAACAAATAAACTAACAGACAAACTCACCTCATTCCCAAAGATGGCATAGTCTCTCTCCTTCGCTTGCAGAACCGCTCACAAAACTCCCATCTATTCTTTTGCCTCCTAAAACTGAAACCAACTAAATTTCCCAGAGTCTCATTTGGAAAGATTTTCAACACTAGTGTGTGTGTGTGGGGGGGGGGAGTTAGCCTTTCTCTGTCTTCATTTTAACTGGTGAATAGCAGTGAACTCACTACCGTGTTTGCCAAAGTTAAGGTCACTGCAGCCTTAGTTTTTCAAAAATAGCATTTTTTTGTTTGTTCCGTTGGCCTGAAAAGACCACACATTACCCTTCTCAGCTGAACAGTTTCGCTTTTGTACCTTCTACTATTAAGCTGCTAGGCTGATAGCAAAAATGTGTGAACCTCTACTATGCCAGATGATTGACAGGTAATTAGCAGCTCCTAGAGAACCAAGGCTTTGAATTCTACAGATATGTTTTGGTCTGGACATAATGGCTGCTACTCTGACTTTTTGGCGGGTATTCTTTCATTGCATTACTAAGGCCTGGTCCACACTAGGACTTTAATTCGAATTTAGCAGCGTTAATTCGAATTAACCGTGCACCCGTCCACACCAGGAAGCCATTTAATTCAACATAGAGGGCTCTTTAGTTTGAATTCTGTACTCCTCCCCGACGAGGGGAGTAGCGCTAAATTCGACATGGCCATGTCGAATTAGGCTAGGTGTGGACAGAAATCGACCTTAGTAGCTCCGGGAGCTATCCCACACTGCACCACTCTGTTGATGCTCTGGACAGCAGTCCGAGCTTGGATGTTCTGACCAGCCACACAGGAAAAGCCCCGGGAAAATTTGAATTCCTTTTCCTGTCTGGCCAGTTTGAATCTCATTTCCTGGTTGGACATCGGGGCGAGCTCAGCAGCACCGGCAACGATGCAGAGCTCTCCAGCAGAGGAGTCCAGGCACTCTCTGAATAGAAAGAGGGCCCCAGCATAGACTGACCGGGAAATCTTGGATCTGCTCGGTGTGTGGGGCGAGGAGTCTGTGCTTTAAGAGCTGCGCTCCAACAAACGGAATGCAAAGACCTACGAGAAGGTCTCCAAAGCCATGATACAGACAGAGGATCCAGCCGGGATGCAACGCAGTGCCGCCTGAAAATCAAGGACCTGGGGCAAGGGTACCACAAGACCAAAGCGGCAAACGGACGCTCCGGAGCCTGCCACCACTGCCCCACCAGTGACCATGGACTCTGACCATGGGATAGTGTCGACGGCCAGTTCCTCGGCGATGTTCGCGGACGGGGAAGATGAGGAAGGGTTTGTGGAGGACGAGGCAGGCGACAGCGCTTACAACGCTGGTTTCCCCGACAGCCAGGATCTCTTCGTCACCCGCACGGAGAGCCCCTACCAACCCTTCCTGGCCGTTAACCCAGACCCTGAATCAGGGGAAGGATCAGTCGCTAAGTGCTTAAAACATATAAACATTTATTATTAATGGAACAGGAATCTGAACTATGTGAAAAGGAGGTCTATATATATGGGGATAGAACAGAAATCCTCCTGGGAGATCTCCACGAAGCTCTCCTGGAAGTAATGGAAAAGCCTCCGCAGGAGGTTCCTGGGGAGAGCTGCCTTATTGGGTGCTCCGTAGTAGCACACCTTTCCGTGCCAGGCTTTCATGAGGTACTCAGGGAGCATTGCCTCCCCGAGCATGGCTGCATAGGGCCCTGGTTTGTGCCGGCTTTCGCGCAGCATGCGCTCTCTATCTCCTTCAGTGACCCTCCTCAGGGTGATCTTGCTCGGAGACTCCTGCATCTAATTAGGGGAATTACTGTAATGTTACGCCTGGTCCAAAGCATTTTAAAAAAATCTCCGGACAGACGGCGTAGCAGAGACTCAGCATGCTGCTGCGTGACAAGCGTAACGGAAAGCCAAAGCATCAAATGGACACTCATGGAGGGAGGGGGGACTGAGGACGCAAGGTATCCCACAGTTCCTGCAGTCTCCAAAAAGCATTTGCATTCTTGGCTGATCTCCCAATACCTGTACGGTCAAACACATTGTCCGTGGCGGTTCAGGGCATAGATCGTCAATGTACCCCCCTCCCCCAGCCCCAGAAGGAAAAGGAAAAAAATCGTCTCTTGACTCTTTTAAATGTCACCCTGTGTGTTCTGAATGCTGCTGGTAGACGCGATGCTGCGGCACTGTACTGTAGCATCCTCTCCCCCCCGCCCCCGCCTCATGGGTGGCTGATGGTGCAGTAAGACTGATAGCCGTCGTCATCATCATTAGCCTTGCTGTAGATGGTGTAGTGTAATACGACTGGTACCCGTCCTCGTCATCAGCCCATAAGTAGACATCTTCATCATAGCAACAGGGGGCTGAGCTCCATCAGCCCCCGCCCTTCATGTGTAAAGAAAAAATTCTGTACTGCCTGGACTGTCATAGCAGCAGGATGCTGTTTTCCTCTCCCCCACACTGCTTAATGTCCTGTCTGGACAATCATAGCAGCTGGAGGCTGCCTTCCCCTCATTTCATTTCAGTAACAAGTCACTGTTTCTTATTCCTTCATTCTGTATTACTTCAGCACACAAATCAGGGGACACTGCAACGGTAGCCCGGGAAGGCTGGGGGAGGAGGGAAGCAACAGGTGGGGTTGTTGCAGGCGCACCCCCTGTGAATGCCATGCAGCTCATCATTCCTGCATAATCTGACACGGAGTGGCTGTGCTCTCTGGTTCTCTGAAACACTGGATCTCTACTACACTAGCCCCATATTCTATGCAGGAATTAGTCTATTTTTAGATACCATAAAGGCGGGTTTGACTCGAGGAGTCATTCCCAGTTTTGTCTTTTGCGCCCCCGGCTGATCTCGGCCAGGGGCACCTATGACAGCAGCAGAAGGTATAATGCAATACGGCTGGTAACCATCATCACCTTGCCAATTTACAATGGCATGGTAGATGGTACAGTATGGCTGATAACCATCTCTGCTGTCATGCAAAAGCAAATGAATGCTGCTGTGTAGCGCTGCTGAATCGCATCTGTCCGCAGCATCTAGTACACATACGGTGACAGTGACAAAAGGCAAAACAAGCTCCATGGTTGCCACGCTATGGCGTCTGCCAGGCTAATCCAGGGAAAACGGGCTTGAAATGATTGTCTGTCGTTGCTTTCCCAGAGGAAGGAATGAGTGACTACATGTACCCAGAACCACCCGCGACAATGAAATTTGCACCATCAGGCACTGGGATCTCAACCCAGAATTCCAAGGGTCGGGGGACACTGCGATGGGGTGGAACAGGGGCAGAGTTTATGCTTTCCGGATTGCCTGCAGCAGGAGTGCACACGAGAGAGTTGCTGTGCATGCTCTTGTTCACAGAGACAGACTAGACTGTGTTCATTGTTCGCAAAAATGTGTCTTTGCAAGGAATTCACTCCCTTTTTCCCATCACACAGCTTCGACTGTCTCCAGACCTGCCACAGCATCCCCCTCACAGAGGCTGGCAAAGATTAGGCGGCGAAAGAAAAAGACACAGGACGAGATGTTCACTGAACTTATGGGCTACTCCCGAGACGAGGCGGACCAGCAGAGCCAGTGGAGGGAGACCCTCTCTCTGTACCAGCGCTCACACAGCGAACTGGAGGAGAGGTGGCGTGAGGAAGACAAGCAGGCGACTCAAACGCTGCTTGGACTAATGAGGGAGCAAAGGGTCACGCTCCGGCGCCTTGTGCGTGTTCTGCAGGACCGCAGGCAGGAGGACAGAGCCTCCCTGCAGTGTATCTGCAACCGCCCTCCCCCGCCACAAAGTCCCATACCCCCCCCCACCCAAAATAACCAGAAGGAGGGCACCAGGGGGCATTAAAACTGTCACTGCACCCCAGCAGAGTGCTCAAGTACCCAAAAGCTCTCATACCCTAAATTTTGAGACGTCCTTTCCTTCCCGCCTCACCCAAGCCCCCTCCCAGTTTCATCCCCTAACTGGCTAGTTGATAATAAAAAATACTTTTCTGTTAATTACTGTTTCCGTCATGTTCTTTTAGAGGAGACTGTGTTTGAAGGGAGGGAAGGGGGTTGGTAATTGGACAGGACAGTCACCTTTACCAGGGTACAGACACGGGGGCAAGATCAGCAGCAGGTCACACACACAGTGCAGTCAGTAGGCACCCTGGTCGGTATGGGAAGTGGTTTCCAGGTTCTGTGTGGGTGGGGGGGATGTGACTTTGTAGCGGGGGAGGGCGGTTACAGATCTTATGCAGCTGTCCTTGTCCTGGACCGCTGAGTCACGCAGCAGAGGAATCTGTATCCGTCCTCCTCCGCCACAAGGTCACATCGCCCCCGCACACAGAATCCCAAAAAGGAGGAATGGCAGGCTCCGTTGAAACAACCAGTCCGGCACTGCGAACCGCTCTAGGAGCAGGAGCCTGTCATTCCTCGAGTTCAGAGGCGGTCTTTACATCACCGCACACCCTACCCAGCACAGTCTGTGTCCCAGTTTCAACCCTTTAACGCAAAGTCAATAATAAAGAAACCTTTCTTAAGTAACAATGGAACATGTATTTTATTTTTACACGTGTGTTGGAAGTGGGGGAAACGGGGTGAACGGGGTATGTAACTGCATAGGATAGTCAACAGTAACTGGGTAAAGAAACAGGGTCAGGTTCAGCTTCTCTGTAAAGAAACTGAACAGTCACAGGTCATGCTGCTCGCTGCTCGCTGGTACTTGAAGAGGTTTGTTTTTTACCTGAAAAGGGTTAACAAGCAGTACCTGTGAACACCTGACCAGAGGACCAATCAGGGACAAGATAATTTAAAATCCCTGTGGAGGGAAGTTTTTTTTCCTGTGTCCTTTGTTTGAGTGACTCGCTAGTTGGAATTAAAGGAGTCCAGACATCTTAATCAAGTCCTCTCAGAGTTCTGCAATAATTTCTTCTATTCAAGCTAGTGAGTATTAGAAAGGGAACTAGTATTTTTATATTGTTATTTCTGTATTTGCAATTGTGTGTTTTGCTATAGAATTTCCTTAATTCTGTACTGTTATTGCTTTTACTGAGAAAGAAGGGAGGGGGAATTCTCTCCAGAGATTGATAAGTTTAGACCCTGTGTATTGTTCCATCTTGGTATTACAGAGATAGTTTACTTTTTTTTTATTCTTTAATAAATCTTTTCTGTTAAGGACTTGGTTGATCTTTCCTTGGGTGAATTCTCAGGGAAAGGGGAGGAGGGAGGAGGAAGGCATCCCTCTGTAGATGGATCCCAGTATCTCTCCTAGGAAAAGGGAGGGGGGAGGAAGCAGGGGGGAATGGTTTATTTCTCCTAGGTGTAAGAACTCCATGGATTTGGGGCTCTTGGGATCCCCAAGGATTTTGGGGAAGGACTGTGTCCCAATACACATACATTATTGGGTGGTGGCAGCTTTTACCAGATCTAAACTAGGATTTTAGTTTAGAGGAGTCCATGCAGGTCCCCATTTTGGAACCGAACATCTCCAAGTGGGGGAGAGACCTATGACATGGTTGGCAGCGGTGACGAACCTGAGAGCCATACAGAGGCAAGACTTTTCTACCAAAGGGAGTTTTGAAGCAGTTTTCAGGGTTGGAAGGAATCTTCAACTAGGTGGGCTGGAGGGAATTAGGTTTTCTGGCAAGGCTTTGTTACAGGAGACCCCATACTGAGAGCTACTTAGCAAGGGCGAGAGACACTGGTTAAACCAGTTTGTCTTACTCTTGGGTGGAGGGGGAAAAATGTGCAGTTGCATACCTCGATGATGTGGCCATTTTTTCTGATTCATGGCCCGAACACCTAGAACATCTGGAAGCGGTCTTTGAGCGCATCAGGCAGGCAGGACTAACTATTAAGGCCAAAAAGTGTCAAATAGGCCAAAACAGAGTGACTTACCTAGGGCACCAGGTGGGTCGAGGAACCATAAACCCCCTACAGGCCAAGGTGGAGGCTATCCAACAGTGGTCTGTCCCATGGTCAAAGAAACAGGTCCAATCCCTGTTAGGCTTGGCCAGATATTACAGGCGATTTGTACCACACTACAGCCAAATCGCTGCCCCACTAACTGATCTGACCAGAAAAACACAGCCAAATGCAGTTAAGTGGACTGATGAGTGTCAGAAAGCCTTTACCCAGCTTAAGGCGACGCTCATGTCTGACCCTGTGTTAAGGGCCCCGGACTTTGACAAACCCTTCCTAGTAACCACCGATGCATCTTAACGTGGAGTAGGAGCAGTTCTAAAATGCAGGAAGGACCGGATCACAACTTCCATCCTGTCGTGTTTCTCAGCAAGAAACTGTCTGAGCAGGAAAGCCACTGGTCCATCAGTGAGAAAGAATGTTACGCCATTGTGTATGCCCTGGAAAAGCTACGCCCATACGTTTGGGGACGGCGGTTCCAGCTACAAACCGACCATGCTGCGCTACAGTGGCTTCATACTAACAAGGGAAACAACAAGAAACTTCTCCGCTGGAGCTTAGCTCTCCAAGACTTTGATTTTGAAATTCAACACATTTCAGGAGCTTCCAACAAAGTTGCTGATGCACTCTCTCGTGGAAGTTTCCCAGAATCAAGTGGTTAAAAAGTGTTCTTCACATGTTTACATGCTTAGTAGTATATGTAATACTGCATGTGTTTTAGTAATCTGTTTATTTTACAGTTCTAGGAAGAAATCACCGCCAGTGGTTCCCACTGTTGGCGATTTGGGGGGCGTGTCATAAACAGTTAGTTAAGGGTTAAGATTTGTTTTTTACCTGTAAAGGGTTAACAAGCAGTACCTGTGAACACCTGACCAGAGGACCAATCAGGGACAAGATAATTTAAAATCCCTGTGGAGAGAAGTTTTTTTTTCCTGTGTCCTTTGTTTGAGTGACTCGCTAGTTGGAATTAAAGGAGTCCAGACATCTTAATCAAGTCCTCTCAGAGTTCTGCAATAATTTCTTCTATTCAAGCTAGTGAGTATTAGAAAGGGAACTAGTATTTTTATATTGTTATTTCTGTATTTGCAATTGTGTGTTTTACTATAGAATTTCCTTAATTCTGTACTGTTATTGCTTTTACTGAGAAAGAAGGGAGGGGGAATTCTCTCCAGAGATTGATAAGTTTAGACCCTGTGTATTGTTCCATCTTGGTATTACAGAGATAGTTTACTTTTTTTTATTCTTTAATAAATCTTTTCTGTTAAGGACTTGGTTGATCTTTCCTTGGGTGAATTCTCAGGGAAAGGGGAGGAGGAAGGCATCCCTCTGTAGTTGGATCCTGGTATCTCTCCTAGGAAAAGGGATGGGGGAGGAAGCAGGGGGGAATGGTTTACTTCTCCTAGGTGTAAGAACTCCATGGATTTGGGGCTCTTGGGATCCCCAAGAATTTTGGGGAAGGACTGTGTCCCAATACACGTACATTATTGGGTGGTGGCAGCTTTTACCAGATCTAAACTAGGATTTTAGTTTAGAGGAGTCCATGCAGGTCCCCATTTTGGAACCAAACATCTCCAAGTGGGGGGGAGACCTATGACACACAGGTCACGCTGCTCGCTGGTACTTGAAGAGTTCCTTATCGCTGTCCAAGGCACCTGTATAGGGCTTCATGAGCCAGGGCATTAGCGGGTAGGCTGGGTCCCCGAGGATCACTATAGGCATCTGCACATCCCCAACAGTTATTTTGTGGTCCGGGAAGAAACTACCTGCCTTCAGGTGTCTAAACAGACCACAGTTCCTGAAAACACGCATGTTATGAACCTTGCCTGGCCACCCGACGTTGATGTTGGTAAAACGTCCCCTATGGTCCACCAGTGCTTGCAGCACCATTGAAAAGTAGCCCAATTTCTCAGCAGCTGACTGTGGAAGAGGTGGACGATAAGGTGCGAGGTGAAAACGGCCATAGCTGCAGCAGGCTCCATGCTCGCAGTGCTGTGGCGTCCGCGCTGTCACTGACCAGAAAAGTGCACGAACAGATTGCCCGCAGGCGCTTTCGGGGAGGGATGGAGGGCGTGATTGATGGTTCAATGATGACAGTTACCCAAAACCACCCTCAACACATTTTTTCCCCCAGCAGGCATTGGGGGCTCTACCCAGCATTCCAATGGGCAGCGGGGACTGCGGGAACTGTGGGATAGCTTCCCACAGTGCACCGCTTCCAAAGTCGACGCTGGCCCCGTTAGTGTGGAATCACAAAGTCGAGTTACTGTCCTTAGTGTGGATACACAAATTCAACTTCGTAAGGTCGATTCCACAAATTTGAATTAAGTTGAATCGAACTACTCTTGTAGTGTAGACATACCCTAAGAGAAGTGTCTCTACAAGAAGCAACGTGACTGTCCTAGATGATGTCAGCTTCTGGAGTGCCACTGAAGTGAGTCAGTGTAATGCAGAGTTTTGTTTAGGTGGACTTTGCCCTAAACAAATAATTAATTAACCTATCACCATTCAGCTCTCCCAGAAAGGATGTCTGAAAAATGCCTTGTATGGTTCTATCCTTGCTGTCTTCTGTCAATGGCTTTCATGACCAGATTTGCTCATTTTACCAATAAAGTTATTCTTGTTCATATTTAACTTCTGTTCCTGCAAACACAATCTGTGATTTGCCAGTCAAGCTGAGTTTTAATGTCTCCCTGGTCAGATTCTGCCCTCACTCACACCTGTGCAATCTGTATTGGCTTCAGTGGGAGAACTGTTTCTGAGGCTCACCAAAACTGATACAGCCACCTTACATTTTCCAACTCAAAGTGAGGCCACGACTCAGCCAACTACCATTAAAACAGCTGCCTGGGAGTGGTGCAGAAGCAAATGGAACACCTAGGATCACTGGCTGAGGAAGCCCTTAGTAAAACATTGGCAGCACAGCTCTAGTTATGGACGCTCTTGGAAATTATGAAATAATGTTAGCATTTGTTGCAGTTCACATATCTTGATTTGAACAGGAAGCAGAAGAGATGAGTTCCTTACTATCTTTTTTTGTATATATGCGGCAGGCTGTTGCAGGGCTGGTTAACAGATTAGCAAACATCTGTTTACACAGTGACTCCTTTGTAAACACACATTTGCAACAGAAAAAAATAGCTTAATGTGCATAGAATATTCCAGAAGACCCTTCAATTTTTTTTTTTGCACAATTTTTGCCTGTCAATGTTAGATTGTTCTTAGGATTGTGTCGTGTGTGCATTTCAGTGACCCCATTACAATCATCTTCATACAAGTTGTCCTAAGAAGCACTTGATAAGCAGCAGCCTTCTATGGCTATCAGGCTAGGCAAACAGTGTGTGCAGTGATCCCCTGAAGTTTGTGCAGTTTCAGTAGACTGGACACATCTTAGAAACCTACTGAACATGCTCCAAGTGTTTTTGTCATCATTTACAGAGTACTTTTAGCTCTCCCCATGAGTATCGAGTCTCATGCCAAGTTCCAAACTTCAGGTTCTTTTGTAACTATTCAAGAAAAAGCAGGATTCAGAACTTTTTTACCATACAATGTGAAAAGTTTTTTAATCCCCACTCTCCTGTAAATCAAAAGCAATGGAATGTGTTTTATATTCAAACTTTACCCGAACACACAAAATCACACTGTTGGACAGAGATCAGCACAGAAAATCTTATAGTCAAAGGTGAATGCCTCAGTAACAATTTTGAAAACTTTGCTACAGCAATTACTAACAGAATCCTATAATAGCAGCACTAGTCTTCAGGAACTTCTGCTGTGGCATGCCTGTGCCAAAGGCACACAGCACAGTATAAAATAGCAGAGGAAAGAAAGGGAGAGTTCATAAAACAATGAGGGGGTCAGGGGACAAAAAATCCCACAACCCTTTTCTCCCCAAAAGTGGCATACATTCTTTATGCCTGTGCAGAACAGACAGGACCTCAGGTTTTAGAGAGGTCCACACAGCGTAAACTGCACGGAACTCAAACTTCCTTGCAAGGATGAAGGAATGAGCTGACTGTGTCGGGATTTGGAGCATGCTATAAAAACCTATATAGAATAGAACAGAACCTGTGGTTTCAGAGAGTGTAGGGTATTTAAAATCCTGAGGCTTAAATCACTATGCTGCCCCCCTTGCTTGCTTTAAAAACTGCCAGACAAATAAAAAGGTGTATGTGTGTGTTAGAATTATAAGACGTTTGGTGCAGAAAATATTTCCACTTTCCACTGCACTTGAATCAGGTAAAGGCTGTCTCCAAGCAAGTGGAGTGCAATCTGTTCACACACACACACACACACACTCTCTCTCTCTCTCTCTCTCTCTTCCCCCTCCCCCGCCTTGAAAGGTCTTTCCCCTTTTTTGCAAGCTGTTTTAATTCACTGTGCATGATCCACTTCTCAGAAAACACTTTATGCTTAACACCAAAATGGCTATTCAATGTGGGATTAAAAAAAAAAATACTGAATTCAACAGCCACAAAGCTATTGAAACCTTTCACACTTGAAATAAGTTTTTCCATGCAAGACTTCTCGTTCTGTTATATATAGCTAGATTTAAGGCCTTTAGGAAGCCTTACTGGCTTCTCCTCAAGCACTCTTTATTGAAACAATAATTTAAGCTCCTTCCAGCTAGGCTTCAGAAATTACACATGACAAAGGTTTCCTTTAGAAATATGTCAACTTAGTTTTACAAGTGCTTTGTTATACCTTTTTATAGCCCCCACACTTACACTTTTTTAAAACAGAAATCCTGTAAGAAATATTCCTTATTTTAGGGCAAGCAGCATATAAATAGAAAAAAATATGTGAGGGGTGCATATTTCTCTCTTGCTAATTCTTTTACTTATTATCAGGCGTTTCCGTAATTAGGTAAGCCCTCAGCTATGTATTGCAAAGTGCTAAAACTTCTCACTGAACCCCATTATACTAAAATAAAGTCAGCATTCCATTTTCTCATTCCAGCCTTCTCATTCTTAGGATTCCCAAACAGCTCAGGCTGTTTTCTCTCTTTCCTGTTGATGAGGAAAATCAATAAAAAGCTGAAGAAAAAAACAAAAACAAAACCAACCAGTGCAGCAGCATTAATTTTGAAATAAAGATGGTGTAAAGGAAAAACCCTGAAAGGAATCTTTTAAATAAGCGTTGAGAATAATAGAAATGTAGGGCTGGAAGGGGTCTCAAGAGGTCATCAAGTCCAGCTCCCTGTGCAGAGGCAGGACCAAGTAAACCTAGACCAGGGGTCGGCAACCTTTCAGAAGTGATGTGCCGAGTCTTCATTTATTCACTCTAATTTAAGGTTTCATGTGCCAGTCATACATTTTAACGTTTTTAGATGGTCTCTTTCTATAAGTCTATAATATATAACTAAACTATTGTTGTATGTAAAGGAAATAAGGTTTTTAAAATGTTTAAGAAGCTTCATTTAAAATTAAATTACAATGCAGAGCCCTCTGGACCGGTGGCCAGGACCCGGGCAGTGTGAGTGCCACTGAAAATCAGCTCGCGTGCCGCCTTCGGCACCCGTGCCATAGGTTGCCTACCCCTGACCTAGACCATTCCTGACTGGTGTTTGTCCAACCTTAAAAACCTGCAGTGACGGGGATTCCACAACCTCCCTTGAAAGCCATTCCAGTACTTAACTGCAGGGCAGGGCATGGATCAGCATTCATGTCACACTCCCTGTGACTACCTGGCCCAGGCCAGGGATGCTAATGATCCAGCCAGTAGACCAAATTTGATGATGAATCCTGGTCATGTGTCACCTGAGGCATGTTGCGCATACACTAAGTACTTAACTACCCTTATAGTTAGAAAGCTTTTCCTAACATCTAATCTAAAGTTCCATTTCCTCTTGTCCTACCTTCAGTGGACATGGAGAACAATTGGTTACCATCTTCTTTAAAACAGCCCTTGCAGTATTTGAGATCAGTTAATAAGTCTACTATGAATTGTTTCAAGACTAAACATGCCCAGTTTTTTAAAACTTTCCTCATAAATAAGGTCTTCTAAAGCTTTTCTCAATTTTTGTTGCTCTCCTCTGGACTCTTTACAATTTGTCCACATCTTTTTTGAAGTGTGGTGCCCAGAACTGGACACAGCACTCCAGGTGAGGCCTCATCTTTACCAAGCAGAGAAGGACGCTTACTTCTCTGTGTCTTTTACCTATGACGCTCCTGTTAATACACCCCAAAACACTAGCCTTTTTAGCAACTGCATCACATTGTTGACACATATTCAATTTGTGAACCGTTATAATCCCAGAGCCTTTTCAACAGGCTATCACCTAGCCAGTTATTCCCAATTGTGTAGTTATGCATTTGATTTTTCCTTCATAAGTGTAGTACTTTGCACTTATCTTTATTGAATTTGATCTTGTTGAATTCAGACCAATTCTCCAATTAGTCAAGGTCATTTTGAATTCTAATCCTGTCCTCCAAAATGCTTTCATCCCCTCCCATCTTGGTGTCAAATAAATTTTATGAGCATACTTTCCACTCCATTAGCCAAATCATGAAAATACTTACTAGTACCAGACCCAGGACAGACCCCTGCTGGACCTCACTCGATAAGTCCCCCCAGTGTCACAGTGAAACATCGATAACTACTCTGAGTACAGTGTTTCAACCATTTGTGCACCCACCTTAAAATAATTTCATCTAGACCTAGCTTGCTTATGAAAATGTTATGTGGGACTTAGTCAAAAGCCTTACTAAAATCAAGATCTAGCACATCCAGATCTTCCCCCTATCCAGTAGCTCAGTACCCCTGTCAAAGGAAATGAAGTTGGTTTAGTATGATTTGTTCTTAACAAATATATGTTGGCCATTATCTCTAGATGCTTACAAATTGATTATTTAATAATTCACTCCAGTACCTTTCTAGGTATTGAAGTTAGGCTGACTGGTCTATAACTCCACAGGCCCTCTTTATTCCCCTTTTTAAAGATATGTACTACATTTGCCCTTCTCCAGTCATCTGGGACTGCACCCATCCTTCCTAAGTTCTCGAAGATAATCACTAATGGTTCTGAGATTGCTTCAGCTAGTTCTTTAAGTATCATACAGAGCATTTCATCAAGCCCTGCCTACTTAAATACATCTAACTTATCTAATATTCTTTAACCTGATATTTTCCTATTAATGAACTACTATGAGATAAAACAGAAATTGGCCTCAACTAAAAGAGATGAAGGAAATGGCTTTGATTTTCCCTCCTGCCACAGCTGTACTCAGCATAGAAACTTAGGTTGTTGGGGAAGGTGGGTATTTCATCCCAATGTAAATTAGAGCAGTCTCAGGGCTACTCTAATTTTTCTATTATCAAGTTACATACTTACATGGGACACACACTGTGGCATTGACAAACTGGTCAACTTATGTCTGACCCATAACAACTTAACAAGAAGCACTGAAACGTAATCAAGACAATCAACTGGTATGTGAATTTTAAAGTGATGTCCTAGACCAGCAATCATTAACTCATTTATTTGTAGTAATATATATCAAGGGTAGATGCTAAGTGTATTTGTCTGTGTTAAACTTCTAAG
This sequence comes from Mauremys reevesii, assembly GCF_016161935.1. Taxonomy (NCBI): domain Eukaryota; kingdom Metazoa; phylum Chordata; order Testudines; family Geoemydidae; genus Mauremys; species Mauremys reevesii. The sequence goes on from NC_052623.1 coordinate 152,715,361, forward strand.
AAGATACAGGTAAACAATGTGATCTAATTAGCTTGTAGATGCTAAAATCCTGTTCCTGTCTTATAATGCTTCATTGCTGTATTCTATTGACTCAAAGATGTAAGATACTACAGGAACTAATAATATTATTTACATTGTCTTCAGCTTAATTATGTATGTTATAATGAACCGCCTTGATTGTCTGAATGACTAATTGCATTGTGTTAATGAATACTAGTTTACCGGTGTATGCACAAGAAATAGATTAGCTTCAAAGCAACTCTCTGCACTGTCAATTCTTCATCGGGGAAAGGTCATGCTGTGACAATTGTGGCAAAGAAGTTTATTAGCTTGTTAGAAGACTCTAAAGAAAAGGCCTGATCCTTTTCATCTCAGGTCTGCTTTAACTTTGACAGGGAAGGTCTCAGGCACAAGACTGAGATCTCCAGATTTACTCTGGAATTCTCATGGAAGAATTTGAACAAACTCTATACCTAGAGGACTAGAACCTTTTACCTTGGTTCCAGAAAGACTTTTACAAATCAGCAGCCTCACCATTTCAGCTATGAAACTGGTCGCAGGACTTTTTACACATCTGTGTATATATTGATATCTTAACCACTGCAGTGCTCTTCCTTCTTTTTCCTTTTATTATTAAAACCTTCAGTATTAGTTACTAAAGGGTTGGCACCTGTGTGATTATTGGGTAAGTTTTGAAACTCATACTGACCTGGGGATCAGTGTCCTGTCCTTTGGGACAGGTGGACCTGACGTATGGTGAATCTGGTTTTCAATAACCCCTCACTATAATAGACTTGGCTCTGTAGGTGGGGGTCAAGAGCTGGCATGCTTAAAGGGGACTGTATTTGGCTTCTTGATAACCAGCGTGGTGCTACAGAAGCTATTTTGTTACTGGCTTGGTGACTCTAATTATCGAATAGACCACCAGGTTTGGGGTTGATTGCCCTATTCTATGCAGTCTGCCCTGAGTATAGCATCCTCAGTGTGGCCCATCCAGTCACCCAGTCTCTCTCACACCCAAATCATTATAATATCTAATACCTTGTCCATGGCTTTTTGTATCAAGTCTAGCTACACCAGTGCAAACCCCAGTGCAGACACACTATACAGATGTAAAATGAATTTTCACGGCTGTGGCTTATCCCAGTTTCAAATAGTTTAACACTGGTGATGCAAAGACAGAAATTTCTCAGGAGTCAGCCAAGTCTGTAGCATGAACTCCAACAGAAACTAAGAACCATCACAAACTTCACCACTTTCTGCTCTAAGCGCAAGGTGCATTTCTTTGACTTTGCTTTTTCTACCATAAATATATAGCGACATGTAAATAAAAAATCTAGAACAAGACATTCCACCACATTCTCCTCCCTCGGGGGAGAGGATGAGAACAAACATGTGACAGATGTTAGTCCCATTGTTTGCTGCAATACTGAAAGACACTCAGTTACTACAGTGACAAGCACAGCATAAGAACCAATAGAGAATAGAATTGAATCTACACTGGGGAGTTTGTACTGGTGTAAACGTACCTGATATAGACAAGTCTTAAGTGCATCAAATAGATTAATGTATTCATCCTCACAACACTTAGGATGTCAGAAAATGCTACTACCCTCCACTTTCAAGATGGGGAAACCAAGGCACAGAGATTAAGTGACTCACCCAAGGTCAACCTGGCAGTCTACTGCAGAGCCAAAAGGTGAACCCAGTATGCTGAGTCCCAGTTCACTTCCTTAAGCACACCATCTCTCCATCTGTCCTAGAACACATTACAGCAGCCGAGATTAGGAGCATTCTAGCCCCCTCCTTCTGAGCACACACCATCTGCTGGGGCTGGGAGGATGGGTGAAGTAGAGCCAGCTATGCCACCTCTCTGCCTTTGAGGGAAGGCCCAATGCTGGGGATTTTCCCTGGTGGTGACATTGTGGCAATTCTGGCCCCTTTCCACTATCAGAGCAGCATAAACTCTGCATTGGCCCTAAAGGAGGAGAGAAAAATGAGTGAAAAAAGCAGCAGAATATAAAATAGGAGATGGGGAGTGTAATTATAACAACATTTAGCTGGAGGGGAAGGTTCTTTGTATGTTTATATTAACATTTGAGAACTCATTCACTCACTACAGGAGATTTAGTTCAATAAAGCTTCACAGGTTTGTCATAAAAATCCCTCGCCGTACCCCATGTACCGCTCCCCGCCCCCACCCCCCGCCAAGAGTGGTATAATTGCCTCATCCGTCTGACACCACACAATTTGTCAAATGATTCGCACATCTATATCAGAATGGCCCCTTAGCAGGTGAAAACATTTGTTGGAGCTATTAGTTGAATATGTACCACTACTGTGGGAGATAATGCTGGGTCCTGTCAAACCTCAGCGCCCCTTTAATTTCCACTGGCCATTTCAAAGCCAATTTGTGTTTGAAAAAAAGTTTGACAATTGTATTTCAGCAAATGTGAAGGAAAATGGGAGGAATGAAATAAGAGACACAGAAGAAAACAACACTTCTATATACTCAGTCAGAATTTAGTCATTTCCACAGCATGAAACATGTGGTGGGGAAGTACTACCAAAACATATAGAAATAAGTTTTTTGAGGTGGCAAATTTTAATTAAAATAATTCTGAAGGGCATTTTTCATCATCCCTTTGGGGTTGGAAGGACACACTATGGCCAGTATTTCACAACCCACAGGATGGAACTTGCACACATCTTCTGTTTCCATGTTGCCATCTTGCACTCGAGTAGCATATATGTCCTTGTTTCTAGTTTACTATTACTACCTTCCTACTACCCCTTGTTACCTCTCTTCTAAAATTCAAGGTTTCTAAGGAATCCCAGTCCTTCTCCTTTATTGGCCCACTTTTCTCTTCTGAATTCTTTTCCCACCACTTCATTTCCACACCCTCTCATGTGCCCAGATGGTAGTGTTCATCCATCCATCCTCCATAAATGCAAAAATAGGTCTGTTGTCTTTCAAATTATTGAGGGCCAGATTATCCACCCCTTTCTTGCTTTGCTGAGCAGTTACTCAGGATATGTCTGCACTACATACTGTACCCTGCTCTGGACATCCAAGCCCATGAACCTGCACTTGGCCAAGCTCACCTGCTAACATCCATGCTGCAGCAGTATGAATGCCTCACCGTCTCGGAGTGAGGTACAGCTCTGGAACAGTTGATGCACCTGATGTGTGCTGCAATAGCTGTGGATTCTCCACACAGAATCTGAAGCAGGGTCAGAAGCACAGACTAGTGGGATCTCATTGTCATGGGGTGTGAGATGACTAGCAGTAGGTCCAGAACTTTTGCATTAGGAAACACACCTTCGTGTAGTTGTGTGAGGAGCTTGCATCAAGTTCCCCGTGCCAAGAGACATACATGAGGGAGGCCATACCACTCTAGAAGTAGGCTGCTGTGGACATCTGGAAGCTGGCTACTACAGACCTCAAGTTAACTGTTAGCGCGGTGGAGCCTTGTGATGCAATTAGGACTGTGGTTTACCCAAAGATGGTGGGCAAAACTAATGTGCCCAAAATAACTGCTGGCTTTGTAAGAATAGGCTTCCCAAACTGCACCATGGCTACAAATGTGCCCACAGTTCGCGCTCTACAAGGAGCAAGCAACTATGTCAACTCTTTGGTCGGCCAAGGCCTACATAGCAATGGATGGAGTAGTAGCCTTTGTAGGATACTACTCCATTGCTATTAGGGATGTAAAAGGTTAAATGGTTAACCGGTAAGCATTAGGCTTACTGGACCTTACCCGTTAACCCCTGTGGCTGGCTGCGTCAGTGTGACCGGGGTGACCCTGAACGCAGTCGCGCCGGGCCGGGCAGGCTGGAATGGCCTTGGCCACACCGGCGGGACCCCAGCCCAGGCCAGTGGGCTGGAGTGGCCCCAGCCCCACTGACAGGGCCCCAGCTCTGGCTGCACTGTGCCGGCGGGTGGGCTGCAGCAGGCTGGCAGGGCCCTAGTTCTGGTGGGAGCCCTGCTGTCCCACACTGCCCCACTGCCGAAGTAAAATCAGTTAGGTTAAGCTGGTGGCTGGGTGCACATTTGGCAGATTCAAAGCAAGATGTTGCTGCCTTCAAAACTGTTTGGATACAAACGTGGCCAACACTGTCCATCTTATTGTGGCATGCTGCACACTGCACTATGTTTCCACGGTTTGGCGTGGACTCAAGTAGATCTCAGCTTACCAGTGAGAGAAAGGGGTTGACAAGCTGTAACCTGAATGTCATGGCGATCATAATACATGTTTTCTTTATTTAAACTGTGCTTTTAAATACACAGTTCAATACTCCCCTCCAGGTTAAAAGCGAAGAATAGTGTAAAAGATTATTCAAAAAGCGAACAAAAGTTACCCATACTTCAGGCTCATACAGAAAATAGCACAATATAATCTGGAAATATGGAAAAGAATATTGAATATATCAGATTAATTTACCATTGAAGTAGTTGGAGTGGTACATTCTGAATGCCAATACACTGCTTTTTGTTTAACAAGTTAAAGGGCTCTGTCATTCAAATGTTACAATGTATTGTGTAAGGGCATTTTGGGCTGAATAGTGTCGAGATGTATACCACAGTCAACCCCACAGGATACTAACTAGGGCAGAATTTAGCTATATTTTTTATAACATGCCCTTATTGTGATATCCAAGTGTCAAACAAATTCATTTAAGTAAACACAGAGTCCTGGGTTCTAACTCTCCCTAACAAAAACAGCAGCAGAACTTTTCAGTGTTTAAATATTCTACACGGGGCAAAACAAGTGCATTTTGTTAGTGTAATCTTCTTTTATTTTAGTTACTTTTTCACATATAACTTCATGTAAGCTACAAAAGTTGTGAAATGCAAAAATGGTAATAAAACAGCAAACTTAAAACAGTTTAGATAAAAAACAGGTGTATTTTCCCCCTAACAATGACCATTAAAAATGAACCACATTTTGATGGATTCATTCAATAAACATACCATACACTTTTCAAAATAAACAGAGAACAACATTAGAGAAACTAATACCATCAACAGCATGAAGTATTTAGTTGATTGATTTGTAAAGACAAATGAAATCTCTAGGCACAGTTTTAGGCATTATAGAGGACACAGAGGCAACAGGTTAGTGTGCACTGTTCTGTACAAAAATACAGTCTGAATAAATTACATTGCTAGCCATAAGATTAGACTTCACTTACCAGTTAGTTCATTGCATGTTTAATAATATACAGTTACATGCTAATCCATATATCATTCATATTTCAAACACATAGGTCTCTATATTTATGTCTTTAAAATTTACATGTTGAACTTACAAAAGCTAAATGTAGTTGTGCAAGAATTTCAAAAGAGTGGGTTGGTACTTGTCGCACCAGATAGTACACTTTAAGCTTAAAAAATAAAGATAACTAGCCCTGCTTGCAAGTTCACTATATATATTTGGAAGAGAAACAATGGGTTTATGGTGTGAAAAATTACCTTGCTAGTGAGGTAAAGCCAAATACAACTGAAATGATGAAGGCATGATGTAAGAATAATATATAAAAAATGATGTCTATTGTATATACACGCCAATAAAGGAGCGTTTTATTCTATGGGTAGAAAAAATATTTCAGCTTTACATTGTATTTACTTTTAGTTTGGTGCCAAAACATACAATATTTGGCAATCTTGGCCATGGTAGGGGAAAAAAACAGCAACATAGACTAAAATTAGGTTCCTAATCCCACACTTAGGCTACTAAATAAAAAGGACCCGATTCTGATAAGTTTCCCCACACACAAACCCCACTAGTTTTATTGAGTTTTAGGCCAGAAGGGACCATTAGATCATCTAAAGTGACCAATATAATACAGGCCATTACATTTCACTCAGATGCCTCTGAGTTAGACCAAAACATTTCAGTCCTCAGGAAACTAAACTTTGTCCCACAGGCGGAGAACAGAAGAGACCAAGGTGCCACCAATGCCCACAGCCCCTGCAATGGCAGTGAACTGATTATGTGATTATGTGCTGATCACCTGTAGATCTCATTATCTTCAAAGGAAGTTGCAGGTATTCAGAACCTCTGAAAAATCAGGCCCCAACTTTTAATGTCCAAGTATGGATATAGGATCCTAACTTTAGGCACTCAAGTTTGAAAAGGTTTTCCTAACGGCCTTTTATGTTATGAATTGTGTGTTTTCCAGTATATGTGGAACTTATGTGCCCACTGAATATGTTCTCTCTAGCTATACAGAATGAGAAAGAGGGAGTTTATTAAGATTAGTAGATATGATATAGGTCTAGCATTGTACGGCTTCCTTTCCTTGTACTAAGCAAAGTGCTGTGTAATTGTCAGCACCAAAGCACTATTTCCCCTAGAAAGGAATAGAGATCCACTCACAGTAGACTTCTTAAAATTAGCCTAATTCCCATTCCATCACACAATGTTCCTAATGCTGCTAAATAAGAGCAGTGTTATGTTGCAGTCCAGAAAGATTTGCAGTTAAAGCCAAGGCCTGGAATGTGGTTAAGTCACGCAGGAAAAAATGCAAAGTTCCAAATATTCTCAGTTGCCTGCGAGATAAAGTGAAAGGTGCTCTCCTCCTTTCCCTCATGCCCTTTTACCCTCATCCTTCAGCAGGCCACACAAAAACATTTAAGTGAAGCTATCATCTTGCTCTGTCATCCTAGTCTAGCTAATCATCACTGATCCAGGGAAGAGTGCTGATGCTGACTATTTCTCCTGTGATATTACACACTCTATCCCAGAGAGGCCTAGGTTTGTTAAGAACGGGGTATTTTGACAGAAATACTTTAAAAAACACAACAGGCTACAAGCAGGTTTATGCTTCTTCTATACCTATTGCTGAATTGCCTCTCTCTGTAAACTGTGGCGAGTACATTTAACAACATTAGGACCACATCCTATAGTAAGTACTTCTGCAATCCTTTTGCAGAACCAGCAATACATCAACCATACGAATGCATTTTTACAGCTTCAAAGTCCCTGTTCTTACAGAGGTCCAACTAGGATATATTTTAAATTTCTCCATTAACAAAAATAATTATTTCTAAAGTTGTATATTAGAACTGTATAAAAATATGTTCACAATTAATTCAAAGTACCCAAATAAGCAAATATTAAACAAAAATAAAAGTTATGCTGTGTAAGTCAATTTAAAAATTCCACCCTAGTTTAATTGGGTCTCATTTCATTTGTATAGCCTCTGGAAGTTTTAAGTGGGAAACATTCAGCAAGTAGTAATTAGACGGATGTCAATCAACCCTTTACACTCAGAGAAAAACAAATATCTGAGCTTACATACTGTAGTGATAACATTTTTATACTGTACATAACTAGATCTCAGCTATGTTCTTTCAATTAGAGACAGAAAGTAACTGGATTTTTAGAAAGTGGCAGTCTCTCTCTAATAAACAGCTTTTAAAAAAATAAATACTTTTAATAAGTACCAAGCAATTAGTTATTTTAGATTTAATCCAATTCCACCTCAAACTTATATGAACTTTTAGGTATTTCCCATCAAAACAGAGCATAAGGGCATACAGAGAGAGCAACTGATTTTAAGATGTTTATTTTGCATTACTGACCCAAAATGGAGATAGCAGTCCAAGACTCTGAAGAAGGCATACAAAGTTAGTGCTTTAACCACTGCGCTACAGCAAATATTACCATTTTGAGATGTAATGTGTTTCTTCCTCTGCATATATATATATATATATATATACACACACACACACACAAAGAAATGCCTTCTATAAAAATAGTTGGACTTGTTATTTATGCGTTTTTACTGCACAGTTTGGAAATTAAAAGGGCATGAAGACAAATGCAGCTCATATATGCATTTTATTTGCCTCAGGGAAATTCGAGGCCCTGTTACCCTTCACCCCACCCCACAATACTCAAAGCTGAGACAACTTCCAGCCACATAATTAGAAGCATATGTCTCCAGGTTTTGACTTCCCTTCAGGGATCTGCCACAGTTGGCAGGGAAGATGTGGATTGCCAATGCATAAACTGCTGTTGTTGTTTTTTCAGCAGACTGTCCAATGCAGACATTAGGAAAGTAATTGATCATTTACATTCATTGCCCCCAACACATGGTCATTTGCAACTAATTCCTCAAGAGCTTTTTCTAGCAAGTGACCAGGGCCCAACACCACTTATTGATGTAAGATGGCACCACCTGCTATCACGACATCTGAATCCGCCATGATATAAGGAAACTTCTAAATGGAGCTTATGCCAGCTGCTCCCCTGCAGGCGATGGCAGAAGCAGGCACTGCATTTTCATTCCAGCAATGTCTCTCGCAATGATTGCTGTAGGTAGATCTTTTGCTTGTTGTCAAGAAAAATGACATTAACATATCAGCAGCTTCCAACGTTTGCCTGTGTAAGCTCAGCAATCTTAATTTTCGCAGTTCTCTTAAATGGATGTAAAAGCTAGTTATAGTGTTTGCAGCCAAAAGGCAAAGGCTATTAAATCAACAGAGCAGACTGCTTGGTGCTCCACGAATATTCTAAAAAACAGCGAGTTAGAAAAGATGGAGTAATCCTTTTGTTATTTCTTTTCTTTTTCTCAAACTAAAGTGTACTAGTAGTAGTCTTCATAGATCTTAGGGTTCAGGCAATAAAGGAGGGCACCCCCAAATGAAAATATAGTTGCACCCCAAGCCAGGCCATAGCCCCAATTGAACTCATGGTATATTTTCAAGTTGACTGTCTCGATGAACTTGACTGGATAAAGGACTAGGCTGCACGCCTGAAGAACAACTGAAAGAGAAATTAACCAAAAGTCAAAAGAGGGTTTTACTTATTTACATAAAACACAACAAACATTACCAACACTCATATTAAAAATGCCTTTGATTACATGAACCTATTTGAACTAGCAGCGAAAGAAATAGCAGCTTATCGGTATAGAGAACAATTACATGAATTGGAAGAAATTTGGACCCCGCTTCTTGATACATTTGGGTAAAGAATGTTGAGATAGCTCAAGTAATACTAAACTTCCGTTCCGTCTTATCTCTCTGCTTTTCCCCTCCCTCTGTCCGTCCTCCAATCTCCTCCTTCCCTTTTTAAAAAAATTGTTACCCACACACACACTCCAACATGTTATTTCTCTGTAATACCATCTGATTTTGTATTGTTTGGTCTTGCAGCTTAACAAGTTTTAAAGTTGCATAACTGCGTAATTTAACTGGCTATCTTGTGAAATGTGAAGTATTTGGTAATATATACAAACAGCAAATCATTTACCTTTTTGTATTTTTTAAAAAATAATCATAAAAACACCTTTGGTCCAATTTTTATTTGTATATATTGCTCTATTTGTATGTAAAAATAAACTAACACAAATTTTATTTAATCCATAGAGCGTATAGCAACTCCAATACATTCCCCAGGAGATGAACAAATGTTATTGCTATTGTATAATTATGATTCTATTTGTTCCCTGGAGATTTAAAGAAGCAGCAATCTCTTCCCAATGTCCTTTTCACTACCTTTTTTTAGTCTGGAGTTTGGATTCTTTCTGTAATAAAACAAAAATGACTAATCTAATGGACACTACAAATAGAACACATCGAGGATGAGGAGGAATAAAGGAACCTGAAGAAATACAGTCCACACTCAACCAATATATTCTAAACAAGGAGTAATATGTGATATTAATTAATATGTCCAATTACAATATAATTCTTATGGAATTATGTAGACATCACCCACTGTAATCAGGATTAGTAATATTATATGGATTAACAAAGGAATTCATAAAGTTTTGTCACCTATCGTAAAGTCATAAAACTCTAATACGTGGAAAAATATTTGCTGCATACAGTAAATACAGAGAGGAAAAATATGTCTGGCTCTGGCTCAAAACTTATGAAACAGAGCAAATTCTAGGAAGCGAGATGCTTAAAAATCATTATTTTCTATTATACTGTTCCTGAGAGAGAGAGAAGATTTCATACAGCAAGAGGTATATGCTCCAAACACATTTGTAATGGAATTCAATAAACATGATAAATATTCTGTTGTATCCTAACCAGTTGTAATATGCTTACAGTGAGAGTGCATTGTGTGTGCGTGCATGGATGAAGAAGCTAATTTTCTATTTGGAGAGCTCAGTTTTATGAGGCCTGGTCTACACTAGGAGTTTATGTCGAATTTAGCAGCGTTAATTCGACTTAACCGTGCACCCATCCACACCAGGAAGCTAATTAGTTCGACCTAGAGGGCTCTTTAGTTCGATTTCTGTACTCCTCCCCGACGAGGGGAGTAGCGCTAAATTTGACATGGCCATGTCGAGTTAGGCTAGGTGTGGACGGAAATCGACCTTAGTAGCTCCGGGAGCTATCCCGCAGTGCACCACTCTGTTGACGCTCTGGACAGCAGTCCAAGCTTGGATGTTCTGATCAGCCACACAGGAAAAGCCCCGGGAAAATTTGAATTCCTTTTCCTGTCTGGCCACCTGTCTGGCCAGTTTGAATCTCATTTCCTGGTTGGACATCGGGGCGAGCTCAGCAGCACCGGCAACGATGCAGAGCTCTCCAGGAGAGGAGTCCATGCAATCTCTGAATAGAAAGAGGGCCCCAGCATGGACTGACCGGGAAGTCTTGGATCTGATCGGTGTGTGGGGCGAGGAGTCTGTGCTTTCGGAGCTGCGCTCCAAAAAACGGAATGCAAAGACCTACGAGAAGGTCTCCAAAGCCATGACAGACGGAGGATACAGCCGGGATGCAACACAGTGCCGCGTGAAAATCAAGGACCTGAGACAAGGCTACCACAAGACCAAAGCGGCAAACGGACGCTCCGGATCCCAGCCCCAGACATGCCGCTTCTACGAGGCACTGCATGCCATTCTCGGTGGGTCTGCCACAACTGCCCCACCAGTGACCGTGGACTCCGACGATGGGATAGTGTCGACGTCCAGTTCCTCAGCAATGTTCGTGGATGGGGAAGATGAGGAAGGGTTTCTGGAGGACGAGGCAGGCGACAGCGCTTACAGCGCTCTTTTCCCCGACAGCCAGGATCTCTTCATCACCCTCATGGAGATCCCCTACCAACCCTCCCTGGCCGTTAACCCGGACCCTGTATCAGGGAAAGGATCAGTCGGTAAGTGCTTTAAACATGTAAACTTTTATTATTAATGTAACAGGAATCTGAACTATGTGAAAAGGAGGTCTATATATATGGGGATAGAACAGAAATCCTCCTGGGAGATCTCCACAAAGCTCTCCTGGAGGTAATCGAAAAGCCTCCGCAGGAGGTTCCTGGGGAAAGCGGCCTTATTGGGTGCTCCGTGGTAGCACACCTTTCCGCGCCAGGCTTTCATGAGGTACTCAGGGAGCATTGCCTCCCCGAGCACGGCTGCATAGGCCCCTGGTTTGTGCCGGCTTTCACGCAGCATGCGCTCTCTATCTCCTTCAGTGACCGTCCTCAGGGTGATCTCGCTCGGAGACTCCTGCATCTAATTAGGGGAATTACTGTAATGTTACGCCTGGTCCAAAGTATTTTTAAAAAATCTCTGGACAGACGGCGTAGCAGAGACTCAGCACGCTGCTGCGTGACGAGCGTAACGGAAAGCCAAAGAATCAAATCGACGCTCATGGAGGGAGGGAGGGGGGACTGAGGACGCAAGCTATCCCACAGTTCCTGCAGTCTCCGAAAAGCATTTGCATTCTTGGCTGAGCTCCCAATACCTGTACGGTCAAATACATTGTCCGCGGCGGTTCAGGGCAAAGCTCGTCAATGTACCCCCCTCCCCCACCCCCAGAAGGAAAAGGAAAAAAAAATCGTCTCTTGACTCTTTTAAATGTGTACTGAATGCTGCTGGTAGACGCGATGCTGCGGCACTCTACTGTAGCATCCTCCCCACCCACCCCCCCGCCTCATGGGTGGCTGATGGTGCAATACGACTGGTACCCGTCCTCATCATCAGCCTTGTGGCAGATGGTGTAGTGCAGTAGGACTGCTATCCGTCCTCGTCATCAGCCCATAAGTAGACGGCCTGCTAACTGTCTTCATCATAGCAACAGGGGGCTGAGCTCCATCAGCCCCCGCCCTTCATGTGTAAAGAAAAGATTCTGTACTGCCTGGACTGTCATAGCAGCAGGATGCTGTTTTCCTCTCCCACACACTGCTTAATGTCCTGTCTGGACAATCATAGCAGCTGGAGGCTGCCTTCCCCTCATTTCATTTCCATAACAAGTCACTGTTTCTTATTCCTGCATTCCTTATTACTTCAGCACACAAATGGGGGGACACTACAACGGTAGCCCAGGAAGGCTGGGGGAGGAGGGAAGCAACAGGTGGGGTTGTTGCAGGGGCACCCCCAGTGAATGGCATGCAGCTTGTCATTCCTGCGGGATCTGACACGGAGCGGCTGTGCTCTCTAGTTCTCTGATACACTGCAACCCTAGTACAGTTGCCCCATATTCTAGGCAGGACTGATTCTATTTTTAGATGCCATAAAGGAGGGATTGACTCGGGGAGTCATTCCCAGTTTTGTCTTTTGCGCCCCCGGCTGATCTCGGCCAGGGGCACCTATGACAGCAGCAGAAGGTATAGTGCAGTAGGACTGTTAACCATCATCACCTTGCCAATTTACAATGGCATGGTAGATATTGCAATATGGCTGATAACCATCTCTGCTGTCATGCAAAAGCAAATGAATGCTGCTGTGTAGCGCTGCTGAATTGCCTCTGTCCCCGGCATCTAGTACACATACGGTGACAATGACAAAAGGCAAAACAGGCTCCATGGTTGCCACGCTATGGCGTCTGCCAGGCTAATCCAGGGAAAACGGGCTCGAAATGATTGTCTGCCGTTGCTTTCCCGGAGGAAGGAATGAGTGACTACATGTACCCAGAACCACCCGCGACAATGAAATTTGCACCATCAGGCACTGGGATCTCAACCCGGAATTCCAAGGGTCGGGGGACACTGCGATGGGGTGGAACAGGGGTAGAGTTTATGCTTTCCGGATTGCCTGCAGCAGGAGTGCGCACGAGATAGGTGCTGTGCATGCTTTTGTTCACAGACACAGACTAGACTGTGTTCATTGTTCGCAGAAATGTATCTTTGCAAGGAATTCACTCCCTTTTTCCCATCACACAGCTTCGACTGTCTCCAGACCTGCCACAGCATCCCCCTCACAGAGGCTGGCAAAGATTAGGCGGCGAAAGAAAAAGACACGGGACGAGATGTTCGCTGAACTTATGGGCCACTCCCGAGACGAGGCGGACCAGCAGAGCCAGTGGAGGGAGACCCTCTCTCTGTACCAGCGCTCACACAGCGAACGGAAGGAGAGGTGGCGTGAGGAAGACAAGCAGGCGACTCAAACACTGCTTGGACTAATGAGGGAGCAAACGGACACGCTCCGGCGCCTTGTGCATGTTCTGCAGGACCGCAGGCAGGAGGACAGAGCCCCCCTGCAGTGTATCTGCAACCGCCCTCCCCCGCCACAAAGTCCCATACCCCCCTCACCCAAAATAACCAGAAGGAGGGGCGCCAGGGGGCATTAAAACTGTCATTGCACCCCAGCAGAGTGCTCAAGTACCCAAAAGCTCTCATACCCTAAATTTTGAGACGTCCTTTCCTTCCCGCCTCACCCAAGCCCCCGTCCCAGTTTCATCCCCTAACTGGCTAGTTGATAATAAAAAATACTTTTCTGTTAATTACTGCTTCCGTCATGTTCTTTTAGAGGAGACTGTGTTTGAAGGGGGGGAAGGGGGTTGGTAATTGGACAGGACAGTCACCTTTACCAGGGTACAGACACGGGGGCAAGATCAGCAGCAGGTCACACACACAGTGCAGTCAGTAGGCACCCTGGTCGGTATGGGAGGTGGTTTCCAGGTTCTGTGTGGGTGGGGGGGTACGTGACTTTGTAGCGGGGGGAGGGCGATTACAGATCTTATGCAGCGGTCCTTGTCCTGGACCACAGAGCCACGAAGCAGAGGAATCTGTATCCGTCCTCCTCCGCCACAAGGTCACATAGCCCCCGCACACAGAGTCCCAAAAAGGAGGGATGGCAGGCTCTGTTGAAACAACCAGTCCGGCACTGCGGACCACTCTAGGAGCAGGAGCCTGTCATTCCTCGAGTTTAGAGGCGGTCTTTACATCACTGCACACCCTACCCAGCACAGTCTGCGTCCCAGTTTCAACCCTTTAACGCAAAGTCATTAATAAAGAAACCTTTGTTAAGTAACAATGGAACATGTATTTTATTTTTACACGTGTGTTGGAAGTGGGAGAAACAGGGTGAATGGGGTTTGTAACTGCAGAGGCTAGTCAACAGTAACTGGGTAAAGAAATAGGGGCAGGTTCAGCTTCTCTGTAAAGAAACTGAACAGTCACAGGTCACACTGCTCGCTGAGGAACCTAGGTTTCAAAGCCTCCCGGATGCACAGCGCTTCCCGCTGGGCTCTTCTAATCGCATGGGTGTCAGGCTGAGCGTAATCAGCAGCCAGGCAATTTGCCTCAACCTCCCATCCCGCCATAAAGGTCTCCCCCTTGCTCTCACTGAGACTGTGGAGCACACAGCAAGCTGCAATAACAATGGGGATATTGGTTTCGCTGAGATCCGAGCCAGTCAGTAAACTTCGCCATCTCCCCTTGAGACGTCCGAAAGCACACTCCACCACCATTCTGCACTTGCTCAGCCGGTAGTTGAAGAGCTCCTTGTCACTGTCCAAGGCGCCTGTATAGGGCTTCATGAGCCAGGGCATTAGCGGATAGGCTGGGTCCCCGAGGATCACTATAGGCATCTGCACATCCCCAACAGTTATTTTGTGGTCTGGGAAGATACTACCTTCCTGCAGGCGTCTAAACAGACCAGAGTTCCTGAAAACAGAGTTCCTGGAACCTTGCCCAGTCACCCGACGTTGATGTTGGTAAAACGTCCCCTATGGTCCACCAGTGCTTGCAGCACCATTGAAAAGTAGCCCGATTTCTCAGCAGCTGACTGTGGAAGAGGTGGATGATAAGGTGCGAAGAGTTGACAACGGCCATAACTGCAGCGGGCTCCATGCTCGCAGTGCTGTGGCGTCCGCGCTGTCACTGACCAGAAAAGTGCACGAACAGATTGCCCGCAGGCGCTTTCAGGGAGGGAGGGCGGGCGGGACTGACGGTTCAATGATGACAGTTACCCAAAACCACCCTTGACACATTTTTTCCCCCAGCAGGCATTGGGGGCTCTACCCAGCATTCCAATGGGCAGCGGGGACTGCGGGAATTGTGGGATAGCTTCCCACAGTGCACCGCTTCCAAAGTCGACGCTGGCCCCGTTAGTGTGGACTCACAAAGTTGAATTAGTGTCCTTAGTGTGGATACACAAATTCGATTTTGTAAGGTCGATTCCACAAATTCGACTTAAGTTGAATCGAACTACTCTTGTAGTGTAGACATACCCTAAGGGTCCATTCTTCCCTAATGCAGGTACATAACTACCATTAGCATAATTGGGATAAACAGTTATTGGGTTCACTACAAGGACAAGTGGGTGACATTTAATGGCCTGTATTATGCAGGAGGTGAGACCAGATGATTTAATCGTCCCTTCTGGCCTTAAACTCTATGAACTGCATGTGCACAAGAAGAGAAAAGACACCACAGCAATGTGATTTCCAGCCTTTTCTCATCCTAAATACACAGTGTGCCCCTGATCTCATGAACATTTAAGCAGATGATTAACTTTGTGCACAGGAGCATCCCATGATTTCAGTGGGACTATTCACAACCACAATGATAAGCACATGCTTAAGTAATTGCAGAATTGGGGCATATATTGTTGAAAGCACAGTTATCTGATATGATAGATTTTTTAAAACAAATAAATATATTAAATGTAATAAAAATAAGAAAGCTATTTAGAGATAATTCTCTATGAGCCCAGTGCCAGATTAAAATTACACTGGAAAAAAAATGACTATTCTGAATTACAGAATTCTGTCTGAAATTACATTGCAAAATTATAATAAAATGAAATACATCTTAATTGTATTACCCTGGTGTTTAAACATTTATTGCACAAAAAATCATTTTAATTTTGCTTTTTATATCCTCCCTGTGCACTCTTTTCCTCTTTTAAGTAAATGGCTTTAGTGCTACCAACAGATGCCAATTTGACTGCACTAGAGACTAAAGCCCTCAGTTTACTGACAGAACAGGAACTGCAACAATAATAGTGCAAAACTGTCCTGCCAATGCATCTCAACCCAACACTGTCTCATAGTCTGACTTCCTGCACATTGCAGGCCACAGAATCTCACCCACGCACTCCTGTAATAAACCTATAACCTCTGGCTGAGTTACTCAAGCCCTTAAATCATGATTTTAAAGATGTCAAGTTACAAAGAATCAATCATTTACTCTAGTTCAAACTAGCAAATGATGCATGCCCCATGCTGAAGAGGAAGGTGAAAAATCCCCAGAATCCCTGTCCATCTGATCTGGGAGAAAATTCCTTCCTAACCCCAAATGCAGTGATCAGTTAGACCCTATGCATGTCAGCAAGGCCCACCAGCCAGACACCTGGGAAAGAATTCTCCTTGGTAAAGCAGAGCCCTCCTCATCTACTGTCGCATCTCCAGCCATTGGAGATATTTGCTACTAGCAGTCACAGCCGGGCCACATGCCATGGTAGGCAATCTCATCATAGCATCCCTTCCATAAACTTATCAAGCTCAGTCTTGAAACCAGTTAGGATTTTTTGCCCCCATTGCTCTCCTGGGAAGGCTGTTCCAGAACTTCACTCCTCTGATGGTTAGAAACCTTCATCTAATTTCAAGCCTAAAACTTGTTGATGGCCAGTTTATATCCATTTGTTCTTCTGTCAACATTGGTGCTTAACTTAAATAACTCTTCTTCCTCCATGGTATTTACAGAGAGCAATCATATCTCCTCTCGGCCTTTGTTAGGTTAAACTAAACAAGGCAAATTCCTCAAGCCTTCTCTTGTAAGGTAAGTTTTCCATTCCTCTGATCATCCTAGTAACCCATCTCTGCACCTGTTCCAGTTTGAATTAATCTTTCTTAAACATGGGCGATCAGAATTGCACACACTATTCCAGATGTGGTCTCACCAGTGCCTTGTATAATGATACTAACACTTCCCTGTCTACTGGAAATACCTCACCTCATGTATCCTAGGATTGCATTGCCTTTTTTTACAGCCACATCACATTGGTGGCTCATAGTCATTTTGTGATCAACTAATACACCCAGGTCTTTCACCTCCTTTGTCGCTTCCAACTGACAAATCACCAGATTATAGCAAAAATTCTTGTTGTTAGTCCCTAAATACGTGACCTTGAATTTACACTATTAAATTTCATTCCATTTTTATTACTCCAATTTATAAGCTCATGCAGATCATCTTGTTTGATATTCTGGTTCTCCTCCGTATTGGCTATACCTCCCAACTTTGTGTCATTCGCAAATTTTATTAGCACACTCCCACTTCTTGTGCCAAGGTCATGAATGAAAATGTTAAATAAGATTGGTCCCAAGACCAATCCCTGAGGAACTCCACTAGTAACCTTCCTTCAGCCTGAAAGTTCCCCTTTCAGTCTGACACATTGTAGTCTCCCCTTTAACCACTTGCTTATGAACCTTTCAGTTTTTGTACTGATCCCCATCTTCTCCAATTTAACTAATCATTTCCTATGTGGAACAGTATCAAATGCCTTATTGAAATCCAGGTAGATTAGATGTACTGCATGTCTTGCCTAAAAAAAAAAAAAAAAACCAGTTATCTTTTCAAAGAAAGATCAGGTTGGCCTGGCACGATCTACCATTTGTAAAACCATGCTGTATTTTATCCCAGTTACCATTTACCTCTATGTCCTTAACTACTTTGTCTTTCAAAATTTGTTCCAAGCCCTTGCATATATCCTAGGTCAAACTAACAGGCCTGTGGTTTCCTGGGTCAACTTTTTTTCCCCTTTCTAAAATATAGCAACTATATTTGCAATTCTCCATTTACAGATTCATTAAAAATCCTTGCTATTGGGCTTGCAATTTCATGTGCCAGTTCCTTTAATAATCTTGGATGGAGATTATCTGGGCCCCCAATTTGGTTTCATGGAGCTGTTTGAGTTTGACTTCCACCTCGAATGTGGAAATTTCTACCTCCATATCTTCATTTCCATTAGCCACCCTGTCACTACCACTTAACTCCTCATTACCCATATTAAAAAGTAAGGTAAAGTATTAGTTTAGGTGTTGGGCCATGCCTAGATTATCTTTAATTTCCACCCCATCCTCAGTGCTTAGTGATCTCATTTCTTGTGATCTCATTCCCACTTGTTTCCTTGTTTTCTTTTTATTTATATGGCTAAAGAATCTTTTACTATGGTTTTAATTTTGTTAGCTAAGTCCAAGTCAGCTTACCTTTGGCAGTTCTCACTTTTCCCCTACATCTTCTGACCTCCAAGAGGGAGCTTTCCTTACGGAGCCTTCCCACCTTCCATTCCTTGTAGGCTTTCTGCTTTCTCTTAATCACTTGTTTGAGATGTTCTCTCATCCAGTTTGGTCTGCAACCCCTCCCTATGAACTTTCCCCCCTGATTGGGATGCAATTTTCAGATAGTTTCTGCAACTTTGACTTAAAGTAATTCCAAGCCTTCTCCGCATTCAGTTCCTTGACTTCTTTGGCCCAGTCCACTTCCCTAACTAATTCCCTTAATTTTTTTTTAAAGTTAGCTCTTTTGAAAACGAGGGCCCTTGTTGCAGATCTGTTTTTGTTTATCCTTCCATTTAGTTTAAACTGAATTAGCTCATGATCACTCAAACCAAGGCTGTCCTCTACAATCAGTTCTTCTATGAGGCCCTTACTACTCACTAACACCAAATCTAAATTGGCATCACCTCTTGTTGGTTCAGTGACTATTTGGTGAAGAAATCTGTTAGCCATCACATTTCAGGAATATCTGGGCCTTACTATTATTAGAAGCACTTTTCCTCCAATCTATATTTGGAAAATTAAAACCTCCCATAATCTTACAATTCCCAGTAATATTTATTTCATTAAATTATTAAAGAGGTCTCTATTCATAGCCAAAATGGATCCCGGGGTCTGTAGCAGACCCCAAGTACTAACCCAGTGGAATCCCACTGAATATCACCTGAGTCTCCATTTTTAATGCATCTTCCCCATCCTGGCATAGTCTCCTTTGATGCATTCCAGCGAGAATCCAGTTGTGTCATTTGTTCTCACATGAAGGACAATCAGTGGATTATTTCCTGCTCCCATATCTTAGCTCCCAGCAGACAGCACACCTTTCTGTTCTCCAGATCAGCTCCGGTGACAGGTCCCTCTGTCCTTCTTAGTAGGATGTCCCCAATCACATAGACCTGCCCCTTCCTGATGGTTGCAATTCTCTGGCCTTCCTCCTTCTGTTCTCTCTGGCTGCAAGTCCTCATATCTTTTGTTCTCTCCTGCAACCTTCCACGAGTCATCCTCTATACTCCTGGGGCTCTGAACTCCGGCTATCTCCATCGACTTTTCCCCTCTTCTTGTAGAACTAGCTGCTCTTTTCTTCCTTGCCCTCCCACCTTCTGTTACTGCCTGTTGTGCCCCTTCATTTTCCAACTCAGCAAACTTGTTCCTGAGATTTATTTCTCCTTCAGTAGCCAGTCTTTTCCTCTGGCTGGTTCTTGTAATCACATGCTTTCACTGGCCGCTTTCCTCATCCAGCAATCTACTCTCACAGTTCTCCAGTCAAGCTTGAATCTGCCAGTCCTGAGTTTTCCCTTCAGCCTCCTCTCGTCTTCCAGCAATCATCAACTTAAATCCCCTTCAAAACTCAACCCTATTTTCTACCTGCAAATCCAAACCTCAGCTCTTCGCTACCACCATCTCGATCAGGCAGCATGTCATACAAACAAAGCACTTTTCAGGTACTGCTCCAGGATAACGTGAATGCCACAGCTTCCACATCCAGTCATCTTCATTGTCTCTTCCATTCCTCGAGTCACTACCACTGCTGCTTCTGTAGCTGTGACAGGCTTCCCTCCTCAGCTCCTATCAAGGAACCACCCCTCCTCCACCCCCACATCCTCCCACCACAACCACACAGTCCCTCCCCAAAACTCCCTTTACAAACTCCCATTCAAACTCCCCTGTTTCCAGCTGTTTGCTGACTCCTGTGCTACTGCTGCTGTGTTGCCAATGTGTCTCAGATGCAACAGAGCAGGGGTTCCCAACGCGGTGCATCTAAATGCGCCCGCGTCCTGGCCAGCGGTGGAGCATCTGTTGAAATGCCGCCGAAACGCCGCAGAAATTCTGCAGCAACGCCTCTCGATGACGCCACTTGCCGCTGAAAAGCGACGTCATCGAGACGCGTCACTGTCGAAACGCTGAAGAAATTCGGCGGCATTTCAGCGGATGCTCCACTGCCGCCACGGGCGCCAGACGAAAAGGTTGGGACCACTGCAACAGAGAGTTCACTAGTAAGAGGGGTTTTCTTGGCCAATCAGTCTTTGGCCTCTCTCTCTCTCTCTGGCCACTGTGGATACAGGTTTCAGTGACATGGATGCCCATCCACTAGGGATTGTTCTGGGGCCACCAGCTATCAACAGTAAAGATCTTCTGTTTAGGGCGATCACCTTTTCAAAAGGCAAAAGTGGAACACATAAAGGAGCCACACCCCCTCCCTGGCCCCGCCCCCTTCTCTTCTTCCCCAGGGCCCCACCCCCAGCTAGTCCAGAAGCCATTGGGGAATGGTGCTGGGGGCCCAACAATAACTCTCAGCCGATGTCCCCCCCCAACCCCCGCCCACACACAGGATATGCCTCACAGGGCAGGTAGAGAGTCCAGGGCTACCCACAGTGGCCCGGGATTCCTGGGCTGCTCTTACTACTGCCTGGCTCCAGCTTATGGCCTGGCAAGGAGGAGCTAAGGCTCACCTCTGCTCTCCTACATTGGGAGGAGGCTGGCACCGCATTTCTGGACTATCCCACACAATTCAAGATGGGTAGTCACCCTATTTCTGTTGCTCCCAAACCACTGGAATGTTGTACAGACAGAACAGTCCATGCATATAGATCCAATTGCTAGATCTGGTCCTTAATCGAAAGCACCAAAAGAAATAAAAGATCCACACTATTCCTTAAACCAACTGGTCTCTCAACATTTAGGACTTGATCGTGATACTGCTACTTACACTGAGTTATTATCTAGGCTACACTGAAGGCAATGAGAGCATGAGTGAAGTATGGTACTCCACAGCATGAGCAGAATTATCACAATCATGCCCTTAGCTTTTAAAAGAAAACTATTTCTCACTCTTCTCACGTTTGCTATTCTTGGGTCTAATTCAAATCTCTTACTTGTTTTAAACTGGTGTAACTTTATTAAGTTGCCTTGATTAGTTCTTCTGGGAGTTAAACATCAGGCCCCATGGCTACAACTTGAAAAATAGCAGCTTAAAGGTAGGTTCGTAAATCCATAGTCAGACCATGAAACAAGTGGCCTAATTTGGAGAAGTGCTGAGCATTAAGCAGCTCCCTCTGACTTTGGTTGTCACTAGCTGTGTTTCCAGGTGGTTGTTGCTGCTCTCTTGATTTAAGGACTGTCTTGGTGTACGAGTTTGGTAGGTTTCACTAAGTTTACAATCAGTACACTTAGGAAAGTTTCTGTTGTGACTAACAGGCCTCAAATCCAGGTCCACAAGGATTACAAGAGCAGCCACACTTTCGCCCTCCACCTGGTGCCTTCCGACAACTTCTGATCCAGGACCCACAAAGCCCAGCCCCAGTTAGAGATAGACATCCCATTGGCAGAGTCCCAGAGCAGCCAATTGGCCCGCTGACCTCACATAAGCCAGCAACAGGAACAGGCAGCTATATGAACAACTGAAATCCATCCTGCTCTTGTTTCCCTGGTCTGACTTCCTGGTATCCTGACCTGGCCTAACCATGGTTACCGATTTGTGGCACTGATCCTCAGTTTGTCTCCTGCTTCTGATCTTACAGTCAGCTTATTCCTAATTGTGGACTCCAGCTCTGACCACTAGGTCTGGCTGCCCACAACCTGGTCCTGATAGTTTCTACTAAGCAGAAAGATTTTACCAGTATGAGAGACAGTTCTGTACGCAGGATAGGAAATGCTGCTGAAATTAGTAAAAAGCTTTCAACTGGCATGACACAAGGTTTGCGAGCACATTTTAACTGATGACTTCTGCATATGCCAGCTACACACACAAGCTGCTAATTGCACTCCCTAACACAATTTTAATGTTATGGCTACCCAATGTTAAATCTTTACATTCCACACAATTGAAATAAATGTATTAGTTAAGAACTGAAACAACATTTGAATGGAATTACTTTCAGAAATTCACAACCAATATGCAGTTACATGAAGTTATCAGATTATAGGTTACTAAAAAGAACATTAGATCCTGAATCCCATATTCAGATACGAGTAAGGACCAGGACCTCAAGAAATAGAAGAGACAGATCTGATGCAATGAAAGGGCAGGGGAGAGTAAAATAAATCAAATGTGTCAGATTAAACTGATTTGTTTTACAAATTTGGAAAACAAACACTAAAATGCCTTAATAATATGGTTACTGCATTGCATCCTTATAGGTCAAAGTTAAAGTTGTTTGAGTGCTTTAACCATGCATTTCTATACCTTAATGTTTGGGTTTCTTTTAAGCTTAACCTTAACTTAAATTTTCTGGGTTTTACTAATTTGTTTTGGGATAATTGCAATTTCCCAATAACAGTTTTTATCCTTAAGTTACTGATATGTATTCTCATCCTGCACTCCATTTTAAAATAGTTTTCTGTCTGGGAATACACATGTATAAGAGTTGTTTCATCACTGAAACACATCATCATTGTGGTGAAAGGCCCCAGCAAGCCAACAGCATGCTGTGCAACAGGGTAAGAAGGAAAATTTTGACCAACGACACCTGTGAAAACTCACACTCTTACAAAGGAACTTTATACTCAGATTTAGGAGAGCATTTTTTTTTCCAGAAAAGCCGCTGAACACATTTAGCTTTTGAACACATTTTGAAGTCCCACTGAAATTAATGAACAGTTCTGAAGAGGTATGGACTTATGCATGTGCTTTAGCCCTTTTCCTGAACTGGGCCTCAAACTGAGTCATCTGGATATTGGTTTTTAAGGAGGACACACACACACACACACACACACACACACACAGAGGAAACTGCACGGAAGTCAATGTATAGGCCTTGCAAAGAAAGAGATGAACTGATCCCACTGGAACTGAAACCTGTTGTTAAAGGGGCTGCATCTACATTCTTTTTTTTTCCTTAAGATTTTTTACTATTGCTACTACTGATCCAAATGGGAGCACTTGTGTAGACTGATCATTGTTGTTGAAACCACTGTATTGTGTACCCTGCGGCTGCTTCTTGCTAGCTCCCTCACCATTGTTCGCGCCTTTGCAGCTACATAGGTGGATAGCAACAGTTGGAAGTGTTAAGAACTGTCTAATGGAGACAAATTAAGAACACTGTCTAATGGAGGCCAGGCACATTAAACCCGATGCTTACCACTACTTAACCATCCCCTTTTCAGCTGAATTTAAAGGGCCTGCATTTATGTACCCTTGTTTATGCCTGTATACACACTAAGCTTTCAAAGGTGCCGATTCGTTCATTAGCCCAAGGGGGAAAAAAACAGCTTAAAATAAACTCTTGCTACTCAAAGTGTGCTAGTCCTTGTTACAAACTGAAATATTCAAGTTCAGAACAGTGCAGGGCTTGTTTTTATGAAGTATTCTACTGCACTTCAAAAGACTTCTTTCCTGGAAGTTGCATTTGAACCAGCATTTTATATAGCACTATATATGCAGAACACCACTTCTGAAAATAGGAAAAAAGTAATCCACTAGCTTTTTTCATCTTGATCAAAAAATTTTATAAGAAGATTTTGTTGAACAACAATCAGTGCAGCCTTCTATTTGGGAAATGTTTATGAAAATGGAGGTACTTCTATGTAAATATACTTCTTCTCACCTGCCCACCCCCCCACACGCACTGCTAGGTGCTATAATTTCAAAGATTAGCACACATGCAAGATATAGATATGAAACAACTAAGAACAAAGTCAACCAAATCCTGTGCATCATGCCCTTATAGTCACTAGATTTGGATTCTAATGAGCTGATAAGGGAAGTGAATTTCAAAGACATGGGCACTCGGATAGGGAGCGTGTGCCCAGCTCTCTGTCATGAAGTGTTGAAATCCAGTCTCTGAAAGCAAGCATTTCCTAACTGATCTCCACTGCTTTGGAATTGTATAAAGCAAGAGAGAAGGGTCTCTCAGCTAGAACTGGCCCCAAACAGTCTGAACAGGGCTTTAGGGTACTATTCAGGGTTTTGGTGGTGGCCTTTAAAGAAAATTCCTGTCATAGTCCTAAAACTCATCAAAGGGGTGGGATTTCCTGCCAGCTCCCTAGCCAACCATTGTCTGGGAGCAGAAGGCTGACCCTATGTCTTGCTGCCCAATCTCCTCGCACCTGAATACATGCTGCCATGTGAGTGGCTGGATGTGAGTGGCTCTGCTAATCAACTGCACAGCACTTCAATCAGTCCTGAGCGGATGCCCCAGCACACAGCTTAGAGGAAATATAGGCCCTGACACCTTGACATCAGTCCCTCAGTCATAAGGGCACTTGGACTGTGTGTTTGCTGATAAAAGGTGCTGCAGTGATTTCAGGGTGAATTCCTGTCTCTCTAAAGGTTGTAGGATCGGTCTCTGCCCCAAATCTAGCAGTAAGAGTTTGGAAAAAGTAGTTACCAAAGACGGGAGCCCCTACCAGAGAGTGTATCTCAAAATACAAATGAAATATACATTATTCTAAAACTAGATCATGCTTAAATACTCACAACTAACTCATGCCCTACTATGGAAACCCCTTTGGGGTCACTCTTCAAGTTTCAGTGTGTAAAGCTTCTGACACATCCTGCAAACAGGGGGCAGCATTTGCCTGATCACTTTATTAGTAGTTTCTTATATTGCGCAGTGCTCAAAAGCCACTATCTGGATGAGAGCTCCATTATTATAGGTGCTGCATGCAGGAAGAGACAGCCTTTGCCCTCAAGAGCATACAAACTAAAAGGCCAAGACATACCAAGGGTAGCGGGATATACAAACAAGCAAAGTGATCAGGTGATGATTGACTAGCATCTTGTTTGCTTCACAGTGTTTTGTAGGGGAGGGGCTTGTTTTTGTTTTTATTTTTTTAAAATATAACTTGTCCTCAATTGCTCCTCTACTTACCCATTGTTAATTTCAAATGTGTACTAAAATGTAAACTATCCCTATATGCTGTTCTAGTTAACCTTCTGCCCTGTGTTGGCCCACTCTCAATAATTAGCCAGGGTTGCTTCACTACCTGTTGTGCCTCTGCCTTCCTACTCCCCAAGTATCCTACTACACAGGGCTGCCCTGGTGGGGCGCAAGTGGGGCAATTTGCCCCAGGCCCTGGGCCCCACAGGGGCCCCCACGAGAATATAGTATTCTATAGTATTGCAACTTTTTTTTATGGAAGGGGCCCCCGAAATTGCTTTACCCCAGGCCCCCTGAATCCTCTGGGCAGCCCTGCTACTACACACACACATACTAGCTAAGGCCTTTTGCTAGGAGAAAAAAATAAAAGTGGTAGCCAATCACAAAAGCCCTCAACAATTGTCCAGAATCTAATGTCTCTGGAGGCCACTCTCACCATGTGACATGGGGTGGGCTGATTCTCATCCTTGCACATTCTCATCTGCCCTGATCACACACAGTCTGTGGCTCTAGGCACTTCTTTTGTTCCACCTGGAGTAGATATCTCCATCTGAAGGGAAGGGGAATAAATTCTTAAGCACAATCACGCAGGTTCCTGGAGCTGGGACCCTACAACCTCCAAAATATTCTGAAATCCACAAAGACAATCTGAATCTAGAGACATCTACATGGAGGGCAAATGCCTCTGTGCTCCAGCTTAGATGTCCCCAATTGCATCACAGGTCTCGCAGGTGATGCCTGGCCCCTGTCCAACTCCAAAGATAGTTGACAGAAGAGCTGTGACCCTTAGGAACAAATGACAACATCAGCATTAAATCCCAAAACTATTCCCCACAGATTTGCCAGGCAACGTTGCACAGGCAGCTCTTCTTGGCCTCACCATATCCCTCCCTTCAACACATTTTGGGCCATGGCTCTTAAACACAAACAACCTAGGGTAAAGGAAACAGGTAAATTATCTTCCACATGGTAGAGCATTAATATAGTCATGCTGTTGTAGGTAAGTGTGAAGGGCAGGATTTGTTGTAATAAACAAGCAAATTTATTTTAATCCCAGTGGAAAACATTGGGATTCTTTCTCCAGCTCTCTCTGAAAAGAGAAAGCAAGGCTTTTATAAAAAAAAAAAAGAAAAAGCTACAAATTTAATAATATATTAATTAAGCAATAAGTCATGATAGGCAGTATATTTCTGGGCAATTACTGCACAGTATTAAGAGACATGGAGTCAAAGGCCAAATGAGAAACCACCAGAGAAGTACAATAATCCCATTTCCCTAGAAATTAACTGCCTGGAGTGTTTCATAATGTTATGGTTGAAGGTGAGTTTAAAAAAAAAAAAAAGAGACTAGTGCATTCATTTAGTGGACATGCATCAGTTAATTCACACAGATCAAAGAGATCCATTTCTACTCAAGATTTCTGAACCCATTTTGCATTTTCTCAGGAAAAGCAAATGAGACAGAAAACAGTAATATTACATGCATGCATAAAAGTATGTCCCTATCCCTGCTAAATTGCAGCAGGCCAACTGTATTAATACATACAGCAGGGGGCAGCAGGATCCTTCCCCAGAGTTTTGTTTCAGCTCTAAATACCCTTCAAATTCTGAAAGCCTATCTTTTCATATCCTTGAAAATGGCTTTTTTTAAATCCATCTAGCAGACTAGATGTATGTGTCAGTCTCTTCATTATGGGCTATCAGAGAGGCTTAATCTGTTGGCTCCAGCACAGATATGATTGACAGGATGAACGGAAGCCATGCTTGATGGATCTCCCGGGGCGGGGGGGGGGGGGCGAAAGGGGGGGGAATATATCGTTTCCTGGCCAAGCCGAAAAACACCAGAATGTATAATAGGACAGGATTTGGTATGGCAAGTATATACTGTATTACAGAATTCTTGGGGCCTATTTGTTTTTAAAGGTCTTTAAGGTCTCCCTTTATCTCTGCATAAATTGTTCCACTTTGGTGCTTTGAAAAATCAAAGAAGAGCTTTACAGTATATGACAACCATTAAAATTAATGACTAAGAGTTAACCAATTAAATTAATTCCTCTGGTGGCGCAGGAGCAGAAACAAACACCTTTAAAATTTAATCCTATTTATTTTCATCCTTATGGCTTCAAGGGTTCATTCACCCTTACAAATTGATTGTTCAATCTCAAATTTTAAAAAAGAACATGAAAACTTATCAGAATGGGCTTCAAGAAGAATAAAGGGGGACATGAAGCAACTCAAAAATAACCTACTCAAAAAGCTGATACTTTTGAGTTATTGCCTGCAGTCCCTCATGCAGCAGGTACTTCAGACAATAATTATTTGTTTGCATTGGATTTAGAAGCTGCAAGAGTGCAAATGTAAAAATTATTGACCTGTTACAAAATTGATATCCCAAAAATGCTTAATACTATTTAGCATAAGACAAACTAAATGTCTCTGAACTATTATGACTACAGTGGACATGTACTGCATGAAAGTGAAGCTGTGCTCATAACATTTTAAACACAGTTCTGGACATGATTAGTTTATTTACCTGCTGCAAAGAGCATGACTGCGAGTGGTCTGTAGAACCGCCTCCGAGAACCCACACAGATCGAGATCAAACCAATCAGGAAAGCTATGAGAATGATCGTAGCACCGCCCAGAAGCAAAGCGAGAGTCGCTATCTGCCAGTCTAGAAAGAGAAAGAAATAAAAACAATTGCAGCAAAACAACAAACACTTCCCCTACAAAGGAAAAGAGAACTATGAAGGGTACAGAGCATATCAAGACCTGAGGAAACTCACAACCATTTTTTTTTTAAATAAGTGCAAATCCTTCAGGAGTTTTTAAATGCTTCATATGATAGATACAAGTTAAAAGGCAAATCCTGCAATCCTTTCTCAAGATTCAGCTGGGGGTTTTGCCTGAGTAACAACTGCAGGAGTTGAGTCTTTGGCTTTGTCCAGCTTAGGAAGAGAGGACAAGGTTCGGTCAGGATTAGTTAACATGTGTTAGCTTAGTCCACTCTAAATCACAGCTTTCCCCAGTATTAACCTTTATTCTCCATTATTCTACATGTCCTCTGGAATGGTGGTTGAAGCATGATGGGACATATGAATCTTTAGCGCATCTATCATGTAAATATCTTGCGACGCTGGCAACAACAGTGCCATGAGAACACCTGTACTCACTTTCAGGTGACATTGTGAACAAGAAGGGGGCAGCATTATCTCCTGCAAATGTAAACAAACGTGTTTGTCTGAGCAACTAGCTGAACAAGAAATAGGACTGAGCAGAATTGTAGGCTCTAAAGTTTTACATTGTTTTATTTTTGAATGCGGGGGGGGAGGGGTTGTACAGAATTCTACATGTGTAAGTTCAACTTTCATGATAAAGAGATTGCACTACAGAACTTGTATTAGGTGAATTGAAAAATTCTATTTTGTTTTTACAGTACAAATATTTGTAATAAAAAATATAAAGTGCACACTGTACTCTTCGTATTCTGTGTTATAATTGAAATCAATATACTTGAAAATGTAGAAAACATTGAAAATATTTAAATAAATGGTATTCTATTATTGTTTAACAGTGCGATTAATCACAACTTTTTTAATCACTTGACAGCCCTAGTTAATACCTTGACTGGAAAGGGTCAAGGCTGACCCTCATGAGGAGCATTGTGGGGTCTGATCACCCATTTATGAGTATGAAATGGGAAGTGCCGTAGCCACACACAAAAAAAAAAATCTTGAAGGAAAAAAAAAAAAAGACACATTCAATAACCTGAATCATGAGACTCAGAGGAAGGAGGGAGATATTACAAGCAAGAATTCATTTTGTACTAAAAACACGGATAAATCCAGAAACTTCCCAGTGCCACAGTAATGACTGTAATAAGCAAAATGGGCCAATTCCTAAAGTCCTTACTCTAGACGCAAATCCTTACTTTGGCAAAACTCCCAATGAAGTCAATGGGAGTTTCGCTTAGATATAACTGCAGGAACTGGCCCAGTGATAATTCACAATCAGCTTGGCAGTCTGGAATCACGCATTTCTGTACACTGTAAAATCCACCCCTATGCAGAGGGCCATACAATCCTAATTTGAGGGTTTAATCCAAAATTGAGGGGGCCTTGTGCTGACCACCTGTAAAGAAGCAGATTTCAACCTTAGTCCCATTGCAACAATGTGGATCAAGCAAGAGGATCATAGCAACAACTGCAGTCATTCCGAACTAGAAAAGAGATAATCACCAACACAAATCCCTACAATGAGTTTGTGGGGAGAGAAAGAGCTATGGATACTTTGGATGTCTCACTGTCTGGCACATCTAGCGCTGATATTTCACTTGGAATAGAATAGCAAAGTGTCTGACTATTAACTTTGTACCGAAGAACTGATTTAGGACCTCATTCTCAGCATGGGTTTAGAGATCAAACTTTACCAGAATAAGATCAAATCAAGAAGCATAAATTGCCCAGAACCCTTACATGTATTTTTAAAGGCAAGCAAGTAAAATATGTTCAAAATTAAGCACATTTTGGTTTCAACAACTAGTTAGAAGGACTCCTACGGTATGGATGATGGATGAAAGAAATGAAGAGGAAGCTGTGAAAAAGGAAGTTTGTGAATGCATTTCTAAATGAAAACAGTATTGTTTTTTGAAAAGCCATATTTGTGCATGTATATGTTTTATTGTCATGCTACTTAAATGTTTATGCATATATTTTGTCATTTTAATTACTGAAAAATGCCCAAATAATATTTCAAACTATTTATTCTTTGTTTTCTTAGCTAAGCAATCATTAGGAAGACATATGCTCAGGTGATACTTGTTACCTCTGTTCCCCTAAAAACCAACCCAGGGTCACATTTGTATTAGTTTTATTACAATGCCACTGTTAGGTCAGATAGAAAAGAGATAGAGCTTATTCATACACGCACACATTCACTGCATTCATACCCTCAAGCACCCAAACACTTACACAGGTGGAGAGTTACCGGAGACAGCACGGAGGCCAAGAAGCTGAAGCATCGTAGATCTGGGGTGCCTGCCTGTGGTCATGAATCCAGGCTGCTGAGTAGGTCAAGAAGCAGGGGCTTGGGTGCATGCCTTCTTCCTCTTATTTTTTGAACTGAGCAACTCCTGTCACATACACTGAGTTTCCTTTCTGTGTCCGTCACAGAGAAGCATTCCCAGACCAGTTCCTTTCATGCCTACCAGGTTCTTCTTTTCTTTACAGCACTTCATGACTGCCTTCTCAGGGCAGATTATATCAGACACACCTGGCTCCTGTCCAGGGCTGCCCAGAGGATTCAGGGGGCCTGGGGTCTTCAGCGGCGGGGGGCGCCCGCCGCCGAAGACCCGGCACTTTGGCGGTGGATCCCGGAGCGGAAGGACCCCCCGCCGCAGGTCTTCAGGGCACTTTGGCGGCAGGTCCCGGAGCAGAAAAAAACCCCGCCGCCAAAAACCCGGAGTGGAAGAAGCTCCGGGGGCCCGGGCCCCGTGAGAGTTTTCCGGGGGCCCAGAACGAGTGAAGGACCCCGCTCCGGGGGCCCTGAAAAACTCTCGTAGGGGCCCCTGTGGGGCCCGGGGCAAATTGCCCCACTTGCCCCGCCCCCCCAGGTGGCCCTGCTCCTGTCTCCTCTCTCCTTGCAGTTCCTCTCCACTCAGTCCCACATACACTCCCTCGTTCACACTCTCATTCACACTCTCTCTGAGGGATGGGATATTACAAAGCTTGGAAGTTCATACAAGTGGTAATTTGAAAAGGTTACAGAGCTTGCAAAGGTTACAAAACTTTAAAGGCTATGCTAACAATCACTGAATTTACAAAGTCTGCAAAAAGGTTGCAGAACTTGATACAAATTACAGATTTTACAATCCCATTTGAGCAGAGGCTTTACATAACAATACTGTAAATTTCAGTTTCTCACACACTGAAATGAGCAAGGAGGACATGCATCTTAGGCCCTGTCTACAATGGTGAAGTTGAACTGCTGTAACTATACTGCTGTATTTATGCCAGTGTAAATACATATTACATTAAAACAATATATACATAGTACACAACTGATTCAAACCCATAAAGTAGACACTCTGCAATAACCTGAAGAGAGGCTTACCACCTGCATGACTTAACCCAGTAAATCACCAGTAAGTCATGTATGAATGGAACATCTCTTCACTAATGGGTCTGCGCCAGTGTAACTATATAGATGCAGTTACATTAGAGAAATGTGTAGCAATGAAGACAGGTCCTCGGTGACTGAGGTTCAGATATTGACTGTCTATGGGCCTGGGAACCAGGAACTCTTCAAGTCTCCTACCCTGACTCAATAGATGCAGTTAAAGAAGTCATTTACTCTCTGTCTGTTTTACTATTAGTGAAATGGAAATAATGTCTTACCTACCTACAGGAGTGTTACAAGGACTGATTGATTAATGCTGATATGACAATGAAAATTTTAAATGATTATAATTTTTGTTAAATTATTATGTTACTGATTTATAAGATACTTTCCTAGTAACAGAGTACTGTGCAAAATGAATATATAAACATAGCAGCACCCAGAGATATCAAATGGAGACGCATCCCACCAACATGGAAACACATCAGAGAAAACCCTACACTTAAAAATTGCACAGGTACAAAGACAAGACATACAATTCATCTCACCAGAAGGTAAAGCCCACCCAAGAGTGCAAGTATAAATCAAATTACATACATCTGGAGATGCTAAGGAATGAAAATTTTCAATGCTTACAAATAATAAGAATTACATGTTATCTTCAGGATGATCAGAAGCCAGACTGTCTTCTTAAATAAAGGTGTGTGACACTGGAGCTACAAGGTGATGAGGTGGAAAGGGAGAGGTTGGAGGGAGAGACTGAGCAGGGAGGAGGGGGTGGGGAGGAGTCAGGTTGGAGGGGGTTTGGGGTAGAGTTCCTCAAGGTCTATTTGGGTCAACCTATTACAATTCTACCTGGGAACCAAGAGTTGGGTTTGTAAGAGGCTTGGATAAAAGTTAAGGATGCGGACCAATGGAAGTGGGAGGAGGATATTAAAGGAGAAGGAGAGGATGGATGTAAGGGATTTGGATGAAATTGTAAATTGGAGTATAGGTAGTAATTATTAGTGAATTTAGTAAGGAATATAGGTTGCATTTAGGATGACTAGTTAGAAGTTAGGTTAGAGAGGAGGGAGGAGGAGAAGGAGGGGAGGAGGAGAGGACCATGGAGTAGCTGATGATGATGAGATGTGATGTGCATGCAATGTTGATGTGTGCAAGTAAGTGTATTGGGATGGTATAGGGATGCATTAGGGTAGTAGGAGGGAGTAGGGATAAGGAAGTGCTAGTCCACGTTAGATACTCATATTTGATATTGTTTTGGTTTTTTTTTTGTTATGAGAAGTTAGAATCAAAACTGAACAGAACAGTACAAAAGAAGGAGAATGAGAATGGTCCGAGGAATGGAAGGCCTGTCAAGGAGAAAGGAGACTTGAGGAGCTTTGTTTGTTTCCTTGAAAAGAAAGAAAGAAGGATAAGGATATGATTACACTCTTTAAATATATATAGGATAAATAGGAAGGAGAGGAAGGAATTATTTCAGCTCAGTGCTAATGTGTGGGACAAAGAGGACATATAAATTGTCAGTTAGGAAATTTTTAGAAGAGCTAGAAAGAGAAGTTTTCTATCATCAGTGAGTGCACAATACTGCCAGGAAACAGAAACAGGAAGAGGACCTGGAGACTTAAGACTAACTTACTAAGCTAGATGGAGGAGGAGAGATGATGGATGATAGGCTTAGTCAATAGGTTTAGGTTAATACCACACTGGTAAATAGTACAATGGGTCAATGATGATATATTCTTTCTTCTTAACCTTTTTTTTATGTGATGAGAGTCTTGCCCGCATGCTCCGTGAGGGGCTGAGCTGATTTGGGGGGGGGGAAGGAATTTTTTTTCTTTCCAGTGGCTGGGGCTGGTGGTTTTTTTTTTTCCTCCTTTTCCTGGGGCATGGGGGGCTTGCTAATGGAGTGGGGAGATCGGCTAATGTGGCCTGCATCTTGCAGGAGGTCAGACTAGATGATCATATTGGTCCCTTCTGATCTATGATTCTATGATTCTATGATGAGAAAGTTAAGAATGCCACTGCTTTCCAAAGGGATTGCAAATAGGTAATAGATAAGGCAGGAAGACCAATCAAGTGATAACAATAGTCCAAGTACAAGATGTAAACTTGGGCTAACATCTTAGCCACCAGATCAGGAACATTATGGATTTTGGTAAGGTTAAAAAACAACGATACCACCATGTTTCATTACTGATGCAGGCTGTAAGCAGACTAATCAATGTTGACAAACACCCATTTTCCAAACTAAAAGATTTAAATTCAGTGTGATTATTCACATGTATAAAGTGATGGATGTAACTGAAGGTTTGAAAACTGAGGCCTTATTGACCAGTATTAGTTCTGAAACATGATCCACTTACATTGTAATAATACAGTACATCATAGCAGTACATCACATCAACCAATAGAGCAAGACTTTGATGATTACAATAAAGTTGTTAGAAATTGTGCTAGTCTTTTCACTATGCATAAATGGTAGACATCTTATATAATTTGGGAAATAAAAAGAATGGTCTCCTCAAATTTGAACCCAAATTTAGATACTTAGATTTTGAAAGAATAGCTTTTTTTAAAATCTAATCCCAATTGAAATATTTCCAGGGTATTTTTAAAGCTTAAAAGAAAAGTTATTTTCACTCATAAAGTGTTTGCAACACAAACATTGCAACACTGAGAGCCTAAAATTGGTCATGAACAAAAGTGAAACGGACTTAATTGATTTTCATTGGACAAGCTGAGAGAAATGCAAAAAGAAAAGTAATAAGTAAATTAGATTTTCAAAACTGAAATAATTTTAAAACGTAAGTTGTTGTTAGTAACAAGTAAAGAATTATTACATTAAATGTGTCACAGAATATCAGGGTTGGAAGGGAACTCAGGAGGTCATCTAGTCCAACCCCCTGCTCAAAGCAGGACCAATCCCCAACTAAATCATCCCAGCCAGGGCTTTGTCAAACCTCACCTTAAAAACCTCTAAGGAAGGAGATTCCACCACCTCCCTATGTAACCCATTCCAGTGCTTCACCACCCTCATAGTGAAAAAGTTTTTCCTAATATCCAACCTAAACCTCCCCCACTGCAACCTGAGACCATTACTCCTTGTTGTGTCATCTGCTACCACCGAGAACAGTCTAGATCCATCCTCTTTGGAACCCCCTTTCAGGTAGTTGAAAGCAGCTATCAAATTCCCCCTCATTCTTCTCTTATGCAGACTAAACAATCACAGTTCCCTGGGCCTCTCCTCATAAGTCATATGCTCCAGCTCCCTAACCATTTTTGTTGCCCTCCGTTGGACTCTTTCCAATTTTTCCACATCCTTCTTGTAGTGTGGGGCCCAAAGCTGGACAGAGTACTCCAGATGAGGCCTCACCAATGTCGAATAGAGGGGAATGATCACGTCCCTCGATCTGCTGGCAATGCCCCTACTCATACAGCCCAAAATGTCGTTAGCCTTCTTGGCAACAAGGGCATACTGTTGACTCATATCCAGCTTCTCATCCACTGTAACCTCAGGTCCTTTTCTGCAGAACTGCTGCATAGCCACTCAGTCCCTAGTCAGTAGCAGTGCATGGGATTCTTCCATCTTATGTGCAGGACTCTGCACTTGTCCTTGTTGAACCTCATCAGATTTCTTTTGGCCCAATCCTCTATTTTGTCTAGGTTCCTCTGTATCCTATCCCTACCTTCCAGCATATCTACCACTCCTCACAGTTTAGTCTCATCTGCAAAATTGTGATCAAGCAGGTGTGAATTAAAGGCTAGATCTTTGGGCTGAATGGGTAGTGATCAATGGCTCCATGTCTAGTTGTCATCTGCAAGATTGCTGAGAGTGCAGTCCAAGTCACCCTCCAGATCATTAATGACTGGTACTCCACTTGATACAGGCTGACAACTAGACATGGAGCCATTGATCACTACCCATTGAGCCCGAAGACCTAGCCTTTAATTCACACCTGCTTGATCACAATTAACATACCTAGTATGTAACTAGACATTCCTCATGAAATGCCTCTGGGATAGATATGCTAAGCAAGGGGACTACAACTCCTATCAGCCCTCTCCCCACTGCATATCTCCTTTCCCCTGGCCAGGAAAGGGGAATGGTCCTGAACCAGGAAATGGATGGGCTCTGTTTGGAAGTGGCAGCTATATGGCCACTGAGGTCAGGGAAGTTGAAGCAGAAGTTGCATGGCTAGCCGGAAGCTGCACAGAAGCTAGATGCAGAGAGGAATCCCCAAGGACTGTACACAGAGCCACTGTGTCCAGGCTGGGATGCTGGACAATAAAGCCAGGTGTAGGTTTGCATGGTACTTATGGGGGAGAAGCAGCAGCTGAGCAGAGAACCAGTGCCCCCATGAGAGACAGCAATTGAGCCTGACTAGAACCCTGCAAGCTCCTATGTGCTCGAATAGAGACTGGACTGGAAAGGACACCTCAGGCACTAGGCATGAAGAGCCCCGACTCATGATCTGACTGCCCCAGGGCCCAAACAAGAACTGCCATTGCTCACTAGAACTGTAATTGTTTAAGGGCTTGTCTACACTACTGCTTAACACGATGCAACTTACATCAGTCAGAGGTGTGATAAAGCTACCCCCTGAGCGACGCAAGTTACATCGACCTAAGCACTGTCCATACCAGTGCTAAATGGGCAGGAGACACTCTCCCACCGACATTACTCCACCTCAATGAGAGGTGGAAGTTGTTATGCTGACAGGAGAGTGCTCTCCTGTTGGCATAGCACATCTTCAGCAGAAGCAGTGCTGCTGCACCAACATAGCACAGTAGTGTAGACTAGCCCCCAGGCGGTGTGTCTCAGGTATCTGCAACCTCTCCCTTTCCTGCCAGTCCTAATACTTACTGGGACCTGCCAGGGCTAGCACCTGCAAGGTCTAGCTACTGAAGCACGAACAGCGCTTGCCCACAAGTTGTGGTGTATTTGCATGAGTAGTCCCAATAATTACACTTCTTTCAATGCATGGCTACTAATGTATTTGAAAATCTAGATGTAGATT
Source organism: Mauremys reevesii (assembly GCF_016161935.1). Lineage (NCBI taxonomy): Eukaryota > Metazoa > Chordata > Testudines > Geoemydidae > Mauremys > Mauremys reevesii. The sequence goes on from NC_052623.1 coordinate 152,751,782, forward strand.
TGTGCCCTTAAGGGGACATACTGTACATGCCATAGGAAACAATCACCCCTACACTGATCCTGGTGGGTGTTTTTATAACAAAAACATTTATTAATAATATTATTTTAGGGGTATCACAAAATTTGCAAAGTGTATGTGACTTAACCAGAAGAATTTCATACATATTTTCATCATCCAGAATGTGCCCTATAAAACAGAAAATGAGGCTTTAACATACAAATGCTCTTCTCAATTAAATAAAATAAAAATAGTTCTGGCCCCTTTTACATTAATCACTTTCTTGCAACTCATATTTAAGTCTTTTCCTATCTGAGGACAGCTTCAGTTTCATATCTATTTAGAAATTCTGCCAATTTCTTAGCTATTTATAAGCACAGTGTTAATTCGACCTTGAAAAGTATCACTCTCCTCCCTGCTACCCAGTAAAGTGAAGTGAACCTAAGTACTCAGCTATATCTTCATTCTTAATTAAAAATAGCTTTATTTGCTCAATTTCTTTGCCAAAATAATACTTCAGTTTTAGGATAACATCAGCAAAAGTCATGAAAGAAGGATAAAATGTCTCAAAGTTCTGAGAATAAAAAATGTATTTCCTTTTAATAAAGAGGTCATTCATTGTAAATATGACAGAGACATGCAAATATTTTGTGTTTCAGTACTTCCGTGTTTTGGGGCATTCCTGAAAAAGAAAATATTTTTCTCTCCACAGAATTCTGAATTGAAAGTGGCTGGGAAAATACATACTGTAATTCTGAATACTAACATGCAGTAGATCTTTCATACACTGTAAGTAAACTTAGTTAAGCTCTTTTGGAAAACAAGATAAAGATAAAGCCAAGGATGTACAAAATTTGATTTGTACAAAAGTTCTCCACAGAGCCCTTTGCTTGTTAGGAATGAAATAAGAGAAATTATTTGTGTCATTGTGACAGTGGTAATAAACATTAGAAGAATTTCTTTCTTCCACTGCTGAACAAGAAGAAACTTTATTAGAATAAGGAAAATATTTTCTCTAACACTATTCTCTCAGCTTCTCAGTAGAGCTTATACCTAGGACACATCCCACCCTCCTCCTGTTTAGCACCCTGCTACAGATTTAAAGTAACAGTACACATCCTCAGAGAGTGTGTAATACAGAATTTAGATCAAAGAATGATGAACCTGAAAGAATGTGCCAATGAAATGCAGAAAAATTATTGATACACCTACACCAGATGCAAAAGAAATTAAGTATAACCCACTGAGTGTCATAGCAATTAACTAATAAAGCAAATAAGATAATTGAGACATTTCTAATTACTTTAAAATGTCAACAAGTGATTTGTGCAGTTATAAATAGCTATATACCTCTCCTTTTGCTACATTTACAAATCTCCAAAAACAAATTAACCATAAAGAAACATAAATCATCATTAAAGCAAAACAAAGTAGAGTATGCTTTCTAAAAAGTTCTCTGACCAGCAAACTTGTCATCTCTTTTCTTAACATTATCCATACGCAAAGACTAACATGGTAGGCCTGATTCTCTTCTCATACCCAAGTAAATTAGGAGTAACTCCACTGAAGCCAGTGGAGTTATTGGTGTAAAAGGAATATCGTAACCACCACAAAACTCTTGTGGTGAAATTACTCCACTCGCATACAGACCAAGTATCTAGGCTCTACGTGAGTGGAACACAGAACGCGCAAAGAATTTCTTGGAAAGGTTATTTGGACTCTATGCAGGCAGAGCGCAGAGCTGTTAACAACATGAAATCCACTCCCCACCTTTCCATCCCCACCAAGCCAGGGCCAAGCCATTGATCTTCTATGCAGTCCATCTCCACAGCTATGAGCGCAGAGTACTGGGGCCACCAAGATCAAAATAAAGATGGATCTGCAGCCTCTCTCCTTTTGGCTCTCTTCACAGAGATCCTTAGCACATCTTGCAGAGGTGCACAGACACCCCTGTGAAGTCACTTCATCAGCAAACCTCCATAGCAGTCCCTTAGTACTCACGCCGATCGGGGCGTAGCGCGACGATTTCGGATCGGATCGCTCCTCGTCTCATCTCGACGCGATATATATATCGATCCCCGCTTCTATCGATATCGATCCTCACCGCGCCCGACATGAGAGCCCCCCGGACATCGATCATGGCAGGAGGGGAAGTTTATATCAATATAAGATAGATAACACTTCAGCTGCTGCTTGCATTCTATATCGATTTTTCCCCTTAGTGTAGACCAGCCCTTACACAGGTACTCCATACTATAGGTGACTTTTCTGTGCTATTTATGTGCTTATATTGTTCCGATCATCATGCATCACTGGTGCTGCCCCCTTTGATCTTTGCACATTGTAGCAGATTCTTAGGCACTTGGGAATATTTTACCTAAGGCCAATCCTGTCTACATGAAGCCAATGTCTGTGAACCAGCACTATTGTGGCTGTATAAATAGTTTTCTTAGGGTTGAATACAAATACTTTGTTGAGTCATTGCTCTGTTTGTGAAACTGAATTTTGGCACTCAGTGCAGCTATCTAAGTCTACAGAAGCACTGAAAGCAGCCACTCATGGGAAAATTCAGAAGTATTTTTATAAACCAAAACCACCAAGTTCTGCTGCTATCTTAGAACAAGAAAACGTGGAGGCAATAACTATTTTTATTAAATACCAAACTCCAAATAAGGCATATTAAAAGAAAAATATTAATTAATTGAACAAAATATTTCAGAATGTATTTTTGTACTTTAGACTCACAGCTGAGGGGTGGAGAGTTACCATTTTCATAGAATCATAAAACTGGAAGAGACCTCGAGAGGTCATCTAGTCCAGCCCCCTACACTCAACTAGGACTAAGTATTTTATACACGAAGATCCAAATATTACTTGTTTTACCAGTGCTGTAATCAGGGCGAGGCGAGTGAAGCGGAGGGGCGCAGCCCTACCACGATCAGCAGCGCTTCGACCACAGCTCTACGGCCGCCACTTCTTCAGTGGCAATTTGGCAGCGGGTCCTTCTCTCCGAGAGGGACTCAGGGACCCGCCACCGAAGAATGAATGAAGCAGCGGCAGCAATTCAGCAGCAGGTCCTTCCCTCTGACAGAGACTCAGGGACCCGTCGCCGAATTGCCACTGAAGAGCCTGGAGCCGGCCCTTGCCTCGGGCACAAAAATTCCTTGTTACGGCTCTGTGTTTTACTCACATAAAATGCCAGTTAAGGCCTCCATTCTACAAACTGCTGCTGTGATAGTTGGGCCTACAAATTTAGCCTAATTGTGAGCTCAACTATAAAAGAGATGTAAAAGTTCATAAAATGACAACAATAACCCATAATAAATTTTGATGGGAACAGTTGTGGAAGGGAGGCAAAAAACTGAATGAATCCAAACAAAAAGATCTAGTGATATAATTCAAGACTTTTAAAATCATAGTAAACAAGAAAACGAGAACTAAAATCTTAGTAAATGAGAAAAGTGTGAAACCAGAAGTCTGAACTAAAATTGTGTCAGATACTAGGTCTAATTGGTGGACAACATAATGAGGAGACAGACTATTCCATCTATCACTCCCTCTGTGGGTCCTTAAACAAAGAGACTTGGCGGGGGGGGGGGGGAGATACGGGAAAAACAGAGGAAGGCTACTGGAGTGATCTTCACTGTCATCCCCACCATTTGCTGTGACCCCAGACCTTCTTCATCCTAATTCTGAGAGATGTCCCAACCAGACCGGGCCAGAAAGAGGGACCCAGATGACATCGCTACCTCTACTGGCTCCAGCTTAATCCCAAACACCACCTGGGATGAAATGGGATAGGACTAACCGGAGCGGCTTCAGCCCATTTTAACTAACTTCTTCTCTCACAATGGTTCTCAACCCATTTACCATTGTGGGTTGCATATGCAGCTTTTTGTGTGTTATCTGAACTGCATCCACACAATATATATACTACAGGTATGGCCTTGAGGATGTCACGTGGGCCGTACCCGTGCGCTGATTGGGCCACAAGTGGCCCACAGGCCGCAGGTTGGGAACCACTGCTGGAGGACAGTTATTACTATCTTGAACTAGGATTGCCAACTTTGTAATATTTAAAAAACAGACACTCCAGCAGGAGTGGCAGAACCACCCCTGCCCCGTCTCTTCCCCAGAGTCCTCACTCCTGCCCTGTCCCTTCCCCCTGAGGCCCTAACCCCATTCGCTCCTCTTTTCCCTTCCCCCTATCGTTCACTGCTCTTCCCCTCTCTCCCCCACCTCAGTTCAGGTTGGGAAGGGAACCCTGCCTCCCCTGCTTGCAATAAGCCAACTTTGGCTGTCCAGTCAATAGATCTGACCGGATACTATCAGGTCCCCTTTTCGACCGGACTTTCCCGTCAAAAACTAGGCATGAGGCCACCCTATCTTTAACACCATCAGAGAGACTGTCAAACTAGAGGTTCTTTCCTTGTAAGATTCTCTCCAGCTAAAGGGAGAGAGAATAAGGAATGTTGTTAAAATAAAGGTCTTATTTTACATTCCAAATGCTGTAACTGGTTTTCCTTACTTTCTGTATCTTTAATAAAACTTTTAAAAAGAATTGTAATGGTTTGTTTGCCATAGTGCTAAGGTCTCTGCATGCCAAACCCTGGACTTATTTAACATGGTTTCATGTTTGACAGTGACTGGGTTATATTAACACCTTTTCCCCATTTATTCCATCTAAATTAATACAACAACACTTGCCCCATGCAGGCAACACCCTGTGTTTATCTGAAATGGCACTGTAATCAATGGGGGGCCGTGCAAAGCTCCAATTGCACAAAGCAGCATGCAGGATCAGGGCCTTAGTCAATAGGAGTTTTGCGTAACACAAATAGGATTTGCAGTACAATTTTCAAAAGCACCTAGATGACTTAAGTCCCACTATTTTCAATTAGACTTAGGATATGTCTACACTACAGTCATTGGGTGTGATTGCTGCTTGTGTGTATATATATCCAGCTAGCGCTAATCATTTACCCTTAGTCTTCATAGGAGAAAGTCAAATCTATCCCAGAGATATTAACATGTAGTAGTCTGTAAATAATACAGGTTTGCATGTTAAAAAAAATATATAATGGTGCCAGGATGCATAAGTATATAGATGTATGAACAATTTGAGGTGTATCATGCACTTTATCATTTGGCCATTGATGTACTGCTCATGAGCAAAGTAAAACAATTTTTATTTAATAAAAAAATCCCCAAAAACAATTGGATACAACTTTTCCTTTTTAATCCAGCTGCTCTCGCTTTTCTAACCCCACTGAACACAAGCTTATAAAACCTTGTGGGACCATTCTTTAGGTGATGAGGAAAAAAGTGTTTTAATCAGATGAAAAAAGATATACTCAATGTGAAATGCTTAACACTTTTTAAAAAAGGTGCTATACATCAGACATCACTTTAGCCAACCAATCTTCAGACTACAAGACAAGCACAATATTACAGGAAATCATGTAATCTATAATTTATTCACCGTGTAATATATGCCTAGGAATTTTCTGCACCAGATACATGACCTTGCTCTGAGATTCATATAGAATGTTTACTGTTTTAAAACTAATTGCTGGGCATTCATTCCAATAATTACAGAAACCTAGAAACCTTAGAATTACATGTAGCTAATGCAGAGAAAGGGAGGGAGACAAAGATTGAAGACATACTTTTCAAGGTAAAAAGAATCTAATCTCTCCTTTTCCAAGCTCCTATATACACAGCTCTGCATTTGGCTTATAATATTTCAACAACTAGAAATGGGGGCGGGGGAGATGAGAGAAATGCACTTCACATTGCAATATGAATGTCATTATTTGCCAGAATTATCATTATTTACCAGAATTAGCAGAGTGCTTAAAGCTAACTGACAATTTTTTCCTAACATTCGTAAAACTCATTTCAGTGTACTCTGTGAAAAACTATTAGCACTTCAAAATCACTCAAAGAGCATTTTCCATCAAAATGATGGTCTTTATATTACTAATCTGGAGCAAGCAAAAAATGAATGAAGCAATACAACCTGACAGACCCTACCCCACCTACTTGTTAGATTGGATACTATGTGATCATCTTTGGCCAGTGTTACAGTCCACTTGGTTCTAAATATAAGTCTCATCAAATATTTAACCACTAGCTTTAAGAGCATCAAATTTATGGAACCAGATTTTTTTTCCAAATAAGCACACTTTAATAGAAGAGTAAGCATTATCATTTTTAAAGTGATAATGCACAAAAGCAGTTGCAGTAATTTGAAGAAGGAGATAGATATTTTCAATAAAGTTTCTCTTGTTTAAAAAAAAAACACTGTTGGGTGTCTTTCTTTATTTGAATACATGCACACACACCCCTTATGTGTTTGCTTAGCGGGAGTATTGCTGGGTTCCATGAACATGCTTCCAACTTGGGTGACTAGAGAACATGTTTGCCTTTGGCTTTGTCACTCCAAAAGGCCTGAAACAGTGTGTTTCATTGTATGCTGTAGTGGGAACATGTGTGGCCTAGACGAATGAGCACAGGATTTGCTGTGAAAAGGTCCTGAGCTTTAATCCTGGCTCTGTTAGCCAGAGCACAGTCTTGGACAAGTCACTTTGTCAGTTTTCCTACCCATAAAACAGGGAACATACTTACACTATGGGGCTGATGGGATGATTAATTAGTTAGTGATTCTAAGGCACTTCAAATATATTTCAAGCACTATATAAACACTAATTATTATTAACAGAACTTCATTGGTGGCAGGTTTGAAGTAAGCTTTTTACTTTTATACTGAGTCCATGTAAACTGCCAATTTAAAAGAGGCGAGCTTGTTGAAGGATGGATTAAATAACCCAACAGGCCCCTTAGCTCCAACCTGGTATTTTGAATTACTATACGAGGATTAATGGACGGACAGAAAAGAATGCTGAAAATGTTTGTATCCTTATAGGTCAGTATTACTCCTTTTGGGGGGGACGGGACGTGTATGTTCTGGAATTATGGAAATCTGTAGAGAAAAATCACTACAAATCAATTTTCTGTCAAGAAAGAAAGAGAAATATGCTGCAGTTGCATTTTATTTAGTTTGGAATATCACTTTTTTGGATACATCAGTAAAATATAGAAGTTTTCAGGTTAGCTATGGGACTGAGTATTATTTTTCCATTCCTGTTTAACTACCTTTTTTTAGACTTAATAAAATTACATTTGTTCTGCTACTTTATAGCAAGCCAGAAGACTACCTTGCTGAGCTTTTTGCAAATATGCGTCAATAGCTACTCACTTAGAGCAAAGATCCATAGTTTCCAAGCACAAAGTCACTTTTGAGTTAGCAACTTTGCTTTGACGCAACTGCTCAGAATCAAAATAAGCATGTATGTGTCATCCAAGACTATTGACCATGATACTTTAGAAATTTTCACCTAGTGTATAATTTAGGTTAAACTCATGCAAGTGATCTGACACCAGATGAGGACAGTCAGTTCTACTTCAATTTTTAAGAACAGCTTATTACATTAGAATAGGATTTTAAGCATAAAACTACAGTTAAATATTTTTTAATATGCACTATGTTCCAAGTTAAGGATGGATTATCAGCTTACCTTCAATGACTTCTGACTACTAAATTTAAACATCTATAAAGACCTTGTTATATTTATTCCCTTAGGGTTGTTTTGTCTTTTAAACCTTCACGGAAGGTTGTAAAGAGTATAATTTTCTTAAAGGGAATTAAGTGTTGCAAATATGTGTATTTAGGTGGTTCACTAAAAAGAATATATATGTGCCCTATTAACCAGAAAGGCTTTACACTTGTTAACTATACTCATTTATACTCACAAATATTTTTATGTGCATTATTGATACAATAAGCCATAATGCTCCCCAAAGAGCCATGTTGGTCTATAAAATACATATGTATATATTTAAACCAAAATACACGTTTTCCTGATATAAATGATTCCTTCAGAACTGATCTGTTTACCAGTTTGTATTTATATGTATTTTTGATTTGACAGCATATGTTGGGTTTTTTTTTTTTACAATAGACCTTAGCCAAGTATCATATGGTCTGCAGAACAAGCTGTATAGACGTGCCATACCATTTTTATATAAGATGCATTTAATTATATAGAAATGTCATGAGAAATTAAGTGTGCATGTTCAAAAACCCCTATTTAAACATGAACTTCTTTTGCCTTAAACACATTAAAATTTAAGAAGAGCCTAACCCACATCAGAATAATAATCTGCAAGATTCTGTTTAAAAACAAAGCCAGGAAAGCATCCAAATCCTGTAAATCCTTGGTTTTAGTCCCACATATTTAAAAATCAGAAGGATGACTTTTTAAAAAATTTACAGACAGATTTGCACATAACATGCAGAGTTTTGCCTAAGTTTTTGCCACAGACAAAATTTGTATTGCAGCACAACTCCTAAAATACTTAATTGGCATAACCAACTCTTGCAATTGTATTAGCAGTCTTGTGATACTTTGACTTTTCCTTAAAGCCCCAGCTTCTGGAGATGTGTGATTAGGTAAGAATATCAGCTTTCATTTGAAAACTAAATTAAGGTTCTAGCCCTCAGGGTTCTGATAAAAATTCAAAAACATGACACAAGTGAACCCTAATGACTCAAAAGCCAGGAGGCAAATACAAAGAACCCTAAAATGTATTTACATTTTTTAAAAATCTCATGATTTTGTTGGCCTGACTCATGATTTTTGAACACATAGGGCTGGCAATACTAGGAAGTATTCACACAGCTAAGCATAACAATGCTAAGAAAGACATTGGGTGCTTGGTTAAAATTATTTTAAAAAATCCTCAAGAATAAATGTATACTGTATGCCAAGTGATGGAAGCATTGACATGGATGAAAACGGCAAAAGGGATTATTTTGGGCTACAGCCCATGCAATCACTCTCTGTAAATTCCTTGATACACACACAACAAAGTAGCTCTTTTCACAGAAGTTGGGGACCCTAAGCCTACTTATGACAAACGTTTCCAAAATGTACTGCTTACTATAGTCTTCATGTAGTAAGAAATTGCACTTCAAATATTAAGCAAGAACTCATGATGTCATGGAATATGGGTCTAATCTAACTTCTCACTTAATTCAGCGGGAGCCTTTCCATTGACTTTAATGAGTCGTATCTGGCTCTGAAGTGAAGTGGGGCAGAAAGAACAGCACAGTTTCTCATATTTCAGGTTCCCTTTGAGAGCAGGATCATGTGCCAAACATGAGGAAAGTAAAGGTCTTGTTCTAGTCACCTCAAATAAAACAATCATTCATTTCTTCCCCAGTAGCTTGTGAAACCTGGCTCCCCTTAAAGGAAAATGAGCAAAGCTGTTTCAAAGAACTGGAATAGAATCGAACAGTCAAGAATTTCAGCAAGGGGTGGAGAAAGGGTCAGGCGAGGGCAGCAGATCTGCTGATTTTTAACATGCACCGTCCAGCAAGGCTGCATTTGACATCTTAACCCATCCCCCTTTCTCCACCCACCTGCCTCCCTCTATCTTCCATAAAAATAGAAAAGGTAGATGACTGACAAAGCAATTAGAGACAGATTAACAACCCTCAAATGCTGCTTTGCACTGTCCAGCTTCTTTTAATTCTCCACATTCTTTTGTGGGGAGAGGGGCAAACACACAGTGAAAAAAAGGGGGGGCGGAGATGAAGCCATCTGAAAAGTCTTTATGCAATCAAGGGGATATTATTTCAGGAGACTAAGAAGGGGCAAAGGATTCACGTTGCTAAGGAGACACTTGGAAGCTGACATTCCTACATAAATTTACATTTATACTGAAGAAGGGAAAGAAAGCTGTCCTCCAAAGTTTGTTTAAATTCCCTGGTAACTGAACCAAGATGACATTTTTAAGAGTAATTTTTGCATTACACAGTCTAAAACAAATAACACTAAACCCCACTGAATGTTACCCCAGACACCGACAACGAGGGGAAATCTGTAATATTGTTTTCAAGCAGATCTTAGATTGGTTCTGAGAACTACAAAAAGATTTCAGAGAAGCCAGGAAAAGAAGAAATTCATGCATTAAAAACATACAGTACAAAACCAGGCAAACAGCTAACGATCTCTTCCCTTGCACGGTTACCAAAAATCTGAGGGCAAAGACTGACACAAATAGACGCTTTAGCAGTTTTTGTGTGCGAGTTTTGCTTTAACTTGTAAATGTTTCCACTGGGACTCCAGAAGTTTTTGCAACGAAGCCTAGAAAAACCCGTAAAAAAACAGATTTTTTTAAACGAGTGAAATCCAAGAGGCAGCTTGTTTGTTTCATTCACAGACCGTTTCTGAGTATCCCAAGCAGTTTTTCCAATAGGAAAAGTGCCCCCCTCCCCCATCCACGAACAAAAGAGGCAACAAGCTGAAGAAACACCAATAAACCAAAACGAGAGACGTGATAACAGGGCGAAAGGAATATGAAAGGGGAGGAAAAGCAGGGGTGAAAGTAAGATAAAAGACTGGCCGGTATAGGGGCCCGGCTCCCGGAGTAAGGGGCGGGGCTGGGGGTCAGCCTCCCCAGCGAGCCCTTCCACGCTGCCAGGGCTCCAGCGGAGATTTAAAGGGCCGGGCCCAGGGGCAGCTGCCCCTTTTGCCCACCCCCCCTGTCGGCGGCCCTGCAGGTAGTGTAGCTTTCCTGGAAAGGACATACACTTGCTAAGAAGGGAAACACATAACCGGAGGGGGAGAGAAGCAAAGGAATGACAGAATCCAGAGGGTGTCTGCTCAGGACAAAGTAAAAAAAACCCAAAACTAAAAAAATGCTATTTCTTGTCTAGACTGATCTGCCGCAACTTTACAGGCAGATCCTGCTGGTTACTTTGGAGGGGAGAAGCGATATAACCCTTAGTCTCCAAGAATTGCTCCTTCTTTGGTGAACAACCACCAGCGGCCAAAAACCAGAACTAACCAAAACTCAGGACCTTTTGGCGTGACAAAGACAAATGCAGCCACCTAGCTGATTTACAGAAACTACCCATTCTTAACCCGCTCCTGCCTCCCTGACCACAAGAGAGAGAAAGGGCTTGGTGGTAGGTGGAATGGTGGAGCTCTCTGCACATACGCATTAGTTAGACAATCACTTATCTATCCATTTGGAACTAGCGAGATGGATGGGTGGGCGCAGAGGTGCAGGACTGGGGTGCAGCATGGCAGAGTGGAACCTGGAAGGCAGCGCTAGAGGAGGAGGAGACAGGGGAGACTGGACTGCATTACTAGATAGGAGAGGACTGGGATTGGGATGCAGCACTGAGGAGGAGTGGGAGACTGGGATGCAGGCTGGCTGTGGAGGGGGAATGGGGTTTGGAGACCAGGCTGGCAGATGCGGATACAGTGCAGGGTGGAAGGTTAGGGGACTGGGGTAGTTTGATGGGTGGAGTAGTGCTAGGTTGGAGTGCAATGGCTGGATATAATGGGTGGGAAAGCTGGGTATGGGTGGCTATTATAGACGGCAGAAGGGTGGAGGATGGATGGAGGGTGGCATGCTTAGATCGGAGTGACTTCGGGTAGAGGTGCCGGCTGGCTAAGGTGGACATGGGCAGCTGAAGGGTGGGGTGTTGGGTAGGGGTGGATATGGGTGGGTTGGCTCAGTAGGAGTGACTTGGGGTAGAGGTGCTGCCGGGTAAGGCTGGCCAGGGGCGGCTTAAGGGTGGCGTGGCTGGGGGAGATGCTGAGGAGGGGGTGGCGGGAAGGGAGGAGATGCTGTAGCTCACCGCTGTGCAGGGTGGACTCGCAGAGCCAGCTGTCCAAGTTGCCGGGCTTGCGGCAGGACTCCCACAGGGACAGGTAATACTGGTGGTCGGCCGTGACCCAGGCCGGGCTCAGCACGGCTCCCAGATCCAGGCACAGCGACAGGAAGATGCACATCAGCCCCACCAGCTTGAGCGGGGTCAGCACCGACACGCGCACCTCCTCCATCCCGCTGCCGGCTGAAGCCATGGGGGCCGGGGCAGAGCCGCAGCCGCCGCCGCCCGCCGGCCCGGCAAGCGCAGGGAGGAGACGGGGGAGCCGCGCTGCTGAGCTGCAGCCAAGCCAGAGCCCCGCGGCGGGGAGCGGTGCCGGGCTGGAGCCCTGCCCTGTCACAGCGCACCAGGTGCGGCAGCAGCTCCCGCCAGTCCCCCGGCTCTCTGAGCGCGCCCAGCCCCGCTCCCCGGCTCTGCCCGGCTCACTCCTCCCCCTGCCTGGGGAAGGGGGGGAGCTTGCACCGACCCCCCCGAGCCACGCACGTCACGCCCAGGGCTTCCTCCAGGGAGCGGGGGAAGGAAAGGCGGCGAGCCGCCTGCCCGGCCCTCCCCTCCGACACACGCTGCTCTCCCCAGCCAATTGTGGGGCAGAGTCGCCCCAGTCTGTTGCCTGGCTCCTGCGAGTGCCGTGTAGGGGGGGAAAGGGGCGGCTCCCCCTGTCGGCTCCAGACCCCGGTTCGCCGCGATCCCCTCTTCTGCCTCCCCCCGGTAAAGTTTTGAGGAACTTTTAGCTCTTCTCCACTTCTCCGACCAGGGCAGCCTCTCTGCTCACCCCTCGCTCCCACTCTGCGTCCTCTTCTCCCCCGCCTCCCTTTCTTCTCGGCTGTGCCTGCCAGCCCCTAGAGATCTGCTCCCGGGGGCTAGTTGAACCTGAGCAGTTTGGAAATCAATTCGCACAGTTTCCAAATCAATCCTGTTTCCAATTTACGCCACCTAGGGGTTGTCTTTCTCTCTTTTTAATTTGACCGGATTCATTTCTTTAGTAATCTGTTCAGACACAAAACAAAACACTTTCGGGACCATTAAATACACAAGGTTTCTCTGGGGAAGGTTACCAGCCCCGCTGAGAGACCGTGGTAATAAAAAAGTACAGCACCGTGCAGACGAGATCTCACCTTCCCACCCCACCTAGGCATCCCTTACACGGAACTCTCCACTCACAAATCGGGTAGGAGATGACCTCGATTTACACCTATGATCTCAAACATCTGCGATGCGTGAAAGTAGATTATGCAGTTGCTAATCTAGTAGCTAGGTTTTTTTAACCCTAAATTTGTTTTCGTGAGAACTAATCCACTAAAACCATACTTGAAAAAATATGGTGTTTTTTTTTAAAGAATGCTGGGGGTTTGTCCCAATCTGGTTCAGATTTGACGATTCCCCCCCCCCCCTTTTTTTTTTCCTGGGACACTAGTCTAAATCACTTTCGGGTAGGGAGGGAAATGAGCCCAGCTGACAGACACGAAAACAAGAATGTGAGTGAGGAGGAATGCCTTTGAAGCTATGTTTGGAAGTAAAGCTAACAGTCCCCAACTGGTAGGCCTACTTTAAACACAATTATTTTGCAAAGTATATTAACAAAGAAATGAAAGAACACTTCTGGTTCAGGATTAGCAGCGAAGGGTGTCGACTATAATTCATTCTTTTAAGGATGAAACCTGCCACTTCTAAACCCCAAAGGGTGTGTGTGTGTGTGGCTTTCAAAAATGGAAACATTAACTCTTTTCTTGCAAAGGCTAGTGTTTTCCATTTCCCTCTCTTTAACTAAATCTCTGACCCCAAATTTAGTCTTAAATTATTGGTGCTGTGCAGGAGTTTTGTTTCCGTTTTGTTTGTTGTGTTTAATTAGCACTATAGTGCTGTGAATGTCAAGGGCATATGTTTTAGAGTCATTATTAAACATTGATACTGGTGCTATTCACTTCACTTTCAAAATCAACTCACAGGAGAAAGATGGAAACAGACTGGGAACATTTCTGGTGTCAAGCAAGGATTATTTTTTAATAAATTGATTAAAGTCCCAGATTTTTAAAAATGTATTTAAAAATATGTATATTTGAAGTAGGACTATGAAAAATGGATAGGTGGGAGAAAGAACCTCAGGGAAGCAATAATCAGACTCTCTAAATACAAGGAACGGTTTCCTAAGCCATAATAATTATTTTGCATGTATGTTATCCATCTGTGACGTAGCACCCCATAATCCTTTATGAGAATATGCTTATGAATGTAGATATGGCATTACTGGATTTTTTTTATGCTACATATGCCATGTAACATATCTTTGTAAAGGTTATGATCTACTGAATATATTTATCCGATTTGTATGCATGTGTCATTTTTTTACTCAAAGTTATGAATATTGGCTGTGTACTTGCATTTGGTCAGCTTCTTGAGAAAGGAATGTGCAAGTTAAGTGCCCAATCAAGAAACACTTAATGAACAATGGATCTTGGAAGGCTCCAATCCACATATAAAGTCTACTTGAGGACATTCAAGGTAGCATGTGAACTATGGCTGCTACCTGTAAGTTCTGAGTCATGCATGGACATGCGACTTCCCCATGTGACTCCAAAACTCCATCATGTAGCTGGAATTCTACACAGGGGGAGGGAGGGGTATCCATCCACAGAAGAAAGTCTATTTAAACCCCTGGAGACCCTCCATTTTGCCTTCAGCTGGCTCAAGATATAGCCTCTCCACCCCCAAAGGATACCTGAAAGAAACTGGAACAAAGGAAAGTAACCACGGGGGGGCGTGAGTGATTACTGGACCCAGACTAGAAGGAGACTAGTCTGTAAAAGGAAGTTTACTGGAACACCTCAGAGGGCAAGGTTTTATCTGTATTCAGTTTTCTTACTGTATTAGGCATAGACTTGCATGTTTTATTTTATTTTGCTTGGTAATTGACTTTGTTCTGTCTGTTACTACTTGGAACCACTTAAATCCTTCTTTCTGTATTTAATAAAAATCACTTTTTACTTATTAATTAACCCAGCGTATGTATTAATACCAGGGGGGGGCAAACAGCTGTGCATATCTCTCTATCAGTGTTATAGAGGGTGAACAATTTATGAATTTACCCTGTATAAGCTTTATTTGGGCTTTGGACCCCATTGGGAGTTGGGCATCTGAGTGTTAAAGACAGGAACACTTCTATAGTTACTTTCAGTTAAGCTTGCAGTTTGTGGGATGTGGTTCAGACCTGGGTCTGTGTTCGTGGCCGGCAAGCATGTCTAGCACAACAAGGCAGGGTTCTGGCATCCCAAGCTGGCAGGGAAGGCAGGGGCAGAAGTAGTCTTGGCACATCAGTTGGCAGCCCCAAGGGGGTTTCTGTGATCCAACCAGTCACACCATCTTTCTTTAAAACTCCATTTTTCTCTCTAAAAGGCCTCCTCCTGCTTCTTTTGAACTCCATAGGAATTTTGCCAATGACATAATAGGTAAGAGATCAGAATCTAAATGACAACCTAAAAAAAAACCCTCCAAATTCCTGTTTTCCTCCATTTATACCCTCTTGAGATGTTTCAAAAGCCATTCAGCTCAAAGCACACTACTAAACTTTTAGTGTGCAGAGTCCATAGAGACACTTAGTGCATGACAGACTAGTGCAAGTTAGATTTATACCCCAGTGTGCTATGAACTAGGTGTTCCTATAACAAGCCCAGAGAGAGAGATGGGGGGGGGGAAGGGGGCAGATCATATTACTTAGATTGTAAATTTTTGAGGGGGGCAGAAACAGTCTTTTTCATTATAGGTGTGAACAGTGCTTAGCACAGTGCAGTCTGGTCCTTGACTGGTGACGGGTAGGTGCCATTGCAATACATATAACTGTCATATTTTGCAACCATTTCTAATTTTCAAGGACATTCATGGACTGTGTCTCTAGAATTTCCCCTCTGCCTCAGCATAGCATTATCAATTTCAAAATGCTCAAGGTGAAAACCAAATCATGATAGTAGAATTAAAAGGGTTTTTTTAACAGGTTGTTAATTTTTTTATTTCTAAATGTTCTATATAGTAGAAATTTGTGTCCTTGTGAAGTACAGCTGAAGCCCATTAATCTCGGCCAGTCATTAATCCCAAGGAAATACCCCGTTTTGAATTATTTTGCTATTTTAAGATGAAGTTGGAAGGGAGTGTGAAATAGGTGTATGGATTTTTTTAATGACTGGGGCAGTTTCAATTAGTAGGTAAAAGTCATTTATACATTAGCCAATCAGATTGCTTGAACCTCATCATTACATTTATCTTATAATAATTAATTAGAAGAATATGGGAAATATAATTAGAAAACGAGAACAGGATTAAAAATTGGTAAAGAGTGTACTTGGACCTAGCTAGACACACTGTTCCAAAGCAGGATGATATGAAGAATCACGTCTCAGTGTTTCCCCCACGATTTCATGAGAGTCGGGTAAATGTCAGCAGAATGTTAGCTTTACAGGGAAATTGTGTGTATTATGGGTAGAGATGGTAGCACTGTCTTTTGTTAAGGTTGCCTAGCACAGGGGTTCGCACAACAAAATTTTTGATGGCCTCAGACTGACAATTTTTCCTAAAATACTTAATTAACTTTAGGAAAAACATATATGCAAATATACATGTCCAAATCATCGTAATTTAAAACTCAAAATAATAAAAATAATGTACAGTTGTCTGTATTCTTTACTGGATCTAAACAAAACAGAAACACAAATAAGGTGCTTTGCACATTCTTATCTTTTTTTGTTGTTTCTTTTGCTTCTTTGGTTGCTTTTTTTAAAAAGACTTGCTAGCTAGTAAGTCTGCTGTTGTGAAAAGTAATATTTGTTAATATCACTTTTCACAGCAGACTTACCAGCTAGCTGGGAGGCTGTGAAAAGTGATATTAACAAATATACAAATACAAATTTTCACAGCAGATTTACTCAACCCTGGAAAGCCAGGGGACAAATTAAGCCCTCGATGGGGAGGTGGGTAGGGAGACAGCAGGGGCCAGCGGCAATATGGGGGTGGTGGTAAGCCAAGGGCCAGCACCTGGTGCCGTGTGGCTGGGGTCCAGGGCTGGAGCTGAAGCCTGAAGCTGGAGCCTCATTGCGGGGTTCTCCTTTTCCTGCAGTTGCCCTTCCTGGCTGCTGTGGCATGGGGCTCTGGAACAGAGAGTAGGGAAACTGTCTTTCCTGTACTCCCAATGGGTCCCCCTGAAGTGCCCAGGAGAAGATGGAGGAAACAGTCTCACTGGAATGCAAAGGGATGGGGAAAGAAGGGTAGAATAGACGCAGAGGGGGTGAAGGCAGAAAGACAGAAGCTGGGTGGGGAATGGATAGCAGGAGAGGGTGGCAGGAGCTGCGATGGGGGAGATAGGAGTAGAAGGGGTGAGAAACAAGCTTGGAGGTGGGGAGGAAGGAAGAAGAGTCTAACCATATCACACTTCTGCCAGAACCTGGAATTGAGCCCAGGAATCCTGAGTCAATATTCCTCTACTATCAGCAAAAAGCAGCACTTGCCAGTTAGTGTCTACTCCAGTAAGGTGCAAAGTGCACTCTATCCCACTGAGCAACACCTTGTATAACAACTGTGTGTAAGAAGTGGTCCTACTAAGGGTCAAGTCTTGCAACTTGTACACAAGTATTGCTCATACAAGTAGTTCTATTGACTTCAGAGAGGCTACTGGCATAAGAACTGCACAAATGCATAAGCATTACAGGATTGGGCCCTAAGATGGTAGTAATAGTTATTCTAACGTAACAGTAGTGTTCAGTTTTCCTCTGTATCTGGTGCTATGAGTAAAGTGCCTTTGTGTTTCAGTTACGCACTAAAATTGTGGCAGATGTTGCTAGTGCTTGTTATACCACATTAGATTCTTAAGCCAAGGAGCATCCAAACAGGAAGTGTGCTACCAACTGGAGGAGTGGCATGTTTCTTACCCACAGTAAATCTATCACTGCAGGCTAGATGGAGAGCCCTTAGAGTACTGAATGATGTCATGAAGAACTACACCTCTACCCCGATATAACGCGACCCGATAGGACACGGGTTTGCATACAACATGGTAAAGCTCTGACATGCTGCTCTGAGCAGCATGTTAAGGGTGTCGGCCAGGTCGGGGCTGAGGGGTTTGATAAGGGGCAGAGGGTCTCGGGGGCTCTCCCCCCAGGGTCTGGGTGGCAGGAACTTTGGGAGGGCACTTTTGGGGGGCCTGCAGTCTCAGAGTGGCCCGGAGGATTAGCAGGGGGCCAGGAGCAGCTGCTCTGCTTCCCCAGCCCCAGCTGTGTCGCTCGGGGGAGGGGGGTTCGGGGAAGGAATCCCCCCCGCACTCACCAGCGGAGGGGGAGCAACCCAGCCCCAGCCCGCTCCACCCTGCCAGCTCCCAGCCACGGCACTCTGCTTCCCACCGTTGGTGAGTGTAGGGAAGTTGGGGAAAGGACGCCCTCCGCACTCACTGGCAGCGGGAAGCGGACCGACGCGGCCCCAGCCCGATCCACTCCTCCACCTCCCAGTCGTGGCGCTCCGCTTCCTGCCGCAGGTGAGTACGGGGGGCGTCCTTTCCCCAACCTCTCCGCACTCACCTGTGGCGGGAAGCAGAGCGCCGCGGCTGGCAGGTGGAGGAGTGGATCAGGCTGGGGCCGCGTCGGTCCGCTTCCCACCACTGGTGAGTGAGGAGGGCGTCCTTTCCCCAACCTCCCTACACTCACCAACGACGGGAAGCAGAGTGCCGTGGCTGGGAGCTGGCAGGGTGGAGCGGACTGGGGCTGGGCTGCTCTGCTTCCCGCTGCTGCCGGTGAGTGCCTGTCAGAGGCAGGGTGTGGTGTGGTGGTGGATAAGGGTCGGAACAGTCAGGGGACAGAAGGGTTGGGTACAGGGTGAGGTCCTGGGGGTGATTAGGGATGGGGGTCTCTGGAGGGGGCGGTCAGGGAACAAGGAATGGGAGGGGGCAAAGCAAGTTGGATATAACGTGGTCTCACCTATAACACAGTGAGATTTTTTGTCTCCCGAGGACCGCATTATATCGGGGTAGAGGTGTACTCCCTGTTTTGCTTATTAAAAAAAAAACACCACCGGTTTTGGATTCTAGTGTCATATTAGCCATGACATATGAGCAAAAACAGAGTGATTCGTCAAGAAGAGGCAGAAGTACTGATAAAGAAGTGTAGAAAATTGTTAGCTTAGGATGAGCATGAAAGGCAGTAGAAAAAAATACATAAGGTGAACTGTAACTTGAAGACCATGATGAAGCCAAAGTATGGCTATCTTGTGAAAAGAAGAGATGGAGATGAACTATCCTATGACTGAAATAGATAGAAGTTGTAGCAAGGATAGGAAATGGTTAAGTTGTTGGCTGTGATGGAATGCACCCTTGTATTCACACCCTACCCACTAATGTAATAATCTTTTTACAAAACATGCCTTGTAAGTAGGGCTGTCAAGCGATTAAAAAATTAATCACGATTAATCAGTGCGATTAAAAAAAATAGTGATTAATTGCACAGTTAAACATTAATAGAATACCATTTATTTAAATATTTTTGGATATTTTCTACGTTTTCAAATATATTGATTTCAATTACAACACAGAATACAAAGTGTACAGTGCTCACATAATATTTATTACCGATTTATTATGAATATTTGCTCCATGAAAAACAAAATAAATAGTATTTTTCAATTTACCTAATACAAGTACTGTAGTGCAATCTCTTTATCATGAAAGCGCAACTTACAAATGTTGATATATGTACAAAAAAGACCTGCATTCAAAAATAAAAACTTTAGAGTCTACAAGTCCAATTAGTCCTACTTCTTGCTCAAACAAACAAGGTTGTTTACATTTCCAGAAGATAATGCTGCCCACTTCTTGTTTACAATGGCACCTGAAAGTGAGAACAGGTGTTTGCATGGCACTGTTGTAGTTGGCTTCACAATATATTTACATGCCAGATCCACTAAAGATTCATATGTCCCTTGATGCTTCAACCACCATTCCAGAGGATGTGTCCATCCTTAGGACGGGTTCTGCTCGCTAACAATCCAAAGCGGTGCAGACTAATGCATGTTTGTTTTTATGTCTAAGTCACATGCCACCAGAAGAAGGTTGATTTTCTTTTTTCGCTGTTTGGGTTCTGTGTTGCTCTTTTAAGACTTCTGAACGCATGGTCCTCCACACTTCATCCCGCTCAGATTTTGGAAGGCACTTTTGGAAGAATATAAGAACAGCCATACTGGGTCAAACCTCCAACAGTGGCCAATGCCAGGTGCCCCAGAGGGAATTAACAGAGCAGGTAATCATCAAGTGATCCATCCCCTATCACCCATTCTCAGCTTCTGGCAAACAGAGGCTAGGGACACCATCCCTGCCCATCCTGGTTAATAGCCATTGATGGATCTATCCTTCATGAATGTATCTACTTCTTTTTTGAACCTTGTTATAGTCTTCACCTTCGCAACATCCTCTGACAAGGAGTTCCACAGGTTGACTGTGCCTTGTGTGAAAAAATACTTCCTTTTGTTTGTTTTAAACCTGCTACCTATTTATTTCGTTTGGTGCCCCTAGTTCTTGTGTCATGAGAAGGAGTAAATAACACTTCCTAATTTACTTTCTCCACACCAGTCATGATTTTATAGACCTCTATCATATCTCCCATCGTCTCTTTTCCAAGCTGAAAAGTCCCAGTCTTATTAATCTCTCCTCATACGGCAGCAGTTCCATACCCCTAATCATTTTTGTTGCCCTTTTCTGAACCTTTTCCAATTCCAATATATCTTTTTTGAGATGGGGCGACCACATCTGCACACAGTATTCAAGATGTGGGCGTACCATGGATTTATACAGATTTTATACAGAGGCAGTATAATATGTTCTGTCTTCTTATCTATCCCTTTCTTAATGATTCCCAATATTCTGTTCACTTTTTTGGCTGCCGCTGCACATTGAATGAATGTTTTCAGAGAACTATCCACAATGACTCCAAGATCTCTTTTGTGAGTGGTAACAGCTAATTTAGACCCCATCATTTTATATGTATAGTTGGGATTATGTTTTCCAATGTGCATTATTTTGCATTTCTCTGCATTGAATTTCATCTGCCATTTTGTTATCCAGTCACCCAGTTTTGAGAGATCCTTTTGTAGCTCTTCGCAGTCTGCCTGGGTCTTAACTATCTTTATTAACTTTGTATCATCTGCAAATTTTGCCACCTCACTGTTTACCCCTTTTTCCAGATCATTTATGAATATGTTGAATAGGTCTGGGCCCAGTACAGACCCCTGGGGGACACCACTATTTACCTCTCCATTCTGAAAAATGACCATTTATTCCCACCCTATTTTTCCTATCTTTTAACCAGTTACCAGTCCATGAGAGCACCTTCCCTCCTATCCTATGAAAACTTACTTTGCTTCAGTATTCACATCCTTAAATCAAGTGCTGTAGCTATTTTTAGAAATTGGTATCTTCTTTGTATTTTGTCAAATTTGCAGTGAAAGTGTTCTTAAAACGAACAACATGTGCTGAGTCATCATCCGAGACTGCTCTGATATAACATGAAATATACAGCAGAATTCAGATAAAACAGAGCAGGAGACACACAATTCTCCACTAAGAAGTTCAGTCATAAATTTAATAACACGTTTGTTTGTTTTTTTATGAGCTTCATCAGGATGGAAGCATGTCCTCTGGAACAATGGCCAAAGCATGAAGAGGCCTATAAATCTTTAGCACATCTGACACATAAATACCTTGCAATACCAGCTATAACAGTGCCATGCAAATGCCTGTCCTTACTTTCAGGAGACATTGTAATTAAGAAGCGGGCAGCATTATCTCCCATAAATGTAAACAAACTTGTTTTGCTTAGCTATTGGCTGAGCAAGAAGTACTACTGAGTGGACTTGTAGACTCTAAAGTTTTACAGTAACTCCTCACTTAACATCATCCCGGTTAACGTTGTTACGTTGCTCATCAATTAGAGAACATGCTTGTTTGAAGTTGCTCAGTGCTCCCTTATAACATTGTTTGGCAGCTTCCTGCTTTGTCCACTGCTTGTAGGAAGAGCAGCCCGTTGGAGCTAGCTGGTGGGGGCTTTTAACCAGGGTGGACCAGCAGCCCCCCATCAGCTCCCCTAAGTTCCCTGTGCAGCAGCCACCCAGCAGGCCATCAATTGCTGGGCAGTTCAGCTGTCCCTCCCCCCACTGCCTTGTGCTGCTCCTGCCCTCTGCCTTGGAGCTGCTCCTGGGAGCCTCCTGCTTCCTGTGCGGAAGGGAGGCTAATGTCAGGGTGTCCCCCTCTCCCCCGCTCCTGGCCTCTGCTCCTGTACCCCATCTCCACAGAGCAGGTGGGGACACAACAAGGCCCAGAACTGAGGGAGCTTGCTGGCAGCAGCTGCTGTCTCAACTTGCTGATCTACTTAAAAGGGCAGTGTACTTAGAGTGGGGTCAGTGTCTAAAGTTATGATATCTAGCCTGTATGATGTTAAAGGCACAAGTTCAAATTTACATAGCCCCAATTAGGTAAAACTGGTCAAGCAGATATTGAACGAAGGGATATGTGTTTATTTCAGTTTGTGTATAAGCTGTAAACAGAGTCTTCAGACAATGAGGGGAAGAAGGAAGACGACAACGAAAATCTATATCTACACAAACAGAGGGAAGAGAAGGAACAGCATGAAACTTCCCCCTCGCTGGACTCCCCATGTCTCCTTGCTCTCAGCTGGAAAGAACTTTAGCTAGGGGTCTCTCAGGGAAATGCATTTCAGAGGGTGATAGAACTATCAAAGTGAGGGACAAAAACACACCAAGTTCTCTCTCTCTACCCATCTCTCTCTTTTCACCTAAGAAGGCAAAAGAAACAGCTGTTGGATTTTGGGAGCAGAGTTTCACCTAGGAGTTTGGTCATCAATGTACTGAAAACATGTGGTAAGGGACTTCACTTTAAACCAAGTCTAGTTTGTTAGGTTTAAAAACTGTTTTATCTTTATTTTTTTCTTTTAACAATTTCTGACTTTAATGCCTCATTGGCTGTACTCAAAATCTATCCTTTTGTCATTAAATATACTTTTTTTGTTCTTTAATCAAAATTAATCCAGTATTGTGAACTATGTGGGTTACTCCAGTTAAGGTGGCAAGTTGCTGTATATTGTTTCCTTACCATGACAATGAAACTTTGTTATCTGAACTGCCCTGGGGAGGACTGGACAGAAGAGCATGGAATACACATTTTGGGGGGGAAATCCGGGACTATGAGTGTGTTGGGGTCACCCTGCATGTGGTAACCAAGGCTGATGGAAGCCAGAGTGTGACTGAAGAGTGGCAGGGAAGTTGTACCTACACACAGACACATAGGGTGTGACTTGCATGCTGTAAGGCTGTTTGTGAGTGGCCTAGGTGGGAGCTACAGCAGCAAGGCATTGTGAGGCACCCAAGGTTCCAGTGCCTTGGATTGTTATAGTGGAATGTTATAGTGACACATATTGCAAAGTGAATATTCATGGTTAGTCCATAATGGGGATGATTGGCAGCACTACTATATATTTTGATGTCTTTGTTCTGCAGCAGCTGTGATTATAAGGAGTCTATTATCTCCTGACATATCATCACCCCTTATGGTCAAGTGCATTACCATGAATCCTCATAGTCAGCACATTTAAGAAAGAGCATTTGTTCTGCTCTTTGATCCCTGTTGGAATTTCTTTCACAATGTTTTAAATCTTTCCCCTAAATCGTTGTCATTTGTATTTCTGACAGAGCACATTTCTTCACTCATATATCAGCACTTCTCATGTGCCTGTAAGCAGGAACAAAAATGTATTTTTCATTGGCTGAATTGATGTTGCTCTATTTTTGCCTGTAATTCATTTGTTTTCTGGTGTTCACTTGCTATTAGAGATGGCATGGCTTTTAGAGACTGCATGCTTGTTTATTGTTATTTTTTCTTTTTATAAATGCAATGCCTTCAAGTCTGCAAGCTTAGAGTGGTCTAATAAAAATCAATGAGAAAAAAAATTAACAACTTGAATAAAGTACCATGTAGGGACTCACAAGTAGAGCTGGTCATGAATTTTTTAATGTAACATTGAATTTTTGGTCAAAACCAGAGAACGAGAGAGGGATCAACCCATCTTAGAATAGCCAATATCCTTGCCAAACTGATTTCTTGTTTTCCAGCCAGCTCTACTTGCAAGACATGGATAGAAGCCAGAAGCTTAGAGTTTCATTCCTGGCTCTGCCAGCTAACTCATTATATAGCCTTGGGCAAGTCCCTCACACTTCTATATCTCAGCCTTCTCATCTGTAAAATAGGAATAAAGGACATACTCCCACTCTTACATCCTAGAATAATCAAGGAGCTGACTGAGGAGATATCTGAGCCATTAGCGATTATCTTTGAAAAGTCATGGAAGATGGCAGAGATTCTAGATGACTGGAAAATGGTAAATATAGTGCCCATCTATAAAAAGGGAAATAAGGCCAACCTGTGGAATTACAGATCAGTCATCTTAACTTCAGTACCCTGGAAGAAAATGGAGCAAATAATTAAGAAATCAATTTGCAAATACCTAGAAGATAATCATACTGACTGTTATTTATCACCTGGATTTGTCAAGTACAAATCATGCCAAACCAATCTAATAGCTTTCTTTGACAGGGTAACAAGCCTTGTGGATAGGGAAGAAGCGGTAGATTTGGTATATCTTGACTTTAGTGAGGCTTTTTATATTATCTCACCTGACCTTCTCATAAAAAAACCTAGGGAAATACAACCTAGATGGAGCTACTATAAGGTGGGTGCATAACTGGTTGGAAAACCAATCCCAGACAGTTGTTATCAGCAGTTCACATTCAAGCTGGAAGGGTATATTGAGTGGGGTCCCGCAGGGATCAGCTCTGGGTCCAGTTCTGTTCAATATTTTCATCAGTGATTTAGATAATGGCATAGATAATACAGTTATAAAGTTTGTGGATGATAAACTGGGAGGGGTTGAAAGAGCTTTGGAGGATAGGCTTAAAATTCAAAATTATCTGTACAAACTGGAGAAATGTCTGAAGTAAATAGGATGAAATTCAATAAAGACAAATGCAAAGCACTCCACTTAGGAAAGAACAATCAGTTGCACACATATAAAATGGCAGGTGACTGTCTAGGAAGGACTACTGCAGAAAGGGATCTGAGAGTCATTGTGGATCACAAACTAAATATGAGTCAACACTGTAACACTGTTGCAAAAAAAGCGAACATCATTCTGGGATGTATTAGCAGGAGTATTAGCAAGACACGAGAAGTAATTGTTCAGCTTTACCCCACACTGATTAGGCCTCAAATGGAGTATTGTTATCCAGTTCTGGATGCCACATTTCAGGAAAGATGTGGATAAATTGGAGAAGGTCCAAAGAAGAGGAACACAAATGATTAAAGGTCTAGAAAACATGTCCTATGAGGGAAGATTGAAAAAAATTGGGTTTGTTTAGTCTGGAGAAGAGAAGACTGAAAGGGGACATGATAACGGTTTTCACATACATAAAAGGTTGTTACAAGGAGGAGGGAGAAAAAATATTCTCCTTAACATCTGAGGATAGGACAAGAAGCAATGGGCTTAAATTTCAACCAGGGTAGTTTAGTTTGTACATTAGGAAAAACTTCCTGACAAGCAGGAAGTGCTAAGCACTGGAATAAATTGCCTAGGTAGGTAGTGGAATCTCCATCAGGGAGATTTTTAAGAGCAGGTTAGATAAACATCGATCGGGGTGGTCTAGATCAGTGGTTCTCAAACTTTTGCACTGTGACCCCTTTCACACAGCAAGCCTCTGAGTGTGACCCCCCTTATAAATTAAAAACACGTTTTTTGTATACATAACACCATTATAAATGCTGGAGGCAAAGCAGGGTTTAGGGTGGAGGATGACAGCTTGTGACCCCCCATTTAATAGCTTCACGGGGTCCCGACCCCAGTTTGAGAACCCCTGGTCTAGATAATACTTAGTCCTGACCTGAGTGAAGGGGACTAGATTAGATGACCTCTCAAAGTCCTTTGCAGTCCTATGATTCTATATTTCCTTATTGAATGGTTGGAAGGGAAAGCCGCACTTAGATTTCTTTTTAGAGTAGTCTTCCTCTTGTTAGTCTTCCTCTCAGTGTCTCCCTACATTCCCCATCAATCAAGTTCACTTCTGCACATATTGCACATTCGGAATAAGATAACTAAGAGTCCTACAACTCTATTTTCTGACTCCTTCCTCTTCCACACAACAGTCATCAACTGTTTTTTTGACAGAGTCCACAAATGGTAAATTGCATCACTAGTTGCTATCCTAGTCATAGAAAGGCTACAAATAAACAAGATTCCACTGGAGTCTTTCAATCGTATAAGAAGTGATGAAAATAAAAGTAAGGGAAACTTGCAATCATCAGTACAGTGGCTAAAAATCTATGGTGATAAAATTGTAAGCTCCTGAACAATTTCAAATAGAATCAAATATAAAGTTTCAGCAAGTATAGTCTTTAGGGGAGTGAGATCACAAAAATGCTACTTTTTAAGAGCTTTATTAATTATCAGTCTTTTAGAAAGGGCTCTATTTTCAGCCATTACCAACAAAATTCAAATTTCAAAATTGGTTTTAAACCAGAAATTAAATGAGTGTGACCCTTTTTTCCATGTAGCTAGCTATTCAACTTATTTGTGTTGTTTACCGAGGAGATTTCTCCACTGTCCATTTAGGCATGTAGTTCAAATCTCCAGCCATTTCATAAAGGCAAGGACTTCAGCTAGCCATGGAGAATCCCCTAGTATCATCAATAAAACAAAGATACATTTGATCTATCATCAGTGAGGCCCCCTTCCGGTACCTATCTCTGTGTTGTATCAATGGAACAGCCACATCAAAAATGCCAAAGACCAGACGGGCAAATTCACTAATCCTCTAATTATTATTTTAAAGAGGGGATCAAGTAGGGAAAGTAAGTTTGTTGGAACGTGTTCCCAAACTCATTCCCCTCCAGAAGTCATATCCATGTGTTGTATGTAAATATTTTTGTTTAAAAATTAGCACAGACTTTGAATGAAGCAATATGAGGGAATATGCACTGAAGATGAAACTGATGGCAGATGTCAACTCGTTCCATGTAGAAATGTATTTTAATCATTTTAGTTCATTGAAGTGATCACCCTTCCAAACCCTTAAAATGCAAGTGTGACCCAGAGACCCCTTGGCAAAGGGTCCCCTGTTCTTTGCAAACAACTCTCATCTGAGACCTGTCAAAATCACTACACCAAACATATCTTGCAGTGTATTTACCCATAAAAGATCATATGTAAGTGTGATGTTGCCCTGATGTTATCTGGACCAGTGATCTGCTAGGTCACTCCAATCCTTGACTCTGGGAGCCAGCCTTACCCTGCTCTGCTGTGAGAACCCCCACTCCTGGGCTGTTCACAGACAGCCTCTAGCATGTAAGCTGCTTGGATTGTGCAACCGAATGACACTAGCCAATATCTCCGGTCCTAGACACAACCCTAGGAACCTCCATCTTGCAGTGTCCAGTTATGCTCACTGGATGCTGCAAGCTTATATGAGTTTGTCAATTTAACAAAGAAATTGATATGTACCAGGCTTGTTATCCCAAGGGGAATCTTTAACACACTTCAAACCAAACACACTGCTTCAGGTAGAATAAACAAACAAATGTATTAACTACAAAAGATAGATTTTAAGTGATTATAAGTCAAAGCACAGGTCAGATTTGGTCAAATGAAATAAAAGCAAAACGCATTCTAAGCTGACCTTAACACTTTCAGTGTCCTTACAAACTTAGATGCTTCTCTCCACAGGCTGGCTGGTTGCCCTTCAGCCAGGCTCTCCCCTTTGATCAGCGCTTCAGTCGCTTGGTGGTGATGTCTGTAGATGGAGGTGGAAGAGAGAGGAAGAGCATGGCAAACGTCTCTCCCTTTTATCATGTTCTTTCTTCCCTCTTGGCTTTGGCCCCGCTTTCAGAGTCAGGTGAGCATTATCTCAGTGCAGTCCCGGACTGACCAAGGGAAGAGGGTGACTCACTGGAGAGTCAAACAGATCCTTTGTTGCTGCCTAGGCCAGTGTCCTTTGTTCCTCGGAGGCTGGGCTGGGTTTGTCCCATACATGCCCTGATGAGGTATGAACTGCCCCACGGTTCCTGGAGAGTTTTGCCTGGGCTTGTTTTAGCCATGGGGACACATTTTCAGCCTCATAACTATATGCATGAAATTACAACCTATAACATTACTATAACAACAATGCTCAGTACATCATGAGCCTTCTGAAGACGCCCGACTTGACAACTTTGCACTGGATACCTGTAGAGAGGGTTCGTCAGGGTTCGTCCCATTCCAAGGCAGTGGGGAACCACACTGCCTCCTTCAGTCATTGCACTGGCCCCTGGGGAATCAGTCGGGCCACAGGAGTCCTGGCTCAAGCCGTCCAGCAGTGGGCTGAGCACACACACAGGTAACAATTAGCAGATAACAAGCGCAGGCCCTGGGTCAGGGTGGGGCAGTAAAGAGTCACAGCTCAGGCCCTCAGGAAGGGGCTGAGCAAACCCCGGTAAATAGCACACCCAGGCTTCAGGTTCCAAGCAGCCTGGGAGAGGGGGAGACTGCCACCCACATGTTGGGTGGCAGGGGTGACGCAGGCCCTCCCACTCCACTGTGTCCCAGCCCAGGGCCCTAGCAGCGGCCAAAGGCCTGCTGCTGTGTCAGTGAGGATCCTTGCCGCAACACACTGACATGGGTTCCGGCTGTGTTGCTGGCAGACTCAGGTCAGTTGCCCCGGGCTACTTCCCAACTCCCCCTCTGGAAGTACATGGGTCAAGGTGGTGTCCTCAGGGGAATCGATCACCATTGTATCCTTGGGGTAGCTGGCAAGGGGTAGGCTCAGTGACTCTTCTGGGTAGCTGGTGAGGGGTAGGCTCAGCGACTCTTCCACATGCTGATCCGTGTTGAGTATCAGTCAGTCTCCAGGTTCACTGCCGGTTGCTGGAGTCTCCCCAGTGGGAGCGGGCTGGAGGCATCTGGCCTCTCCAGTGGCTGTTTCTCGAGTGAGCTCTGGGGTTGGGCTCTTATACTTCCTGTCCTGCCTCTGTCCCTCTAAGGGGCAGGCTTGGAGTACTCTGGCTCCGCTCACGCTGGTGTCCGGCAGAGCTCCTCCCTCTCCAGCCGGAGCACTGGGGAACCACACTGACTCCCTAAAATATCATACAATCATATTATAAGGATGAACATGGGGGTGCAGAGTGTTCCCCCGAGATATAGTGTGTCACAGTAAGGTATCTACAAAAAGCGTGTAACTTGTCAAGAAAGTTGTAACTTGTCAACCTGCCAACCTGAAGCATATTCTCACCAGTAACTGCACACCGCACCATAGTAACTCTAACTCAGGAATCAATCCATGCAACAAACCTCGATGCCAACTCTGACCACATATCTACACCAGCGACACCATCACAGGACCTAACCAGATCAGCCACACCATCACCGGTTCATTCACCTGCACGTCCGCCAATGTAATATACGCCATCATATGCCAGCAATGCCCCTCTGCTATGTACATTGGCCAAACTGGACAGTCCTTACGGAAAAGGATGAATGGACATAAATCAGATATTAGGAATGGCAATATACAAAAACCTGTAGGTGAACATTTCAATATCCCTGGACACATAATAGCAGATTTAAAGGTTGTCATCCTGCAGCAAAAAAACTTCAGGACCAGACACCAAAGAGAGACTGCTGAGCTTCAGTTCATCTGCAAATTTGACACCACCAGCTCAGGATTAAACAAAGACTATGAATGGCTTGCCAAGTACAAAAGCAGTTTCTCCTCCCTTGGTTTTCACACCTCAACTGCTAGAAGAGGGCCTCATCCTCCCTGATTGAACTAACCTCGTTATCTCTAGCTTGCTTCTTGCTTGCTTATATATACACCTGCCCCTGGAAATTTCCACTACATGCATCCAACGAAGTGGGTATTCACCCACGAAAGCTCATGCTCTAATACGTCTGTTAGTCTATAAGGTGCCACAGGATTCTTTGCTGCTTTTACAGATCCAGACTAACACGGCTACCCCTCTGATACTTGTCAAGAAAGGAAAGGTAACTTAATAAGTTATAGACCCTAGGTGGTGTTTTATGATTTTGTTTTTTATTGTAACCGTTTTTTCCAGCACACTCTCATTTCAAGTTGAACCTTAATTCTTTCTTAAATAAACTTACTTTTGTTTTTTTATAAATGCTCACACATGCTGTGTGTTAGACAGGAGCAGTGATTTAAGGTAAAACTGGTAAACTGGGATACACTGCTCCTTTGAGTAGCCTTGCTGTCAGAGAGCAGCTATGTCGATGCAAGAGCCTTCAGTCAGAAGTCCTTTCTCTCCCCTCTGAATATTCGGGTCGCTCTGGTTTGGGGGGCTGAACTCCCTGCAGTATGTGGCTGTTCAAGCTGCATGCCTCCCAATACAGAAGTTAAGTGAAAACCCTGAGTGCAACTTAGAGCATTTCCTTTTCCTTCATGGGTTATTCCCAGATAGAGGAACAAAGGGGCCAGGCACAGTCCTTGTCTACGGAGAGAATTCAAAGCACCCTTGGATATCTTCCCCATCATGGTACATTTGTCGAGGTGAACGGTTAGCTGGCTTTTACAGAGCCAGAACACACAATTAGCAAAGAATCTGAAATGAAATGACTAATTTTAGTACAAACCAGTTTAAAAGAGGAAATTGCTAGGCTCCAGTGCATACATGTTTCACAAGACCAGGGCAGTGTAACTAATCTGCTTTCAAAGGTGTCACTGGATATACTAAGTTTATGGCAGTCATTGACTGAAAGAAAAGTTATAGACTCATAGAATATATGATAGATTGAAGAAAAATCACTATGACTAGCATGGAAATTAAAGCACATAGATAGGGCCCAATCCTGCATTCCTTTCACATCCTGAACTCTTGTTCATTTAAATAGTTCTGAGCATGCAAGGAATACAGGATCAGGCCCATAGCACAGAATGAAGAGAATATGAAAAGATTTCTGCTGTATCATTGAATTTTTGACTTTTGACTCCAAATGACTGGTATTTTTTTTTTTTTAGTATAGAAGAAATAATCAAATATTCTCTTTAATTTCCGGTCTGCATTGAGTTTGCTCCCTTTCCTTTATCACTTACAGAAATAATATATTTTTAATACTTAAAACTTTAAATTCTTAAGGGACTGTACTGGGAGCATGGCCAACTGTTGGCACCAGTGTTGCTGGTTTTGCACTCTCTCTCGAGTCTTGGCCGGAGGTAGTTTATGCAAAGGCATGCTAAGAACAGATTCCTAAGGTAATTTTGAAATAACCCTGGATATTGATCTCTTGTTCTGTGCTTCAGTACAACCACAATACTTTGTTTAAAAGCTGTTTGCAGTACAAGAGTGTGGTGGGCAAATACAAGCCATTTTATATGGGGCCCTTCAGTATTACTAAGTAATAGACAACGGAGTTCTGTTAGAGCTACATTCTTATTTACACCCAGGTGTCTTTGCACCACTCTGGCAGCATACAGTGACATCAAGCTGCCTGAGGCTATGTCTACACTAACAGCAGCGTTTCAAATACAGGCATGACACCCTGCCCCCAGCATGGGTATAAATAGCAGTGTAGATGGTGAGGCACTACTTAGGCGAGTAGAGAACAGACATGCCAGAACTTTAGGCATGTACCCTACATGGCTCTCTGCACACCCAAGCAGTGCCTCCCACATCTACACTGCTATTTTTAGCAGTGTAGTGTCCCACTGTCTCCACGCTGCTGGAGCCTTTCCCACTGCCTTCCCCTGGCCAGAACTTTTCACTGCCTCACGTAGCTAAACACTGCGTGTGGAAACAGCCTGCTTTTCACTGTGGCATGAAGCTGCACAAACCCTACATGTCACCACCAAGGCCTTAGTAGAAATGAGAATCAAATCCAGAGTCTCCTGTGAATGATAGCCCCTTTTGGCTTTGAGGAAAAGATTTTTATAGTTACCACAGCTAGTAGGAAACAACTGAACATGTATGCTTCAGTTCACCAAGGCATTTATAAGAACATGCCTAAATTAAGTACAAGTAATCCCAGGGAAATTAGAGGGACTATTCACATGCTTAAAGTTTGACAATCTTAAGTGCATTGGTGAACTAATGGTTGAACAAATATAAAGTTGCTGGAGAACATTAGAGTACAAAAATATAAATTAGCAAAGAACAGAAACATTTTAGAACTTCAGAATATAGCTTTATCATCACCAATGAAAATAAGCATGAATTTCAAAGTAGTTTTCTATAACTCTTGATTAACATTCTTAAGAATGACATTGTATCTAATATGGAGATCTAAAGAGATCCCAAGTTTTTAACGTATGAAGTTCTGTACACTTGCTTATTTTTCCCCCTATTGTTACTCACACCATCTTGTCAACTGTTGGAAATGGGCCATCCTGGTTATCACTACAAAAGTTTTTTTTTCTCCTGCTGATAATAGCCCACCTTAATTGATTACTCTTGTTATAGTTGGTATGGCAACACCCATTTTTTCATGTCCTCTGTGTATGTATATCTTCCTACTGTATTTTCCACTGCATGCATCCGATGAAGTGGGTTTTAGCCCATGAAAGCTTATGCTCAAATAAATTTGTTAGTCTCTAAGGTGCCACAAGTATTCCTGGTCTTTTTGCTGATACAGACTAACATGGCTACCACTCTGAATAACCCTGTGTTACCCTGTGAGGCTTGGGATCAAATCCAAGCTGGCTGTGCCATAATTATCTAAAAGCCCCATTGAGCTGTGAGATAACTTTACCTTAGTGCCGATATTTCTGTTTAGTACATAAGCATCAGAGGGTGCTGTGTATGAACAAAGGTAAATGGACATAATAAACTAGCATCTTCATATTGATCTGGAGTCACTCCATGTCTTTGGCTCCAAAACTATGTAAATGAAAGTTTGTCACGTTAAATTTATTTGCTGTGCCCACTCCTGCTGAAGCAAAAGATCATGTGTTTCAAAATGTATTTAGCTTTTTTCTAAGTGATTTTTTATTTAGAAAAAGCTCTTAATTTTGTAACTGTAGCTACCAATTTTAGTTAAAAAAGTAGAAGGAGCTGGCCTAGTGATAGTACTTTGCACCAATATGAAGGAGATCTCAGTTGAATTCCTATCCTTTTATAGTTCTAGCTGGTACGGAAACTCACTCAGACCTTTTGAGAAAGAACTAGAACAATGCTTCGCAGTATGGGATGGGACTGTTGTGAGGATTGGAAGTGGCAATGAGGTTCAGAGGTGATTGCTGACAGATGTCTAAGAAACAGCAAAATAATCCTCCCATCTGTCCCAGATGTCTGTGACTTCCACTCTAGACATCTCCACTGCTGTGTTTTAATTGGCTGTGTTCATTTGTGTTTGGTTGATATTGTGTTTTATTTTCATTTGAAATGTGAACGGATGCTATCCCATTTGGGACCTAAGCAAGAATACCCCCCACCCCCAGTACTGTACTAAAATAGGCAAGTTCTTATAATAAAAAGCAAACAGAGGCTCCCTTGAGCTGCATGGGGCCCTAAGCGATTGTTTAGTCTGTTTATGCCTAGCACTGGCTCTGTTTGATAGATAAGTAAAATAAGGGAATGCATAAGAATAGCCACTATGGTAAATGGATACTGACCCAATCCTGAAACCATGAAGGTCTTGGTTTCTAAATGGTGGAAAAGACTAAGAAATAAGGGAAACTTTCAGTAAAGACTTGGGAACTTCTGGGGCAAGGGGATGTTTCTCTCCTGTGTGAGTATTCCCTTCTTCAGCAACATGGTGTCAGGTGTGACTGAATCCCTCTCTCTAAAAGGAGAGCATGGAGATAGAAAGAACAATTCTCACTGCCAGCTGGGTATGCGGATGGGGAGAGTTTGAAAGTCAGGGAAGGTAACAGGGAGAACTACAGCAAAAAGAAGAGAAAGATGCTTAACTGTGTGAACTGAAAGGAAAGGAAAGCCAGATATCAAGTCTAAAGGATGAAGAAGGAGCCTGAACAGAAGCTGTATAGAGAAATAAATAAAACTTCAAGACTGCCTACAAAGTAAAAAAATAAGGGCAAGACCTATCTCCATTAAATACTAAAGACAGCAGCAAACTTAAAGGCACAGAAACTGCTAGTGCTTCAAAAAAATAGCAACAATGGAACCCATATTCCAAAAGACTGCACCAGAATATTCAATTGTAGAAACTCATATGGCTGGGTTAACTGGATCCAAAGATTTGAAAAATTCTGAATGACTTAATAGACAAGTCAGAAGAATGCCAGATAAATGCTTCAATACTGGCCTTTGGCCAGGCTCCAGATGATATTCTACATTTGTTACTCCTCACCGATGTGGAAAAGATAGAATACACCCCCCGCCCCAAGTGAATGAGGCATTTGATACCTGATTTATAGGTAAGCATAATATTATAAAGGAAAAGGGCAAATTTAATAGGAGGCTGCAGGAATGAGAGGAAACAGCTGAAGCTTTCATAACAGCAGTTCACAGTCTTGCTGAACATTGCAAATAGGATGCCTTAAAAGAAGAACTAATAAAAGATAGGACAGCTGTACATGTAAGGGATAATAAGTTGTCAGAGCATCTTCAATAAACCCATATCTGATAATAGTGAAAGCTATAACTCAAGTCAGAGCACAGGAAACCATAGAGAAAGAGTACTACAATTTATATGCTAGCAGCAGGAGGCACCAAATCAGATAACATTGATACAGTACAGATGAGAAAAACAAATGAAACGAGCAATGGGAGTAAGCTCCTAACATAAGAATTGTCCAGAACTAAAAAGTGGGAGGACAAAGAGTATTTACTGGAAGGAAAGTCAAATAAAGAAACACCAAAACCACTGCAGAAGATGTGGCAAGACACCCAACCACACCTGGATGTGATGTAAAGTGAAAGGGGCAAAGTGTAGGATATGCAACAAAAAAAAGTTCATTTTGTAATAGCCTGCAGATCACTGAGAACCCCAGGCAGGAGTGCTATCATCAGAGGATGTTTCCATATTTCTTGGGTAAATATCCTCATAAAAGCAGGAAAAAAGAGGGGCAGATACACATAAATGAATCTAAATGGATGAAACTGGCACTGAAACAGCTGTCACTATTCTTAAAAAAAATATTCCAAGGCTGGAGATGTTCAAAGACCCAATACGATTCTACACTGGTCCAGTTTTATATCAGTTTTATAAAATATCCTGAAGTCAGGGATAAGCGAGGAGGAACCAAGTTAAGAGGTTTCCCTCCTAAAAGCATGGCACCAATGTTCCAATGTTCTGTTGCCCATATTATCACTGTTACACATACCTTGTTGGTTTGTAGACCCAAAGTTTTCTCCACAGAGGGCCACAAATTCTCACTGTTCCTGAGTGGTAGCTGTTGTCATAAACAGATAGTTAAGGGTTAATGTCTCTTTTACCTGTAAAGGGTTAAGAAGCTCAGTAAACCTGGCTGACACCTGACCAGAGGACCAATAAGGGGACAAGATACTTTCAAATCTTGGTGGAGGGAAGTCTTTTGTTTGTGCTCTTTGTTTGGGGGTTGTTCGCTCTTAGGACTAAGAGGGACCAGACATCAATCCAGACTCTCCAAACCTTTATGAATCAATCTCTCATGTTTCAAACTTGTAAGTAATAGCCAGGCAAGGTGTGTTAGTCTTATTTTTGTTTTCTCAACTTGTAAATGTTCCTTTTTGCTGAGAGGATTTTACCTCTGTTTGCTGTAACTTTGAACCTAAGGCTAGAGGGGGTTCCTCTGGGCTATATGAATCTGATTACCCTGTAAAGTATTTTCCATCCTGATTTTACAGAGATAATTTTTACCTTTCTTTCTTTAATTAAAAGCTTTCTTTTTAAGAACCTGATTGATTTTTTCTTTGTGTTAAGATCCAAGGGGATTGGATCTGGACTCACTAGGAATTGGTGGGGGAAGGGAGGGGGGATGGTTAAATTCTCCTTGTGTTAAGATCCAAGGGGTTGGATCGGTGTTCACCAGGAACTTGGTGAAAAAGCCTCTCAAGGCTGCCCAGGGAGGGGAAGGTTTTGGGGGAACAGAAAGTGATCCAGACACTGAAATTTCTGGATGGTGGCAGTGTTACCAGATCTAAGCTAGTAATTAAGCTTAGAAGTGTCCATGCAGGTCCCCACATCTGTACCCTAAAGTTCAGAGTGGGGGAGGAACCTTGACAGCTGTTGATTCTGTTTCTCTAACAGAGATGTCTATAAACTCACAGTTAATTGGGCATTTCATTGACTATCCCCTGTAGGAAGCTCATGTTTGTTATCTACATGTGTATTGAATAATTACACTCAATAACATAGTTCCTGATATGCCTTTCTTCAATAATAGGATATGATTAGCTGGGTCACAAGGCTAAGATTTTCATCCTTTTAAAGAAGGGGATCTTATTCTCCCAGGAAGACAGACATTAGTTTAGACAAAGTGTAACACTGACAGACTCCAGTTGTCAGTGGGTGGGATTGAACCTTGGGCCTCTGGAGCTTAGTGCATGGGCCTCTACTGAATAAGCTAAAAGTGACACACACACTCACACTCACACTCTCTTTCTTCCACCCCCCTGCCCTGGGACAGAGCACCACACCCAGGTGGTATGTGGGTTACAAAAGCAGCAGTCTGTTGGACTATGTTGAGTTATGTTTTTAAAGCACACCAGCACTTGCCTATTTCTTGTGGAATGCAGTGGATATCAAGGGAGTTTTTTGGTAAGGAACTCACTTCATCTGTATTTCTTTGTAAATCATCATGCACTCATGTAGTGCTATAAAGCTAAATAATATTATTAATATTTCCATCCTTTCCCCCTTCAGGGAGCCCTGCTGTGTTGCAGCATCAAGTGTATGTTTCATTTTTAGTCTGGTAAAGATTAATGGCTACACCTGAGTGGGACAGCTCTAATATGGCAACATGTATCCAGCTGCAGCACCTGCTGTAGGCTCCTGTTAAACAGTGCATGTCTGGAGTTAATTTTTTCATAATTACATCCACAGGCAATAGAATTTAACATAACTGTATTAACCTTGATACAGTTCAGGATAAATAAATTAGAAGATACAGGAATGTGTCTACAGTGCAAAACTGTTTGTTTGAATACAAATATTACTTGATCTGTTAATTTGGAACATGGAAAGGCAAGTAAACCAAATAGCTTAGGCAGACCGAAATGTGAGAATAATGAAAAATGAGTGAACTTATTTATTGGAATCTCAGTGTCCCTGTTTGAGCTCTGTGTGTGAATAGCTGTTTTTGGTATGCTGACAATTCTGGGGGGGAAACTCTCATTTCAGGCCATCTCAAAACTGAATCTTTTGGGAATTTTTGGCAAATCAAAGAGTTGGGAAACATTTCCTCCTGGGTCAAGGGAAAAATTATGCTTGACCCAAAACATTTCATTTCCATTTTTTTGAAGCAAATGATAGTTCAGGCTAGATTTACAGTCAAAGCACATGGGAATGCTGTTACTGCCAATTGGCTGGTGGTTAGGGGACTCAGCTGAGAGATGAGACAGCTGGATTCAGATCCCCACTCTGAAACAGGGATTTGAACCTAGTTCTTGTACATTCTGGGTAAGTACCCTAACCCCCAGGCTATAGTGGGGGGCTCTCAGTTTCTCCTGTTGAAACTGTTCCATTTTGTATTAAGTATTTAAATATTCATTAGGCCAGAGAGAGTGTGTGAGTGAAAAATGACTCTGTGATCTGGTGTCTAGGCCACTCACAGAAGAGGAGGAGGCAGCCAGGTTCCAGTCCCTGCTCCAATAAATATTTAATTTATTTATTCAAAGTGGACCAGCTTCAACAGGAAAGACAAAGAGACACCCATCCTCGAACACCCTGTAGTCTGGGCACTCACCTAGGATGTGGGAGAGCTGGGTTAAAGTCCCTGATCTAAAGAAGGGACTTGAACCTGGGTCTGCCTCTTCCCATGAGAGCATCCTAACCACCAGGGTGCTTGTTGGGGAGAATACTACCAAAGTTGATACGAATTCATGGAGTATTTTGGACTACCTGAATCTGCCAAAAAAAAATCCACCCATCTCTAGTCCCTGTGAGTGGCAGTAGCAGTGGGTTGCTATCATACCTACTTATTTGAAGACTGTGAACTGGATCCAATAAGGGGGCAATTGTATGTCACTGAAGACAACTGCTGTGCCTTAAATGGGGAATTATTAGAATACTTTTTTTGAGGACCACACAAACAGCTTAACCTTAGTCCTAGTATAGAACTATACTATACAGACTGGTGAGCACTTACACAATCACATCAGTGTCACTGAAACAGCTCAAGAGTCACACAACCTACCCTCATAATGGGACTATGTAGTACTTTCACCACTTTTAAAGGAAGCTATTGTATAAAATTCAAGAGACTATCCAAAAATAATGGAATTTTTTTCAAAAGAGTATCCATTTCCTGTTCTTTCAGTAAATCCCAGTATTCTTAGGTTGCAACTTTTATTATTTGCTGGAATTTCAATCTTGCTATATAACAAAGAATTGTCCTTTATCTGAACACTAGAAAGAGCTTTTAAACTCTCAACCCTAGCTCAGGTGGCTTAGCTATTATTGCTTACAGTTTTGATGTCTACTTCAAGCGTTTCTATTTTCTTCTGAACAACACTTATTCACAGACCAAAGGAGGCATTTTCTTCTCTGCTACATTAACAGAGTGGAATGCAGTTAATTTAAAATCTATGTGACATCACGTAAAGCAGCAAAAAGTTCCCATGATTTGAGAGGCCAGACAGTTGGTGGAAAAGCTGTTGTGATTTATCCATACATTCTAAAACCAATTGATACAAATGAGCATGTTGTAGTGTAACATGATTCTGAGGCTGAGGAGAAAAGCTGGGTGGAGTATTGTGACAGAAGCCCACCCATATCTGAAGGTTCTTCCCCCAGCCTAAGGGGAGGAGCTACTGAACACAGGGCTCAAATAATTCAGGGTCAACAAATGAAAAAGAGGGCCAGGAGTGAGGGTTACAGGTTCAAAATCAGGGAGCCAGAAGGGGACACCAAGCAGAGAACCTTGGGTAGTGCCCATTGCTCCTCAAAGGCATGTAAGGAGCCAGTGGATGCAGCCCAGCAGAACTCTGCCTGGACATGTGATTGAAGGGAGGAATGAAAATAGTACCCACAGTTGCAGAGCTCCCCATCCAGCATCCTCCTGGTGGAATAGATGACCACCTTGCCCCAGATGAAGATGAATGTTCATGTAGAGGGTAATCATCAGGCACGGGAGGGAAAAGTTCAGCCAGAACCTAAGGTAGGGTGACCAGTCAGCAAGTGTGAAAAATCGGGACAGAGGTGGGGAGTAATAGGAGACTATATAAGAAAAAGACCCCATAATTGGGACTGTCCCTATAAAATAAGGACATCTGGTCACCCTAACCTAAGGAGAAGGTTCTGGAGGAGCTGGAAAAGGGGCTGCAACCTGGTGCACTTGGGATAGATATGCACCAGGGTCTCCCTCACACCACAAAAGGGGCAGGTGTAGGGGAGAGGGGTGAACTGCACCAAGAGCTGGGAACCATCAGCTAATCACTTAAACACCAATTAATTTCCTCCCTCCCATGGACCTGACTGTGCCTAATTAGCAGATTAGAATGGTCTGGGGAGGACAAAGGAGCTAATTAGCACATCAACACAGAGGTTAGAGGACAGCACAGGAAGGAAGTGCTAATGGGAGAGGCAGGCTAGCAATGCCAGAACCAAGGAGGATCTCTGATTGGAGAGACTCTTCCCTTTCTGCTCCTTGGTGGAGGGCTGAGGAGCATTGGATGCTGTAAATGATATGGATCTTGGATCAGTAAAGGTGGTGGGAAGAGCAAGGCAAATATACTACACCGCGGTGTTTAACAACGGAAGGTCTCTGACTAGTCTTTGTAGACAGGGCAGAAGACAGGGGCAGGATCTTATCCTGTCACCAGTATAATCAACTAATTTATTGTTAAATTTTCATATGTACTCATTCAGAACTATTTGCCAAGTTCTTCAGCAAACAAACGTTAATGCTCTACCAATCGTTCAAACTTTTGCAACAAACTCTCTGAACTCACCCCATGATCAAGTCAGACAGACAGTTATTGTTCCCTGACTGGAGGTCTGCTGCAACTAATCATATGCAGCACACACTTCACATTGCATATTCAAATTTGCAGTTCAGCATTTGAACTGATGGTTAGTTATGCAATGTGAGATTCCTGCTTTTGTGAAATGTGTTCTTAGGTAGCATTCAAGCTGAAATGATCACTTTTTACACAAGTTTTGTTGTTAGTGAAACTAGTTCATTAGTATGTTTGTTAGAAGAAAATAGATGATTTTATTTAAATTTGAATGAATATTTGAAAAAAACCCCACACCTGTTTTGGAAGAATTCACTCAGCCCTGTTGAAGACCAAATGTAACCCTTGCCGATCTTCCGTTGAGGCCATTGAGAACAGCAGTGCTGAACTTGTTTCTCATCCAAAGCTTTAGGCTCTGGTTAGCTAGTTGGTCTTGTAAGGCTATGTCTACACTTGGAGGTCGGGATGTGTTTCCCAGCTTGCATAAACATATTCTCAATAGCTCTCATTGAGTTAGCACCTGAAAAATAATAATGTAGCCACAGTAGCATGGACAACGGCATGGCCTAGCTGCCCCAAGAACCTACCCACAGTGGCCAGGCATGTTCGTACTTGAGGCAGCTAGGCCAGGCCACTGCTCACTGCTGCCTGTGCTACCATGGCTGCACTATTATTTTTAGTGTCCTAGCTTGGTGAGAGGTAGCAGGAGTGTGTGTGTGCTGGGAATCACACCCCTAGTGTAGATGTAGTCTTAGTGAGGTTACAGCCAAGATTGTCTACAGTGACTGATGATTTGGGGGCACAGGCATCAATATTTGAGTGTCTGTCATGTGACACAGTGAAGGGACCTGATTTTCAGAAACTGTGGAGCATTCACCCTCTGAATATCAGGGCCTTTTAAGGTGTCTTAAGTTGGGCACCCAAAGTTACTAATCACCTTTGAAAATCTTATAGTTTTTTTTACTTCTAAATAGAAGATTAAGGAAGTGGCTATTTTTCTGTCTTTTACAGGAGTAAAATCAGGAGTAATGGCCTGAAATTAGAAATGGAAAGATTCAAGTTAGATATAAGAAACCATTTCTTAGCAGAAAAAGTAATTAGAGAATGGAAAAATAAAACTGTCTACTGAAGGAGCTGAGTCACCCTCATTAGAGATGTTCAGAACTAAGTTAGATACATTCCTAGTTGGCTTAGTGTATAGGAAGATCATGCTTCACACAGGAGATTGGACTGCAAGATCTAAGATTAGTGCAACCCACTAATCAAAGATTTTGTAAGTAACACAAAGCTTGACAGAACAGTGAACTCTCTTAATTATCGTTTGACTGAAATATAGTGTAACTGCAAAACATACAATTTAATAGAAACTCGCCAGTTCTCATTTTGCTCATGCAGAAATCTGATAATTCTTATATATGGACTCACCCCTTTTCTTAGCATAAATTTAACAGGAAAAGTGCTATAGTGAAGATTTCTATTACTAAAACTTCAGTTCTTTTACAAACAATACTACAGGGTGTTTGCTAGGAGGCTGTCAGTACTATTGTAAATAAAAACTAAAAACTTTTTTTAAAATAAAAGAAGAAATTGAGTAGTCCAGACTCACTAAGGGATCCTATTCTTATTGTTAGGTTAAGCTCCACTATAATCGATTGAAGACTATGTCAGAAGTTAAAGAATATGAATGACATGAATAGTAAATGCATGCTGGAAAGATGATTTTGCCATAACATTGTTAGTGACATATTGACAGTGTGTGGTAAATTTTCAAAAGGCCACAAGCCTGTTTTGTGCCCATAAAACTTACAGCCTCATTCTTGCCTGCAAATCTAAATGCTTGTGCCTCTAACTACCTGATATGCATGCACAATCAGGCAGTTACAGGTGCAACAATTCAGAGTTGCACTTGCAATCCAAGTAAATGTACAGTTTTTTCAGGTAGCAATTGTGCTTTCAAAATAAGAGATCTTCCTTTTGAAAATTCATCACATTGTGTGTGTGTGTGAATATATATAACTATGCATATACCTTATTTTTACAATTTAGTTTATTTTTTCAATTGTTTTAAATTTAGTAATCACATTTCTGATAAATAATTGAATAATGTATCTTTTGTGAGGTTGTATTCTGTTATAACATCCATTTTCTTTCATTGGTTCATTTACAGTAGTCTGGTAATATAAATTTCATCTCAGACATTAGTGCAAATTACTGAGGTTCTCCTGAACTCTATGAAAGTACGGTTATATCTTGTGAAAGATATTAAAAGCAATGTCAAAATATAATATAATTATGTGATCATGACTAACACAAAGAAATAATAGCTAATAGCAGCACTTATGGATTCACTGAAATTAGGGATATTATTAGGGCCCTACTTCATTTTCGATATTGCGGATCCTGCAATATTAGGTTTCCACTGCAATTTTTATTTTAATTTGCTTACTTTGCACAATTTTGCGTACATTTTGAGTATGCAATTAGTATGACACCAACATTAAATGCCTGTAAAATGTAAAAAGCTAAAGTGACTGAACTTGATTTCTATAGCAGTTGTGTTAAGACTTTTAGTCTTCTGAATTTTATATTGTACTTGTCACTTTATTTTTTAAAATGAATGTAATATAGTTGCAGCAAAATGTCTGGTTATCAAAAAATTTAGCAAGCATAACATAACACTTGAGGGTTTATATCATTCCAGCATTTTTTTCTTAAACAAATAGGTTTACTGTGGCTTTTCCAAATTACTGCTATTAATAAAGGTCCATTATTACTTCTCTGCGATTTTCCATTCTTGTCCGCAACTCAGCCACAATTATTTGAAGAGCACCCCATGATTCAAGTAGGGCCATATATGTATGTGTGTGAGTATAGCCCTACTTGAATATAACTTCTTTCTTCCACTTTCCTATTCAGGACTGGTGACTTTTATAGCCTTCTTCCAAAACTCCTGATTGCACACAAGGCTGTCACGCAGATTGATCTTTATGAAGGCTGCTGATATTCAGTCCATGTACTGAGTCTTTGGTCTCCCTTTCGGTCATCTTCCATCCACAATCAGTGCAAGAACCATCTACCAATATAACTCTCAAGTCTCCACTGGATATGCCCGTAACAACGTAGCCAAGCCTCCCTCAACTTGTCTTCAATGAGAGCAACCCTCATTAGGCCTCTTACAACCTCACTTTGTCTTCTGTCAAAGAGTGTCCAGCCATTTGGCCATCTCACCATTGTCATTTGGAAAGCATATTGATTTATTTTCTAGTGGCTGGCCAAGTCTGTGTTCTGGACATTAGGATAGGTCAAATTACAGTTTTATAACTCTACCTTTTAACACTATCAGCATTGTTTTGTCACAGAGAACTGGGGTTAGTTCCCACCATTTGCACCACACCGCTTTAGTACAATACCAGGCATCACTCAGGAGGGCAGCATCATCATCATCAACCATTGATCCTAGAAGAATGAAAAAATACCTAAGCTCTTTGCCTGTAATATTCTTTATGGTGAGTCCTCCTCCCTCAGTTATGATAGCCTCAGTCTTACCAACATCCACTAAGTCCAGCCTGCTCAGAACTATTTTGCCACTATTCAAAATTGGCTTGCAGGGTCTCAAAATCTTCTGCACATATCACTAGTCAGCAGCGAACAGCATGTTGCAAGGCAGTTCCCTTCGTAGATTCTCACTTGTTACATCTATGAAAACAGCAAACAAAAAGAGGCTCACCATTGCCCCTCTGATGTAGGCCAACTTTTACGTTTTACTTTCCCTACTGTAGCCCCATTGAATTTTGACTACTGTAGTCATTCCATCATGCATACCCTGGATGAGATGGACATATCCTTGTGGCACCCCTCTCGAATACAAACACCACTAAACTAGTTCTTTGTGGACCTGGAAAAGATGTATGATCATGTACCAAGAGACCATGCCAAGTTGCTGTCCCTTTTCTTTGAACATCTCCACGAGAATTCATAGCACAAATATTGATCATAGAATTATAGGACTAGAAGGGACCTTGAGAGGTCATCTAGTCCAGTCCCCTGCGCTCATGGCAGGACTAAATAGTATCTAGACCATCCTTGATAAGCGTTTGTCTAACCTGCTCTTAAAAACCTCCAATGATGGAGATTCCACAACCTCCCTTAGCAATTTATTCCAGTGCTTAACCACATACAGCATCAATTGTGTTCCTTCCTGGCATGATCCAATACTGACCCTTCCAAATTTCAACTATTCCATGCAGACACTTTTCAATAATCTTCTCCCATATTTTCATAGCATGTGATGTCAGCTTAATTGGGTGATAATTAGCACACAGTGTAGTATCTCCTTTCTGTTCAAAGATAGGCAACACAAAGTTTTTACGCCATTCATCCAGCATTTTCCTTTTCTTAAGAATATCATTGAACAGACTTGAAAGATCCTTGATGCCTTCCCTTCCCAATGACTTTAGAGCATCCACTAGTACTTCATCTGGCCCCAGATGCTTTCTCCTTTGTCATTTTCCTAGAAGCTTCTGCAACCTCTTCCTCCAATAAACGATCTATTCCGCCTGGTTTGGCTGACATTTTCTAAGTTCCTCACTTAGCTTCTCCTAATTCATCACTTTTTCAAAACAGTCACTCCACACTTTGATTGAATCTCCATTCATTTGTAATATACCATGTTCATTTCTAATGTAAGTTAACTTGTTCACATCCCTCATTATTTTCTCTCTTGCCTTGGTGAGTCTATAGATAATCTTTTCTCCCTCTTGCCTTCTTAGTCAGATTTATAGCTTGTCACAGGCCATACTTTTAGCTAATGCAACACTTCCTTTGGCCTCCTTGC
The DNA here is from genome assembly GCF_016161935.1 of Mauremys reevesii. Classification (NCBI taxonomy): domain Eukaryota; kingdom Metazoa; phylum Chordata; order Testudines; family Geoemydidae; genus Mauremys; species Mauremys reevesii. The sequence goes on from NC_052623.1 coordinate 152,796,482, forward strand.
CTTCATGTACACTACTTTATCACTGCTCAAGCTGCTGACCTGCCATTTTTTTAAAGGTTTCCTTTTTTCCCCCTCAAAAGATTCTTTAACCTGTGGAATCCACCCATCAATGCTGTCACCCTCTATGATGCAATGAGGCTATCAGTGTGTTGCACTTCCGGAGGACATGTCTTCCAGATCATGAACATTCCCTTTTCTGTGAGACACAAGGGATACTTTTCACTTGAACCAACCCCTGCAATGAAGAAGAGTATCTGAGTGCAATCCCTCTCCACCCCAACACAGAGTAGAATTAGGTGCTTCAGAGTCTGAAGAAGAAAAGTGGGAGGGCAACTTAAGGGGAGAGACAGAAGGAAGTTTGCCTCATTCAGTGCACTCTTGACAATGTATGTTCTGGTGTCTACCCATAACATCTATTTTTTTTAAAGCATAGGAAATTCCATACAAAAAGCCATGCTAAAATAATCTCTTGAAAATCTGGAAATACAAAAGTCTAAGGTTGCCAGCACAACCTGAACTCTGTATTTGAACATATGTATTGGCACACTGTCTTTAATTACATTATTATTTCCATTATAATAGCACCCAGAGATCCCATTCAGGGACCAGGGACCTATTCTGCTAGTCATGTCTATATGAAAAGTATATTGTATACTACTTAAAAGAACATACCATACAAGTATAACAGAGTGATAATGAAATTTGTCTGGTCCATCTAAATTAATAAACAAGTTAGCTAGTCCCTGAATTCCACTTAAGGAAAGCTCTAATGTGCCTGTGAATGCAGCTATGCTACCTTTGTACTTATATGGTGTTATATGGGAGATAACAATTAAAGACTGTATGATAATGCAAATTCACAAAGAAGCAGAGTTAAGGTTGTACATTTAACTTGGGTATTTTCTAATGTGTCGTTACCTGACCAAACTTAACATTCTTTAAAAAAAGTTTTTGCACGGATATTTATTTATTGTTTTTATAGTATAAAAAATGATCTATGAATTGTACTTACCATGTGACTTGAAACATATTGAGATACAGACAGCTATGGTTTTCTTTTAACTTTGAGGGCAGTTAGTAGGTTGGGGGTGCCAAATGGTTTCTGCAGCTAGGGCACCAGTGCATGTAAGGTCAGCCATATCTACAAATATTCCAAATAAAACACCAATCTAAGAGACAATTCCTGAGTTAAAACATATTAAACTGGTTGTATTGTCAGGTGTAAATTAGTTTCTGTTCATAGCGAAGTGTTCTTTTCTGATTATTCTGGGGCTGGATGATAAGATCAAGTAGAAAGATAATATGTATAGAAAGAGAGAAAGAAAGACACTTTATCCTCAGTTCCAAATCATATGAAGCCTAATCCACAATTCAAGATCTTCACTTTATTTCTTTATAACACACACACACACACACACACACACACACACACACACACACACACACACACACAGAGTTATTGCACATATATATTTAATGATTACTATATTTAGGTATGGATTTGTCTTTTAACACACACTTTAGCAAGCAATATTTATAGAACTACATTGACCATGTAACCTGCAAAGAACTGCTAATCAAGTGGGAAAAGAAACCATCTAATTTTTGGTGATGAAAATTGCTTTACATTGAGTGATTGTGCTAATCAATCTTCCACAAGTAAATCACCACTAAAAGATAATTATAGGATCTTTCAACACAACTGAGTAAGAAAAGGAATAAAAATAAACTCACAGAAAAGCCACTCTCTTCAGTAAACATTCCAGAATTTGCTTTGCTTCCAATGCACCAGAAAGAAATTTGGACAATGTGCCCAAGTTGTCTTCAGCCTGTCAAAAAGCACTTCTTCGGTTGACCAGGACAGAACTGGTGGAATTGTTCATTGCAAATAATGTATCCAACAAATACAGTAGTTCTTTCTGTTCACAAGTTATCCAAAACAGGTTGTAATCTTAATTTGCTCATTAGTTGAAACTATTCATCAACTACTTTGTATGAATAAATTTTAGCCTATGATTCACTTCAAGTGGTTGGTCATATAAGCTGTTCTCTGATTGGATGACTTATGATTTCTATAGTGGAGGAGTACTTTTTTTCCCCTCCCATTCACAAAATTATCCACAGATAAGGTAGAGCTTGTAAGACTGTTTGTGAAGGCATTTTCAGTGGGAATACTTGTATCATAAATAGTGATGCCTGTACTGAACATTCTTTCTTCCTATGAACATTCTTTTGAATAAATACATGCTCATCTGATGTATGCCAACAAACAAATCAACAGAGCTGCAAATACCAGCAAAGGAAACTGACAGGCTGTATTGGCAAGAAGTCACAACATCTAGAAAAATCAGCCCCTGAAAAGCAGATGACAAACGTGATATAAGAAGCTATATAGAATAGAAACCAGTCTTAGCAAGACAGACGTGATACTGGTTGGACAAGGGAACATTTCTGAAGAACTAGCTATGTCACTCTCTTCCCCTCCGTGGAATGCATTGTCAAAGTTGTGGAAAGCTTTAGCATCTTATTAGGCTTGGCATTTCACCTTGATGACCAAGTAGCATCAGAGACAACTGTCATCTAGCACACTGGAGATGAAAGAAAACATCCAGAGTAACGCAGAGGTGGCAGCAGCTCATCTATGAAGTAGACATTTGCAGTCTCAATGGGATAGGCTGCTGCAACCTTACTGCTGTGCTCTCATTGCTCCACTGTCTCCCAGCCCATTTCTATTGCCAGTTTAAGGCCTTCAACCCAGATCTGCCAAGGTATTTAAGTACCTAACTCTCATTGAAAGCAAAGTGAGTTAGGCACCTAAATACCTTTGAGGATTTGGGCCTTAGTCCTTATTTTTAAGGCCATCAGTGAATCAGCACAAAGTTGCTACATCTCTAGCCATATCTTACAAAGGCAGGTACAGTCCTCTGGGACAACACAGCCCAAAGAGCCCGGGACAAAACATACAATTGCTGAAGAGAAATCATTTTCAGTTGAAGATTTTGGATGAGGAATGAATTTTCAGAGAAAATCAGGCTAATCTGTAATTACATTCAGGGTGCACTTCAGGTCCCTCTTAAAAAAAACAACTTTCCCACCATAATTAAATTAATGGGGCGATGGAGAAGAGTACAAATTTCTATGTATACCCAAAACAAAGCCTCCTCCTGTACAGCTAGGAAGGAAAAAGAGTAGAAGACTCATGAAGTTCATTAAGGACCTTATCCTACAGATCTAATTAACCCAAGTGCTTAGAAACTTTAGTGATGAGTGTTATATAAAACCTAAAATAGAGAATATTCACAAATAGTTCTTGGCTGTATTTACACAGCTCTAGATGCATATTTCTATTAATTATTATTATTTATTATATTCCTAGTATTAGTGTATATTTGGGTCTATTACAACAAGGTGGTGAGATGTATCCTGACTCTAAGAATGCCAAAAAAAATGGTTTCCAAGGTTTCCAGAATATGCCAAGATTCAGCTTACAGTTTTCTGCATGTGTAGCCCAAGACATACCTTTGTATTATTTCACTATTCCAATTTACTGATCCATCATTCATGAAAAAGATAGCAATCGTCTATATCCTATTCCCAGCTGCAGAATGCATGCCCCCCTGGCATCTTTGTTTTTCTCTCCTCTGTTGCAATTTGCTGTGTTTGCATTTTGCTGTGAGGATGCTGTGGTGCCATGTGAGGGGAAATTTCAGGTTGCCTCAAGGCAATGGCAGGTAGCTTCCCTCAAATGCTGTAATTTGTCTGAAATAATACATTCTGCAAGGTTCTATCATAATAGTTTTTGAATGTTTCCTGGATGGAATGGGTAGTACTGCTCTAGCTTTATTAATGGCATTACAGATAAAGAGCGGGGGGTGGGGGGTGAAACATTTCTGCTTTTTCCATATGAAATTGCCATTTGCACTTCTTTCTTGAGTGGGCTGTGACTGGACCAAAAGGTGCATATGAGCCTGCTCTCCCAGAACATGGAAGAGGTCTTTCCCTTCTCTTTTTTTCACTTTTCCTTTATGAAGTTAACCAAAACAAGGCAGTTATTTCAAGAAGGTGCTGGCTGTGAGAGAGTTTGACCAGTTTCCATTGAAATTGTGACAGAATTACACACTCTTTTTCCAAGTGTTTCAAGTTAGACCAGAAGGAGAAATCCTTCCCCTCAGCTTGACCTTGTGGAATAAGATAAGCCTTGAGTTTAGGAGTAATGCTCAATGCTAAGAAGACTTTATTTTACAGTATTTCATCCTCAACTATCAGCTGATGCAAGAGTCCTGTCACTACACTTGGATGATGACAGCACACATTACTGGATGCACCTGCCTCCACTTGAGGCTCTTGCATTGTTCATTGCACTCTGTCAATGCTGCAGCTGAGAACTGGGGCTGGAAAAGTGCTAATTTGCCAACACTTTATTGCCAGTCTACAGCTCTGATTTGATTTTCCTCATTTGGCTTTTATTCTCCTCCTTCAGCTACTCTTTGATATTGTTTTAAGGATCTAATTGCATCCTTTAAATTCAAGAAAATTTACATTTGTACAGCTCAAAAGCCTCAGCCTCTAAAGGCGCTTTTCTCACTGTACACCATAATTGGTGCATTTCCATTTGTGACAATCAATTATGTACCCTTGTCAATTATGAGACTCATCCTGTTGATATTGGCAACCAAGTCCAAAAGGCCATTTAGCCAGGCATCACTAGATGCATTAAGATTAAAATTGTTAATGTACAACAGATGGTTGATGTTGACTTATTATACACTGAGCAAAAAAAGGACATTAAAAGGATGACATAAAATAAGAATGAAGGAAACGCATAGTTAAATCTGGACCATCAACACCTAAGCACAACTTTGCACACCAAGAACATAACTGTAGGGGTGCTGAGATGTGCTTAAGTGCTGAAGGTTTTAACTCTAAGACCAGATCTATACTAAAAAATTAGGTTGACCCAGCTACATCACTCAAAAGTATGAAGAATTCACACTCCTGGGCAATTAAAATAAGCCAATCTATCCCCCAATGTAGACAGCACTAGACTGACAGAAGAATGCTTCCATCGACCTAGCTACTGCCTCCCAGGGAGGTGGATTATCTACAGTGACGGGAGAACCTCTCCCATCAGCATAGCTGGTGTCTACACTGAAGCGCTACAGCTATGCTGCTGCAGTGTTTCCAGTGAAGACACAGCCTAAATATCCAGTGGTTTGTGTTGTTTTGTGTCACAGCTTTAAATTATTTTAAATGTTGTTTTACCCAGGTATATTTCCATTTTCCTCACTTCTGAAGTCCGCTGTATCCTGCTGGATCTACTAGGATTGCATTGTAACACTTCCTATAAACCTCAGAACAGTCACAGCAGAGCAACATAGGGCACTTTCTTTCAGAGAGGCTGAGCATGCAGATCCTGAAGTATTATTAATGTCCTAAGAATCCATGGAAATGGAGCATCAAGACCCAGATCTCTTATTTCAATTTAGACGCTAATCTCTGAGCCACTAAAGCAACCCTTTGAATTTTTATATATAGGCTAGCTATATCTTACATTACATTATATCTTCAATGATGAGCTTTAGTTTGATGGGGCTAGATTCACAAGGTAGACTTAGGCATTGCAACTCCTTGCTGGCTAGTGGAATTCACAACCCTGAGTTAGGCACCCAGCTTCCCTATAGACTGTATGGGAGAATTAGGTGCCTAATAAAGGGATTTACAAAAGCCAGCATATTAAGTGGGGAGCTTCCTGAGTGAGCCGGTAGGCAATGGTGAGGAGAGGGACGTGTGTCCTAAGCCCCAACCCCTCCAAAGGGAGGAAGGCATCCAACTCTGGGCTGGAGGGAGGTGCCTAAGCCAAGTCAGTTGGTTATTCAAGAAAACCTGATGAGCTGACATCAGTGCCACCCTATAGTTACCTGGGATGACCCAGGTAATTACAGGCCTATCAGTCTGACGTCGATCCCAGGCAAGATAATGGAGCAGGAGAAATGGAACTCCATTAATGAAGAATTAAAGCAGAGTAATGTAATTAATACAAATCAACATCAGTATATGGAAAATAGATCCTGTCAAAATAATTTGATATTTTTATGAGATTACAAGTTTGGTTACTAAAGGTAATAATGTTGATATAATATGTTTAGCCTTCTGTAAGGCATTAAATTTGATACTGCACAACATTCTGATTAAAAAACTAGAATGACACAAAATTAACATGGCACACATTAAATGGATTAAAAGGTGGCTAACTGATAGGTCTCAAAATGTTATTGTAAATGGAGAATTGTCATAGAGTGGGTGTGTTTCTATTCAGGGATCGGATCAGCTCTTGACCCTATGCTATTTAACATTTCTAATCAATGAGCTGGAAGAAAATATATAATCCTCACTTATAAAGTTTGCAGATGACACAAAGATTGGGAGAGTGGTAAATAATAAAGAGGGCAGGTCACTAATTCAGAGCAATCTGGATCACTTGGTAAGCTGAGTACAAGCAAAAAATATGCATTTTAAAACCACTAAATGTAAATGTACACCTTTAGGAACAAAGAACATAGGCCATAGTCACACAATGGGGGACTCTATCCTGGGAAGCAGTGACTCCAAAAGAGATTTGGTGGTTGTCGGGTGGATAATCAACTGAACATGAGCTCCCTGTGTGAGGTTGTGGTGAAACGAACTTATGAGATCCTTGAATATATAAACCAGCAAATCTCAAATAGGAGTAGGGAGGTTATTTTACTTCTATATTTGGCACTGATACAACCACTGATGGAATATTGGGTACAGTTCTGATGCTCACAATTCAAAAATTATGTTGATAACTTGGAGAGGGTTCAGAGAAGAGTCAGGAGAATGATTAAAGGATTAGAAAACCTGCCTTATAGTGATAGACTCAAAGAGCTTAATCTATTTAGTTTAACAAAGAGAAGTTAAGGGGTGAGTTGATTACAGTCTATAACTGCCTACATGAGAAACAAATATTTGATAATGAGCTCTTCAGTCTAATAGAGAAAGGTATAATATGATCCAATGGGTAGAAGTTGAAACTGGACACATTCAGACCAGAAATGAGGTGTAAATTTTAATGGTGACTGTAACTAACCTTTGGGACAACTTACCAAGGGTTGTGGTGGATTCTCTGTCACTGGCAATTTTCAAATGAAGACTGGATGTTTTCCAAAAAGAGATGCTCTTGGAAATATTTTTGGGAAGTTCTATGGCCTTTGTTACACAGGAGGTCAGAGTAGATGAACACAGTGATCCCTGCTAGCCTTGAAATCTATCACATCTATACCCAATAGCGAGAACACTCACCTAGGATGTGGGAGACTGAGGTTTGAATCCCCACATTGCCCGATTTGGAGCAAGCACTTGAACCTAGGTGTCCCACCTCCCAGATAAGTGCCCAAACCACCAGCTTATAGCATTGCTCTCTCAGCCAATGTTTACTTAAGTATTTCATACAAAGTGTAACAGCTTTAAACATGACAGATTGAGAGAGCTCTGCCCCGGGTATCTAATAGCCCAATGGTTAGGGCACTCAAGTGAGAGGTAGGAGACCTGGATTGGAGTCTCTGCTCCAAATCAGGCAGAGTAGGGATTCAAACCTCTATCTGTCCCTCCACCACACCCCCTAAGGAGTTCTATAAACCTAAAACTACGGAGTGTCTTTTGTGCAGATAGGTGTGCTTTGAGCACAGCTACCAGATTGGGCAAGATAGGTAGGGGAATGCTTAGTTTGTGAATCTTGCCAGAGTTTAGGCATGGCAAGCTGTTTGGTGGTATCAGGACTTAGTTGACTTTCTGCCTGTGGGCATGCACAAACCTAGGCAACTACAGAATTTAGGCTCCTACAGAGTTAGGTGCAGCTGAACTGGGGGTTTTATGATCCAGAAAACCCCTGTTCAGCTTCCACCTAACCCTGTATGCACCAGAACTCACAGAGTACCTAAATTTTTGCTGTAACAGTTTCCTAGGTGCATAAGCTTCTGTCTTTGGGCATGTGCACTGCTGCCTCACTTCAGGTGTCCAAATGCCTATCTGACACCTCAGCTCCAGTTTGATCCACAAACTGAGCGACAGGCAGGCAAATGCCTATTTCCCTGCAGGGCCCAATCCAGAGTTCACTTACTGCATCAGATCCCATTCAAAATCTGGCTAGAGGAGCAAGCAGTGGTCACTTTTAACCCAGAGGTTAAAGCATTCACCTGGGATGTAGGAGACCCAGGTACAATCGCTCCCCTGCCTGATGGGAAGAAAGGAGTCGAAGAAAGGTCTCCAACCTCTTAGGTGAATGCCCTGGCAACTGGGCTATGGGATATTCTGGAGTGAGGCTCCCTCAGTCTATCCTGTTGAAACTGTTCTACTTTATATAAATAAGTAGAGAGTCATTGGGCCAGAGAGAGAGCAAGAGACTAACTCTATAGCTTGATGGTTAGGGCACCCCCATGGGAGACCCCATTCCCATGACTCTATATTTATATAAATCACCACCTAGTGTGCTGGTTTTTGTGGGTCCCATTTTTCAGCACCTCTCTCTCTCTCTTTTGATTCATGCTGTAGAGATCCCTAGAGATCTTCGCTAACTGATGCTTTCCAAATAAAATATTTAATGCAGACATCGCTGTGCATAATTATTAGGTAGAAGACTTTGACCAGGGGCTTCAATTTATTTTCTGACTGAACTGTTGGTTATGTACCAACATATCAGGTGAGCTAAAGCACTTGAGCACTAAGGATTTATCTGGTGCAAGGGCTACTAAAAAGTCAACGCTCCCATAGCTGGGGCTGTAACAGATTAATGTCCTTTGAGGATTGGGCACAGAAGTGGACTGGTAAAACACACACATACCAGTGGGTTAAACTTTTGCTACAGGTGCTCTGACATGGAGAGGCTTGGGTGTGTTTTCGTATCAGCTTTGGACAGCCATTAGACGTGCAATGTTAGTAGTTAGCACTTTATTACTGAGCATGAATAAAAAAAGAAGAGATCCAATATTGAACTGCTAACTCCACTGTTATAACCATCATGTATAGGGGAAAGAGTGTGTGCAGTTGTGGCCTAGCAACACTGCCATTCGATTCCTTACTCAGTACTGTTGCATCAATAATCAGAAGCATAGTGCAAAGAAGATGCTTGTTGAAGTGCAAATGCAGTTATTGCTATGCATTAACTGCTGCTTCCTAAAGAACACTGTAATTTACTAGCTTGTGAGTATGGGCACCACTGCCCACAACTTCAAGAACTTCTCAACTGTGTGCCACCACTCTATATTGCTAACAGAGCTTCTCCATCAGGTGAAGGTGTAGAGACCCAAGCTTTTGAAGCAGTAGAATAGGAAGTCTATTCTGGCGGCCACTGGGCTGGATTGTGACCCTTGCTCATGCAGGGAATCTAAGGGGAAGAAAGAAACCCTTGATGCCCCAGCACTTGCTACTAATATTGTGAGTAGGACAACACTTTCATCAGAGCTGCTTACTTCCCCACCTACAGATGGACAGGGAAGCAGGTGGGTGGGAGTGGAGAATGAGTAGAAACTTGGTTCTATTCCCTGCCCCAGAACATCCTGGCTGGTGCAGCTGAGCTTGCATGAAGGAGGAAGTAACTTGTGCCAAGAACAGGGCCTGAAAAATTTACTCCCCTCATGACACAACGGGGGAAGCAGGGACCAGACAGTGACTCAATCACAATTCAGACCCTGCCCTGCACCTACATGCAGCCACTTAGGGCAGATTGTTCTAATCTAGCCCACAGTGATGTTCCAAGGAGATACAGTAAGCAGAATAATGACAGTGTTGTGTTAGGCCACAGATTTGTTACAGCATTTTGAATTACCCAGATGCATTAGTGTCCATTACAGACTAATTAAGTGTATTCAAATTACCCAAATGTTCTCATTTCTTGGATGGCAAGATTTGAGTCTGAAAATGGAACAGGAGCTTTTGAATTAGAGGTGGATCTGGGGATTGTTTGTTTGTAAAGAAAAAAAAATCCCCAAAATCTTTTCTTCCTATTTTAAACCTTTATCCTAAAATGAGCTATGCACAGGCAGACCTCTGAACCCAGGAATAGTCCTGCGGAAGTCAAAGGGTGTAGGAGTCCACCCCTGCCGCGCTCATTGCTGGACTGGGGCCAAATTTCAAACTACATTGTTGTTGCTATTGTGTTTGTTTTTAAAGACAAGTTACATAAACCTTGAAAGTCTGGGATTTTATAAAATAAACAATATTTTTAAAAATTTAGCTATATCAATATGAAGACTAATAATATATCAACTGAAACCAAATGTGTCTTTGATCAAATAATAGACTGTGCTTAAAGATTTAGACATATGAATTTGACTTGTTTCCTCTATTCTGTTCCTTCTAACCTCTTCTGCTCCCACGTGTCACCTTCTCTCCTATTTTCATTTGCATTGCCTTCATCTTAAATTTAACCAGGATAGAAAAGACTAGTCATTAATATAAACTGCTTAAATGTATTTGTTTGCTGAATATATTTACATTCCCATCTGAAATACACCAACATGGAAAATAACACAAAATTAGTACTTGGAAAAAAGTTATTTGTGTGTGAAACTTTAATACACAATAACAATTAACTGTTTTTGCATCAAATCTATGATTTTTGTCATTTTCCACTCTCATTTGTCCTTTAGAGGTCATTGAAACTATGAATGTGATGAGCCTTGTTTCATTTAAACTTTTAAGTACTAATGCAGCTTAAGTATCCTATTTACATTTTTAATAGCAAAGCTTATAGTGACAGTGTTATTAACACTAAGTACAGAAAGTAATTAATAGCTTCATCAAGTTCACCCAAATGCAGACTCTGAGATGTCATAATAAACAATTTATCCTTCATCCAAGTTGAATGGCTATCTATTAATTCAGAGCCAAAAATTCTATCTGCCTTGAAACTTATTTGGACTTTGTTATTTGGACTCCAAACATTTAAAAGCAGCAAAGAGTCCTGTGGCATCTTATAGACTAACAGACATATTGGAGCATGAGCTTTCGTGGATGAATACCCACTTTATCGGATGGATGCACGAAAGCTCATGCTCCAATACGTCTGTTAGTCTATAAGGTGCCACAGGACTCTTTGATGCTTTTACAGATCCAGACTAACACGGCTACCCCTCTGATACCAAACATTTTAAAAAAGTCTACCAAAATATCAATGAGGTTACAAAATAAAAAACAGCCACCATTTGTATAGGTCCTTCCGGGTTCTATTCTATGGTGATGCCAAGTAAGCAGAAGGAGGACAAGTTAATTAAACTTATTCCAAGCCAAGCCATTTTGTTTTCACAGTTCCTTCTGATAGTGCCCAAATGGGGATGTCAAAGAAAAAAGCTACAGTATGATGACTTGGTCTCCATAATCAAAGATTTTTTTGGGGGAAAAAAGATACATTTCCATTTCATAATTGCTAACCATCACTGTAGATGGTATAATTTTTGAGCTCTTAAGAGGATCCTACACATAAGAGAGAGCAAAAAAATCAAACTAAAAAAATGAAATTACAGAGGTTCAGTCAAAAAACTTAGATCAAAACCCATATTGAGATCCACATTTTGAAAGTGAACCCTTGTTTTACACTGAAGTGTTTCAAACCTAACAGTCTGAAAGTATCCAGACTTTAAAGTATTCATATATATATATATATATATATATGTATATATATATATATATGTGTGTGTGTGTGTGAGTTTTGCAGCTTGGACTTCTTCTTAAATAAAATAGATATTAGAGATTTGGCTATAGATTCTATAATGCCTGGCTGAACATGTGTTGTCAAAGTTTGTCGAGACTAATGAATATGTCCTTAAGTGAAGAAACTCATAGACAAATAAATTAAACTGAAAATGTAATAAGGTTATTCTGCCATATTTCAGAACTCTGTGGAAATGGATTAGATTTCAGTTCAATAGTTGACACAGCACAAATGGCTTCTTTGGTAACAGGATTAAAAAAATATTGACATTTACTTACCATAACAAGATTGATAATAATGCATTAGCTGCAACCATCAATAACTAACTTGACCATTTCACTGAACTTGCATACTAAAGATGTTGACAAGGGAGGCACTTATTAAAAAAAGAAAAACAAGGCAAGAAAATGGAACCAACAAATCCTGCCACAGAGCAGAAATCAGAACATGACCAGATGAGTGCAACATCTCCCAGTGAGGGTGCACTCAAAATACTTTTCAGAAGTGCAGTATCATGTCACTTTTAACATCTACATCTTCTTTTTCAGCTAACAATAACTCCCTTAAAACTTCTGACTAGATCTTGGAATTGAATAGGAGACCAAATTGCTTGCATCTAAAACAGAATAAGTTAGTCAGTAGTCTATTGTGCTTTAGGGAAAATTGAAGAATATAGGTCTAATTTCCCCAGTCAACATGCAAGAAAATAATCCTCAGACGTGTGGTCAACTCAAGAGCTGAAGCTTCAGTTCAAAACTTTCTCCAGGGGTAGTCTGAGATGGTGGAATGAACTCTCCCAGGAATGAAGGACCATCACTAACTTCACCACTTTCCACTCCAAGTGCAAGGTCACATTTCTTTGACCTTGCCTTCTGTAACACACAAATAGCAACAGGTATATTAAAAAACAAAAAGACCCTCCACTGTGCACATTTCTTCCCCCGGGGGAGAAAAAAAAAGAACAAACAAGAAGTGACAGATGAGTGACAGATGTATAGTCATGTTTTTGAATGCCCAACTGGAAGGCACTCGGATGAGTCCAGTGTAAGAACCTATACACAGTAGAAGAGGGCAGTCCATTCCTATCCAGCAAAGCACTTCAGTACATGCTTAACTTTAGGCATCTGCAACTTCAATAGGATTTAAATTCACAGCTAAATACTTTCCTGAATTGGAGCCTAAAATAGCCCCAGTTTCATCTCCAATGCAGTTGGCTGATTAAAGCATTACAGAAAAGAGGAGGCGCAATAAAGCCCATAGCTTATAGACTCTCCCCTCCAAAGACTTCTGAAAAACGCTCAAGGAATCATCATCTCAGAATTGCTCATTATCAACCACCAAAGTCATTTTTTGTTTAAAGGCAAAAACTACATTATAGTTTTTCTATTAACTGCTTGAGGCAAAAGTTAATGTTCTCATAAACTAGTTGTTAACTGATGTAATCATTGGTTTCCACATAGGTTATTGAGATTATAAACCATACTCAACAGTTTAAAAAAATCAATAGAATGTTTACAAAATGCTTAGTGAATCAGGATCAGCTCCCTAGGTAAATTGGTTGTTTGCTGACAATTAATGACTGATTTTTCCCAATTCACAAAGTGGGACATGCTCTGCTACCTTTACAATTATCAGTTGATTGCTTGTGTTTCTTCGGTTTTTTTTTTTTTTTTTTAGATTAAGGTACCATTAAACAGAGTTTGAAATCAAATCTCTCAGGTGCGAACACCAGGTTAGAGTCACTCAATTTAAAATAATTGCAGAAAACTACAAACAGCAGAGACACGGCCGTCCCTAGACATTTTGGTGCCCTATGCAGCTCCTCTGTGGGGTGTGTGTGTGTGGCCCAGGGCCGGTGAAACCCATTAGGCGACCTAGGCAGTCGCCTAGGGTGCTAGCATTTGGGGGGCGGCATTTCGGGTCCTTCAGCGGCAACTGCAGCGGCTGGATCTTCGGCCAACCCGATTGTCATCGACATTTAGGTGGAGGGAACTGGGGCAGGGGGGCGCGGGGAGGGCCGCCTGCAGCAAGTAAGGTGGGGCGCGGCACGCGGGGGAACTGCTCCCTGCCCCAGCTCACCTCTGCTCCGCCTTCTCCCCTAAGTACGCTGCCCCGCTCTGCTTCTCTCCCCTCCCAGGCTTGTGGTGCCAAACAGCTGATTGGCGCTGCAAGTCTGGGAGGCGGGAGAAGTGGAGCGGCAACAGCATGCTCGGGGAGGAGGCGGAGCAGAGGTGAGCTGGGGCGGGGAGCTGCCGCACGGCTCCCCAGGCTGGGGGGAGCTGCCGCGGGGGGGAGCGCCTCAGGGAGGAGGGGGGAGCTGCTGCGGGGTGCCTCAAGGCGGGGGATGCGGAGCTGCCACGGGGCGCCTCAGGGCAGAGGGGTGGGAGCTGCCCGGAGGGGGCGCCTTATGGTGGAGGGCTGCCACAGGGCTCGGGGGGGGATGGACGCAAGGTGGAAGTTTTGCCTAGGGCGCGAAACATCCTTACACCCACCCTGGTGTGGCCCCAGGCCTCCAAGGGGTGGGGGGATCCCCAGAGCTCTGCATCGGGTGGGGCTGGCCGCCAGGCCTCCACAGGGGGGCAGGAGCAGGCTTGGGATGCAGAGAGGAACTGCACCCCAGCACAAGCCAGCAGAGCGGATTGGGGCTGGGTTGCTCCACTTACTGCTGCCCAGTGAGTGCAGGGCGGGCCCGACCCTGCACTCACAGGGTGGCAGGAAGAGGAGTGACCTAGCCCCAGCCCACTCCACTCTGCTCCCCTGGCTCCCAGCCTTGGGGGGCAGGGGAGAACTGCCCCCCAGCACTCACCGGCGACATGGCTGGGAGCTGGCAGAGCGGAGCGGGCTGGGGCCGGGTTGTTCCACTTCCCACCGCCCGGTGAGTGTAGGGTGCACCCAACCCCTGCTGCAGTCCCCCGAGACATTGCTCTGGGGAAGAGATGGAGTGCGGGCAGGGCTGCGGTGGAGTAGGGGTAGGGGCCATGGGGAAAAGGCAGAGCAGGGGCAGGGGCAGCTTTCCTGGGCGGCTCAGCTGGCCGGAGGATCGGGCTGGCTGCTGGAGCAGCACGCAGCTGCACAGGGCACCAAGAAATTTGGGGAAATTTGGTGCCACAAATTTCCTGGTGCCCTATGCAACTGTGTACTTTGCATATGGATAAGGATGGCTCTGAGCAGAGAATGATATTAGCTGCATGGTAAGTTTTTCCAAGGCAGAAATCTGTCCAAAGCAAATACAAATGGAGAGAAATGTTGGCAGTCATCTAAAGGTTAAACAGAATTCCATGTATCTATTTAATGCAACATTTACAAAGAGTGAAGAGCTAGGTGACATACTAATTATCCAGGGGGTTAAGGATTTGCATTTTATTTCCTTGTACTGTTTCAGTAATGTGCTGTTCATTTTGTTTCTAAGTTACGTTAATGTGTAGTCTAAAAGCTATTGCATCTCCTGTCTTCCCTGTTACAAATTTTATAAGAACTATATTTCACCTGCTATCAGTGTGCCTTCTCATCTAGAGATAGATGGCAGGAAGCTAAAAAAAAAAAGGGAGGGGGGGGACTTGATATATTGGAGACTGTCTTCATTTCTTCCCTCTTCCTTTTTAATGCCCCTCTCCCTCCCCCCCCAAAAAAAACAAAAAAAACTTGTAGCCATCAAGGGCCTAACTCTCAGAGGTGTTCAGTATCTCCTAGTAGTTTTAATGGAAGTTCTGGAAACTCAGTAGCTCTGAAAAATCAGGCCTTAGATAAACAAATAAAAGATAGGGTTGTTTCCACTGCTATTTCCTGTAACTGTGAGATCTCCACCAATGAGGACAGGAACAGGACTAATATGTTAAAAGTGGTGTTCTTACTGTGGCCTTACTGTTGCTATTTATAAAGGTTGTCTCAGAGCTGCAACTTACAGAAATGCAGATTTGCAGAATACATGGTAGCAACAGTTTCAGCAAGACAGTACTAGCTGTATGGTGTCAGAATATAATAAGTTACTCAAGATTTTGTAGAATATAATGCAATTCCATTCTTCTCAGTAGATGAGTAACCAGGAGGTATTCATGAAGATATGAAATGAGAAACATCTTCTTCTTCCAATTAATCATTGGTAAATTAATGAGCTCATGAATGCATAAATGTCTTTATATCATAAATATATCTAGCTATAAAAAGAACAAAAATAACTCTATGCCTATATCTCATATTAAACCAATATATATCAGCTTTCAAATTGGACTAGTTTGCATGATAAAAGGAACTAGGAATACTGTACATGTGCATTATTATGACTTGATACAATAGTATTCTAACATTTTTCCTGTGAGAGTTTTGATTTTCATCATAAAAAAAACTGCACCAACGTATAACTAATTCACACTGAACCCCAATTATCTCTTCTTTAAAATGTCTTCACAAGTATAGTTGTAGTGGATAATTTGTTCATGTAAGTGAGCTTCTCATCTCTTTACCTGGTAAACTGTCCTTCATTCAATGCAGCTTTTGTCATTTGTGCTGATCACTAGAGAGAAAGAGACATTTGAGCCTTTAAGGCCACACAAAAGTAAGTATTTTGCAAATGTGAGAACTCCCCAGTGGAAATTCTGGACTGCAACATCCTACTCAAAACATGTGACCTGATTCTCTCCTCACTTACAATGGTGTAAGTTAGACATTATTCCATGGCAGTCAATGGAGGAACAGTGATATCAAACTGGTATAGCTCACAGCTGCCAATTTTCACATGGTAAATAAGCCCCCTGACGTTCACAATAAGCCAAAAATCAAGCTAATCCCATTTCAAAACAAGGCCAAAACAAGCCAATCCCTAAGAACCCCAACGCTCTATGTGACTAAATCCCCCCGGCATGCAGTCTGGGACTGGTGGGCCCGCTGTGCACCCCTGACTCTCTCCCCTCTTACCCCTGCTTGCCCTCCGTTGCCCCTGCTTGCCGGGAGCCAATAAAAATAAATAAAAAAAGAAGCAACAAGCTACAAGCCAAAAACTAGCCAACAAGCAACTCACAAGCCAATTAAGCCAAAAAGAAGCCCAATTTCTGCATTTTTTTCGTGGGTTTGGTATAGGTGAGGGAGGACTCAGATTCAACATCTGCTCATCACTTTAGAGCAGGGGTTCACAAACTTGATTCTGGGCTTGGTCAGGGGTAAGCCCCTGGCAGGCCGCGAGAAGCTTTGTTTACCTGAGCGTCCACAGGTACCGCTGCTCGCAGCTCCCAGTGGCCGCGGTTCACCTTTCCTGGTGCAGGCGGGAAGCGGCGCTGGCCGGGCCACTGCTTCCTGGAGCTCCCGTTGGCCGGGAACGGTGAATCATGGCCACTGGGAGCTCGGAGCAGCTGTACCTGCGGACATTCAAATAAACAAAGTGTCTCGCAGCCCGCCAGGGGCTTACCCTGAACAAGCCGCGAATCAAGTTTGGGAACCCCTGCTTTAGAGTGTGATCTCTTCTGACCTCACAAACAAAATAGGGTAGGCTGGGTCCATACTTGGAGTGGAACATTTCAAGACAAACCCAGCTTCTCCAGGAAATAGTGTCTGGGATTGAGTGGGTACTACTTTTTGCTCTGACTTAGTTCTCAGCATGATATTAGTGGAAGCTATATAGGAATAACTGGCCAATTTTCAACATGGCGTAGAGTTAACAATGGAGCTTCTCCAAGCTAAGGTGCCAGGGCCGATGTTATGTAATATAGTCTTTTGTGAGATAGGATGGGGGAGGGAGAGAGTTTGAATAATGAGTTGTTTGCAAATAAGACAGAATTATTCAGGATTGTCAAGACTCAAGAAGATGATAAAGAACTCCAGAGGGGACTACTATCAAGGCTTAGGCAAATGGATACCACAACAGCAGGTAATAATAATAGTTTTCACATGTAAGGTATTCCATTGATAGGAATAATGGGAACTGTGTGTATGCACTGCTGGGTTAAAAATTAAATCGTTACCTGTAAAGTGTTTTGGACTCTCTCCTTAAATTAGAAAAGAATGAGCGCTCTGCCCAATTCTATGTCAAGACCTTACCTCAGGACATGACTTATGGTTCAAAGCACAAAACTCATGAGGAAGACCAAGGCAATTGCCCTGATCAACACTAAAAGCCATCCATGGAGACTTCATAGATTCCAAGGCCAGACGGGACCATTGTGATCATCTAATCTGACCTCCTGTACAACACAGGCCATAAAACTTCCCTCATATAATTCTTTCAGCATATCTTTTAGAAAAACAGCCAATCTCAATTTAAAAATTGTCAATGAAGGAGAATCCATTGGTTAACTGTTCTCACTGTTAAAAATGTACACCTTATATCTACTCCAAATTTCTTTACCTTCAGCATTTCCCTTGCCTCTTTCAGCCCCCTAAAATAGGATACATCCTTTCCTTAAATACCCTGCTGAGTCATGCGACAGGCAGATAGGCTCAGAGTTACAAAGGAATTTAGGTATCCAACCACAGATTTAGGTGCCCAAATCCCATTTTTAGGCACCACTATGATCCAGAAAACCCACTCGGCAGCCGCCTAGCCTGTAGGTGCCTAAATTCACTCAGAGCCTAAAATGTTGCAGTAAAAGTTCCCTAGGTGCCTATGTTTCTGCTTCTTGGCATGTGCACTGCTGTCTCTCTCTAGGTGTCTGGACACCTATCTCTCACCTAAACCCCAGAGAAATCCATGAACAGTGGAGAGAGATACAGAGGAGCCATACCAATGCCATCTATCCAAACCACAGCCCCAGATCTAGGTTTGGATCTAGATTTGCAGCACAAATCTCTCTTTAATGGGTCATATCTGAACATCAAATCCATGAACTCCAAAATTTGGGAGAGTTTGGATTCAGATCTGCATTTTAAACCCTCAAATTTCAGATTCAGGTTTTTCCTTCAGCTAAATATCAAAATAAGTTTGGTGCTAGAGAGGGCTGGTTCCAGGCATCACTGGAGCAAGCACGTGCCTGGGGTGGCATTCCGTCCATTCTTGAGGAAGCACAGTCCGGGTGGCTTTTTTTTTTTTGTTAACCTTGCTTTGGCAGTTCGGGCGGCGGCAGTCTGAGCAGGTTTTTTTTTGTTTTGCTTGGGGTGGCAAAAATGGTAGAGCTGGCCCTCGTTCTAGACTTATAGTTGGTTTCTGAGATTAGGGCCCAGAGGCTTTATTCAGGCTTTTCACAGGATTGTTTACTTGCATATGATGCAAAATATATTTAAGGGCCTAAAATTTGGATTTTAAGAGTCCCTGTATTACTTAAAATATAAAATAAATGAAAACTTATGTGACTATTGGCCTTTGAAAAGAGGGATTTTTCCTCTATAGGAAATATGCCAGAATGTAATCTGCCTTAAAAAAACAAAACAAACAAACCTCTATTCACTAACTCCCCGAATCTCCATCTGGCTGCCTAGGCTTCTTAGGTTGGGTGTTGAATGCCCACAGTCATAAAGATAGCATTCTTTCAACCCTCCATACATGTTATGTCAAGTTGCATCATGTCAGATGTGAAGTGATTTAATGTGCTGTGACACTGTGCAGCCCAGTGCTGTGCACTGCATTACAAACTGAGGGGAAAAAATCAAAGGGACACAGAACCACACCCACTGGTGATTTGGCTACCTTGATACACTGACAATACCAGGCTGTACTGTGCCATTGATTTTTAAGCAGGACACTGACATAAATGGGGAAATCGGCTTAAAAATGAATGGCATGATATGGACTTCTGCCTTTGGTGGAGATTAATATTTACCCTCTGTGGCCACAGCTCCTTCTTTATTTCAGACACCTTAAAAAAAGAGAGAGAGAGGCAGAAAATCACTTTACATTCATAATTAAACATATTCCATGTGATATTAGAGTAGCTTACTAGTACATCTTCACTGTAGCCCAGTACAGCAATATAGTAAAGACCAGATTTTTCCAGCATTATTCGCAGCAAATAATACCTTAATTACATTGATTGAAATGGGACTATTTGTTGATTAAGTACTGGTGAATATTTGTAAGGGGAAGAGTCTGGCCCTAAATGAGTTGAAGTGTATTGATTACTCCACTATTGATTAGTTATTTCTAATTGGTATCAGTATATTTTGCAACTCCCTTACTGGAAAAGAAAGAGTTACAAGTCCATCACCAGCACATAAAACAGTGTCTTTCATGACAGCTGTCACTTCAGGTAGTAAATACCCAAATGCAGATCTTGCAACCAGTTAGCAGATTGCTAGAAGCAGGAATCTTTGTTCTCATTTTTTGTTTGAAATGTTAAATAGTGTAGTGACAGCTGTGGATGTTTAATTTCCTAATTCTCCCTCTCCACTATAGACCCATCAGCCCCCGCCATGCATGGGCCAAAAAGGAGACAGAGTATCTTTCCAAAAGCTGAATTTTCATTTGGATTGCCTGTATTAGAGAAGCTTCATAAATGCTCAGATGCTGACACCATTGCCGATTTAACAGCACCAATAAAATACTCAAACAATCTCTCATCACTGTATGCATTGTCACCTCACTCAGCGAGAAATATAGATTAGTAATGTTTCCATCATCTTGCCAAATTAGGAATGCATGGCTTTCTCGGTGAAGCGAGGTTAACAGAGTTGTAGATGGGATGTCTCCTGCCACCTTAATATGGAGAGCATGATTATCCATGTGTGCTGGTTATATAAATGTAAATATATTCCCTCATACATGGGTGCCCAGAGACCTCCAAATTAAGGGCCCAATCCAGCTCCCATGAGAACGATCATTTATGTCAATGGGAACAGGTTAACCCCTTGGACAGTGAGGAGAAAAAAATCCCATCTGTGGTACAACTGAATTATTTCACAGTGTGAATTAACTATCATGAAAAAAGCTAAGTATCTTACACCTCTTCTAGATATTTATTTTCTGTTTTAAGTTATTAAAATTTTATTTATTTATTTTACAAAAAAAACCTACATAGCACATAAACTTTTAATGTTTGTTTCCAAAATTAACTTTTTAAAAAACCAGTAAGAGTGGCTTGTATTAAATATACTTTAAAACAGTATTTTGGTGGCTACCCATAGTTTTTTCCAGTATTCCCTTTCCCCAAAATCTCTGTGTATTATGCCAATTTGTCCTCTGCTAATTGTGTTGATGCGAACACCTTCATCCATCACAGGAAGTCATTAGAGAGTAATATTCTTTTTAAAGTTAGTGTTAGTACTGTAGCATCTAGGGACGTCAATTAAGGACCAGGCTTCATTATGCTAGATCAGGGGTAGGCAACCTATGGCACATGTGCCGAAGGCAGCACGCGAGCTGATTATCAGTGGCACTCACACTGCCCGGGTCCTGGCCACCAGTCCGGAGGGCTCTGCATTTTAATTTAATTTTAAATGAAGTGTCTTAAACATTATAAAAGTTTTATTTACTTTACATACAACAGTTTAGTTATATAGACTTATAGAAAGAGACCTTCTAAAAACGTTAAAATGTATTACTGGCACGCGAAACCTTAAATTAGAGTGAATAAATAAAGACTCGGCACACCACTTCTGAAAGGTTGCCGACCCCTGTGCTAGATGCTGTACAGAAACAGACAACAGTCTCTGCCCCCAGAGAATTTATACAGTCTGGGTGTTGGATGGAACAAGTGGACAAAACAGACCAATGGAACAGAGATGAATGGATGGGGAGGACGAGGTAACAAAATCTGAGTTTAGCAGAAACTGGAAGTCTCAGGTTGCTACTTGCCTAACCAAGGTTTGTTCTGCCCATAGGGCCTGAGCGTTACATGCCTCACTGGTTCCAGCTCAGGAATTCAGCTGCTGCACTTGGATTCCTTGTATGGTAGGACAATGTTCTGTCTCTAGATTTCCATGTCCGCCAACAGTACCTGTTTCTATATCCAAATAGATCTAACACCTTGCTGCCCTTTGTGCCTTTTATACCACTGGTAGTATTTTCTCTGGGACAGCACCTCACTTCAGTGGGATTATTCAAGTACTTGAAGTTCAACACGTGCACAGGTATTTGCAGGACTGAGGCCTTAATGGGGAAATGGGGTTTGAGTACAGGACCACAAGGCAGGAACTACTGAATTTTAATCCTGATACACTCTCCAGCCTTGGTCAAATCACAGCCTAATTTCAAAAGGGGCCACTGATTTTGGGTGCCTCAATATTTTGGTGCCCAATTTGAGACACTGTGGCTCCCTTAGAAAGTTTTGACCTTAGCATCTCTGTGCTTTAGCCTCCTCTCTCTGTTAAATGAAGATAATACTTAAGGCATCGCTGGTTGTTTAGTACTTAAGGCATCGCTAGTTGTTTAGTAAAGCTCTTTGAAATTTAGGGTTGCCTGTATGGTGCTCACCTGTTGGAATTGCTTTGCCCTTTTCTTTTGCCTTAAATTTAATTCTATGGTACTTCTGTGATGAGGTTCTGTAGGTCATTTCACAGTAAAAAACACATTAAATTCACACACAGCCAGAAGGTGAGGAGGGCTCTCAAAGCCCATATGCTGTGCAGCAGGTTTCTTACATAAATAGGTCATGTAACCTGCTGCCTCCCGGCACCAGATGTGTCCGTCTTTTATTTGTTTGTATAGGTGGCCAGGGGGAGAAGGGGTAAGAATCACAGGAGGGTACCTGAGAAGGCAGAAGAATATCAGACAGCGTTCGCTCTGGGGTCAGGTGACTAGACGTCCCAGTATTAGTGGTTTTGAATTATACAGGCAATTATAATGCCCCCTCCTCCCAGAAAAAATGTGTCCTGATTTTTCACACTTGCTATCTGGTGACCCTACTTGAGGGGTTCCTGGGCAAGAATCTGATTTTTCAGATGCAACCTCTATTATGAACTTCATGGAGTTATTTTAATTCAGATACCATAATATTACCTGCTGCAAACTCATGGAAATAGACAACTTTTGGGGGACAGGAAGGGTGGGAAGAAAGAAGTCAGCACTAGAGTTAAAAATAAAATGGTTGAGTAGTTTTGAAGCTTGACTATATTTTCCCACTTTCAATAGAATGAGATAAATGAGCTTTTGTTCTAAATTTAGGGTCTGCATTAATAAATAAAAGAAACACTTGGTGGGGGGCACTAAAGCTTCACCCCAAGCCCTCAGTTATGTATATCCAGCACATGCATTTCAAGAAAGTAGATGAGACTAAAAAGTAACATTTGTGTGAATAGCTAATATTTTTATTTTTTAAGTAGGGAGAATCTGTTGATGCTTCCCCAGTCTTTGATATATTTCCCTTGCGTGCTGAAGATGAGACTGATTTCAAATCCACAGCCTTGCTCCGTACTACTGAAATGGACTTTTTCAAACATGCCAACGTGTTTATTTCAACATTATTTACAACTGTGATTTTTATAAATCTTCATCTGATTTAGAAATGCAAATCTGTTTGGTTCTATGCAAAACTTGTAAGTGTTTATTTAGACATCAGAAACCACACACTTCTAATTTAGTGTGTTAATTTATAGACCCCCTCAAATCTAATTTAATGTACTGATTTATAAACATTAAACAAAAAGTTCAAATTGATTAATGTTAACTCTGCTGTCAGATTTATGCTTCCTCGCTAAGAACACAGCTGTACCTCATTGGTTGGTTTACAAATCCTAACGTTAATTAGTTCTCTAGCTGTCTGATCAGAAAATATCTTCTTTCCTGATCATTAAGTTCTGATTTATCTTTTTGATGTATAACTATGTCTGATAATTTGTTACCACAGAGTCCTGATTTATTAACCTTATGTGTTAAAATTTACAACATAAATTTGAAAAGCTCTGACCTAGGTGTAAAAAAAAAAATTGTGACTACTTTATGACTGAAAAATAATCCTCAGGAGCACAGAGTTTTTATACAATTTTGCTGTGGAACTAAAAAATAAATTGGGAGTGTCTGTCAAGGAGTTTTCCTTTTCTAGTCTTTCCTTATTTTTGCATTTGCAAATGACTCCAAGAGACATTTCATCAGAATTTTCTGAAGGTTGGCTTCCTAGTATTTGACCTGACTGAACCGAGGGAACTACAATATGTTGAGCTCCTTGACGACTTTTGGGGGTCTGATTTGGTTTCAATAAGGCTTTATCTTCCATGTGTATTTTTCATCCGCTGAAAATCACTGATGTGTATTTGGACTTGAAGTGCAGCTTGGGAAGCTCGGACACTTGTAGGACAGACTATTAATTATATATCTGCTGAAGTTGTTATTTCTCTGACAAACTGCTGCAAAATTTATGTTTATCAGTTCTGTGCTCTCACCTACTGAGTGTTGAGTTATTGCCCTCTGGGAGAGGCACTCATTGCCATGGCAATCCTGGAAAGGGTCAGAAAGCCTTGGACAGGGATTAACCTAGGAGAATAACGATCCTCCAGAGCCCCTTGTGCTCCACAAAGGGATTTTATGGTTCTCATAAATATTATACAAAATTTAGCTGATCCTTTTTGTTTTTTCTTATCTAACATTCCTCCTTCTTACACCTGCTGGATTTATTGGGTAGTTTCCCACTACCCATTTTTTGTGGAAAGGCTTTGTTTCACTTTTGAGCTAAGCCATTGGAGAAGGGATGCATGGCTGTCTATTCTGTTAGGGCCAAATTCCAGTCCCTTTGAAAAAGCTGATTTTAATGAGTTCAGGATTTCAACATTGAAGAAGTAGCAGCGGATTTAGAAAAGGGGGTGCAATAATTATTGAAAATCTATATAATACAGAAATAATGATCAAGGATTTGTTTTTGCTTTTCTTAACCTCACAACAGTATCATGGAGGAACTCCTCTTCTTCCATCAAGGTACTTTATATGGGGTTCATCACTGTAGTCTCTGAGGCTCCGCTCCACAAAAGGGACTTGAGAATTGTGTTGCTGAGCATTGCAATGCCTAACTTTGAGGCACCTCCAAAATCACAGAAACAACACCGTGTTTCACAAAACCTGAATTAGGCACCTAGGCTCCCTAACCAATGAGTGGAGAAAGATAGGTACCTAAGAATGTGATCCACCAAAGCCTTTGGAAAAAAAATCACAAGATCTCTGTAAGAAGTTTGTAAAGAGCAATAAAGAGTCCTGTGGTACCTTACAGACTAACAGACATATTGGAGCATAAGCTTTTATGGGTGAATACCCACTTCGTCAGACGCACAAAAGCTTATGCTCCAATACGTCTGTTAGTCTATAAGGTGCCACAGGACTCTTTGCTGCTTTTTACAGATCCGGACTAACACGGCTACTCCTCTGATACTTGTAAGAAGTTTGTTTCCGAAGAATGAGACTTAGAGAGGCAACCATTATGAAAGGATCTGTTAGTATGGGGCCTGAACTTCCATCTACTGAAGACAATGGCTCCACTGGGAGCAGGCTGTAGATGCAAGTAATTCAATAGAAGTACCCAACTCAAGCAAGGAAAGTGCAGTGTTTAATTACTTGAAATAACCAATTATCTGGCAAATTTTAAAGAATATTTTATCATTTACCTGTCATGTGTTTTTCTATACATCATTGTCCTTCATAATTGCTTAACATGGTATCCATGTAGAAATAGAACTTTTCTCCTTCACTCTTCTCTTGCCAGATTCATCTAGTTGATGCCATGATCCAGTGTGTGTGTGACACAGGACTCACTTCTGTTCCAAACCGCAACATTACTGAGGGAAAGCAGAGAAGAGCAGTTGGCTGCCTACAAAGGAAAATGTTTGTCTCTGTATATGCCTCATGATAACAAGCAGACATACAGAAATGAACGACAAAAAAAGTCAAGAGTTCAAGGGGCTTTTTGGGTTAAAATACTGAAAATTTGAAAGTGAGCTTTTAGATTCAGGGTAGGATCTAGCTGTCTTCTGATAAGATTGTATGGAGCCTAGCACAATAGGCCCTAGTCCCTCTACAGGCAGGGCTGGTAGCCCCAACCAATATTAAGGTTGCCCAAGACCCTGCTGTTAATTGCTTACAACTCCCATTCTAAGACCCTAGTGTTAATTGCTTACAATTTAGCTGAGATTTAAACATTGGGATGAAATTTTCCATGGTGGGTATCTATCTCAGATTGAGTTATATTTTGGAAAATTTCAGCCAAAATGGTTCAGCCATTACTGAAGACAAGATTAGGACAAAAATGCATTGTTTTGCCCACGTTAAAAAATTCCAGTGACTTTTTCCATTGAGAAGCTTTAGCAACAACATGTTGTGGAGAAGGGATTTCAAAATTGGTAGGGGAAGCAGGGTGCCCTTTTGCCCTCCTCTCATGAAAAGACACACAAATTTGGCCAAGTTCGTAGCCCCTGGGGGAAAAAAAAATCAGTTTGCCCATGTTTCGAGATTTCCTAGAGTTTAGCAGTTAAAATCCTCAAAGATTCTATCCTCACTGAGGCCAGGTCTACATTACAGACCTATATTGGTATAACTACCTTGCTGAGGGGTGTGAAAAATACAGATATACCAACCTAACCGCCCCATGTAGAGAGCGCTATGTCAACAGGAGAGCTTCTCCAGCTGATATAGCTATTACCTCTTGGTGAAGTGGATTAACTATGCCAACAGGAGAAGGTCTCCCATCAGTGTAGTAGTGTCTTATCTAAAGCAGTACAGCGGTGCAGCTACACTACTGTAGTGCTATA
This sequence comes from Mauremys reevesii, assembly GCF_016161935.1. Taxonomy (NCBI): domain Eukaryota; kingdom Metazoa; phylum Chordata; order Testudines; family Geoemydidae; genus Mauremys; species Mauremys reevesii. The sequence goes on from NC_052623.1 coordinate 152,822,790, forward strand.
CATGAATACAAGCCCTAAGTATGCTCCAGCCTCTCATGGCTCCTACTGCTGACCAGACAATGCATGAAGTCATCCACACAGAGCAACTGAGCATGCTCCAGCCCTGGGTTAGAGGATCCAAGCCAGACTCCCCGAGTAATGGCTGCTCCTGACTGTGGCACCATAAGAGAAAGGAAACTGTCTCTGCTATGTTCTCAATAACACTCTTCCTTCCCCACTAGCGCTCAGACAGCTTGGAAGAGGAAACTCTTTAACTTCAATGCAAAGGGGACAAGAGCCGGAGCAGGCAGGGAGGGAAAGGAATAGATTGGGACAAGGAGTCTGGTGCAAGTGGGGTGGGGGCGGTGAGAGAAACTGGGAATGACAGGAGGATTCCCTCCATATTGGACATGCTCCAGCATGGGGTGGAGCAGGACTTTCCCTGCAATAACAGCTCTGGCTCAGGGGGAGTAGATAAGGACAAGGAGCAGAGGGTGGGGGTTGGAAGACAGGGACTGAAGGCTAGCAGGAGGAGGGGGAAGAAGAACTGAGAATTCAGAGAGGGAGATTTAGACTGGGTAGGTAGGGGGACTGTGACAAGGAGCCTGGGGGATGGTCTGCTAGGGAGTCTGGAGGGGTGAGACTAGGACTGGCTGAGCAAGGAGACTGGGACTGGGACTAGAAGCTAAGGATCAGAGACTGGAACAGGCTAGATGAGGAGAATGAGAATGGGACTAGGACAAGGAACCCAAGGTGGGAAAAGAGGACTGGGACAGACAGCTAGGAGGGAACAGGGCAAATGTGGTCAAGCTTGAGGGGAAAATGAGCACAAGAGTTTATATTCACCAGAGCATACTCCACTCCAGAGCCTGGAATGGAACCCAAGTTCTGAATCTCACCATCCCTCTGCAGTCAGCAAATACATGTGAAACTGGCAAAAATGTATTTCATCCCCTCCACTGATGGTCCACAGAGAGGATGACAACCTACTACTGCTATCAGTTACTCCATTAGCTCACCTGGCACAAGTCAGTGAAGGGGATCTAAAAGTTCCAACCCTGGTGATGGCTCATGTGAGTATCAGTACGATGCCACATGATGCAATTATTTTTTGTGTCTAGTTTCCTATGTTAAAAGAACATTAAGGTTGTAAAGTCAAGTACCCAAAAGTTAGGAAATGCCAGAATTAAGATGACTTTTGCAACCTTAATTCCCCCTCACACCCTAGTGTATATGCATTATGATACAGTTTCTAATTTCAAGATTGCAATTTTTTTTCCCACAGGACCTGTGCATCCTTTATTGTATGGGATAGTTCTGTTATGATGATAATTGGGGTTATGTAGTGAAGAAACCTTGCATGTAAGATGCCTGCTTCATTTGTTGCATAAGTTGGAACATGTGTACTATTAATAGTACTAGTGAGGGTGGGTCTAGGTCTGCCCAAAACTGAAGCTGCTAAGTCCAGGCTTCAACTGACTTCTTGAGACAATGAAGGGGGAAGAAAAACACACACACACACACACACACACACACACACAGGAGCAGCAGTGAGATCAGGGATCCATAGGGGGACATCGAGCAGAGAATCCCCAAGTGCTCACTGCTCCTCAAAGGCATCTAAGAAGTCAGCCAGCGCTGCCCAGAGGAACTCTGCCCGCAGGTATTATCGGATAAGGGACCGGATATAGCCCTCACAACATCCATCTTCCTCCTCCAGGTATGGTGGATGGCTGTCTTGGCCAGTGGCCAGAGGAGGTTCATGAGGAGGTCCTGCAACTTTGTGGGGCCACAAATGGAGTGTGCAAGGACCAGAGCGGAATACAGGCTGTCCCAGGGGGTTCCTTGCCCTCCTTGGGTGGCAGCAGTTCCCACCCTCAGTGCTGGGACAGGACATGAGGGTAAGAAAGTGGATGTCATGAAGCATGAGTGCACACAGATGTTTCCTGGGCATGGTTTGGGGACAGACCAACTGGATGTCATTCAGCCAACTTAGGCTGCATGTTGGGGGCAGCTCAGGGAGGCTTGCGGGGCATGAGCCCAATATCAAGTTCGAGAGGGCCAGGTGTGAGTGGTGGGCAGGGAGCACCCTTGCACGGGACCTGCTCAAGGAAAATAAGAGAAACAGGAGGCAAGGCTGCCCTCACCCCCTGGAGCACACGATGGGGGACACATGGGTGAACAATCCCACACACTGTCTGAGCACCACGGGATCCACCCAATCCCTCTGGCTGTAGTCTAGGTGGTCTCCAACTCTGGTGGTCCCAGCCAGGACCACCTTCCAGCACACCAAGGGAGATTCCACCACCTGCACACGTAGGTGAGGGTTATGTAGCAGGGTCTCTGCGAGGAGGTCCTTCCCCTTGGTGGCTGCTGCAAACCTGGTTGCAGAGACAAGCTTCCAGGTCCTGAGGAAGTCCTCGTAGAAGACCGGCAGTTCAGAGCGGTCTCGGGGGAGACCTCTTGGGAGGAGATAAAAGACCGGCTAGTTGTATTAGTGTCCTCGGAGGTGGTGGAGGAAGGTGCATGCCATTATGCTCCATTGGAAGATGTGTAGTGAATGAAGACGGGGAGGAAAGGATAGTCCTATACCTAAGACAATTGAATGATGCCCTGGAGTATTGGATTCCATCCTTGCTTCTGCCACAGAGTTCCTGTGTAGCGCTAGGCAAATTACTTAAACCAGACATTTCACAGGCAGGTCACTAATTGTGTGTTCCTCATTTTCCAGGTGCCCAACTTGGGACCTTGGTGTTTAACTTCTACAAGTACTGAGCACTCACAGCTGCAAGTGAAGTTAATGGGAGCTGTATATGAATACATCAAGTGCTAGTGTAATGCTAAGTACTCTGAAAAATCAGGCCCAATGTGAATTGGCACCCAAAATTTGTGAATTTTTACTCTAATCTCTCTATGCCTCTGCTCCCTACCTGTATAATAAAGTTAATATCTATTCTTCTCACATGGGTATTGTGAAGATAAATTAATATTTCTGAAGCACTCAGAAAAAGAATCATAGAAAAGCCCATAAGTATAGTGATAATTCTGTCTTCAGGGCAGAGTGTGTATAAGTCAATAAGTCATGGAGCCACACTCTGAACAATTATTAGAAAACAAAATATTGAATAGTTGCTCATTAAGCAAGCACCATCCATTCAGTGCACTGAAGGAGCCAGGGGTCCACCAGAGAAAAAAAAAGGGTGTGATCATGTGATCCGCTATAGCCTAATGCATGCACATGTGGGGACTGAATCAAGGTTGCACAGGCCACCTTAATTCTGGTATTTCCTAGTTTCTGACTGCTTGACTTTACAAGCTTAATAATGTCCTTTTAACATAGTTTTTTATGTGTAATAATTTAAGTTGGCATGGCTCTTTAGTCTAGAATTTGTGATTAGGGAAAAGTCTACAACATACAACCGAGATTCCAGTAACTCTCCATTGCAAAGACATAATTCATTCCAAAATATGATTAGAGAACAGAGCTATGGGATGTGTCATTAACATCTTGGTAATAACAGTGACCATCACATTAAATTGGTTTTCCCCAAGACTCTCCTTTCTGCCCCCTTCCAGATCATTTATATGCAACTATCACATACTGTATTCCAATTTTTAATAATGCCTGTGTACCCCTTAAGGTAATTTTCTCTGTCTGCATAGCCTACTTCATTTTAGTCTGCTTTAGCTTCAATTTTGGCTGTCTCAACTCCATGGGGACAAAATCCTCTCAAAGTCCTAAGTATGTAAGCCCAGTGGCTGAACTGCCTTCCTTCTCCAACGCTAAGGGACCCCTTAATTCCTTTGTTAAGCCTTTGAAAATGACAAGTAAAGATTTATAATCCCTGCAGGGGCAATGAAAAGGAAACCATCCAGATGCCACCACACAGTTCTGTAGTAACCCTCTCCCACAACTGCCAAATGCAGGAATGCGGTAAAGACGCTGAATACTTAGCACAAGAAATTTCACAACCCATTAGCAATGCTACATCAAAATAATAATAACAAAAACCAACTGGGAATCCAGCAGACTGAAATCCCCTGGGTTTGCTGGCAGGAGCATAAGCGAGAATTCAATGTCATATTTTGCACAAATACTATTTTGAATGAAATAAGTGCCTCCGTCTAACACTGGAAAGGATAGAGACCACACACAAAAAGTAGCATAAAATCATTGACTGAATCACCTTCAGGGCACAACAACTGACTAATTGTTTAGTGAACCCTTGGTATCCCTTAAGGCATTAGAGACAGAGGCTAAATCTGTAAGATTTTCCAAAGGGTGTGTGCAAGTAAACCCATTGCTCTAAACAGCCTAATTTTCATATTAGCCTTTCCTGAGACATTGCTGGACAAGCGTGAAACTGATTTTAAGCTCTTTCAGCACAGAGCCAGAAATGCAGATCTGGGAAATCTGAAACTTTCCACCAAAACTTCTTACTGGAATGTGACCCTTTTCCTTGCTCTGAACTGTCTGTGACAAACAAATCTATCAACGGGTTATTCATAACAGTCTCATTTTTAAACTCCCCAGACTTTTGTAGGGTGGAGAGTCATTAAAACATGGCAAACTATTTACAGCAAATAATTTATTACTGTTTCAGTACTTTTTCTTTTAGCTTGTTATCTATGAACAGGTTTGTTTTATTAAGTCATTTGTTACCAAAGTGATTCAGCAAATGCTTTATGCAAACATATTTCAGACTGTGGGTTGCTCTCAAACCTGTCACTGCACCATTGCTGGAGTATTCACCATGCATAATTTGCTGTTCCCATTAGTCTCCTAAGTCACATGATAACAGTTTCTGCTGCCTGACTGGATAACCAAAACTTTAATAAGCGGGAGGAGGAGTGGAGTAAGTCATTTGTGACACCAATGCATTCTCATGAGCATCTGAGAGATTTCTGGTGCAAATACTCATTAGAATCCATACACACACAGGTGTCTGCATCACTCCCTCATTCCACAGTCTTGCAAACACTAAACAAAAAATAATTCTTTCCCATGAATGTTCATGATAAGCAAATGAAAAGGATTCTAGATGTATGGACAGTGGTAAGCACATACTATTCAAGTATCCTAACATATTATAAATAGCTAGAGAGAGAGTGATGAACTTTGTAGAATGAGTTATTGTAAATCGTAGCATTATATGAAGATGGGTGGAGTTTTTCTCCCTCTGTTAAAAAACATAAGTAAATATTAGTGCTTATGAAATATATTGAATTGGAAGCAATTGCTCCATTCTTGAGCCAGAGGATAGGTACAAGATAGGCAGTGGTAATGGAGTATTTTACCAGTGCACTGCCCTGAGATCCTGGAGAGACCATTTCCAGGGCTGAAAGCTAGTTTCCAACTACGTACCATGAAACCATTGACCCGGTGGTGTCTGTCATGATCCATGGCTCAGACCCACTGTCATTCAATTAACTCCAGATCCCCAGTTGCCTTCCTACCTGTTCCCATTTTTCTGAACCTCTGTTGCCTCTTCTTATTCAGCCACCCCTGCCCCAGTGCCCATGGCATCCTAGCTCAGTTCTCACATGCCAGTGAAATCCTAAGTCATGACATGTCATGTGGTCAGTACATGCGGCAATTTGTAAGATCCGGTTCATGCCTTCCATAGGACTAGCTAGGGTCTTGTACATAATTAAAGTTAAGAAAAATATTCTCCATTTTTTCTTACAGAGATGAATTTAGTGGAATTCAAATATAGGTGAAATTCAGCTGTGGAGTTACACCAGGGATGGATTTGGCCTCATAGTAGGCCCCTCCAGTAGCCATCCACACTTCTGCCTCTCAAGTTTCAGGTCTTCCTACAATTATGAATTTAAATGGTAGTTTTGGTAGACTGACAAATCTTTACAGGAATCCATTAGGAGTATATGAATATGAACTACTTCCCACACTGGAAAGATGTGTACATTACCAAACTGCAGCATGAAATACAGCTCCTTAAACACTCCTCCGCAGCTCTTTAGCATGTTGAAAATTAGCATTTGACTGCCCATTACTGTTTCACAAGCCCCTCCCATGGGAACTCCAAAGTTACCCTGATATTTTGGAAAGTATGACAAGGGCCTGCTCAAGATAGGTTGTTAATTAGGACATACAACAGGAACCAATAATAGACTATGTAATAGGAAAGCAGAGGGTTTGTGTTTAAGAACCATACAATCATAATGCTAGAGTTAAGAGTGTCATTTTAATTATAGATCTTGTTTATGTTCAAGGGTTTATATCTCAGTTGTAAACTTTTTCTTCAGATTGCAACTTGGCATACAAGGCCTCAACTTGGTTTACACTGACCTAAAAAAAAAGCAACAATTTGGCATTTGAGACTTACATATCTAGGAATTCTTTATACCTTCAGAGCCCCCCAAAAGCCAGTTTCCATTTGAAAAAAAGGGTTGTTGGTTTTTTAAATTCATCTGTCCACAAAATGGTGTAATTAAATAAAATTAAAGGAATTAAACAGTCACTGCAGCTATCATAGGTTGACAAAATCATATTTAAAAACATACTGAATATTCTGGATATCAGCTGATGAAAATTTGGTGTGGCTATCCCGGCTCTTCACGTAACCACCTGCATCAGAATCCCTCCCCTTTTCCCCTTTGGAACCTTACTGCCCAGGCCTCCACCACTGGCTGTTGACCCTAAACTGCCCATTCCCAAACTGACTTTTTTATGCACAGTCCGTGGAGCAGTGCACATCCCTCCTCATCTTGTCCATTAGGTCACACTCTCTGAGAGTCCCCAGCCTCAGTGAAGGCAAGTCCATGGAGGGGGACAGCGCTGCTGTGGTGACTGACTTCTATCCATGAGGAAATGTCCAGGAGATCCATGCAAATCTGAGTCGGCGCTCAAGGTGACTATAGACTGTAAAGACTTGTAGGAGCCTTTCTGAAGAAAGGCCCTGCAACTTATTTCTATGGTTTGCTTTAGAATTTAACTTCTTGTCATCCACACTACAAAACTGGGGTAAAATCCTGGCCCCACTGAAGTCAATGAGAGTTTTGCCGTCGACTTAACCAGAGCCAGGTTTTCATCCTTGAACTTTAATTATGGTAAAATAGTCAAATGTCAAAATAGTCCTTTACCTTGGAATATACCATCTGTGCTTTAGGCCAGGCTTGTGACATGCACATATTTCTAATTCTAGTCTCCAAATTTTAGCAAAGGACTCACTCCACACTTTGAAGCTAAATCAAAACACAGCACAAGCCATGTTGTTTCAACTTCCAGGTTCTAAAGAATTTGTTTCATTTGCACTTTTTGTTCTCCCTCAGCCCCAAGTTATGGATATTTGTGCTTTTGGAATGTAAATGAAGGGTACTCATCAAATTATTCTGGTTGGCTGATCAAACTCTCTCTAGTCCTCTTCTTTGGTGGCTGCTGTATTTTTCCACCTTTACATTGCATGTAAAATGCTTTTTTTTTTTTCATTTTTAAACAGGCACAGATACAGTTTTAGATTAACAAATACACCAATATGAAAAATATTACAATTGTAAACTATTACCTGAGGTTACATTTCCAACATGTCAAAATGAAAGTTGTTCTACAGCACCATCTGATGAAGCTGAAAGGTATAATTGCTCTGGACACCAGAGAACCTCACGGGATGCAGAAGGTACCTGTTTGCCAGACTCTGGTGTGGCAGTGGAGTGCTCTGCAGAGGTTTCTCCAAGCTAGTACCTGGAGAAATCTGTGGCCCTAGGAATCCATTCCAAGGTGCATGGGAGATCTGGAAGATTCAAGTAGATATTTTCACAGCTCTACGGGAAACCAAAGTTCAAATCCCTGCTCTCTATCAGACAGAGTAAGGTCTTGAACCTGGGTCTCCCTCATCTCATGTCAGAGCTCTAACCATACAGGTGTAAAAGGCAACAGTGGCATTTTCTCTAGTTGCTGGTGCTTGGAAGAGCAAGATGTCTGTAGCACAGCCCTGCTCCTGACCTATGTCCCTGTACCCAGAACCATTATGGAGGCCCGTCTAACGTGGCTGCACAGGAGTATATAAAGTGTAGCCATAACGCACAGGGCATAATCTCTCTAAATCTGTAGCTTCTTTGAAGACTTAATTGAAATCAATGGTGTTTCCACGTGCTGCCACAATTCAAATGCAGAATGCATAAAAAGTGGAGGGTCAACCTTCAGTATGAAGACTTTGGGTTTTGTTATTGTGCCACAGCCTAATTGCTCTTTATGTTTATTACTTGTCCTGAGATAGCACAGAGGCCCCAGTAAGGATCCCATTTTTCTAGGCACTGTGCTCACATAATGTAAAGACTAATCCCTGCCCCAAAGTACTTAGTCTAATGTTAAATGTAAAAGGTTAGTTTTTAAGTCTGGCATTTGATGCTTGTTACAATATAGCTGGGACGACTCTAGGTTTTTTGCCGCCCCAAGCAAAAAAAATTTTGGCTGCCCCCCGTCCCAGCCCTGGGCTCCCCTCCACTCTCCCCCACACACACCCACACCCCCTGCTGCCCCAGCACTGGGCTTTCCCCTTTTCCCCCCCACCAGTGCCCTCCTCCCACCCCACTGCTGCGCCAGCCCTGGGCTCTCCCCCCACACCTGCACCCTCCTTCTGCCGCAGCCCTGGGTCACTGGTAACTCGCTCCCAGGGTGGGTCATTCAGCAGGAATTTTGGATGTGTACAGAACACAGACAGGATTGGTTCCAATATGGTTACAGAGCTGCAGTAAAGTGGAACAATTTTCAGCTTGTGTGATTGGAGGATATCTGGATGCATATTATAAGACTGTCCTCCATAAATGAGGAAAAGTTGAGGTGCCTTTATTATTCTTTTGTTCCACTCTTTCTTTTTATGGGGAATTTGCCAATGCAATATCACTGTCTTCCTTTTAAACAAACAAACAAACAAACAAAAAGGCAATGGCTGTTGAAAATAGCAATTCCAGTCCTAATAACCACTGGGAAGCATTTCTTGCTCAATTTTATCCTACTTTTTCTACAGCAAGTTACAGTGGATCAGTATATTTGATTTGGGAGAAATGAAGTAACAGCTGCCCAAACTGAGCTTGAGCACTCCTGAATTTTGAGGTGTTCAAATCTGGAAGGCAGGTGCTGGGTGTGTGTGTGGGGGGATGGGGGGCTGTGGGCTCCGCGGGGGAGCACGGCAGCATGTATGCAGCAGCGTGTCTGGAGCTGCGCGGAGCCAGACAAGCTGGTCTGAGTGGCCCGATAAGGGGGCTGGGGGGTTGGAGAAGGGGTAGAGGGTTCTGGGAGGGCAGGGAGCAGGGGGGGTTGGATGGGGTGGAGGTTGGGGGGGCAGTCAGGGGCAGGGAGAAGGGGGTTAGATGGGTCAGGGATTCAGGGGGCAGTCAGGGGACAGGCAGCAGTTGGATAGGCAGGAGAGTCCCAGGAGTTTGTCAGGGGACAGGTAGGGGTGGGGTCCTGGGGAAGTTGGTGGGGTCCCAGGAAGGGGCAATTGGGGACAAGGAGAAGGGAGGCTTAGATAGGGTCTGGGGTCCCAAGGGGCAGGGGTCCCAGGAGGGGGCAATTAGGGACAAGGAGCAGTGGCGCTTAGGTAGGGGGTGGGGTCCTGGGGGGCAGTTAGGGGCAGGGGTCCCGGGAGGGGGTGATCAGGGGACAAGGAGCAGCGGGGGTTGGATGGGTTGGGGTTTCCGGGGGGGGGCAGTCGGAGGGAGTGGATGGTGACCTGTTTTTTTAATGTTAAAATGTGGTCTCCCTACCACTCTCCACTCTCAGCACGCTGCGGCATGAGGTCCCCCTCCTTCCTTTCCAGTTGGTAGTGGCCAAGGGAATGCTGGGAAATGTAGTTCTTTCCCTGCTCCAGGGCTGGCTCTATAGGCAGGGAGCTAACCAAGGAACTACAGCTCCCAGAGCCCCCTGTTGGTTCTCAGCTCCCAGGCTCGATCCCTGCAAATGGGCTGCCCCAAGCAGGAGCTTGCTTTGCTGGTTCCCAGAGCTGCCCCTGCAATGTAGGAGACCTGAGCTGGATTCTAAATATCAGGGTTTAAATTTTTGGTGTATCAGAGGTTCAAATAGCCTAGTCATTAGTGCTCTGCATTACTATGCAAGTCAGATTTACAGCCTGGTCATCACTGGTCACAACCAACAGGCCAAATTCCTCACTGCTGAAGTCAATGGAGGTATGCTATGAGAGAGTTTGGACCAGAAGGTGTTTTTTCCCAAAGCCTAAATACATTTAGAAAAGTTACATTACTGACTTTGGTTTCGAGCCTAACTTTAGAATATGCACAACTGCTACAAGAAGGTTATAAAGTGTGTCTTTAAAATCTTTTATTTACAGAAACTTTGAGTTTGCAAACAGAACAAAACACCATCCCTCTATTTAAGCTCTTCCAATGCATTCCGAAAGCTGCCCCTTCACAATCAGGTTTTTTAGTGTACACCAACAAATCCTAAATGAAATTTAGAACCATTCCCTAAATTTTCTTTTTCAAGTAAATACATACATGAATACTCTACCCGAAAAAATGCATTGCATTTAAAGTTAATCTTGAAGTGAAATCAATTCAACAAACCAGTTTTAGATTTTTCCCTTGGTTTGTGGATTTAAATTGCTTCTGAAAAAAATCACATGAACCAAACATCTATATGGCAAGATTTTAGCTCCATTACTACAAAAGTAGGCTTTCCACCTGCCTCTCAGATTCCATTTCCCACACAGAAAATGCACATTTAAAAGCACACTTTTTGTGGCAGACATGATCTCACTAAATTGCATATGACTGAATCTTTTGAGGCCCTTTAACTCCAGGATAGCTTTTCAACAGATAATATAGGGTTTGCATTAACAGATAATATAGGGTTTGCCATAAAGTTACAGGTACAGATGTTGATATGTAACATGGGTAAATTAGCGTATTTAAAACAAACATATTCCATGGGAGTGTTAACAGGTAAGGTATATTAGCCCTAAGAGTAGCTTATTTAACTTGGCCATTTAAAAGGTTAGCTCTTTTCATGTCTGTAATGTTTGTATAACTTTCTTACACGCACAGTGTTTTAAATTCTATGAAAGCACACAAAAGTTCTCCTTTTGTAGAATGTGTTCATCTCATTGATTTTGCAATATAAAGGCATAAATACAATGCAATCAACATGCATGCATATACAGTAATAAAGATGGTTATTATATGCTGTGATACTTCTGTGATTGTTTAAGGAAACATGTTTATAGCTTACTTGCTTTCAGTTACTTTAAAAGATAATTAATTTGAAAAGTACGTCGGTCACATCTTCTTTTCAAGGGATCTATGTCTAGGTTTTTATTCCACACTTAAATATGAGTGGCCACTGTACCAGTGAATGTGTGCCTTGGGTATCTGATTATTGCACTGATATCACTTTAAGGTGCTGAATTAGAGCCAGATACCTATGCAGACCTCATGTATAGATCCTAGAGCTGTCATCCTAGAGACATGGTGGGTGAAGTAATATCTTTTATTGGACCAACTTCTGTGGGTGAGCAAGACAAGCTTTCAAGCTACAGAGAGCTCTTCCTCAGGTCCAGGAAAGGTACTCACAGCTAAATATAGGGTCAAATAGATGGAATATGTGCTAACTACTTATGCTAAGCTATCTGTTCGATCTTGTATTTAGCTGTTACTCTCTGAGTATCTTTCCTAGACCTGAGGAAGAGATCTCTGTAGCTTGAAAGCTTGTCTTGCTCACCCACAGAAGTTGGTCCAGTAAAAGATATTACCTCACTACCTTGTCTCTCTAATATCCTGGGAATGACACAGCTACAACACTGCATGCAACAGATTATCATGTTTTTTTAAAAACGCTGACAAGATGAGGTGTGGGGAATCTTTGTGGCCATTTCCTCTCCCCAGTACTCCTCTTGCAGTTTTTACTATGGGAGGTGATAATCTGACCCCAGGAATGGAGGTGTAGTATGTGGCACTATAACTATAAGCAATGCAATGAAATTTTAAAAGGGAAAATTTGAAGTAAAACAAAAAAAATTAAGAAAATTCTTCCAACAGCCAGGTCTACTGGGCTATGAAATAGTCTCCTTAGCAAAGTATAGGAAACCTAGTTGTGTAAAACAACTAGATAAAAAATGCAAAGAGTCCTGTGGCACCTTATAGACTAACAGACGTTTTGCAGCATGAGCTTTCATGGGTGCACATCTGAAGAAGTGGGTATTCACCCACGAAAACCCATGCTGCAAAACGTCTGTTAGTCTATAAGGTGCCACAGGATTCTTTGCTGCTTCTACAGAACCAGACTAACACAGCTACCCCTCTGATACTAGATAAAAAATATTCTGCAGGAAATATAGGAAAACTGACTAGATGATCTCAGAGGTTTCTGCCACCTCTAATTTATGATTCTCATACTTTCTTCTACTCTATTCAAATTCTTATATTGTGCCCCTCACTGTGGGATTTGAGTGCCTTCCAGTGAACATCAAGCAACACGACTAGCATCTGTCACATTTGTTTCCTTCTACCTTCTTCTCCTGTGACAAGGCACCACTTACCACTAATGATGCCTAGTGGTTAGGTCACTGGGCTCTAGCCCTCCCGCATCTACAGCATTCACTTCAGCAGTGTGGCAGTCCCTCTCCTAGCAGATAGAACTTTAGCCCTCCATCCAGGTCACCAACTGAGTCCAACCAGTTCTGGAATAATGGTCCAAAAATATATTAAGTCCTCACAAAAGAAAGTCTTCTGCCCACCTCTGCCTCAGGGTTTACAATATCTCTATCCCTCTTATCTCCAGGGCGGAAGGGTTGTGCCCTTTTCACAGGGCTTGGATGCCCTCCCTCTCCACTGTTTTCCAACTGAAGGTTTTACAAGAGGCAGTGATATCAAGCACCCAGGAGTGCTTCAGGACTGCCTCCCTGGACCACTTCCTACCACTTACCCTCCCAGTCCAGGGGATGGTCAAAATCTCACAAACAATCCTGAAGAATATTGAGTATAGGGTTCCTCCGGCCTAGTGAAAGGCTAGTGCCCCCTCCAGGGCTAGGGTTGCCAGTTTTCTAATTCCAGAAAACCAAACACCCTTGCCCCACCCACTGCCCCACCCCTTCCTAAGGCCCCGCCCCTGCTCATTCCAGCCCCTCCTCCCTCCGTCGCTTGCTCTCCCCAAGCCTTGCTCACATGCTCATTTTCACTGCAAGGCCCAAACAGGCATATATATTGTTTTGACAAATGTATTATGCTAAGTTCAGGTTTTATTAGTTACAGGACGGAAGAGTTGGCAGCAAAATAGTCAAAATGGGTAATTTAAAAAAAAAGAAATTTCAGAAAGGTTTTCATGATTCTTTCTCTCCCCTCTTCCCATTTTTCGTAACCATCTCCATGTTTTTTGTTCACTTAAGTTATTATAATTTTATGTGTGGAATTAGGATCACACATTATCACAGCTGAAATGGGTCCATTACAGGCCACTCCTGAAGCCCAAATTCAAATCCATAGAGCACAGCCACAGAAATGCACACCTGTCCAGATACCCATATAATTAAATCTGTAGAAACTGACTCCCACACCTACGTGCAGATACATACACCTACCATGCACTAACACATATACTTCCACTTATTTATTATTACAATTGTTGTTTAGTGCTTAGAAACTCCAACTAAGATCAGGGCTCCAGAGTGGTAAGTGCTGGACATACACATAAAAAGAAAGAGTCTGCAACAAATAGTTTATAATGTAGCTAGCCAGAGGTGGGAAGAAATGTATGATACATTGGCTCTTCTTCAATTACTAGTCAACAACATTCACTTTTTAAGAAATACATTTCTTTTAGAGTTCCCTTCTCTTTTAAAAACTTGTTATGAAATGAATATACGCATTTTAGGTCATCAATTTTTTTGTGCACAAGCCAGCAAAAGGAATAAAAGCGAAAGTTAAGCTGCAAATTGTATTCACACAGGTATACACACATGCGGCAATACACGCACCTCCCTACACAAACACACCCAGTATCTTACACACATACAATGAATGCATGCAAACACTTACACAGAGACCCTTTTTCACATACTTTTCCAGGGGCTGCCTAAATCACCTAGCACGAAGGGAGGAGGGTGGGCTAGAGGAGAAAGATGGGGTGGGAGTGGAGGAGAGAGGATGGTGAGGGAAAGAGGCCAATGATGAAAGCAGGGTGGGCGTGAGAGAGGGCAGTGAAGGAAAGAGGAGGGATTGTGGGTGGAGGTATGTGGGGTGGATGGGGATGCAGAAGGCTACAGGTGCATGAGGATGTGGGGAGCACAGGGGTGTATAGGGACACAATGGGTGCAGTAGTGTATGGAGGTGAATGGGGTTCAGGGCTGTGGGGGGTGAGGGACATGGGGGTGGTGGCTCTGGGAGGCTGAGAGGATGGGTAGGAAAGCTCTGTAAGGGGTACAGGGCTGGGATGGGTAGGTGTGGGAGGATGGGATGGGGGAGGAATGTAGTGCGGGGGATGGAGGTGCAGGGCAGGTGGGATGGGGAGGGATGCAATGATGGGGATGTGGGGGGGTGGGATGGGGAGGGATGCAATGATGGGGGTGCAGCCCCATTCCCAGCACTCGGAGATGGGGATACACATACCTCCAACTCCTGGGTGCCGGTGATGGGGCAACAGACCACAGTTTGCTGCAGGGCATGCACCAGAGCTCAAGCCCAGCTATGCAAGGCGAATAGGGCCAGGCAACAGCGGGAGAGGTGCACACCACGCAACTCCTCAACAGCCACCTGCGAGCACTCGAGTGGCGCTAGTTCTGCCGCTACCCTGACCCAGCCAATGGGAGGTGCGCCTGAGGGTGGGGCAGCACTCAGACCCCCACCCCCTACAGCAGCCCTTAAGGCTAGGAGCCAGATATGCCAGCTGCTTCTCAACCCAGGAGCTGCGCGGTCCATGGCACAACATCTACCAGGGAGCCTGCCAGCACCACTGTGGCGCCGCGTGAACCGGTCATTCAACGGCCCAGTCAGCAATGCCTTTTGGACAGGGTGTTCCGGTCCAAAACCAGACACCTTATCTAGGGCCTGGGCTTGCTGCAACTTGTATACTTCATCCCTGCAACCAGGTCTCCTTCTGTACCCTTACTCAGGAATTTTTAGGATAGAATGGGAAGACAGACCTGTCTGCCCACATTCTGAGCTGTCTGGCTTCCTTTTAAGCCCTTCCTCCAGCTAGAGCAGACTCTGCAGATGCAATAGGGCAGGGCCACAAACTGTCCCCAGGAAGGGTTTATACACCCCATCCCATTCCCCAATGTGTAGATGTCTTCTAATCCAAGCCCTTAGCATCTAAAACTAGTGAATTGTTTTTAAAAAAAAAATACACAAGTTTGTAAATATAACAAAGTTTACAAAACACTAATTTTCTTTGTTATACGTAAATCTGCTTAATACATTAAGATATATATATATACACACACACACACACATACTATAGCCATTTGACTTCAGTCATATTGATGGCCCCACATTTTCTGTCCAACGCCTAAGATATTCTTTTCCACCATAACATTCAAAGAAATTCATTTAACTGTTCATGTGGAATCTTTTTAGTATTTGAAAAATGTGCTAGTATTCACACTATGTATTATTAATATACAAGTCCTGCTAGAATTTATATACTTTATGAAAAATGGTCTCATTCAGGTTTTCATTTGCTGCCCAGACAGAACTGATAATGCCCACCAGAGGTATATGAAAGTGTCTTAAAACACAGTTTCAGAAGTTACCCTGAACGTTTCCTGTTTTTTGTTTGATAACTAAATAACCTCAGCATGCAATTTATAGTCCTTAGACTTAGCATAGGCATTATCTAGGGACTAGGACAACCATTGCATACTCTGAAAAGTGACTCTTTAAAGGATATTGTGGGGTTCCAGAATGATTGCCTTAGTGATTCCAGATCACCTTTTAAAACTTCCAAGTACAAGGATTCTCCCCCCACGCACACCTCAATAATTAACCCTGTAAACTAAATCTGGAATTTGAAAGACACATTGTGTTCTTCAGGCTTTGACATCAGTAATAGAAATTCTGCCATTGGAACTTAATTCATATTTCTATATGAACCAGAAGACAATACAGATAGAGCAGGGGTCGGCAACCTTTCAGCAGTGGTGTGCCGAGTCTTCATTTATTCACTCTGATTTAAGGTTTCGTGTGCCAGTCATACATTTTAATGTTTTTAGAAGGTCTCTTTCTGTAAGTCTTTAATATATAACTGAACTATTGTTGTATGTAAAGTAAATAAGGTTTTTAAAATGTTTAAGAAGCTTCATTTAAAATGAAATTAAAATGCAGAGCCCCTTGGACCCGGGCAGTGAGTGTGCCACTGAAAATCAGCACGGGTGCCGCCTTCGGCACGCGTGCCATAGGTTGCCTACCCCTGAGATAGAGAATTCATGGCTTTGTCATGTCTGCAGCTTTAACTGGAATGAGGAATTGTAAGAATTAATTAATGTTACTTAAAATAATCAGATATGATGGGGTGGGGTGGGGGAGACAGCAAATCAAATCCAGTGAGTAAGCAAATGCCATTTCTGACTGATAGGGTGTCCACGGGCAAAACCTTCTTAGGCCAGGAACATGTTGCTTCTCTTTCATGACCATACATATAAAGGCAAGGAGTCTGCCCACAGAGGCTAACTAGACACAGATCATCACCAGCAATCTTCCTTAGACGCAATTCAGAAGATGAGCGAGTTAATTACTAAGCCAACTTGGCATATATAGACCTAAGTTTGCAGCTAACAAATATTCACTATTACATTAAGGTCTTATGTTTAATTTATAGTAGATTGTTAAAGTATTTTTACTACATGCTTCTTTACAAGCTTGTCTTTCATGGACTGCTGTTCTAGCATGCAGAACAACAAGAATACATTTATTCTTCTCCAAATCATACTGCCACGGACGTCATGAAAAAAAACATCTTTGACTTAAATGGTAAAGGAACAGGCCCTGAATGCAACTGATCATTTATTATACTACTGCAATACTACGAACAGTATGATCTTGCTATTTTGCACAATGACAAATATCTCACGGGCTTTAGTGAGTATTGTGAATTAGTGAATTCACATGATTATGCTCGGTTTTTTACTGTATCACAGAAAGAATTTCTGTGTTGTACAACCATGCTTCATAAATATTCAAGAAGCGAAACTTAAGCACGCAACTCACCAGCTGGCACATTCCCTGGTAGCTAGGCATGGCAGACAGGCTCCCCTCCTTTAGCTCTCCCTGCTGATAGCCATTCTGTCCCTGCAAGGGTCTGCTTCTTCTTGCAACTCAGCCCTCTGGCTAGGTCAGGGTCCTCCCGTTTTCCAGGGTACCAAGAGTTCAACAAGTTATAGTCCATCAATTTCACATTGGACCCTCAGTCTGACTCCAGGCTCACTAGTCCTTACTCCTTGGCAAGGGGTTCCACACCACCTTCCTCTGTGGGCTGTAGGGGAACCCACGCCTTCCCTCTCCACTCGGTTCCGATCCAGGGACCCCAACTAGGCAGTCAAGACCTGACTACACAGACCCCTTGCTACCTCTCTGGACCACTTGCTACCTTGCCTTGTCTTGGGCTTTTGCCTCAGCCTCTTCCTGGGCTCCTAGTGTACAGACTCCACTCCCCTTAACCTTCTTCCACAGGCTCCCTCTGAGTGTCTGAGCACTTCCTGCTGTCCAGCTGGTTCTGCGGGAAGCGAGCTCTCTTTACCGTCCCCTCACAGGCCAGTCTCTGTCTCAGCAGGAGCCTTACTGCTCCGGGCAGGCCCCTCCACCAGTGAGCAGAACTTTGGATGGACTCATTTCCTGCTGCTTTCATTCCCAACTGCCTTGTGCTCTCTTTCACAGACTTATCTTCCTTCAGGGAGGTTCCCTCTGCCAGCAATCCAGCTCAGCAGCCTGACACCAGCCAGGCTTCTCTTGTTGAAAGAGTGCTAGAGATCTGCTCTCCTACCTGGTCAGCCCCCCCGTGAGCCGGGTTCAGCCCTTTTAAGTTCTCCCTCTAGGACTGATACCTATTCCAGGTGTAGTAGGGTGAGACAGAACCTAACGGCTCTGTTTATCCCCTTCGGGCCCAGTCTGAGGTACATACCCCCCCAATGGACAAATGACCACCCCAACTGGTACAATTGTAATCAAATAAAAGTAATTTTTGCACAATCAGAATAATGGCAAAATCTGTACAAAATCTTATGGCTTGTCATGCTGTTGAGATTCCTCACTCTCTGGCACAGAGTCTGCAATCCACTAATGAGCTATTCTAAGAGCTAACATTTAAAAGGCCTGAAGAGAGCCTTTTAGTGAGCCCACAGTACTCTATAATACTTTGGGAGGGGGATGTTAACAAGTGCAACTTATTTTAATGAATGCATGCTTTATACTATACTAGCAAATGTACAGTAGTACCTATTGTAAAAGTAATGTAATCTTAGTCCTCCCTACACCACTCAGCTATTAAATCTGTGCTCAGTAATGGGGTAAAACCATCTAGTTTGAGAGTTAATATCTTTTTGCAGATACAGACTAACACGGCTGCTACTCTGAAAAGAGTTAATAAGGTTCTACTAGTATAATTGTTGCTAGTGATATTTTCTTTTACCGTTGATTATGGTTAATGGGCAACCTCCCTTCTGAAAGCACTTGAAAATGGGCAAAACTTCTTTGAAGGACATTTTCTATTTCTAATCCCAAGTTTTTATGTCTTTCTGAGGCCCACAAATGCAGCACTGCTCTTTTCATTGGGTGCAAGAGTAACTACTCTCAAGTATCAGGGGGTAGCCGTGTTAGTCTGTATCCACAAAAACAACAAGGAGTCCGGTGGCACCTTAAAGACTAACAGATTTATTTGGGCATAAGATTTTGTGGGTAAAAAACCTCACTTCTTCATATTCAATTAGATGGAGATGGAATTAGAACCCACATCTCATGCCATTAATTCACTATGGGTCCTTGGGCAAGTCACTTAACTGTGTCCTTCCCTATAAAAAGGAGCTAGTTATGCCTACAGAATCTTCCTGTGGAAAGCACGTCAAAACCTATGGATGAAAAACACAACTAATGCTCATTGCCTTGGGTGAATTCAAAAATCCTAACACTAGGTCTCATTCTTAGGCTCCATTCCACGCAGCATTAATGAGTCACTACCCAGGGATGGGTGAACTGGTTTTCAAGAGGGGGAGGGATAGCTCAGTGGTTTGAGCATTGGCCTGCAAAAAAACAGGTGAGTTGTTGAATTGAGGGAGAGGGGGGGGGGGATCTGGGGCAAAAATCCTCCTGAAGAAGGAGGGGGCTGGACTCAATGACCTTTCAAGGTCCCTTCTAGTTTTAGGAGATTGGTATATCTCCAATTATTACCTTTTTTATTACCTAAGAGATATAGGGACCATGCTGAATCTTCATTCCTCACTCTGAACTCACTATTTAGAGGAGAGGATTGGTAAATCCTCACGACCTCCTCCTAGCATCAGATTAAGTCAGTACAAAAAGTCTTTGAGGGAATGAGTGACCAATTCACTTTTCCTCCCTCTCGAGACAGATCCTCCAATGGCAAGTGACCAGGGTAAACCCTTTCCTGCAGCTCTGTTCACCCTGGACTTCCCTAGTATTTGTAATTAGATGCAAAGTGCTTTTGAAACTCTAAACACTCCTGACATTTTTAAAGCATGGGCACTCCAGAGTACAAGTAAGTACAGTAACTCCTCACTTTATGTCCCCCCGCTTAATGTTTCAAAGTTACATCACTGCTCTATTAGGGAACACACTCATTTAAAGTTGTGCAATGCTCCCTTATAAAAGTCATTTGGCTGACTTTACAAGGGAGCATTACACAAGGTCCTCTTCTCCGCCTCGTCCCCCTCTCTCCCTCCCAGCACTTCCCCCACCACCAAACAGCTATTTGGTGGCGCTTAGGACTTTCTGGGAGGGAGGGAGAGAGGGAGCGAGCGGGGAAGCCTCCCCACCCCAGCAGGGCCACCCGGAACACAGGGGCTTTGGGGCCCTGGCTTGCAGCTCTAAAGCTCCTTTCAGAATGTGGCCTAGCCGGCATTGAAGGGGAAAGTGTCACTTCTCTCCGGCCATTGGCTGTGCAGCTGTCCCTGCTCCTTCTGAGTCCTCCGGCCCGTGCTTGCAGGGCCGCATTCCGAAAGGGGCTTTAGAGCTGCAGGCCAGGACCCCAGGGCCCCCTTAGTCCAGGGCCCTGCAGCCCCTGCAGCCCCTGTGTTCTGGGTGACCCTGCCTGGGGGGGCAGCTCTCAGAATCGTGGCCACGGGGGCGGTGCTGGACTGCACAGTGCCACCTGCACACCTCCTGCACCAAACAGGAGCTTCCTCAGGTAAGTGATCTGCACCTCCTGCCTGCCCCAGCCCTGAGCCTCCTCCTGCACCCCGACCCTGAGTGCCCTCCCACACCCTAACTCCCTCCCCAAGCTCCCTCCCGCACCCTAACTCCCCAGACCTCGCAACCCCACCCTGAGTGCCCTCCCGCACACTAACTCCCTCCCAGACCTCGCACCCCCACCCTGAGTGCCCTCCCACACCCTAACTCCATCCCAGACCCCACACTCCCTCAAGCACCCTCTCGCACCCTAACTTCCTCCCAGACTCCGCACCCCCACCCTGAGCGCCCTCCCACACCCAAATTCCCTCCAAGACCCCGCACCCCATCCGCACCTTAACCTGCACCCCCAGCCCTGATCCCCAGGAGGAGAATGGAGAAAAAAAGAATGAAAAACAGGAGAGGGGGGAAGATATGAGAAAATGCTCCTCTCATGGGGGGGGGAGCCAAAACTGAAGCTGAGCACAGGGCCCCACTAACTCTAAATCCACCACTGGTGGGAGGGAGAGGAGCAGGGATGCGGCATGCTCCAGGGAGGAGGTGGAATGGGGATGGGAAGAGGCGGGCCTGGAGCATCCCCCGGCAAAGTCAGCACCTGTTCTTCTGGGAGGAAGCTGCTGCTGCGCAAGGTGCTTCCTAGCGTCCTTGCCTGCCTCATTGCCTGCAGCGGGCTGTGCCTGTGTGGGGTAAGCCGGGGCACCTCCCCACCACTGTACAGTACTGTGCAATATATAATGCCTTTTGTCTGCTCCCCCAAAATGTCCTTGGAACCTAACCCCCCACATTTACATTAAATCTTATGGGAAAATTGGATTTGTTTAACATTGTTTCACTTAAAGTTGCATTTCTCGGGAACATAACTACAATGTTAAGTGAGCAGTTACTGTATAAGGTAGTGTAGAAGCCTCCCTTAATACCCCCTTGTGTCAAGGTTTGATACTGCAAGTGGTCCCATATCCCAGCGGGCCGTCTGCCTCTTACCGGGTTTTCCATGGCTCAATCCTCTGGCCAAGTCACATCAGTTCAGTCCCCTTCCAGGGTAACAAAAGGTCCAACTGAAAGTCCAAACTAGCAGCCCCTCTCAGGCACCACTAAATTCATCTGCTTCTCAGCCCCTTCTCCTGGTCCGTGCAGAGCTTTGCTGTCTTGCCTCTTCTTCAGAAGAATTCCCCTATTGCTGCCATTCCCTATGGAGTCCAGCAGCTTTCCTTAGGAATCTCCCTGATTTTTGGAGGTACTCTTTCAGGATTCCCCTCCCCTACTCTGCGGCCTTGCGGGGTGGAGGTGGGGAGTCTCCTTCTCCTGTTACAGGCTGTAACTCTAAGCTCTCCTACAGTAGCCTACCCCATTTCCAGCAAGTGCCTTAACCTAACTTCCTCAGCCTGCTCCCAGAGGGAAACTCCCCAAATTCCCTCTCCCAGCTTTCACTGCTTCACAACCACATATCCATCTGAGGTCACTAATTAGCCCATATGTTACCAGCTCATTAGTGAGGCTGAGAGATGGCTGTTACGTCATAAGTAAGACTGAGCTCAGCTTCCCTCAGAGAGCCAGGAAAGGATGGTAGGTGCTGTAACAGAACAGATTAGATGGCCCAGTACAGGTACTTTTCATCTTGAGTTTATTATTCTTTGACAAATGTGGTTTGGGGTTCCACTACCCATCTACTGCTCTCATGGTACAGGAAGTGGGTCATCTGGTCACTCCATACCCAAGTGGACCAGCCAAGAGAGGAAGAGGAGGAGATTGGGTGGACTTCTCCCCCAGATACCATTCAAGAGGATGTGGAGTGGGAGATTTTCATGTAATGAAGAAATTACCTTTAGGAACATAAGGCGCTGCAGAGGGAGTGAGTGAGTGGGGAGAGGATAGGCTGAAGTGTCAGGGGCCCAAGTATTTCTGAGCTTGTTTTGGGTCCTGTGCTGTGTTTGTAACAGGGCAGCATCCAGGAAAAAAGTGTGTCGGCACAGCTCTTGGGGCAGGATGGGATCAGTCTGACTGGCTCTTTTGTCTCATCCCCATCCTGGAGAGCTTGCCCCTCTGAGAAATGATGTGCAGGACTGCATTCCTGCCTATAGATCCTATCTGTATGCACATGGGCTGGCTTCACCCACTGCCACAATGCAGCTGCCTCTTGTGTGGGGCAGCTGTTTAAAAAAGGATCCCTCACCCAGCTGTGGTCCACGTACTTGTAGAGCAATATTTATGTCCAATACAAATGTCTGCATTAAGGTTGTAAATTGAAGCATGCAAGTTAGGAGATTTACAACCTTCACTTGGCTATATATCCAGAATCCATGGAGTTAGTTACACTGGTGCACAGCAAGTCAAATCAGTTATTCCAAATTTATATTACATAACAGAGATCAGAATCTGATTTCTAGTCTTTCATGCTATTCATCTAAAGCACAAAGCATATCTATGAAGCTGTCTTAAATAATCGTTGTAGTAAATGTTCACTACAATAAATCATGTAAATCCTTTAAAGTGATGCTTTCAACTTTAATTTTACATGGTTTGTTTATGTCACTAGAATAATATTTTTACTATAAACATAATTTATTATTGTTTAGCTGGCAGGTCAGTGGATTTGAAGATCGCCTATGCTCAACTATTCCTGGCATTTCAATTAAGATCTTAGATCACATTTCTTCCAGTATCCATTAAAGATCATCATGAGTGATTTTTTTGCTAGACCCACCTGAATGACTTCAATCAACTTTAGAGTGAAAGTCTTATGCTGTTTGCCCTAAAGCCCTGCATATGCACTTGAGATGTGGTGAATATATTACACATCGATTTTATTGAACATTACAATGGCAAACATAGGAGAGGAAGCCGAAAGGCAAATAAATCATGTGGTAAGCGTACAACTGCTTCATTGACTTGACAGGCTCCTATGTACAGGGGCCTAAAAAGAAGCAAGTAACCTTGAGATTTCTTGGCTAGAGATCATGTTAAAGGAAGCCAATCCCACCTCGCTTATGCCTTCAGACTTGTTTTGAATATACTGTCACTGACCCAACCTCCCTTTGAAAGGGGTATCAGATTACAGGATAACCACAGACTTGTCCTCTGGCTTGCACCAGACGAATGATTGTCTGTAATGGACTGACCATCCTGGCTACCTGGGACTATTGCCCACAGAAGAAGTTCATCAGTGCTGTCCCATTGAAGTGCTGCTATTCTTGAATCCTGTCCCGAGGGCAGCTGACCCCACCCATTACTCCAATTGACATCACTGGGTCTAGAAAGTACTCAGGATCCAGCATGAGCTTCAGTGCCCATTGAAATCAATGGATCTTAAGCAGGTGCTTAAAGTGAAACATACTTAAGTGCTTTGCAGGATTGGGTTGCGGATGATTGCAATTGGACATTGTGCTGTTGTTCTTTGATGATGTTCCAGTTCACTTCGTCAGAACAATGATAGAGATGGGAGGGATTGCTTTTGACCACTTCCACTGGTATATATCTTTGTCTTATTTTCTTACCACGGGGTGATCACGTGGGCGAGTCAGCAACAGTTTCCTAAAGAAACATTAAATTGTGCCAAGTATAATTCCTATTAATTCTGCATTAAAAAAAACAACCCACTATGATAAATGTTGCTGCAACAAAGTAATAATGACTTGCAATTTATTGCTGGTAACTCTTTAGGTGCTTGATCACTATGAATTATTTTGTATTCATTGTCATTGCACTAATCATTATTAATTTATTTGATATCCATGTGGCTGTCATATACAATCTCATGAGACTTCCATTATAACAGCATTAATTAAACATATCATTAAGAGTATCTTAGCCTTATGAAATCGTTTAGTATTCATAACAATATCGATCATAATGAATTCATTTGATATTAATGTGAACGTCCTATGTACTGCTACAGAAATTCCATTGTAATTTAGTAATGATGTGCCATTATAATAAAAGGTTACCAGCAGAATGGGCAAGTTGTAAATCTCTGTATTCACTATATTTTGACACAATACACTCACACATTGTTAGAAACGGTACAGGGGCATTTGGCATTTTTAGAACTGAATTGGAAAATACCTGCTGTCAAGCAGTGCCCAAAGGAAACATAGGGATGTTACCATACTCACATGCTATTCTAGGAAGAACTGCTTCCCAGAGTGGGAGTGGGGAATGTTAGCATGGAATGCTACACACAATAGACCAGAGAATCAGCTGGGTCAAATGACATAGGTCCGTTTTATGCTTGTTGAAGATTTAATCCAGTGTTTCTTGGTTATTATAGCTAGGTCATGACTGCTTAGATGGTACAATGTTAGCCCTACCTGCATAGATTTTTGAACAGTGTGCCTGCATTTTTTTTTGAGCTAGCCTTCCTCTGTGTTTGCATCATTTGTAAAGGCTCTCGTGGTTCTCATGGACACAGCTGCTTTGAAAATCAGCGTTGTACTTACAAGTAGAGCTACGAAAACACTGCCTATTGCTTCTTCAGCCTGTTGCACTGGCCTGGACAGCTGTGCTTTCACATTCAATGCCAAGAGTTTTTAAATGATATCAAATAAATCATAAATAAATCAGGCAAAGATCAGGAAAGGGTTACTCTCTAGTTACAGCATATATAACTCTAAAACAAATAATACCAAGTACTGGAAGCTGGTGCTTTATAAAAGCAAGTTATTAAATATTCACAGTCAAGTAAATGCACACAACACACAATAGGCATGCTCAGTAACGCACAGAACTCATTCCCACGTAACCATGATATTCCATCCCACTTGCTCTCTCTGATGCTAAGTTCCCTTCAATCACTCCCATAACTGTTATTTCTTTCTCCCTTCTCTTTGCTCCTGGTATCCTCATTCATCACTATGCCCTCTTTATGCTTCCCTGCATTTAGTAATTTCTCTGCTCAGACCTCCCTTCATCACTTTCTCGGTATTCCGCATCCCTTTGGAGTCTTTGCTTCTCTCTTTCCTGAAGATGCCATTTCTTTTTGCCTGAAACTCTTGGTTTTCCTCTTTTACTTCCACCTTTCTCCTTCAATTTCCCTCAAAGTGCCTCCTTTTTCTTTGTACTGTAGCTTCCCTTCTCTTTCCAAAGAATCTAATTTCCTTCTCATTTCTGAATGGAGCTGCCACTTTTGAGTGAGACTAGAGGCTCCTGTTCTCCCTCACCTCACTCTGAGGGTTTGCAGCTGTTGAGAATTGGAGTTCCTCCTACTCCCATGATGCATCCTCTTTCCATCAACCCTCAGAGCAGCTGCTTCCACTACTACTGAGGTTGTGAGGGATAAGGTCAACCCGACTTACTGCAAATGAGCAAACCATGCTGACATCTCAATCCAAGAGGAGTCAAATTAGTAGCCAAAAGCACTCCTCTGCACAGCTTTATTTTCCAGCCTGGTTATCTCCCTAGGGACAGTCAGAAATGTGTCTGGTCAGAGGATGGGCAACAAAACGTGGTGACCTATAGCCACAGATATCACAGGCCTCAACAGCCAGACCTGAGCAGCAAAATGGGGGACTGAACAATTGCTGGTTTCTTTGTTTATGTAAATATCACATCAATACACTTGCAAACCTACTCTTCAAAATGTAACGCAATCACTGTTTTATTAGTTGTATTACAGGAGTACGTAGATGCCAACTCTGCCACTTGTGCTAGGCACTGTACAGACATGTAGTAGGAAATATTCCCGATCCCAAAGGATTTGTAATCTAAGTAGCCAAGCCAGACCAAAGGTAGCATCAGAAACAAAGGCACAGAGATGCTAAGTGACTTGTCCAAGGTCACACAGCAGGGCAGAGTCAGAGCCAGGAAAATGTATGCAGCTCTCCTAATTCCCAGTCTAGTACCCTACCATTGTACCACACTGCCTCCACAACAAAAATACCTCTGATTATTCTGCTACTTAATGGACACTGCACAAATCTGGAGCTCTCTGGGTATTGGCTTGGTGAGCCCCACAGGCCATCTTTGAGCATTAGAGAAGGTAATTATGCTCTTGGCCACTATCTGCCAAAGCCTAATGCAGGGGGTAGAAGAAGTACTTGTTTGTATTTTTTCTCTTTCCAGCCGGATCAGAAAGTTCAACTAAATCATTGTGTGTCTGAGAAACCAAGTGAAAACTGTTCCTGCTGTTGTCTCTCCTGATTACATAGAATTGGCTGTGCCAAGCAGGGGCACAGGAAACATACCATGTGAGTTGCCCCCGTGACATTCTCCAGTGTACCAGGGTTCCAAATGATAAACAGAAGGCTAATAAAATTCACAGATACAGAGACAGGGCAGAAAAAGCTCCCACAAAGCATCTGTGGACACTGCAGACAGAGAGAATGCTTAAGGAAACCACTGCTGGTTTAAGGACACAAGTTAATTTGGAGTAAATTTACAGCATGAGTCAAACAGCTTACACACTTGTACTTGGCAGCACTAAAAATGAGAGATGGGCCAAGTCAAAGTCTGAACATGGAGATGGGTCCAGATTTTGAACACCCTGACATGTCCAGGTGTTTGGATTCAGGAATTTTATTCAAGCTACTACAAAAAGAAATCATTTATTTGCAAATTTGGGGGTTGAATGATTAAAATGTGAAGATGTTTGGATCGGGGGTGGGGAGATTGGACCAGTGTCTACCCAAAACACTCAACATTAATACTGGAAAATGGGAAACTAAAATAATTCATATTAGGTGTGTTGAATACCAGCCATCGGGTCACACATATAAGCAGGAAGGGTATCACTTTGCCATCAAGATGTAGGAATTGCCCGTTCTCTGTCACTCCAATCCTTATCAGACAAAAATCTGGGGACGAGTGCAAAGCTGCAGTTATAGAGGGTCAGAAGAACATGGTGTCTGCGAAGGAATTCTTTGAAAGAATTAGAATTTGTAACAAAGAAAAATTGAGAGGAAAACAACGACTAAGAAGTGCACACTCCTCTGATGCTCCTTAATAGGAGTAGGTGGGAATATTTTTCCCATCAATCTTTTCTGACATACAATTGGCAACCTAATCTAACAGATTCTGCCTGTGTTCTAAGTGACTCTCACCTTATTCCCTCCAAAGTGAAGCATGTTGCCTTGGAATTTGGGATCTCAAAATGTAGCAATGATGTTCTCTGTGATCTTCAAGTGTGTTGGAGGGGGGTCATTTTCAACCCCGATAGTCCATCAAATGCTAGTTAAAGTATCCTTGCATGCATTTTATTTGGCATTTATTTATTTGGCAAGCAACTAGGATGAATGAAGCTCTTGAGGCAAGCATCATGGCAGCTCATTAACGATGAAATGACTGTTTACATGCTCTCTACAAAATTCCACTCAGTCTTGGAACATAGATGAGCAGACATGTGGTTTCTCCCCATCCCCCACTTTCCACACATACCATCATCCTTGGATCAGCACTGAAGAGTCAGCAATGGGTTTGAACAGTTATTGAGAGGGTGGAATTCCATCTGGGCAGACTTTGCTATATTGGTGTCTCTTGTAAGATATGGTAAGCAGGAAAAGAACAGCTGAAGTGGCTTGAGGTAATTTTTATCCTTGCTTAAGAAATCACGGGCATTCAAATGAAGACATTTATAATAAATAAATATGTAAATAAAATGCGATGCCATGGCCAAAAGTCCCCATATTGGGTTACACTTACCAAAGGTATGAAACCAGAAGAGAGCAATATACCAGCTGCCTTTTATCGTCTTCTAACTGAGCTTTTCCAACACATTTTAGTTTGGTGGCGTTCAAAGCCAAACATATTTTCTGACTCTTAGATACAGAACTTCCAAAGAAGCTGCTGCAGTGTGGCCCAAGTTTAGGTCTGGTATTTGGAATATTCAGAGAACATATGTACAGCCATGCTGAATGACATCACTGCCCTGTTGCCTCAGCAGACTGGCTATTATTGTAGTACAGTGAACCCAAGCATGCCAACATCATTTCTGTTTATTGCAGGTGGAGCCAACTGACACCAGACAAAAAGAAAGATCTCTGGTTCCTTCATGCTAGGTTGGTTGAGAAAGAAAGTGACACCCACCTAGCATTTATATTTAGGAAGGAGAAAAGACAGGAGGGGAATAAGAAGCAGAGAGAGACAATAAGGAAATAGAGAGAAATAAATGGTAGTGGCAGACAGATATTGAAGAAAAAAATTGAGAAGGAAGAGGGAACTCATCCAAGCAAAAGAGGTGAATTAAGAGGAAAAAACAGTCCAATGAGTTAATTAACACATTGTTTCATTTCATCTTGGGAGGAGTAGGTTGACAGAAAATTGGAAATCCTGTATTAATTTGTGTTATAAGAGTAAGAGGTGTTGCAAGAAGGGTCTGTCTGTCTACGCATACATCCCCCATCACTGTAGTGTCTAAATACTGCAATATTGATGCATTTATCCTTCCAACACCCCAGTGAGGTAGGGAAGTATTATACCCATTTTACAGATGGAGAATTAGGACACAGTAAACAACTTGCTGAAGGTCACGCAGGAAGCCTGTGGAAGAACTAGAAACTGACCTCAGATCTCCT
The DNA here is from genome assembly GCF_016161935.1 of Mauremys reevesii. Taxonomy (NCBI): domain Eukaryota; kingdom Metazoa; phylum Chordata; order Testudines; family Geoemydidae; genus Mauremys; species Mauremys reevesii. The sequence goes on from NC_052623.1 coordinate 152,851,592, forward strand.
GAGTTCCAGTCCACTGTTTTAATCAAAAGATCAATCATTTGGAGAGTTAATTCTTCTGGAGATTTCAGGTGTTGCTGTTATAAGGTTAGTATCAATACTGGTCAGGCTATGGATCATCCTGTACTGTTGAGCTTGTGTTTATTTGTTAGGGGGTATGTGTTTATGTTTGCATGTCCCTAAAGCAAATAATCTTTTCTGAAAATTGGTGTAATCTAGAGACAATATTTTCATTCCAAACAGACCAGGCTCCTTCACAGGTGGTAAAACCAATAAAGTGTTGTAAACTTGGAAAATAGTGTCACAACCTTGCCAAGCAAGGAACATTGGCCAAGAGTGGTAAGATTCTGGTTGAGCCCACGCAGCATGAGGAAGAAGGCAGTGAATCCACGTTAGAGGCTTTTGCCTGAGCTGAAAATGGCTGCAGACAATAATATAACCGGTCCTTCTGATCAGAGCTTGTGCATTCTAACACGTATGTCTTTCTTTATTTGGATTTATGTGCCTCTGCTGTAAATTACAAGAGCAAAAATAAAATGAAATAGAAGATTACACCTTGCCAGCCAGTAAAACTCAACCCCCAACGGAACACAAAGCTCCTCTCCCCCAGTCAGGTTTAAGACTCAACAGTTAGTGATGGGCCAATGTCAGAGAGCTAAGTCTGGGTTTGATTCAGGCAAGGTTTCCATATCTACCTGAAGCTTATCCAAATTATCCAGAACATTGAGAGCTCCTCTCCTCTCACCATTCTGCCATCAGGCCCTGAAACCCTCTTTGACCCTCACATAGCCTCCACTTCCGCAGCAGAATGATTTTCACTCTGTTTATTCTGTTTTCATCTGAGGATGTGGGCAGCCTCTTACCCTTTGGAATGACAATATTTGCGCTCCACATGGATAGCTGAGAAATCTTCATCTTCAGCAGGCCGACTAGCCTTTTCTTCTGCACTGGGCCAGGGGAGCAGGCACAGCAGAATCTAGTAATCCCATGTTGGGTTCAGCTCCTCTGCCACTTCAGAATTAAAAGGCACTCAAGAATTTATTCTCCAGAGCAGTTCATGTGTATAGCTTGATTTTGACATAGTCTCACATGACATTCTCACAAGCAGACTAGAGAAATACAGTCTAAAAGAATCTACTACAAGGTGGGTTCACAACTGATTGAAAGACCATACTCAAAGAGTAGTTATCAGTGGTGTTCACCTTCGTCTGCAGCATGGGGCATGAGTCACTTACAGATTTAAACTAGTGTAAATGGTGGATTCTCTATAAGTTGAATCCTTTAAATCAGATTTTGAGAACCTCAATAACTCAGCCAGAGGTTAGAGGAGTATTACAGCAGTGAGTGGGTGAGGTTCTGTAGCCTGTAAAGTGCAGGCGGTCAGACTAGATGATCACAATGGTCCCTTCTGACCTTAAAGTCTATGAGTCTAAGGGAGATTTAGGTTAGATATTAAGGGGGAAAATTGTGACCAAAGTGGCAGTTAAGCTCTAGAAAAGGCTTCCAAGGGAGGTTGTGGAATCCCCACCACTGGAGGTTTTTCAGAACAGATCAGACAAACACCTGTCAGGGATGGTCTAGGTTTACTTGGCCCTGCCTCAGCAGAGGAGGCTGGATTTGATGACCTCTCAAGGTCCCTCCCAGCCCTATAATTCCATGAGGCATCTGATGGCTCAATATCTTCTTTCTGAGAGTGAGGAGGGGCACCCATAAACACATGTTTTCAAGACTTCTGAACTAGTTGATAGGTATTGGGACAAATATTGAGGAAGGAGGTGGTTTGTATTTTAACCCAACCAGTTGGCTCTGCCTTACTTTGAATGCTCTGACCTGAGTGAAAGGCAGTTTCATTCCCCCAAAGAAACAGTTAAATCACGCTATTAAAAAAAAAGCAGTTTGAATACTTTTCTCTAACCTACATCTTTTTCTGAATGTCACCCTAACCACGAGCTGTTCAAATTCTTTGCCAGAGGGGGATAAAGAGAGGGAGAGAATCATAACACTACTGCATTTAGATGAAGGAAGTGATACATATAATGAGGTATGTTGTAGTGAGGGTGGACTTCATTATCAGAAAATAGAAAATAACTCATCTAAGTGTGGGCATTTGAACACCTGCTTCCTGTACTGTGATGTAATGGGCCTGTTTCTTGTACAAACTCAACTCCCAAGTTTTGATTAATTCTCCCTCATCATTTTACCAAACTATAATCCCAAACTATTCTACCACTCTGCAGTTACAGGCCAGATTACAAACACTACTACAATTATGCAGACATATGACTGGTAAAAACCAATACAAACATTTTAGATCCCTGATTTCACATTTGACAGAATAAGGGTTTGTGAGTTGTTGTTTTTTTCCAAGATCATATTTCAGGAAGGAAAGCTTCAGGCAGAGCTAAGTGTCCAGTGAAGGTGACTGCTAGAACTAAGCCTGAACCGTAATCTGCCAACATGGTGATTCTTACAAACACTCATAGCTCAGTATAAGCCTCTCACTCTAATGCATAGTGAAACTTGATGACAAAGATTTTAAGACATTGCAGCAATTCGGGATGCAATCAACCACCACAGTTTGTTAGTAGACATGTGCCTCTGTCATAAGGATGTCTAGTTATGACTTGTTTCCTTTTCAGGTAAAAGTAATTTGTTTTTCATTTTAGGCTGCATTAAAAAGAGAGAACAAAAAGGGAGGGAGGATAAGAAAACAGATTTTTATATTGAGATTGCTGTAGCAACAAGAACGTATTTCCAAATACCCAGAGCTAAACAGCAGTTGGTAATTGAGGAGATAGGATGCTGGCATTGTGTCAAACCACAGAACAGTGCTGCAGTAGAAGGGGGGAAAAAAAGCAAACCTCTTAAAACTGTAAGCTTACCTCCTTCTGCGTTTATGAATTCTTGGTCTATGCCAAGGGGGAGGAACTTAAAACTCCCCCTAAAACCTGGCAATGGCTTTATATCATTCTTTGGTTTTGCTTTGTTACTTTCCCGCAAACATAAAAGAAAAATCAGAAGCTTTAAATGAGGCCAGATTTGTTAAATTTTTTACCCTAGCATTAGTCAAAATAAATATTCCTCAGGAAGTAGTTTTGGCAAGAAACAGAAAAGCATGGCTAATTTTTTTCTCCTAATATGGATGTAATTATGGACAATACAGTATGTTCTTATTGCAATCATTGGCCAGAACTGCAAGTATTTACACAATAAGCTTTTCAGAGGCATATTTTCCTTTGTGTCACAGCTGCAGTGGGAGTCTTCTTGTTTAAAATGAATGGCTTTTTAAATAATCTCTAATACTGGTGTTTAGGAAAACCAAGTAACTGCAACTGAAACTTCTAACCATTGGTTTGAGAACTCTAAGAACATAAAAAATGAAGAAATCTTATGTTCCTCCCTCCACCAAGTTGCTAAACGCTTTAGCTGTGTTAGCATATGCACATATCTATTTATATTCTGTAACAGAATGAACTTACATTAATAGCATTGCTTTCAGTCAAGGCCATTACTATGGGTGATTGCACAGTTTGGCTGACAACCCATTCCCAACCTACTCCTTTTAGCCTTCACAGGCATGTTTAGGAGTTAAAATAGTTTTACTACATCAGTGTGCTGTTTCTACATACAGCGGGAGTAAGTCTCTTGTAATGCCTTCCCCTGGCTAGTGACTTTCCTTGAGCATCTATAAACAGGGAGGAAAGGAACTTTTCCCTGATGCACAGGACAGGAGGCAGTAGGACTGCTAACCAGAATGGACTCTAGCAATGGAGGGTATGTTCACAATTCAAATGCTATAAAAGGCATTTTACTGAATGTGAAGTTTACCCCCTGTAACTATACACAGGAGAATGAATTTGGGAAGTCAGCGTTCTTGGCTCGGGAAGGTGTCCCAATACTCTTTGGAGCAAGGGCCATCTTTTTGTCAGACGTGTGCAGAGTGCCCAGCACCTTGGGGTCCCAATTCCCAGTTGGGACCACTTGCCACTACACATATGCAATAAATAATGAAAATGACTCTGTCTCTAGGCACAAAGATTTGTGCATGATGAAGAGGTTCAGCTGGGAAGCACTGTGGCATTCTCTCTCTCATAGCCCACCCTGTAATAAGATCAGCTGTAGAGGTCAGTGAATGGCATGTACTGCACATTGGCTCACTGCTCTCACCTCGCTCTTTATTTCTTTTAGTAAGACAGCCCACTGTAGTTGCTGTAGCTGAAGCACCAATAAAGGAATGACTGTGTCCAGGATATTTTTATTGGGCTCAAAAGGAAGTAACTGTTTGGTACAAATATTTTGTCTAGATAACTTGGCAAAGGTTAGGAGGAATGAGGTGGGACTAGCCATGGCTGCATTATGCCATAACAAGACAAACTGGCCACTGATGACTGATCTTGCCCCATTGAAGTCACTGGGAGCTTTGCCATTGATTTGTTTGGTTATAGCCCCTAATCAGCATTTCCTTGTTCACATTTCCCCTCTGCATTATGATCCCCCTTTGAGATTCACTGAGTGCAGTGGCTGATGGATTCCTGTCGGAGCTGTGCTGACAGGGGGCTTAGAGGGAGTACAGAAGGACCAGGAGCCCAAGAAGAGGTACAGAGATTGCATACAGTTAGCCCATTCTTCTGCAGAGATTATTGAATCTGTGGGTTTGGGAGGCTGAACTCTTGTTTCTTCCAATGGGAGAACATGTGAAGTTTGTAGATTCTAGTTGTCATGTAACTCCCACAGCACGATTCCAGGAAGCTGTGGGGAGGAAGAGAATAGTGCTGCATTCCCCATTCCGACTTCTGAACTCACAGGGATGGGATCCATTTGATTTCAGCAGCATCTGCTTGCAGAAACTGAGAGTACAATTGTGACGGGTTGGATCACAGAATCCCCCTTGGGAGCTGCCACCTGATGTGTCAAAACTACCTCTGCCCCTACTTTCCCTGCCAGCTCGGGATCCCAGCACCCTGTCTTGCTGAGCCAGACACGCCCATCTGCTCCAACACAGACCCAGGGTCTGAATTACTCACCCCAAAGCTGCAGACTTAGCTGAAAGCAGCTTGCAGAAGTGTTCTTGTTTTTAACACTCGGATGCCCAACTCCCAGTGGGATCTAAACCCAAATAAATCTGTTTTATCCTGTCTAAAGCTTATACAGGGTAAACTCATAAATTGTTCGCCCTCTATAACACTGATAGAGAGATAGGGACAGCTGTTTGCGCCGCCCCCCTCTCCCGGTATTAATACATACTCTGTGTTAATTAATAAGTAAAAAGTGATTTTATTAAATACAGAAAGTAGGATTTAAGTGGTTCCAAGTAGTGACAGACAGAACAAAGTGAATTACCAAGTAAAATAAAATAAAACACACAAATCTAAACCTAATACAGTATTACAACTGAATACAGGTAAAATCTAACCCTTAGAGATGTTTCAGTAATTTTTTTTCTCAGACTGGACACCTTCCTAGTCTGGGCACAGTCCTTTCCCCTGGTATAGCTCTTGTTCCAGCGCAGGTGGTAGCTAGGGGATTCCTCATGAGGGCTGCCCCTTTGTTCTGTTCCATCCACTTATATATCTTTTGCATAAGGTGGGAATCCTTTGTCCCTCTGGGTTCCCACCCCTCCTCACTGGAAAAGCACCAGGTTAAAGATGGATTCCAGTTCAGGTGACATGATCACATCACTGTAAGACCCCAGGCCTTCATTCCTCCCAGCCTGACTCACAGGAAGGCTTGCTTGCAAACAGAGCCATCCATAGTCAATTATCCTGGTTGATGGGAGCCATCAAGATTCCAAACCACTATTAATAGCCCACACTTTGCATAATTACAATAGGCCCTCAGAGTTATATTTCATATTTCTAGTTTTAGATACAAGAGTGATACATTTATAGAAATAGGATGAACACACTTAGTAGGTTATAAGGTTTGTAATGATAACTTACAAGAGACCTTTTGCATGAAGCATATTCCAGTTACATTATATTCATTCATTAGGATATTTTTATAAAATCATATAGACTGCCATGTCACAACAATAATTCCTCTAGGAACATGATTCTCACAAACCATATTCCTTGTTCAGCCAAGATTCCTCAGTCTAGAGTTTTAAGAAGTATCAGTCTTTATATAAGGGTAATACCTGGAGATCCCAGTCCCATTGTGATAGGCACCATACAAACACATAAACAGTCCCTGCCCTGAAGTCTAAGTATAACAAATAGACAACAAATCAAATGGACAGAGCAAGCGCAAGGGAAAAGTGAGACAATTATTCTGCTCAAATCAGAGATCAGTGCTGTTGTAGAGAATGCTATAAAAAACACTACATGGTTGAGTTTAGTCTTGGTTATGTGTTTAGGCCCTGATTCAACATATCACTTAAGCACATGCTTAACTTTAAGTACCTGAGTAGTTTGATTGACTTACGTGGAATTATTTATGTGCCCAAATAGCTTTGCTGAAGCAGGGCATTAGCCCTTTAACTATGAAAGTTGTAAGTTATCTTTAAATTATACCTGTTTTCCTTAGTGTAGCTTTTTAATCACACAAGGAACAGTGACCAGCTCAGTAGCATAGCCAGTGGATTCCTTGAAGCTCATCCTCAATCCCCTGATCCTAGCTTGTTGAATTGGGTTTAACAAGCAGCAGAATGTGCCAGCACTAGATTACCTCTCTGTGTCTAAAAGGAACATGAGTTAACAGTAAACCTCCAACAGTTTTAGTGCATGAAGCAAGGAGATTAAAGAAGATATAGGAGGGCCTAAACTTAAAGTGAGAATTTTTTATTTTCTTATCAAAATTAATTCATTTTATGAATCACCATAAGAGTGAGGTTTTGTATAATGACACTCTGCTGTGAACCTATTACAGGTTCACAGGATTTGAGGTTTTAGAGGTTTTTGTCATATAGCTCTCCTCTCCCCCAAGGGTACAAAATATAGGCCTTCCTAATAGAAATATTTTTAAAAGCAGATGTGAAGGGGAATCTTCCTTTGAAAACATGGCACATTTTAATAGTGCCCATTATTTTAAACAGGTGGATAGGGACATCCTGATAGTTTTAATTTTCCTTTGGATTTAGTTCCACTTGTGATTACACACACACACACACACACACACACACCCCCCCGAGCTGTCCAATATTTGGTGTGCAACAGAAGGTGCCGCTTTGCCAGAGCCCTCACTAGAAATGATGGTGCAATAAAAGATTATTTTTCTCTTTCATTTCCCCTGTGTTAGATTGAGTCTTCCTAGATGAGATTGGAACTTCTGTGGGGAGACCAACCTCGGAATATGAGAAATCCTGTGACACCGGGAAGGTAAGGACAATTGGGGAAGATTTAAGCATCTGAAGAAAGGCCACATAACAACAAATTTCTTTGTTTCCAGAGGAAATTCTATATACAGTTATATAGATTATTTATGGCAACAGATCTTGCAAATACATTATGTGACAGACATGGAGAGACAATGTAAGGGTTAAGTCAATTTTCTGCCTTTGCGATGAAGTGGCTTTGAAAGGTGAGGTAATTAGTGCTCCACAAGAGGGAGGGGCATGGTCATTTTAGAAGACAGCCCTGCTGCCTTTCAGCCAAAAATGCCATTGAGGCTATTATCATGATCTATTGCCATGATTCTCAAACTTTTGTACTGGTGACCCCTTTCACATAGCAAGCCTCTGAATGTGACTCCCCTTATAAATTAAAAACACTTTTTAATATATTTAATACCATTAATAATGCTGGATGCAAAGCGGGGTTTGGGGTGGAAGCTGACAGCTCACGACCCCCTACGTAATAATTTCGCAACCCCCTGAGGGGTCCCGACCCCCAGTTTGAGAACCCTTGCTCTGTTGTTTGTGTTGCACTAACACCTGAGATATGGCTACCCAGGAGCTGGGGGCGAGCCTCCCAGCCCAGGTAGACAGACTTTGTGGTAGCTTGACTCACGCTAATGTGCTAAAAATAGTAGTGTCACTGCTATAGCCTGGGCTTCTGAAGCCCACCCAAATCCCTGGCTCTGCACTCAGCTAGCTAGTTCAAGTCCCCTCTAGAGCCGCAACATCCAAACTGTTATTTTTAGCCTGCTAGCTTCCTAGCCTGTCTACCCAGACTGGGAGGCTCCTACGGTGTAGCCGTACCCCCTAGAGGCCCCAAATAGGTTGGGGCCCTGTTACACTAGGAGCTGTACAGACAAGCTCCAGTCTCAAAGGCCCAGATCCTCAAAGATATTAAGGCACCTAATTCCCATTAAAATCAATGAGCATTAAGTGCCTAAGTACCACTGAGGATCTGGGCCAGAGGGCTTACAGGCTGTCAGGGCAAGGGCACGGGCAGCCTGGCCTAAGGGTTGGGATTAGCATCAGGCAGAGGCCAAGCATCTAGGACCCCCCCAGGAATCAGGCCAGGTTGGAACACTAGGAGATCAGAGTCAGGAGACAAACCAGAAGAGAGGGATCAAGAGCCGTTACCAACAGTCAGGATACCAGGAGACTAGGAGCAGGACACAGGAACAGGTAAACACCAGAGCATCCGTCCATGGCAGGATAAAGCCTAGCTGCACACACAATGTCCTGTTTCCTCCTCCGGCTTAAATAGGGGCTGCAGCCCAATCAGCAGCCCTGGAACTCTCCCAATCAGAGTGTAGGGGCAGGGTTTGTGCCCCAGTTGGGCTTCATGGCTCCTAGTCCCAGTTGCTGCCTATGAGCTGCCAGGTGGAGGACTGCAATGTGACAACTCCTAGGAACTCCCCCAGACCTGCATTTGAGATCCATGGCGCCCTACACCGTCTTGAGACTTGTTCTTAAGCTGCTTTCAGCAGAGGGCACCCTGCACCCACATGGACCCTGCTGGAGAGTCAATAGTAGCTATCAGCCATGTCCTAAAATATGATTCCTTCAGAATAGAATCAAGTGGAGCACTTTGCAGTATCAGGGTCTTCACTGAAGACAAGATTTAACAAGAGGGTGAAGTAACTAAATGGGGAGTGACTGGGATAACATTTATACAAGCATTATTCACTACTAAAGGAAACCTTTGATAAATTGCTTTCACAATGAAAGAGGGTAGGTTAAAACAAATCATGAATGGGAGGAAGGGAGGAGCAAACCAGAGGAGGAAAAACAATGATCAAATCAAAAGAAGATAAATATTTTCACAAGTAAAATTATTTTATTTAATAGATATCATGCCATAAATGAGTTGTTTTCCTGTGAAGTCCTCTTTGTTCAGGTAACTTGCCCTTGGATAAATAATGGTTGTTCTTTTTGCACAGAAGACTTGTGTCATTAGCTGATAATCATCACCCCTTGCATCTCATAAATGGAGAAAAGGCAACAAAAGTGCTCACCATCTCCAAGTTCACCAGCCGAAAGCGATCAGCAAGTCTTGGAACACAAGATTCTCCCCTGCTTCATTGAAAAGGAGGACAGTCAAGGAGACAGACCAAAATGCTGACTCTCATGTCTGCATTATACATTTCTTTAAGGCATATAGAAGCAGACAGGATTTTTCCTTGAGTGGAAAATACATTAAATAGATCTCTTTGACTCAGACTGGAAAAATATCTATTAATCCTTTGTGCCAGAAATAGAAAAGATGGTACAATGGTAGTGGAATCCTATTCCTTTGAATAGAGGAGACAAACCTTCAGCTGCAAAATCTTCCAATATAACCGTCAAGGAGGAAACACATATATAATCATAATAGCTGTCTGCTGGTTGAGACAAATCTGATTCCTGCCTCTGCTGGTGATTGCAATCCTATCAACGTGCAAAAAGTGCCAAGTCTGCTCATGCTAGCATAAGTTATGTCTATGTCCTACATCCAGTTCTCTACAGCAGAGTTCTTTCTTCTGCAAGGCCTCTGAAAAAGCCCAGACAATTACTGAAAACTATCTTGAGGGGCAGATGAGGAAGAGCTGACACTTAATTTAAAATTAAGGTTTTTTAATCAATTGCAAAGGTATGTATTTATATATTCCTACCCTTTCACCTTTTGTATGTGACACATTCTTAGACTGTAAGCTCTGTGTCTGTCTTCATATACATTTGTACAGCACCTAGCATAATGGGGCCTTGAGCCTGATTAGGGTCTCTGGGCACTAATATTGAGGACCAGATCCTCAGCTGATGTAAGTTGGCATAGCTCCACTGACCAATGGAACTATGCCATTTACACTGAGGATCTGGCCCCACATACAGAAAAAGCACCTAATAGCAACAGTTCAGTGCTGAGAGAAATTTGTCTGGGAGGTTCTAGCTGGGACAGTCTCCTGTGCTAGGAGTTAGAAAATAGGAACATAAGAACAGCCATACTGGGTCAGACAAATGGTCCATCTAGCCCAGTAGCCTGTCTTGTGACAGTGGCCAATGCCAGGCGCTTCAGAGGGAATGAACAGAACAGGTAATCATCAAGTGATCCATCCCCTGTCACCCATTCCCAGAGTTACTGCTGTAACTTCTGATGCTGAGAGATACATGTACCTGAATATTTCAAACAGGGCTCTTTTCACTCATCTTGAGATGATAGAATTTATAGCTATGCCTTTGTCACAGTTTCTGATTATTAGATTTTTTCATTTTATGTTTCTGCCTAGAACATCTGTGCCTGTTTTGGTCTAATTCACTCCCTGTTCTGTTACTCCAGTTTTACATCGGTGCATATCCACTGACATCAATCAGCTGGAGTAACACTGGGATATAGGGGGAGCAATACAGTGATGAATCAGGCCCTTTGTTGTAAAGCAATGTCATTCCTGGCTCTGTGTGGGTGTTACATAACTGGATCAACAATAGTTATGGGAAATTAATCTCTAAAACATAAAACAGATGGGACTTTGCTCAGACTTTCCTGCTAACTGGACTATAAATCTTTTCCCTAATTTGGCTTCCGCTTGATTTAAAAGGAATGATTTGTGGTTATTAAGGGTTAAACAAAAATAAAAGAGATTAAAGAATACCGTTTTGCCTGCTTAATATTAAAAACATGGCCGGTGATTTCCAGCACCGAAAAGCAGTGATTCTTGTACTGATACTGCAGTAAAAGCTAAAGTTAACAACTTACAGAGATAGCTACCATATTGCTTTAGGGTGAGAAATTCATGTGTTCCTGCAATTTGATCTTCTGGTGAGCTGACCTTGCTGCAATAAAATAAATACCATCTCTTTGTAAGTGTTTTCCAGGATTGGGGCTATAATATGTGTCAGTGCTACAGGGTTTTGTAAATGATACACTAATCTGCTCCATTTCCCAGTTCATTCAGAATCCGTCCTCTGTCATTGCCCACCTCCAACTGATCTGTTTACATTAAGACCTGCAATGAAGTTTGAGCTGGGCAACAGCCTGTTCTCACGATTAGAATCTGGAACAAAATTCTATTCAAGGCCGTAATGTCCAGCAAAGTGCTTGCTGTTTTATCTAATTTCTGATGTACGACAACCGTCACTGACATCTGTGCATTTGGTAGGAGGTGTTGGACATCAGCTAATTCAGCCAACCTCCTAGCCTGGTTAAATAGCACAATAGTACAGGTGCACAAAAATGCTGATAGTCAACAGCTGGAAGTTGTTACTGTATAAGCAACATAAGCTATTCAAGAAAAAGGGCCAAGTTCAATCCTGATGTAAGCCAGCACGAGTCTGTTGCTTACATGGGGGCTGAATTTAGCCCAGAATATATTAACAAGTTTAGCCTTCTTCCAATAGATCAGCCATTTCCCTTCACGTATATTCTTACCATCCTGATATCACTGTCACCTCAGAAGGATATCACATTAAAACCTAACCTGGGTGAATGCTTGTGCAATGTATTGACTAAGTGGATATATTTAGTACTGCTCTCTTTTTGACAGAATGTCAGAGCTCCTCAAGTATCCGTGACTTTTCTCCTGATTGTTGGCCATGTTTTTCAAATTTAAGGTCCTGAGTTTGAGTCTCATTGCAACATATAAGTAATTTACTTAAGATAGTGTCTATTGTTTGTATAAAGCCATGGATTTGTTGCCCTTACCCTTAGTTAAACTTGACCACTCTTGCAAATAGATTTTTAAAAAATGGATGGTGTTGATCTCCTACAGACGTTTTTCAGGTGCTTCCACTATCATTCAGTTGCCTTTGTGGGAATTTCTCCAGTGTGTTCCCAGAATGTCCTCTCTCAGACTGAGCACGGCTTCTTTTTCAATGCTACACCTTACCCTATGGCAATTAAGTGGAGTAGAACTCTTTTTGCCACAAACAGTGAATTCCAAATTGATTAAATTTAGGCTACTTTTTGGCACTTACAGTCTCACAGCTAAGATGCAATTTACATCACCTTGTAGATCACACATGAATTTAGTCCTTCTGACTGCTCCACCTAAAACACTGCAGGATAAGGGTTTGTGTTAACCTTGAATTACAAATGGTTTTGACCCTCTTACCTGTGTGACATCATGAAACTTTATGCATCTACACATCTCTCACATTCTGAGTCTGAGTCTTTGCTTCTTACCCCACCAGTGTAACTTCTAGGAACAGGGCCATTTGGCGTTGTGTTAATGGCATTTGCCTCAGAGCTAGTGGGATTCTCTTCTATTTAATATTTGTACCACTGCTTTTCTTAGTATTTTTAGAATGCAACTTAAAAGATTTGTCTATTGTTTTTTATTTCATGTTGTTTGTCCTGTTTGACGTTGACCCAGTGTAAGCACCCTGACATGCACAAAGAGTGCTTAATCAATTCATAATATTTGCAAGAACTTGCTGAGTTTTCACTTTGTGAAACATTGTCTGGGACAGGTATATAAAAGGAGCTTTTTATTGTTGTTTGCTTGTTTTTCCCTGAGAGTGGCCCATTACTATAGATTGCTCTGAAATCAAACCAAGTGAGCAGCAAGAAGTACTAAGGTACAAATCTACCTCTTAATTAGGGGGAGAAGGAGAGTACATAAACACTTGGGTCCAGCTCCACAAAGGTCTTTAATCCCATAAATCCCATTAAAATGGAAGCTAGATAGCTAATTCTATTTGAGGAACTGAACCTTAGCTTGGAAGATTTGGTCAGGAATTAAAAACACTTTTGGTAAGTAGCACACAAATGAATTTCTTTTCTGGCAGCCTCCTAAATGAACTTTCAGACATTGCTAATGAATGTGATAGTCACTTCACAGGGTTGAATATTTTAATGAATCCATCCTTACAAATACTTGCCCACTCAGAGAACTTGTCTTTTGTTCATGATGGCCCTAATGATTTTACTTCTCCCTTCCCCTCCCACCCCCATCTGTTGGGAAGGGACTTGTGCAATGCTCCTGCATATTAATCTTATTAAATGTGTGAGAGCTCATAATCTAAAACCTAAACTCCTTGGTTTAGCCACAAGATCTATTGTGAAAGTTATTTCCTCTTTATTTCACCTCTCCCTTGAGACTGATGTACTGAACTGGACACACCTTTGTATCAAAGTGGAAGGAAATCAAACTTGATCCAACACAGGTCTAGGTCACTTCTTCCTGTGATACCTAAATCCCAGAAAATAAATTATATACTTCCAGATAAGAAGTTATCTAACCTGTTGAGTTGTTTTATTACCTAAGGCAATCTAGTTTTCAAACAGTTCATTCCAGCCTTTCTACAAAAGCCTACACCTGTTATTTGTAGCCATAGACTCAATGTGTAGTAAATCAGAAGTCTCTCCTGTTTGGGAGAGTATTTCAGGTAGTAACTGGAGAGAGAAAACATTTTTAGAAACATTGGAGAATGTGATTGTAAAACCACAAAAATTGGGCAGGGGAACTCAGGAAACAGTGTAGTAGCGGAAACTACTATTAACTCGTGTTTTGAAATTGACTAGATTTCAAGTTTGCTGTGTCCCTTTAACATTCTTTTTTCTGCTACCTTAACTAAGTTTACATAATAGGAGGTAGGGTGTCCTGCTTCTTCTTCCTATTATTAACTATGGAGATGTAATACTTTGTACAGAAACTATCCTTCACAATCTGAATTTTATGTAGATAACTAAAGATTCATCTTCTTGTGATTATAAAATACCCCACTGTAACATACTGTATAATTGGCAGAGCCATTCTACATGTAGGCATTCCCATCAGTTTGCATTGCTGTATATGTTTACACTTGGTAATACACCAAGTTACTTTCTTTCATATTTCCAGCAGCTTGATCCATCTTTTATCCTTTGTTCTTCTCCTTGGTTTGTAAAACTCCAAAGGTTAGAAGCAAAGCAGGTAAGCCAGCATTTGGTGTCTTAGCACCTAATAGACAAAATCATTATCTGGCTCTCTTAGATCATTAAAAGTTAATATTATCTGATATTGTCCTCGTTTGTGTATTAAGTGCCTTTGCTTCAATGTGTGCTTTTAAAAGACTATATTAGCATTTAAGAAGAGTCTCACTGTGGGAATTCCAAACTGTGTCAGCATCCTCCAGACAGAAGTGTCCACGCAGTACAACTTCACATATTGCAGGTAACCGGCTGGAACTGGGAATTTTGAACTGGACCTGAAAGATGAGCTGTGCACAGTACTGTTACAGCAGAAATCACCAAGTGATGCTGTTAGACTAGTCTTCCAAGTTCTTTCATTTAGCAAATGAGCAAGTTTTGACTTTTTGGAAGATTTGCCGTGTTGTTGCTACTTTGTGTAGAGGCAGCTGGGCAAGCTGCAGGAGAGTTTGCTCTTGGCTTTGGACTCTGACTGGAATCAAGCCAAAAGGCAGAAATGCTCCCTGGGATCTGAGCACAGGGGTTGGGCTGAGATTCCTGGAAGAAGGGGTGCCCTGCATGTGCTGCTTGACCATCTCATTTCAGGACTCATACGCATGTAAATAAAGCAAGTTACAATTAGAATAGACCCAGTTTCCACATCACTGATTTCTCCTCCACTGGGAAGCTGACCTGCGAGGCCCTGGACATGTGCTACCATTTGGCAGACGAGCAACAGTGGTCTCAAAATTAGCTGCTAGTGCCAGAAACAGGGGCAAGTGTACATTCTGTCATTGCTTTATTGTATAGTCCTGTCACTGTTTGACAATGCTAACCTGAATAAAACTGTAGCAGGCTGCTGCTCAGAGCAGGCCTCGCCAATGAAGTACCTAAAAAAAAAAACAAAAAACCACACACACAATAATAAAGTCCCTCCCCTTGGGAGGGTGTGTTTGCATGGAGTGGGAGAGGAAGGGAGTTCTCTCTCCCAGTCATTTCTCCAGACATCTGATAGGAAAGTCCCAGGCTACATCTACACTACCTCTTACGTTGACATAACTGACGTTGTTCATGGGTGTGAATAAGCCAGCCGCACACACACACCCCCGATTGACGTAAATTACACTGACATAAGCACCAGTGTGAACAGAACTACACTGGCGGAGAGCTTCTCCCACCGACATGGCTACTGCCATTCGCAGGGGCTGGAGTAGTTAAGCTGACAGGAGAGCTGTAAACTCCCTAGTATATCTGCCCCTAGACAGCAAACTGAAAAAGTCTTTGACTCAAGTTCAAAATAAACAGACCACTGAAGGTCTCTAGTGTCCCTGTTGGGAGCCACCCACTTTCCTAAAATCTAGGAAACTGAAAACCATTATATTAAAGTCCAAAATACGGAAAACAGCCCCTCCCCAGGGGTCAAACCACTGAACTGATTTTCTTATCTTTGGGACCAGCGCCCAACAGCTCTCACTCCCTCCAATCTCTCCTCTTCTGAGGAGAGACGGTTTATATCTTGCCTCTTCTTCCCAGCATGCCACAACCGGGAAGGCCTGGGATTCTCCTTCCCCGCAATCTTTCTGGCTGACAGAGACAAGGACATTTGCTCTGCCTTCCCTGCATTGCTTTGGTTCCAGGCTCATGATGGCGTTACTAACATGGGTTCTATTCAAATGTCAAACTGCTGCTGAAGGACTGCCTCCTATCTGTCAGCAGCTGTGTGCAGGTAATAAGCTCCTGGAAATGGGATAGTATAGCCCCCCAAACTGCCCTTCTTCATCTGAAAGGGCCAGTACATCTCATTAAAAAACATTCCCACGCTTCTTCCTAATCGTTTCTGTATCTTAGAATAACCATTTATTTGCTTTTCTGAAATGTTAAGTATTTATTATTTGTATTACAGTAGCACAGAGCCCCCACCCGAGATCAGGGCTCCATTGGTTTAAGAGCATACATACACTTAGTAAGAGTCAGTTTTAGCCACAAAGAGATTATAATCTAAAAAGGACATGATAGATAAATGGTAGGAGAAAGGAAACATTATCCCAATTTGACAGATAGAGAACTAAGAGAGATTAAATGACTTCTCCCAGGTTACACAGCAAGTCTGTGGCTGATCTGGGAACTGAAGCCAGATCGCCTGAGTCTCAGTTCAACGCCTTAACCAAAATGGCAGCCTCCTTTAGAAATGCTTGACAAAAAGATTTTAACTGACAGATACTACTATGATCTCACACATATGAATGTCATTGGTCACATGCCACATTTTATGTCTCAAAAGACCTTGGCAAAAGAAAGAAAAAGTGGTAACCCCTTTCTTTGAACACATTGGAAAATTCACTTGTGTTTCCATGTCATGATGATCAGAGCATTTATTTGTATTGAAAGAGTTTACAATACAAGAGATCATTTTGTGAACCTCATTATTAAGGTTTTGCTGTTTGTTCTTGCAGACTCTTGTTAGAATTAAATGGCCTAATTATGTCACTGATCAATTAAATGCTTATTAATCCCCATTCCTGGGTCCCTCGACCAGGCTCACCAACAGCAGTTCTGGGCCCCAGGGCAGAACAGTCAATGGGATCCCTAGAAAGGATGGGCATGGTATCTCCTACAGTTGGGCCCAGGGGAACCTTTGCTTCTTTCCAGTCTCCTTCTGTCTGTGTTTCTGTGGATCATTTTCTCTAATACACATTTACCAACCACAGAGATCCTAACTTTCAGCTCTTCCCCATGGGTATCCATCCAGCTGCCTTTCCTATCCACCTGGGACTGGTGCAAGTTCCAGAGCTGCTTCAGAATGTATTTGTTTCTCAGATACAACCCAGCCCCTGGCCCATTATATCACTAAATAAGTTTCTTCTCATTGGCCTTTGGGAGGATGAGGTAGAATAAATGGTAGTTTCTGTAACTGTGTCACTACCTGAAAGCTGTGTGTCTGGAACCTTCAGTGCAATGTCTAAACATTGAAGAATTCCCTCTCTCCTTTCTTCCCCAGGCCGGGGGTAACCTGATGCCGTAGTAACCAGCTGAGAGCTGCTTTTTTTTTTTTTAAAGGTATTTCCAGACAACAGGTCAAAAAACTAGGAATGTATCCAAAGGTACTTGAGTATGCAAACGTCATAACTCAGGTCCCAGTGGGGAATCATTACAGCTGTTATTATTTATGCTTTTGTATTACAGTAGCACCTCTGGATCCCAACTGAGATCAGGGCCCTATTTTGCAGGGTGCTGTACACACTCATGGAGACAGTTCTCTGCCCTACAGACACTACAGTCTAAACACACAAGTCAAACAAAGGAAGGATTGCTATCACCATTTTACAGATAGGAAGTTGAGGCCCAGAGAGATTGATTTACCCAAGGTGGCATTCTGTTCTCCCTCCCCCGAACCAGAACCAGCCCACAAGCAACCAGAGAATTCCTCTGCCATGGGCACTGCATTGTGCTATCACAGGCATCCCCACACTGCTCCCACTGTACACTCCAGCCATGGGAGGCAGGAAGTCTAGGGCAAAGAATTGAACACAGAGCTCCTACTGCTGTACCTCCAGGACCATCTTTCATCTCTGTGCAAAACTCTTCCCAAAAATAAGTATGAACTTCCAAGACATGACAATAAATACACTGAAAGGCAGTCAACCTGTTTGACCTATTCCTAAAGCCTACAGCTAAAAGAACCCCAACACTTTATATTTGTGGCACACAATTCTGCACACATATGCAACAATCTGAAAAGGAGGCCAAACTGAGGTTCCTTTAAAAATATGGCCTTTTATGCCTAAATGTAGGGAACACTTAATATAATGTTGCCTAAAGATTAGAGCAGCAAACTGGGTTCTAGCTCTGTCTGTGCCACTGATTCATTGGGTTTCCTAAGGCAAGTCATTTAATCTCCCTGAGCCAAATTTATTGTGTTCCAGCTAATTCCCATCCTTCTGCCAATTTCCCACCCAGAACATGAAGGAAAATCCCAACTAAAAGCCTGGCTGAAACAAACAGAGTACTAATATATAGTAGAGGGAGGGTCCCAACATAAACCAGTGACATAAATAATGATTCAATTTACCTACTGTGCACTCATGGGGCTGTTTAAAAGTTTTCACAATAATCCCCTAAGGCTTGTATGTCCCTCTTTGACATGTTACTCATGCACCAGTCAAAGCTCTTTTTGGAGCCTTACATTCTTATTCATAGCTTTCAAGGCCAGAAGGGACCATTGTGATCATCTAGTGAGTTTGAACTCCTGCATAACACAGGCCACGGAACTGACCAAAAATAATTCCCACAGCAGATCTTTTAGATCTTGGTTTAAAAATGGTCAGTGATGGAGCATCCATTAGGATTATTATTAGTGAACATAAATAAATCCTCTGGTGAGACTCCATCACTGTTCCCTTTACAACAGTCCCAATAGCAAGACATCCCCACCCCCACCTACCAGCCCCAATCTCCAATCATCCCATCACCCCCAAACTATCTCCAAATACCAGAGATAATCCCTTAATGAGGTCAGCCATATGACCCCAAAGAACAGCCACCAGCCCCAAATCAAAATAGCCTCAAACACCTCCCCGCACCCACCAGTCCAGTGCTGTCACACTCCCACTTCCCAGACCCACCCCTGCCTTTCTCCTCCCTGGCGGCCTCCAGACAAAGTCTGGCCAGCACCTTTGCTGCAGATGTTGTACCAGCGGCTGCTGGATCCTGAATCCTATCTCAAGTCTGCCCCCCAGCGGTCCTGTTCCCAGCTCTGCCCCTACCCCTGCCACTCGGCTACTACCCCCAGCCATCCCTGCCTCTCTGCCCCCCGCCCCTTTTTGCTTCCCAGCTCGGCTCCCCCACCCACCCATATGGATGCAGGAAGTTTCACTCCTGGATACAAAGTTGCAGCGATTGTCACTGAAGCTGGGCTGGCTCCTCCCCCCGGCACAGCTGGGGGGCTGCTGCCCCGACTCACCCTTCAGCTGGCCAGGGCCCCTTCTGCCCCAGCACTGTCCAACAGGGTGCATGGAGCCTCGCAGGCCAGCCCGGCAGAGCCGCTGTGCAGCCCACGGTGGGCACTGGGACTTGGGAGCACGTGCCTAGGAGCCCTGTGGCCCGCCTGGGTGATTTAATAGGGGCCCGGGGCTCCTGGCTGCTGCGGTGGTGGCAGCCGGGGGCCCCGGGGCCCTTTTAAATCACCCCAGGCACTGGGCAATTGCCCCCTTTGCCCCCCTCCCATCGGCAGGCCTGTCCTTGACTCATCTGCTATGCTAGACGACATGTGAGACAGATAGGGCACAATGTTATATAAAGATCCAAGGAGAAGCAATAGCTGCTCTCTGTTCTGAACATTTCAAGGGGGAAAAAAGCCTTGCCTTGTATTATCTCTACAACATTTACAATGTGACGAGCCCCAGTGGATGAGGACCTGTAATCTTTACCTAAGAATCCAGAGACCAAGGAAATGAAGTGCCAGGGTAAAACATACTGCCTAAGGAGCTATGTTTTATTACCCATTTGCAGCAGATTTAATAATAGAAAAGTCCTTCAATAAAAAACATAACTTTTGTGTAATATGTGCTTGCCAAAATGTTGTTACTAGCAGACTTCATGGGGATGTGCACTTTCTAATGCAAGTCATATTGATAAACATCTAGACTGCCTTTTCAGGGGAATTTAAAGTGCTAACAAACAAAATATATCAGGGAGATTACATTCTCCCAATCCATTTCACAGGTCCCAACATCAGCCCTTTATTTCATTAAGAGTGTGAACAGGCCCTAGAGTCACAGAATGAGCTTCATTCTTAGCTCAAAGTATTGTTCAAACTGACATACAAAAATGGGACAGACTAGGAAGCACAAAAACAGAAGAAAGGAACTACAATAAGAAATGAAGGAAGCTACGTTATTAAAGACCGCAATAATAATAGTATTCACACCCTGATAATGAATTGTATAGAACATTAAAAAGAAAACTCTCCCATACTTTTCTTCTTGTTTATCATCTGTATTGTGAGCACAGCCAATTATGGATCAGGCCCCACTTGTGGTGATCGGGGGAGGTCCTGGACAATTGGAAAAAGGAAAATATAGTTCCCATCTTTAAAAAGAAGAAAGAAGGAGAATCCGGGGAACTACAGACCGGTCAGCCTCACCTCAGTCCCTGGAAAAATCCTGGAGCAGGTCCTCAAGGAATCCATTTTGAAACACTTGGAGGAGAGAAAGGTGATCAGGAACTGTCAACATGGATTCACCAAGGGCAAGTCATGCCTGACCAACCTGACTGCCTTCTATGATGAGATAACTGGCTCTGTGGATATGGGGAAAGCAGTGGACATAATATACACCTCTACCCTGATATAACGCGATCCGATATAACATTAATTTGGATATAACACGGTAAAGCAGTGCTCCAGGGGCGCAAGGCTGTGTGCTCCAGCAGATCAAAGCAAGTTCAATATAACGCGGTTTCACCTATAACACGGTAAGATTTTTTGGCTCCCGAGGACAGCGTTATATTGGGGTAGAGGTGTACCTTGACTTTAGCAAAGCTTTTGACACGGTCTCCCACAGTATTCTTGCCAGCAAGTTAAAAAAGTGTGGATTGGATGAATGGACTATAAGGTGGATAGAAAGCTGGCTAGATTGTCAGGCTCAATGGGTAGTGATCAATGGCTTGATGTCTAATTGGCAGCCGGCATCAAGCAGAGTGCCCCAGAGGTCAGTCGTGGGGCCAGTTTTGTTCAACATATTCATTAATGATATGGATGATGGGATGGATTGCACCCTGAGCAAGTTTGCAGATGACACTAAGCTGGGGGAGGGGGAAGAGGTAGATACGCTGGAGGATAGGGATAGGGTCCAGAGAGACCTAGACAAATTGGAGGACTGGGCCAAAAGAAATCTGATGAGGTTCAACAAGGACAAGTGCAAAGTCCTGCACTTAGGATGGAAGAATCCCAGGCACTGCTACAGGCTGGGGACTAACTGGCTAAGCAGCAGTTTTGCAGAAAAGGACCTGGGGATTACAGTTGACGAGAAGCTGGATATGTTGCCAAGAAGGCCAATGGCATATTGGGCTGCATTAGTAGGGGCATTGCCAGCAGCCGCACTCACGTAAGAGGGCAGCAAGAGGTTTTTGGAAGAGGGAGATGAGGCTTTTGCTCTGAATGAAGACTCAGGACAAATATCCATCTTCAATCTCCTGCAACCGGAGCTGGATCAGACTCCAGAAGAGACCAGGTTTCTATGAAGCAAGAACACAAAAAGGAGTGTCACTGGGCAGCTCGCTTAAAGGAAGATAGGATCTGGACCAGAGGCCAAGATAAGTGAGTCAGACAACTGGGGAAGACAAGGAGGGCCTAACATTTGGAAGGTCTGAACAGAGGCTTGAGTCAGTCTTATCTTGTGAAACTTGACCAATGGGCTTTAAAGTATTTGTAACATCACCTTTTAGTTTAGTTTAGATTAATTACATGGGGGAAAGAATGGTGCAGTAGGGACATGTGAATACTATCTCATGAGGTACATGGTTCTGAAGTCTTTGCTCATTTTCTACTCTGGCAAAATTCCCAATGAAAACAATAGCATGTGACCCAGAGTTATTAAATAACTGCATGGTTCTTTCCAGCTTCTAAATCAGAATGCATTTTACATGGTAATTATTTTTTTGAACCTTTGTCAGTGTAATTGCTAATTGTTAATAATCTTCAGTCTATTGTATCTGCAGAAGAGAAGGCAAACGCTCTGTGGGTTTTTAACTATTTAATCCAGCTTGCTCTAGTTCTGTCAAAGAGCCTTAGTTGCAGTGCATTTTTCTGTTATACTTCATGCTTAGAGCATGGTGCAGTGGATGGTCTATAGAACTAGGAACCAGCAAATTCTGAATGTTCTAATCCCAGCTCTGACCCTGTTTTGCTGTGACTTTGGGCAAATTGTTCAATCCCTCTGTTTGTTTTTTCCTCATCTGTGCAATGACAACAGTTCTTACTGCCCCATCTCACAAAGCATTATGTAGGGTGACCAGACAGCAAGTGTGAAAAATCAGGACAGAGGGTGGGGGGCAATAGGAGCCTATATAAAAAAAAGACCCAAAAATCGGGACTGTCCCTATAAAATTGGGACATCTGGTCACCCTACTGTTATGAGGTGCAAGTGGCTAACTCTTTTAGCACATTGAAGGTGGCAAACACAACAGGGCTGATCGTGCCACTCTTACACCAATTGAGTCACTTCTTACTAAGCAAGTAGTCCCATTAGAATGAAAGGTAAATCCCATTAGAATAGTAAGGTGCTGCTCCATGTGTATAAAGGTAGCAGCATGTGGCCCTCTATAAGTGCTATGTATACTCAATAAATATCATTACCTTTCTTCATCTTGCTGATGGCTTGAGTTACCTAATATCTTGACGTGAACTAGGATTCTGACTGAATTAGAAGCTTGTCTCAGTAAAAATGGTCTTAGAAATACCCAGAACATGGAGGTACACCAAATAATCAATGTGAGTACTCCAGACCAAGGAGTTCAAAAAAGTCATTGTCACAATTCCTTCCTCCATAAGTGGTATTTCTGGGAATGGCACACAGCACTAGCAAATCAGCATCTTCCAAAGCTCTAATTGCATCTCCAGAAGTATTGCCTCTTGAGCAGAGATTGTAGGAGAATCACCCAGCACATCCAGAGACTTCCTGGGTAACCAAAATGGTACCTTTTGCATTATACATCATCTTGCTTGGCAATCTCTCCAACCATTCATTCTATAGTTTCTCTACCCAGTGGATGAATATACATGAACTACACTTTCTGAATCTACCGTGGTCTGAAATTTGTGCATTGTAACATCTTTTTGTGACAATGCAGCTGTTGTTTGATCTATGGTGCTGTGTCAGCAGCTAGCATATGATATGTGTATTCTATGATTTAGCTAGTCAAATAGAAACAGCTACTTTCATCACCTTTCCAGCTGTTGTATAAATTGGCTGCTCCTTGAATATAATGGGACTGGTTTATGTTTCATAGCATTTAAAGTACTGGAATTACCAGAAATAACTTATCATAATATACTTGAAACTAATGACAGTCATTCTTCGAATTGTGGAAAAGAACCACTGATCACTTGTATATAATTTCTGTTTCATTCCTTGGGCTTGGAGGTAGTCCTAGAATACAACAGCTGCAGAATACCTTTAGTTCCTAGCTAATCTCAGGTGTAAAAATGCAGTCTTTGGATAGATATTTGCTCTAATTCTTGGACTTTTCATTAAATAAGTGCAGTTTTTGGTATTGTAAACTCCTCTTTCACAATGGGGAAAACATAATAATGGTACATTCTTGCATACCCCATAGAACCTGGTGGTACATTATACAATATTTTTACAACTGCTGTTTTCCAAACCTCAGAGTACAGAGCACCACAGATAGCATTTTACAAGTTTGGCCTATAGACTGACAGGTAGCCCGTTTAGCAATATACCGTACAAGGTTTGGGTCTGAGCTAGTCAAATTATTCATTGTAAATAAGTTCTTAGACAAATTTAGCCCTTTCTTACCTGCGAGCAAACTGTTCACACTCAGACTGAATTTCACAAATGTATTTGCCATTTATAATTATTCAAACGGATTACACATACAAATTTCAGCCTATGTTTCATGTATTGTGTGCTGGTTAATAAAATGAGAGGGCTCCATTCATATTAAACTAAACTGGCTCTTTATTAACTTGACTGTTTACAGAGCTGCTCCAACTGCAGGTTAGCATTCTAGCCATGTGCACACAGACTGACTCTCTGTGCATCTCCAAACTTTCCTCTCCTACAACTTGTGCTCCTCCCTCCAAGTTCCATACAGGTTGCTACATCATATGGGCAAACTGTTGATGTTGTTTTGTAAAGGCACTACTCATTGCACAAGAAACACACTCTGCTTACAGTCCTGCAGACTGGAAATGTGCTGCTTTAGTCAGCTGCATAACAGAGTGGGGGAAAACACCTGCTAACTAAAGAGAAAGAAAGGGGTGGGGGTGGAGCATGACTCCAATCCATAATACTCTGAACAACCGAGTCAACCCTTGGTGACCACTTTACTATAGATTGAATATTTGCTGTTCGTATGATTGGTTGCTTAAGACATGTGATTGGATTTTTCTCTCTTATTGAATATTAATATCTCTGTTAATAGAAGAATGAAAATTAATGAATGCTGAAAACTCATATTTGTCAGTATTTTTGTATGAATATCCATATTTGCATACAGAACAGTCAATTCCCTTAACATTTATGGAAATAGAACTTGTTTGGGTAAACATTTGCAAATAGTGATTAAACAGGGGCACATACTGGCTGGACCAAATGGACACTACAAATTCAAGTGAATAGTTGCTTGTGTCGATATACTAGTGCAGTGTTTCCCAAACTTGGGACGCCACTTGTTTAGGGAAAGCCCCTGGCGGGCTGGGCTGGTTTGTTTACCTGTCGCGTCCGTAGGTCCAGCCAATCACAACTCCCACTGGCCGCAGTTCGCTGCTCCAGGCCAATGGGGGCTGCTGAAAGCAGCGTGAGCCAAAGGATGTGCTGGCCGCCACTTCCAGCAGCTCCCATTGGCCTGGAGCAGCAAACCACAGCCAGTGGAAGCTGCAATCGACCGGACCTGCAGACGTGGCCAGTACATAAACAAGCGGTGTCCCAAGTTTGGGAAACATTGTACTAGTGGATAATGAAAAGCTAATTTGATATAATTTATTTAGACTTTCAGAAGTTCTTTGACAAGGTCGCACACAAGATGCTACTAAAGAAACTAAGTAGTAATGGAGAGAGAGGTAAAGAGTGATCATGGATCAAAAACTGGCTAGGAAACCGAAAACAGAGAGTAGGATTAAATGGTCAGTTTTTATCATGGCACAAATTAATAGCTGGGTACCTCAAGATTCCACACTAGATCCAGTGTTTAATGTATGTATTAATGATCTGGAAGAGGATGAGACAATGAGCAAAATTTTTCTGTCTGTGTCTGTTAAAGAGCAGGTTCATCCACAAGCCTGCTGTGACACACCACACCACCAGTCTAACCACTGGATGAAGCCCTGCCAACAGCTTCCTTACCTCAGTACTGTCTAACTTCCCAAAGTTGCTCTCAGAGGTTACCAACAACTCCGCCCTATCCAGGCGGACAGCTCCCAGGCACAATAGCCCTACACAGACACTTGCTTATCTCAGAATGTTGCCATCTACCATGATTGCCCCCGTGATTGCCACCAGTCCCTAGTGCTCCCATTTCTACAGGGTCAAGGCTGCTCCCAGTAGAAGGAATTTGCTTTCTGACAGGTTCCAGCTGCTCCTGTTCTGCCCCCTCCCTTCCGGAATAAAGCCTCCTTTGAAGATCCACTTTCTACCCAGGGCCAAGCAACAGTGCTTCTTTTCCCCAAGTTCCATTGGCCTCTCTTCCTGGTGTGAGCTCACAAGAGGGAAGAGGAGGCATTGATTTTCCTGGGGGCATGGCATATTTCACAGTTTAGCTGCTGCAAAGTTTATGGCATGAGTATAAAGTTTACGTTCGTGTAGTAAACAAGGGGAAAAACTTTGGAGGGGCAGGAGGGGAGAGAAAGGGAGGGGAGATTAGGACAAAGTCTTGACTAGACTAACTCCAAACTGCATATACTTACATAGGGCTGGTCTACACTAGGAGGGGGGATCGATCTAAGATATGCAACTTTAGCTACGTGAATAGCGTAGCTGAAGTCGAAGTACCTTAGATTGAATTACTTACCGTCCTCACGGCGCAGGATCGACACCCACGGCTCCCCATGTCGACTCCGCTACCGCCGTTCGCGTTGGTGGAGTTCCGGAGTCGACAGGAGCGCATTCAGGGATCGATATATCGCGTCTAGATGAGACGCGATATATCGATCCCCAAGAAATTGATTGCTACCAGCCGATACGGCCGGTAGTGAAGACATACCCATAGAAATAAAATGTGAACAGTGTTTAGTCCCTTTAACTTAAACTGAATTGTTTTGCTTTAAAATCACATTTTTTGTCTTCTTTGGAATCCTCGATTGAAATGGACATGACTGTTATTATCAAGTTTGACTGGAGCTGTATAAAATTTAATTTTCATTGTAATAAGTGCAGCTTAGAAGAAAACTGAATCCATTTTGAATAGGCCAGCAGTCTGAAAGTTCATCTACAAATCTACTTTTCGACACACAAAGTTTGGAATGTATTGGAAATTGATTTTTTTTTAAATCATAAAACTAGTACTTCTGAGCCTAATGCAAGCAGTGCTAGTCTCCTGTGAAATCTTTGATGATGCCATGGATCACGGCTGAAATAGTTCCCATGTTGCTTTAGTATCATTTCAGTATCAGAAAAAGTGCACTCTGGGAACAATAAAGCATTCTGTTCAAATAGTAAACATTAAGGGTGTTTTTTTTTAAATGGGCATCAACGTTATACAATTTACAATTCTCCATTGTTTCACATGCAGTTGGTCACCAAGTTATTCATATGTTTAATACCTGCAGCTTAGGTACACATTGTGAAAATTTAGCTATATCATTCTTTTCTAAGAGTCTAGGAAGCAGTTAACAACATCTGACATGATTCTCTCATTACAGTGATTTTCTCTAAGCCCACTGAGACATATTTATGGTTTCACTCTCTTTGAATTAATATGGCCAATATGTTCCCAATGACAATAATGTACTTCATCTGAGGCTTGTGTCTCTAATATAGACACATTTTTTTATTAGCCCCTGTAGCAGGGGGCAAAGCAAATTCTTTTTTGTTTTACTGTTGTGCATGTCTAGATGAGACTCAACTTGGGTTTATTTCTGTAATATGTCTAGTTCCATTGACCTTCATGTACCTTCTAGCCTCTCTGACTTTTATGTTATCATGAGTGGTGGGCTGTCCACGTTATCCTCATGGAAAGACCTTTCTACCACTTAGCTGCAGTCATGGTATGAGATAATTAGCTGGGACCCCAATAATCTGGTCTCCCTGGGTGATGTAGATGACACTCAGTGTCTATTCCTTGCTGCACCACGTATTGAATAATAATTATATATGTTCTCCAAGCTCCCACAGACCTCCACCCACCATTCTTCTGTTCCACAACCAGAAAAAGATATGTTCATACATATTTTTTTTAAAATGTTTGCTTTTAGGGTAAGTTTGACAGGGGATTGTATCTGTATTTGAATGTGTGACACACCGTACCTCAGAGTAGCACCCTGTAAACTCCATATTCATCATTATATATGGTTATGATATTTCATACAAAGCACACCATGTAAGATATCACAGAAAAGGTCATGATCTGCTGAAACCCATTGTTCTGTCAAAAGATGTATAACAGTAGTGTGTATGAAATTATGAGATTTTGCTGTATGGTTGTTATTGAAATATGTTGTAAATTTGGGAGTCCACCGCTAGTTCTCCAGTGACAACGAAGGAGGTGACCAGCACCTGGGCAGGGGTTGAAGGATCATCATGACCACTAATAAGCAGGAGAGTTGTAAACAAGGGATTTACAATTCTGTAAGAGAATTGCACAATATCATACAATGGGGGATTGCTCAACTCTGTGAGGCAGCAAAGCCCACCTGGACATCTCTGGACTAGTGTTTTCCATTTTCCAGCCACATGGGCTGAGAGTATAAAACAAGGGACAGTGGCATCATGCGATTGCCTCTCTCCTCCCCCACCTATGCTGGAAGCAACAAGAATGCTGAGAAGACAAAGACCTGAACTGAAGAGACTGATCCCAGGATTATAGGAAAAGCTTGTGTATTAAGGACTGTAATCTACCTGCAACATACATTGGGGTGAGAAAAGTGCTTGATCCAAATACTGCCTAGTGTAATAAGGTTTAGGATTGTGACTGTGTACTTACCTTTTATTTTCTTTAGAAATTATCTCTAACCTTTTGTGCCTACCACTTATAATCACGTGAAGTCTCTCTCTTTTTGTAGTTAATAAAGCTGTTTTATATTTTACTGAAAACTGTGTTTTAGTTGAAGTCTTAGGAAATCTCAGCTCATGTTACAAAGTCTAATGTGTGTCCTCTCCACATTGGTGTGTGTGTGTGTGTGTGTGTATTAGGTAGTGAACTTATACTGGTCAGGCTTCTGACCAGGGCAAAACGGTACAGTTCTGGGGTGCAAGGCTGGGGGCTTGGGAGATTTGTCGGTGCATTTTGTTGGGAGCATTCATGCAATTTAGCATGTTGGGGGGCTTCACATGCTTTTGTGCTAAGTGATAACGGTGCCCGGAGAGGTTTGCTGCTTGTAGCATTGTGTGAGACAGCTCAGGCTGGAGAGTTAAGGGGGGGCAGCAGTACCCCAGTTCCAGGTTGTATCCCAGGGATCCCATCACAGAATGCCAGAAAGCAAACTTATTTGTGCAAAGCCTGACAATGAAAAAAATGGTAATTTCAGTGATCTCTAGCCCTCAGAACATTTACACAAAGGCACTTTCATGCTCTGGTGCATTCATGTTCTGAGACCATCCTATTGTAGATAAATAGCCAGGGTTTAATGGAAGAGCCCATAATACTGACAAGAGTTGTTCCTAAGAGCTCCTTTCACTATCCTCAAAGAAGCTGGGGGAATGGTACTCATACTAAAGGCAGGGACAAGACATCACAAATGTACCAAGTACTGTCTCAGAACATCAGTTGAACAGTGCACCTCTCTGACATACAAATTCCCCCTCCCTCAAGAATAGCACTTAAATAGAACTCTTTGAATCACCTGAACATTGTTGATTATAAATGAAATTTTCAAAATGATTTTTTAAAATATCAAATTTCCAAAACAAAATTTAAGAGCTTCACACCAAAGGCCAGGCTTATCATTATGCACATGTTGAAATCAACAGGACTACTGACAGGCTTAAAATTAAATATGTGTTCAAGTGCTTTGCTGAACTAGGATCAAAGTCAACAACCGCAGGTGATTTCATAGGGCTCAAATCATAGTTCTGCCACATGTAGAACATCAAGAAAGCTTTCATCAAAATCAAATAGCTAATGGCCAAAAGTGTCATGTCAACAGGGCTACCCCAAGAACTGCCAATGGCCTCAAATGCTATGGGGCTACTTTATACAAAAAGAAGTTTAAGAGGAGGCCATTTTCATGATCTTGTGGAGGATGGTAGGGGCCTGGTATTGGTATTAAGGGGACTCCACATGAACTCTAGACTTGCCTCTTGGAACCATCCTGAACTGCTTGAAAATGAAATTTTCTGAGCTTTACACACACCCCAGTAAGCTAACATTTGCTCCTGGTTTTATATGAATAAGGACTTGTATAAGTGAGCTAGTAATCTAGCCAACTTTATATTCCTTTAAATGCCATAAAGTCCTTTAGATTGCATTCTGCACATTTCAAATTAAATGTTAATAAAATTGAACAGAAAGCTTTCCGTCAGATATTTTTACGTAAATTGCACAGCACTTCCAAACCATTATATTAGGCCAATTTAGCAGCTTCTATTTAGGATGAAATGATGAATCAAATAGCTGTCACTTGAAGTAAATATAATCACTGCTTCACTAATCATAAACTACCATTATTTATACATACAGGAAAACATATTTCTAAGAGAACTACCTAATTAAGTGTTACGTACTTTAAGCATCCACTAGAAAAATTACTGGTGATATTTTTGCCTTTAGTTCATAGCGGAGTGGAATCTAACTTCTACCCTAAGCTGTTATCTTTAAAATTTTTGAATAGCTTATGTGTCTCAAAACGTATTTTGTACCAAAAAAGGCTATGATTTTCCTGAGCCATAACAGATGATGTGCTAAATGCTGTACATTATTAAGGTGTCCACAGCACGGTATGCAAACCTGAGCACTCCACATCTCGGTGGGAAAATGAAATGTGCTCCGCTTCTCCACACTGAAATTTCTCATTTTAGCACAGCCACTCCCAGTGATGACTGACTATGTCCTGCTGCTGCCCGGGGAGAGTAGTACATGTGTGTGTTCCTCCTGGTAAGGAGGGAGAGGCAGCATGGAGAGGTGGAAGGGAAAAGCCTGGGGACAGGCTCAGACAGGCTGTGCAAGACAAAGATGTAAAAATCCTGGGAGAAGACACATTCAGGACTCCAGCTTTGAGGTAATTGTTTCCTGGCTGAAGTGCTAAACATCATTCCATATTTTTTAATTAAAATAATGTGGAAAAACATTGAGAACAACTGTCTTAAAATACAAGAGAAGAAGTCACCCTCCCTACCTTGTCTGTCTCCTTTTTGCCTTGGTGCAAGATACTTCCTCATCCTCAGTTCTTCTCTCTTCCTCCAGACTCTCCTGGCTGTTGCTGTGCTTTGATTCTGTCCTCTTATTGGCCTCTGGTTCCACAATTTCCATTTTGGCTCATGGATCATTGACACAAGCAGCTCTGGTAGTTTCTGCTCCACACACAAGTCATAAAGCTCTTCTGAAGTTGGATGCAAATCAATCATTCTCCCTCCCAGGGGGGTGAACTTTACAAAGGACATCAGCCGGGCAAAAAAATCATTGCATAAAAAATTGTGTGTGCCATTACAATTGTCCTCTTGTGCAGGGCATAAGTTCACCGTTGCTACACTGGAAACTGATCAATGGGACTGCTTAAATGAGTAGGATTTGAGGGTGATACCCAGATTTGTTAGCCTCTTTGTTGCTGGGACCTTGAAATCTTTGTGGAAGTGAGCAGCATTCTTTCTAGTGGGTCCCGTAGAACATAAAATGATGTGCTGGGTACATGGGGTGGCTCTGGAGGTTTCCTATACTTAGTGCAACATAGTAGCACTGATGTGGCTAGTCATTTCTGCATACTGTAAAGGAGGCTATCAGACTATATAACTTTTTATATAAAAGTCATACAGTCCAGTTTTGTCTATCAATTAGAAACCAGATGCTCACTAAAACCTTGAGTGCTTTATCATTCTACACTTTTAAATTACAAAGGGATGTAAAATACCATTTTCTTAAAGTCTTAACTTAACTGGTTTCCCTTCAACTGCAATGGTTTGGTGTGAAACGTTTTGTTGCCTTCCTATAAATATTTGTATTAGTTCTCATTGAGGATAAGTTAATTATATCCCAAAAGACAACTATTTTCCCGCAGCCTCATCCCTACGGTATAAAATCAGTTAAGAATGATTCTCTTTTTACATTAATGGTCCTATATCTATGAAATAAGAAGTGCTAATGCACCAGTCATAACACTGGCTTTTGAAAGTCAATGTACTATCAGGCTTATAATAGCACCTTTACTCAGCACCATGTTTCATAGGAAACACAACATAATCCATTTTGTGCGTGTGAAAAGTAAGGTAAGCTCTTTTTAGTGCTGAGGTGTCAAACAAGCAGCCTGACAGATGTTTTGATGTAGCCTGGACATCCTGCTGGGCTAGCTGAAAAGCAGACACTTAAATGGAACTTATGAAAAGTCTTTGGTACGTTTCTCTTTGCAATTGTCGCTTTGTGCTGTGCTTGCACTGTATTCTACCAAGTGACTTTAAACCCCCCCCCCATAAAATATACCTAATCAAATATATGTCTATAGAATCATAAAATATCCATAATTGGGTGAATCAAACAAAAAACTGACAAAGACCTCTCTACTTTACGTTTCATAGGACATCACAAAGGAGTGGAACAACAGGAGAGACTAGAGAGAGAAGCGCAAAGGAAAGGGGGAAAAGGTAACAGAGCAGAGAGAGGAGACTCAAAAGAGGCAGATAAGCAAGCATACTATCCTAAGGGAGTAGGCGGGAGGACAAAGTGGAGACTGGATGAACAAGAAGAAGGTATGGAAGGGGGATGGGCCAACAGAACAGGAAGGCAGCATTACTCTTAGCCTGAAAGGAGAAGAAAAATAAAGGAGAGGTAATACCTTTGTAGAGTTGTTTATTGGCTTCTCCTTAATCCAATGTTAGTTTTTTATTTAGTAATACCTACTAGAACTGGTTGGGAGCATTTCAACACAATATTTCCCCACAGAAAAATATCAATTAGCCAAAATCAAAATATTTGTGGGAAATGGTCAGTTTCAACAAACTTCCCATGTTGAAAAAAAATGTTGGGAAAACGTTCTGAACGTTTTGAAAGACGACTTTTGGCCATTTTCAACATGAAAAGTTTTGTTTCTGGGTTTGAAAAGACTTTTTGTTTCAAAATTTAAATTAACTCGTAGTATTTAAAAAAATAAAAAACATCAGCACTGAAATGAAATGCTTTTAAAATATCAAAATGAAACATTTCAATCAACCCAAACCCTTTTTTTCTGCACAAACATTTTTGACATTTCCCTGCCTCCGAGTTGATACTGTCCTCAGCTTTTATTCTGGATTTGTATACTCTCAGCTTCTCTCTTTTCCTTTGTGCTTAAATGTAGGGGCTCTGCTGCAACAGAACTATTATAAATCCCTCCATGTGGTATCTTCTAAGTTTACAGATCCATTGTCCACCATGTTGTGTTTTTTGCTCTTTAGACAACAACAACATGAAGAACCACGTGTGTCCTAAATAACCATGGTTAGTAAATATACACAATCATGCAACACCTAGCTACATACACACTGCTATTCGGACTGGTTTCTGTCAGCTTCTAAAACACAGAACATAGTGAATGCCACTATAGGACTCTCAGACTGTTTGAAGGGAAACTACCCTATTCCTATACACTATGCCCCACTTATAGCATGCCTATTATAGATGCTTATGAACTGAACTATCAGCCTCAGGACTTGGAGTGGGGTATTGCATGGCAGATCCATACCCTAGCCCTGGGTTGTGGGGGAATGAATGCTGTCTTCCCAGGCTCCTTACACTCCATCCACATAAAGCCTGAATACTCAGGCTGTCTGCAGGTGGAATGAATTTCCAACACAGTGAAGCACCTAGCCGAATACAGGTGATGAAAATATGTTAAAGAAATAATAAAGCACCAAATAAGAGACAGCTGTCAAAATACAAGATGGGTGCTCACCATACTATATATATAATTTGGTCCTCAGAACAGAATGATGCTGGCACTTCTGGCCACGTGTGTGTTTATAAATAACAAAAGCTTATTCTAATGTTTCCATTCATTAGTTTTCACTCACAAATTAACAATGCAAAGGCAGGTGCCCATAAATTAATTAATTCAGCCTTTGGATTCTTAGGATAATATAAGCTCCTCTGTCACAATTCATATCCCTTAGCAGCATCATGCAATTGAACTCTAACCCTGTCCAATTTATTAAGCCTATATGTTACCAGAGATGTTCAGAAGATATTTTCTTAAGATCCTTTCCATTTCTTCTCTTAATTCTTTGTAAAGTAATGTCCGAATAGTCTGTAACATTAAAATATTCTGCTATGAAAATGGTTATAAAGAACATTGGATTATTCTGAGTAAACAGGAGAGGAAAACATTTGATGAAGATGAACTTTTAATCACTGTGCAGATGTATTCTTAGAAATAGAGGGAAAACTTACTGGAAAAATAATCTTTGTTTTTAACTTAATAAATCTGAATAGTTATCTTTACATAGTAAAACAGCATAGCAAAATTGATAGTTTGGGCTGACTTTAATATTTTATCATTACAAAGATGCATTCTGTACTCATAAGGCCAAAGTCCAGTCTCACTAATGTCAGTCAAGCCACTGAATAATTCCACTGGAGCCAAATTATTAACTCCAATTTACTCTGACATAACTGACAGCAGAATTTGGTCCATTCGGTTTAATACGACAGAATTTATTTTTACCATGCAACAAGCATAAAAAGTTAAGATGTTTCTGCAATAAGAGGGACAAAGAGTCAGAACAGCAGTGATCATAAACTCTTTATGTAGTATATTTGTAACGTAGTACTCTTAACAACCCCTGGTCTTCATTTTAATGTTAGGATAAAAATAAACTTCTCCGCCTATTTTTGACAGATATGAAGTACTGATTCTTTTGAAGCTAAACAGTGTGGTGCTTACTTAATGGCAGAAAGGAAAAAAATCATTCCAATATATTTATTTGCAAACATCACATATGACAAGCAGGTGAAAAAGTCCTGACTTTTGTTGTCTGGGAAACAGCCTGCGAGATTGACACACAGCTCAGTCGGATTCATTAAAACAACTATAATTTGGCAATAGCCCTTTTGGTCTAACGAAGTGTATGCCTTACGCCCTGTAAAAGTCAGTTCTGTGCAACACAAACTGCAGTCCATGACATCCTAAAATGAAGACATCACATTAAAAAAATATTTCAATAGACTACAGATATGCACAAATGTTTTTATTATTCCCATCCAAGTATATGTGAGAGAAATAACTGTACCAGAGTTCCCAAAAATAAACAAACTAAAATATACACAGACGTCACTGGGCTGCTTTCAGAATGCACATAAACAGTGCTTAATCCAGAAAGATAATGAACTCTGTCCCTCAGGGCTGCATATCTATTCACAGACTAACTTGCATATTCTAAGGCCAAGCCTAGCACTTTATCATCTTAATCATGCACTCAAGCATAATCAACTAATTTGCTGCAACATCTTATTACATTCCTTACTGGGATGCTGATGCCCTCTCTCCGCCCCGGCCACTCCATCCCCTCAAAATTAGTTCTAAATTATTGTTTTCCTAAGGTTTTATGTTTTCTTTTCCTGATCCACTCTTGTTCTATCATGATGTATCACTTCTATTGCTCCATAAATGTACATGGCATTTAACGAGTCCCTGCTTCAATCAAAGGACCTGATTCAACTCCACTGGAATCCTGCCATGGACTTCTATTGGAGCTGGAGCAGGTCCAAACTCCCAGTTTTCCAAAGAAATCTGCATAGGTATCAGTGTCCTCAGTGGGGCTGCACAGAGGGGTAAGGGTCTCACTGTGCGGGATCAGGACCTATGTTAGGACAAAAACAAGAGATGTCTTTCTGACAGAATACACTCCTGTATTCACACACTACACACTGTAGTAATAATCTTTGTACAAGGTATGCCCTTTGAAAATGCATAATTTGCTGGTCAGTATTGTCCTCATAAAATATGCATGGCAACATTGTATGTAAAGTTATTTCATTTCCTTCTATGCTGTTATTAACACATTACAAACCCCACAATCCTGCCCAAACAGTAGTTGGCAAACAGGTCTGTCCTAAACAAATAAATGTGTGCTTGCCTTAATTTGCATTTAAGCAGTAAACAGAGTCATGAAGCAGGAAGGGAAACAAGAAAAACAGATGAAGAAAAACAGCAGGGAACATCCTTCCATGCAGACTTTTTGTATCTTTGTTCTCTGTGGGAAATGTTTTTTAAAAGGGAGATTGGGACTATTAAAAACAGAGGCAAACACCCCAAGACACTTAATTCTCCGCCCCTGAGAAGACAAAAGGAAATAACCATTGGACTCTGGGGAAAGGGTTCTGACCTGCAAGTTTGGTCAGTAACATTGCTAGAAACATGTGGTGAGAAAGTCTGCTTTGCAACTAAAATTGTTTATGTTGATACCAGTAAGCATTTTATCTTTATTTTTCATGTAACCATTTCTGACTCTTATGCCTCATTACTTATACTCATTTATAATCTCTCTCTTTGTAGTTAATAAACTTGTTTTATTCTTTTATCTAATTCAGTGTATTTAAGTTGAAGTACCTGGGTAACTCTAGTTAAGATAATAAATTGGCATGTTATTTTCTTGGAGGAGTTTGTACTGTCCAGGAGAGGGCTGGGCAGAACAGAACATAGATTTCTGGGTTGAAATCCAGGACTGAGGATATGTTGGGGTCACCTTGCAGTAAAACCAATGCTAGTAAGAGCCAGGGTGTAACTGGCAGGCTGCAGTTATACACAGACACTCGGTGGGGGGGGGTGGCTTGCATGCTGGAAGGTTGCTTGTGAGTGGCCCAGTTGGAAGCTACTTCATCAAGGAATTGTAAGGCACCCAAGCTTGCAGGGTAGGGGTGACACAGCCCCACCATCACCACCACACACTCGTCTGGATTGTGCCCAGGTATGTCACAATGAAAAACATGGTAAGAATTTTGGTGAAAGGAAGGATGAGGGCGAAGATAATGTCAAATTGCTTGGGTCAGTCAAGTCTTAAGAGTTATGCTCAGCTTTTTTGTTTGGTTGATTAGATTTTTTTTGTTAATATAGAAGGGACTATAATTTAAGTCACCTTGAAATCTCATTCTTACACATTCTGCCTTAGCTCAATAGGGTCTGGTGTTTGCATGTTAATACAGCAGATGAATATCTGATTTAAGGATAGTATAAGATACCTGTAAGAACCCAAAAATTAAGGCTTTAAGCTAAGGCTCAACTGTCATGGGGCTCTATAACTCAAAGA
Source organism: Mauremys reevesii (assembly GCF_016161935.1). Taxonomy (NCBI): domain Eukaryota; kingdom Metazoa; phylum Chordata; order Testudines; family Geoemydidae; genus Mauremys; species Mauremys reevesii. Next base: position 152,888,100 of record NC_052623.1, read on the forward strand.
ACAAAATGGGCTTCCATTAATGGAGAAATTCCATTTATAGGAGAAAGCATAAACATTACAGTTAGGGAGCTGATTAGATTTTAGATGGTAGAGATGAAGGTGATAGAAGTGGGAAAGAAAATTGATAACACCATGAAACACTTACAAACCAAATTAAAGAAATGAACATCCCGTCAGACAACACTCTTGGTTATATGAATTCATGAGGAATCCCTTCACTTCCATTTTGGCAGAAAATAAATTTGTTTAGTGGGATTTAGAGGTCTGGAAACTTTCTATGCACTGTAATATTTACTGCTACGGTATTGTTATACTGTAGATTAACTATATGGGCTTAATATAAGAACATAATTTGAAAGAGATGTTCACCAGCAAAATATACAGAACACCGGTGCCCGCAAGAAGATGCACATGCAAAATGTATGATAGTACATGCCAAACAGGTAATTGTGTTTGCAAATAGGTGATTGTATGTGCAATTAAATGTTTTCTGAAGAACTGCATATTTTATCCCGCATTTACTTGCTTGTGCCTGTGGGCACCTGTTTTGCAAGCACAATTTAGTCACTTCTTTGCAAATCTGATCTTCTGTAGTCCTCATACCTCATTTTACTAATATAATATGTGCAGAGACAGATTTAGATGAAGGTCCCATGAGGTTCTTGATCCAAGAATGCACAGCATTATGATGTTGCTAGCTTGATTGTATTGACATCTTATCTGTGGGAGGAAATGGTTTTGTAAGCATCCTTTACTGCAAACTTGTCAGAATTGTTTTCTCCTGGATTGCTTTATATACCTAAAATCTGAAACACAAAAATCTACACTCATATTTTGGAGCACCTCTTAACTTATCAAACCTTGAATACAGGTTTGATGGTCCCTAAGGCCATATCTGATTGTGAATTAGTTTTACACAGCCTAAAGTAATTCACCTCTTTTGATGTGTCATCCTGTTTCAGTACTGCCATATTCTTACAAGAGTGGTGGATACATGGAAACACCTCTCTCAATAGATGTACAGACTGAGGGCCATAGCCTATACTCCTAAAGCAAGCAAAAGATACTGAAATCAATGAGTATTATGGGAGTTTTGCCTGCATCAGGGATATAGAAGTGGGCCCAAAGGGAAGGCAGATGGACTTTAAAGAGAAAGCAGCAAAGAATCCTGTGGCACCTTATAGACTAACAGACGTTTTGGAGCATGAGCTTTCGTGGGTGAATACCCACTTCGTCGGATGCAAGTCAGTATTCACCCACGAAAGCTCATGCTCCAAAATGCCTGTTAGTCTATAAGGTGCCACAGGATTCTTTGCTGCTTTTACAGATCCAGTCTAACATGGCTACCCCTCTGATACTTTAAAGAGAAAGAACATGAAAAATTGCCCTCAAGTTAATAACCATGTAGGATGATAGCTGCCAGTCTGATAGAATAGTTTTATTTTTATATCGTTTTGGGGACCAATAAAAAGAACAGCAGAATGTCAGCATGTGAGCTACAAATGAACATAAAAACTACCAAACTGGATCAGACTAAAGACCCATCTAACCCAGTATCCTGTGTTGTTACAGTGGCCAATGCCAGGTGCCTGAGAGGGAATGAACAGAATAGGTAATCATCAAATGATCCATCCCCTGTCACTCATTCTCAGCTTCTGGCAAACTGAGGCTAAGGACACCCTAACAGCCACTGTCCTCCATGAACTTATCTAGTTCTTATTTGAATCCTGTTATAGTCTTGGCTTTCACAACATCCTCTGGCAAGGAGCTTCACAGGTTGACTGTGTGTTGTGTGAAGAAATACTTTCTTTTGTTTGTTTTAAACCTGCTGCCTATTAATTTCATTTGGTGACCCTAGTTCTTGTGCTATGAGAAGGAGTAAATAACACTTTTTTACTTTCTTCACACCAGTCATGATTTTATAGACTATCATATTCCTCCCTTACTCATCTCTATTCCAATCTGAAAAGACCCAGTCTTATTACTCTCTTCTCATATGGAAGCTGTTCCATAACCTTAACCAGAGAGTTATTTTAGGGTATCAAAATCTTTCTGTGATCATCTTTAAAAACATTTGAGATCAATTCTCACCTTGCCAGTACAAGGTGATTGCAATTTTCTCTCCCTGCAGAAGCTGTGGCAGCTACGCTCCAAAGAGGAGATGCAGCCTGGGGAGAGCGCAGAAGTGTTTGACCAGAGCTTCCAAATGAGTGCACTTCTCTGGCACTTTGACTATGCCCTCTTCCTAGGCAACAGCTCCCTGGAACTGTTCTGGCCCACTCCAGTCTCCATGGTGAAGTAGGGATTATTAATATCTGATGAAAGTAGGATCCAGAGGCATATCTAAGACCAGGACCCCACTGTACAAGGCATTGCACACACATGTTATAAAAAACATTACCGGCCCCAAAGAGATTACAGTCTAAAACAAAGACAGTACGATTACCTCCCTTTTACAGATGGGGACCTGAGGCTCAGAGAATGACTGATGTGTCCAATGTCAAAAACAAGAAGTTAGTAGCAGAGCAGGCAATTGATATCAGATATTCTGAGTCCAAGGCCTCTGCTTTAACACCAACACCACCATCCTTCCTCTCAATTATGGAGGCGTAGCTCACATGCTGTACGTCTTACCTCAGTGTGTTACATAGCTGTAGATACACCACTGTGAATTTTCTTAATGTCAACAGGGCCAGAGAAGTTGTGTTGGGTAAGGAGCACTGTAAAACCACCAGCACTGGATTTTGATAGGAAACAACAGACCTCATTGTCACCATTCTTGAGGAAGATACAAGCTGGTCAGAGAATGAGTTTAGAAAAAAAACAAAACTATTTGGCTGAAAATTATCCCCCCCCCCTTAAATGTCAAAACTTTCTGCAGGAAGTAGACAGGGAATAAAAAATGATACTTGTGAGTATTTAATCATCCCACTGATTTATATGAACTGACCATCACATATACAGGGTAAAATTCAACTCAGGGCAAAGAGACTGAGAACCGGGTGAATATCATCCATAATAAATAAGACATTAGTGGGGTTTTAGTTAATGTCTTTGTCTTCCAAATGCCCTGGGCTTTCACTATTATAGAGGCTGCAAATTCAGGTGCACAGGACAATGGTCTAGGATCAGGAAACCTGGGTTCTCTTCCTGTGTCTGCTGATGACCTGCTATTTGACTGAAGGCAAGTTATTTAATCTCTTTCACTCTGTTTTCCCTCCCACCTTTTGTCTGTCTTGATTATTTGGATAGTAAGCTCTTCAGGACAGGGACTGTTTCTAATTATGTGTATGTACAGGGCCTAGCACAATGGGGTCCTCATCTCATTTGGGGCCTATGGGCCCTACTGTAACATTAACAAGAAATAATAATAATAATAAATAAAGATTCCTACATCAGATGCAAGACTAGAACAGCCTATTTCATACATGCATCTGAGAGCATCCTATTTAGCAAACAGCTATAACAGTGGTGGTTTCAATCTCTTTACAGTTAAAGGGAAGATGGTCACTGGCACTCAAAGAAAAGTTATATAAATAGCATCTGCTCAGCATGCTAAACAAAGATATTTACTGATTATACAATTACATATTGACACACTGAGCTAAATTCTCCGGCCTGAGGTTGCACTGGTGTACAAGAGTGGAGAATTCAGCTGTTAATATTTTTTTTTAAACAGCCAGACCAAGGCATTGATTTGCAACTGCCTTTTACATTTGTTTGGCACACACTGTGTCTTCATATACACTGGTCTGAGAATGAGCAACACTACCAAAACCACAAGTGGCTATATACATATAATTCCTACCTGGAGTTAGTCTTCCAAAAATAGACTCCCCTCATGATGGTACCAATAAAATAACAGTTTTAGTTGCTAACTTGTCATCAAGCAAGAAGTGGAGGATGAGATGTGAAAATATAAAAATCACACAAATGATGCCTGAGTTTCTTATGCCTGCTGCTCTTGTGTTATATTCTAAGATTGTTAAAGGATTTGTATTATTTATAACAGACATTTTCCCCGTAATATTTTGTTCTATCCTATTAATAAAATCAGTAATTAAGGGTTACATTTTCACAAACACCTAACTGACTTAGAAGAGTATGTCTTATTGAATTTCTCAGGCCCAGATTTTTAAAGATATTTAGACAGCTAACTCCAAATGAAATCAATGAGAATTAGACACCTAAACACCTTTAAAAATCTGGGCCAAATTGCTTAAATCTCTTTTGAAAATAGGGCTGGGGAACCTTTTTTTTGAAAATTTTACTCCAAGTCACAATTGTTCATATACTCAAATGTTTATTTGCATCTAATACAATAAATCCTTGTGCTTTGTTGAGACTCTGTACTTAATATATTTAATTTTTAAATCATTCTGTGTAATTCTCAATGTTTCCAACAGATTCATCAAACAATATCAGCTCCCTTAGGTGGTCAGATATAAGCGCAGGATTGGAAAAAAAAAAAAAAAGGGAAGAAATATCTATTATGCCATCTAGTCCGTTGCCATTTCAGTAGAAGATTGTTGTTCCTACAATACATTTTCCTGGGTTTTTTGCTCACAAAGAGTGACTCTAAAATAAATATTCATATGAACCTTTGCAAAGTGATTATTATTTACCATTTGTATTACTGTGGCTTTTAGAAGCCCCAGTTACAGATCAGGACCCCGTCGTGCTAGCTGCTGTTCACACAGAGAATAAAAAGAAAGTCCTTGCTCCAAGGACTTACAATCTCTGTGATATCTCCCAGTAATATATACATATAATAAAATCTGACCCAAAACATTTCATATGTTTAAAAAAAAGCAAAGTTGAAAAAAGTCAGTTCAGTCATAAAATGATAGAAGCATATTCTGCTCAGAATTACACCTCAGGTTAATTTGGATTAACTCATCTGATGTCAATGGAGTTACAATATAAGTGAGATCAGGATTTAGATTAATATTTACAAAAGCATTTGAATTTTAGATAAGGGTAGTTGTTACAATGTTCAAGTGAAATATGACATAACAAAAGCCAGCATAGAGTCCCCTTTCCAGTTCAGAGCACTCAGGGCAGAATCCGTCCTGGATACTTGACACAGGAGGAGGAGAAGGAGGAGGAATGAGGGGACTGATGCAATTATGGCTTTCTGTGGGCCAATCTGTGCCTAGGTGCTTCTCCAATTTAGGGATCATATGCCAGATAAGAATTATCTGAGTGCAGCTGTGTTCTGCCACACCCTTCTATGCCCTGCCCTCGATACACCCGCTATGTCAGAATGGAAGGGCAGGACACTTTAGCACAGCAGTTGGCTATGCCAGCTTTACACCAGTTCAGAGCTCCCTGATAGGAGTAATGTCAGCTGGCCAACGACAGCAGCCTGTTAAGCAGCCTATTCGACTTATTCAGCCTGTTAAGCAGCCTATTCGATATTGTCAGCAATAAAGAGATGACATATGATTTTAGAAATAAATTACTATGAAGCCACAGATCTTGTTTCTTCTCTCCCTCACATGGACACTTCAGATTCAGCCCATTTCTGGAAAGAGTGATAAAATATTTACAAAGTTTGGAAATGAGTGGACTATTCACTTTAATGAGAACCTCCAAGTCACCCTGTTATGTCGCCAGACCCAACAGCCGATCAGTGCTGGTGCTGATAATGATTGTGGAGTCACTGTCTGAGTAATAGCCTTGCTAAAACAAGCATACTATGCTCCTGTCCCAGTGGTAGTGCTTTGGCCAGCTCTTCCTTGGGAACCATTACTAATATAATTCAAGAGTTTGGCACTCATTTCCCCAAGCTAAGTTTTTCTCTTTTGCCTCCACAGTGGGTTTTCATTTCACACTCCACTGCCTCCACGATAATAAGAAATCAGATCATCTAGACCTCCAAGCAGATGGTGATTGTTCCTTGACATAACCTTCAAGCAGTTAAACAAATTCACAAACCAAGGTTTACTTTGTTATGTTTCCTCCCATTCCACTCTCTTGTAGGTGTAAATTTTCAAACTTCAAAACCAAACATGGAAATCCTGATATCCTGCCTGATAAATTCTTTTGTAAGGCCTCAATCTAGTAAGATACATAAGCATGTGAATAACTTTAAGAACATGAGCATTCCCACTGATTTCAATGGGATTTTAACAAACTGTTCAATGCTATGGTGAATAGCGACAGATTTCAGTACATGCCTGAAGTTAAGCATGTACTTAAGGGCTTTGCTAAATTAAGGCCTAATATGGGAACTGAGGATGTCCACAGCTCTCAGGAGATGCTTAGCACCTTTCTTAATCAGACTCTACATTCCCCATAGTAACTCTTGTTATATGTAAAGCTGCGCTTCAGATTCCTGGTTACTCAGTGGCAGAACAAACTTTGCCAAGATGAAGACAGTTAATTTGGGTGAATGAGTCAGGAAAATGGTAAGACATACAGAGATTTTCTCATTTAAGTAACTGATTCAAATGCAGCTTGGATCAATAATTTTAGAACCATAAGGTCAGAAAGGACCATAAGGGTCATCCAGTCTAAGCCCTTGCTAAAATGCAGGATTTGTTGTGTCTAAACCATCCAAGACAGATGACTGGAAATTATTAGAATTTGATGGCTCCTCATGCACTTAGTGAAATGAGTTGGTGGTTTCAGTCCATTTCACAACAGTGAAATGATCACACTGTTAAAAGACACTGTCACAGTTGGTACCATTTTGGAAGTCTCAGCAGAGAGGTCATGGCTTGAATGAGCAATGACACTCTTCTAGAAGTGGTTTTTCCAGGGTTGAGGTACATAGGTGAGGAACATGGAAGAAAGTCCCTGCTGTAGCTGCTTGTGCTAGACAGTTTCTATAGATAAATTAGGGCCGCCCAGAACAGGGGGCAAGTGGGGCAATTTTCCCCAGGCCCCGGGCCACACAGGGGCCCCGCGAGCCCTGGTTCGGTGGTGGTCTGGGTCTTCGGCAGCGGGAGGCGCTTCAGTCGCTCTGGGTCTTCGGCGGCATTTTGCCAGCGGGGGGCCCTTCAGTGCTGCCGAAGACGCAGAGCGACTGAAGGGCCCCCCGCTGCCGAAATGCCACCAAAGACCCGGACTTCCGGGTGAGTACAAGCGCCGCAGCTCCCCCGCTTTGCCCCAGGCCCCCTGAATCCTCTGGGCGGCCCTGAGATAAATAAAATGTCATTCTCCCATACGACCAATCCAGCATCTTTAATAAAAAGAGTTGGGGAAAAATAGGTAAGATTTTTCCAAAAGAAATTTCAGATCAATCTATCCCATCTCTATATCATCATCTAAGAATTCTTCATATTCTCTGTAGGTCAAGATTCATATCAAATTTCCATTAAGCAATATTTGTCATAAACCAAACCCACAGTGTGGCCACACAAAAAGCAAGACTTAGCAAATTCCAGCCCTGAGTCCGAGGTCATCCTTTAAAACTGTTCACAGCAACCTTTGCTTGATTTTCATTCAATTCTGATTTAACCATGTAACTAAAACATTTATGAACCACAAATTTAATCACTAACCTCGAAAAAGACAATATACTCAGTGAGTGAAGCAAACATATAAGCCAAGCCAAATGAAGCAACCAACAGAAAACCGAATATGTAATTACTGAAGAAATGGATCCACTGGGGTCTGGACCAGTAATATGATACGCATTCACTTTCAAGGTCTAGAAAGTACAGCAGGCTTAACCTCTCCAGCACTCAGAGTAACTGTTGCAATGGCTGGAAGACTTAGTACTTATAAGATGCTTTTCACTCATAAACCTCTGAAGGTTTTATCCAGGTGTATTAATATCATCATCCCAATTTTAGAGAGACAGACTTTGATGAGGCACAGAATAACAAAAGGCAACATTTTCAAAGTCAGATTGATTTTGGGTGCCCGTCTAAAACTCCCTTTGCCCAATTTCCCAAAGGGCTGAGCACCCGCTACAACAAAAGAAGTCAATGTGAGTTGCAGGAGCTCAGTACGTCTGAAAAGCAGGCCCCTGCTATCGCAAGCTGAACACTCAAAAACTCAGATCCCGGAAGTCAGAAGCCACTTTTGAAAAATTTAGCCTAAGTTCCTTGATCAAGATTAGGCAGCAAATCACAGGTGGAGCTAATGTGCTAGTTAAACCAACCTCTCTTTGTCAGAGACTGTGAGAGAATAGGGCAGAGCAAGAGTGGAGAAGAAGGTGACACAAAGGGAGTTCATTTCTATCACAGGAGGTTCACTTCTATCGTAAACTGCGGCCTGCCTTTGTGAGGTATTTTAATTGGCCTGTTGGTTTTTGTTTTTCTTAAAGGGAACATGACTACTTAGGGGAGGTGGTAGTGGTTGCATCTATGGGAAGGAACGGACTGAAAGGAAAGAAGATAACTGTAGAACTGATTGAATATTTTAATAAATAAAATAATATGCAAATCAATACACCAAAATAAGGTAATAGAATAATAAAACACCATCAAATGTATGTTAAAGTGAGATAGTTAAAGGTTAAAATATTTTTCCTCTCCATTCTCCCTGTTACTCTTCTGTTTTTGGTGTTGTTTCCTAAATGGTTTGCACCATTTTTAAAATATGGTATTTACATTTGGTTTTAAACTGAAATAAATACTTTGGATAAATACCACAAACTAACCAGTAATCAAAGGGCAAAGGGCCATGAGCTCAGTAACCAAAAATGCACTGGCTAGTTATCATAAATGGACCAAAACAGACAACAGAAAGGAAATTGTATAATAAATGAAACAAGCCAAACAAGCCAAAGAACTAGAAAAATACATACCAGTCATCCCCCTGACCACTTTGTTTGTACACTGTATCTCTTTCATCTGTTTTTTGTCAATTTATACTATAAGCTCTTTGAGGCAGGAACCACGAGTTTGCATATTTTGGCTGCTACTGCAATGTAAACAGTATAAATATTTTCAAAGGACCTGCTACTGTCCAGAAAAACCTCCAGTTTGGTGGGTGTATTGGTTCTTATGCACTCTGTATTCTGGGAATAATGCAGACTGTAAGGGATTTGAGCAGAAAAAAATATCTACTTTGATAAGCCCTTGTGTTTTGTGAATTCAGGTCAAGTCACATTGTTCATCTTGTACCGATGCAGAAGTCCAGTCTTAGAGCAAGATTGCTCTGACAGTGTTGTAGACCTATTATATGATATTACTATATAACAGTAGTGCCTCGCTACCTTTCTTTGTTATAAAACTAACACTCATTAGCCACACATTTTGCTGGCTCCTGGGAAAAGTACTACAGAGAAACCAGACTTTACATTTTCATGGTCTGTATGCACTTGAGGTCTTGTCAAGCAGGGTAAGTACAGTGTATTTTCACTCAGCAGCATTGCACTCAAAGCAGGAGGCAAGTTTTCATTCCCACTGTTTTCAAGTGATTTATAAATAGAAAATAATCAACAGGGAAATTAATAATGAGTCCTTTCACCTTAAGATCACAAGTTCAAATGAAGCCATCCCAGTAGTTGCTGAAATACTGTCTGACATCCGTTTTGTGATCAGTGTGTGAGAAACTGATGTCAGACAGTATTTCAGCAACCACTAAAAGCTAGCAGTAATAAGCATCCTTGCTGACAGTCTCAGAAGAGAGGCCAAGAATTAAATGGTCAGGGAGACTATACTATCCTCTAACTTCTAAATACAGAATGAGGAATGATGGTGGAGATGTTTTTATTGGTGCTGCCTGTGGCTGTGACTGTTCTGTAGATAGAAGACTTCCATTTCCGGTTCTCAATCCTGCACTAGCATTCCAGTTTCAATCATGCAGGGTTCTGAGCAGGTCGGCCCTGTCCCAGCAAATCACATGAGCATGTGTTTTACATTATACGTGGGAGTAGCCTCAGTGAGGTCAACTTTGAAGAGAAAAACAAATCTTGCAAAGCTAACTTTAAACAAGCAGCCCCACCACAGGCTAAAGTAATCATCTCACATAGAATCAAAGAATCAAGTCATTTACACCTGTGAGGGTGAGATTTTCAGAGGTTCTTAAGGGAGTGTGGTGCCCAATTTCAACTGCAATTCAACAGGGTTTGGGCACCTAACTAACTTAGGATCCTTTGAAACACTCTCACCTTCATATTTTTCAGAACTCGCTCTTTTAGATATGTAAATTCTGCATTAAGAACCATCTGGACAAGACACTCAAACACATGTTGTATTATCTGAGAAATACTATGGGATTATATAACTAAGGCCAGCTAATGCCACTCTGAGCTCATTTACAACCAAGGAAATCTATTCCACAGCCAAAGGTTCTGCCAAAATTGTGCTGATAATATTCCCTGGACATCCATTTCCAGGCACTATCAGCCACTATCAGGGGTGGCTCCAGGCCCCAGCACGCCAAGCGCGTGCTTGGGGCGGCATGCCGCGGGGGGCGCTCTGCCGGTCGCCAGAAGGGTGGCAGGCAGCTCCGGTGGACCTCCCACAGACGTGCCTGCGGAGAGTCCACTGGTCCCGCGGGCTTCGGTGGAGCATCCGCAGGCACGCCTGCGGGAGGTCCACCAGAGCCATAGGACCAGCGGACCCTCTGCAGGCACGTCTGCGGGAGGTCCACTGGAGCCGCGGGACCAGCGACTGGCGACCAGCAGAGCGCCCCCCGTGGCGTGCCACCGTGCTTGGGGCGGCGAAATGGCTAGAGCTGCCCCTGGCCACTATAAGCAAAAGTCTGACCATTGATATAAACCGTTACAGACAAACATGGAAAAGAGGGCATCTTTTAGGTAGCCACCACTACCAGAAGCAAAGCTACATGCATATGTGCCCAACAGATAAGAAATGGTAGCAGCACCGGAATAAGTAAAGCCAATAAAGTATTTTAGTGACCATTCTGTGCTATACTATATTTCAAATAGTTATCTTCAAGTAAAATATAAACACAATTTAGCAGCTGTGGCAGATGCAAAACCGAGTTTGCTGTGAACTTACAAAGCAAACAAGAAAAAAAACTTTAATTTGAGGCCTTTTGAGGGGAATCTTAATTTAGAAGATATAGTTAAGAAGAATAATTGTTCCCATTTGTTACATTGTCTGGATGATTTTCACATAACTGTTCTTATCAATGATTGGCAAATCCACTGAAAGAACCAAATTGCCATACTACTACAAAATATTTGCAGCAAACAATATGAAATCCAAATAAGCTGTACTTCTATGCTCAGTTTTCCTAACACACACCAGAAACATTCTGCCTGACTCACAGGAGTGTGCCACATTTGTGTTTATTGACTGGGTAGACTTCAATAAAAGAGCACAACAATTCACTCTGTACCCATGCCTATTGTGTTAAGATCCAATGCAGGAACCATCTTGCCTACTGACACTGAAGTCTTTCTCAGAGGGTTCTTATACAGTGTGCCATTTTGTAAAGTTTAATTATAGCTGCTCCCTCTTGTATTGCTAGCATTACCTTTCATCAGCATTCTTGTGATAAGCCCACTATGTTTTTACAAATGGTAATACATTAATATTTTAAAAGTTTGTTCTGGGCTAAAATTTTGTGCATTAGGTTTTTTCATGGTGATGGGGGTGGTACTGAATTTTAGGGTTTTTTTGCCTTTAGTTAGTTTACCAGAAAGCAAATGGTTTCTGCATTTGCCTGAATTAGCTTTTGTAAGTTGTTTATCAATAGCATAAACAAATATGTACATTTATATATACTTAAATTCTATGGCTACATTACTACTTTTAGAAAATAACTTCTGTGAGTAGTGACATTTTTCATCACAACTTTATGGCAAATATGCTATGCAGGGTTGTATCACAATTGTAGATTTTGTAATGTAGAATGACAAAGATCAGTGACTAAAGGATTGATGAGCAACTAATGCTAATAATGAAAGTGATTTATAATTACATGGCACATATCATCAGGAACAATCCCAAAGTGAGTTGCACACTGTTTTATGAACAAATGAATAAAACCTTCCCTAAATGAAGTCACTAGTCAAATTCCCAACGACCTTGGTCGGAGCAGGATTGTGCTGGATATTAAGTGCTCACCATTAAAAAGGTCAATATTAACCAAGCATTATCACACAGTGGATGAGCAAGATACTGCAGCTATTCCATATTCTAAGTACAGGGAAATACTGCTGCAGCTCAGATATCCCTGGATAGTAACAACTTTTTAACCATGAGCAGTATTCACACAGATGTGTCTTGCTGCATGCTTTGAAGCTCAGCAAATTGGGGCTATTTAGGACCAAGTTACTAATTTAGGGACCCTCACAGAGAATATGCGGTCAGGGAGCTCAACTTCACAGGGTCAGCTCCAGGCATCAGCCAAGCAAGCTCGTGCCTGCAGCCGCAGATTCTATGGGGTGGCATTCCTCCCAATCCTAGGGCAGCACGGCCGCCTTTTTTTTTTGTTTTGGTTTGTTTTGTTCGCCAATCCGGCCACCCTGTAGGGGGCGGCGGCACGGAGGAGGGGAGCGCTCTGCTGGGAGCGGGCTGCGCACTCCATCTGCCCCAGCTGGTGCCAGGTCTGTAGCAAGCCTGGCAGGGCAGCCCGCGTCCTTCCCTGCTGCCGACCAGAGTGGCACGTGGTTGGGGACGCGTGGTGAGCGCCTCACTGAAGCCCTGGGTGCCTCCCTTCTTTCTCTCCCCCCGCTCCCTCTTCCTCCCGCCCGCTAGCTGGGGCATGTCGGCAGTGCAGGGAGTCCCCCTGCACCCTGGCTCCAGCCGCTCCACAGGTGTTTTTTTTCCTGCTTTGCCGCTCTGGCTGCACCTCAGGTTTTGTTTTTTTTCCCCCTGTTTTGCCACTTTTTTTTTAATTATTTTATTTTTTGCTTGGGGCATCAAAAAAGCCAGAGCCGGACCTGCAACTTCAGCAGTGTCACACAGTGAGAGAGGCACTCTTTTAGGTTGGATCCCCCAGCTATAAAGGTCAAAAATGACCCCTTAAAGTTATCAGACTGGTATCGTGTGTTTGCAATGAGATACGCTGGATGACAAATGCAGTGTCCTAGATGCAGCTTCTGAATCGATTTAAGGTGTAGTCTCATAGAGTGTGTGCTGCAATTAAGAACATAAGAACAGCCATACTGCATCAGACAAATGGTCCAGGTAGCCCAGTATCCTGTCTTCCAACAGGGGCCAATGCCAGGTACTTCAGAAGGAATTAACAGAACAGGCAACCACCATGTGATCTATCCCCTGTCATCTGCTTCCAGCTTCTGACAATCAAATACTAGGGACACCCAGAGCATGGGGTTGCATCTGATCATGTTGGCTAATAGCCATTGTTGGACCAATCTTTTATTAACTTAGCTACTTCTTTGTTGAACCCCATTATAGTTTTGGCCTTCACAATATCCACTGGCAACAAGTTCCAAAGGTTGTCTAATTGTCTAGCATAGAGGTGACAAAAGGAGTGAATCACAGAAGAGAGCTCCATATCTGAGAAAAAAGGAAAAAACCTCCTGTCCACACTTAAATGAGAAATAGCTGGATTAGTCACTCATACTCCTTGGTCATTTAAAAGCAGTTGAGAATCTAACAAAACCCTCCAAAATGTAAAGTTTGGTAAAAAAAAATAATGGTCAGAAAGATACTCTACCACCTGCACTGGAGAGGATTCATAGATTCTAAGACCAAAAGGGATCATTGTGATCATCTAGTCTGACCTCCTGTATAACACAGGCCATAGAACTTCCCCAAAATAAAGTAATAATAAAATAATAAATAATAATATCTTAATTTAAAAATTGTCAGTGATGGAGCATCCACCACAACTTGGTAAATTGTTCCAGTGGTTAGTTACCCTCACTGTCAAAGATTTATGGTTAATTTCCAGTCTGAATTTGCTTAGCTTCAACTTTCAACCATTGGTTGCTGTTATACCTTTCTCTGCTAGACTGAAGAGCCAATTATCAACTATTTGTTCTCCCAGTAGGTCCTTATAGACTGATCAGGTCACCCCATAACCCCATAACCTTCTCCTTGAGTGCATCACTATAAAGTACGTTTTCCAATCCTTTAATAAGTTTCATGGATCTTCTTTGAACCCTCTCCAATTTATCAACGTCCTTGAGACAGTCTTCCAGCAGCAGCTCCACTAACACCAAATACAGAGGTACTATATCCTCCATCCTCCTATTCAAGACTTCTTTGTTTATGCATCCAAGGATTGTACTAACCCTTTTGGTAACAGTGTTACACGTGGAGCTCAAATTCACAGAGCACTGTTCCCCTGGATAGAGTTCCCCATTCTGTAAATATGGCCTACATTCTTTGTCCATAAATGTATACATCTAGATTTGGCAGTATTAAAAGGCTACTGTTTGCTTGCACTCACCATTCCAAGTGACCCAGATCACTCTGTATCAGTGACCTGCCCTCTTCATTATTTACTACTCCCCCAATTTTTGTGTCATCTGCAAACTTTATCAGTGATGATTTTATGTTTTCTTTCAGGTCATTGATAAAAACGTTAAATAGCATAGGGCCAAGAACTGACCCCTGTGTGAAATTACTGGAAATACACCCACTTGATGACAATTACCATTTACAATTACTTTTTTTGAGATAGATCAGTTAGCCAGTTTTTAATTGATTTAATGTGTACCTTGTTAATTTTCCATTGTTCTAATTGCTGAATCAAAATATCATGTGATAAGTCAAAAGCCTTAGAGAAGTCTAAGTATATTCCATCAACACTATTACCTTTATCAACCAAATTTATAATCTCATAAAAAAGAGATATCAAGTTAGTCTGACAGGATTTTTTTTTCCGTAAACCCATGCTGATTTGCATTAATTACATTACCCTCCTTTAATCCTGTATTAATCAAGTCCCATATCAGCTGCCCCATTATCTTGCCTGGATCGATGTCAGGTTGACAGGCCTACAATTAAGATAGAGATCAGCATACTGGAACATCTCTTCCCTAATAGTCTCATGTGCAGTTGGAGCTAACAATATAGAATCTAGAGTCCTAAGTTACATTCACTTCTCCCCCCACCCCAAAGGGAAAGTGGAATGGGAGATGAGGGGAGAAGATAAATAGCTCCAAATATTTTAATAGTTAATTTTCCATTTGAAAGGTGTGAAATGGCTCTCATCAATAGTTTAAAACTACATAAATGTGCAAAGACCCTGGCCTGAAGAAAAGGGATCAAATATATCAAATTCATGGAAGAGTCAAGCTCAGTAGTGGGGAGAATGGGGTGAAAAATCCCCAAACCCAACGTTTTATGGCAAACAAATTCTCAAAGTCACAGTTTTTGTCACAGAAATATTCTGGTGCATGGCTTCTGGTGGCACAAACAATGAAATCGATATTGGTTAAGTGAATGTAGCTACTCTATCACAGCTGCAGCACCTGGAGGTGTCACGTGCATCTATCCACCATAAAGATGACAAAGAGGGCAGTCCCATAACAAATGGCATGCTGCTTGTTCCTCAGCTGTCCTGGATGCACCAGTGATGATACAAAAGGCAGAGTTGATTGTTGACTCCAACTCAACACAATGGTGACTGAAGCCCCAGTATTCAGCAGATTCAAAAATTAGGGCATTGGTACATCCATAAGATTGCAATGCCTGTGCACCATGCAAGCCCTCAGAGGAGTGCAACTCTCAACTGGATTTTGATACACGTCTTCTCAATGTGTTGTCAAAAGGACAGCGAACATTTGAGCTTTATCCCCAGATAAGTAGTATACAGTTCAAAAACAATTGCTTGATTGTTCAGAAGGACCTACAGCTGTCAAAGAGCTAACAAGCTGGCAAAATGGAAGCAAGATGACACTGTCTTTAGTGCATTTAGTTTAAGCTACCACTTCACAAAATAATACTAGTGCAAGGTGTCAAGGTAAGATAACAGGCAGGACTCCAACTCCTCAAAGCTTCTTTCTGGCTATTATGAGGCAGATGTCATCAGCGTACATGAACTTAGTTGCTGTGGTGGGTAGTAGGTCAGTCATATATATATTAAAGAGCATCTGAGTGAGTACAGATCCCTGGGGAAGTCTGTTATTCACATGAAGTGGGCGACTTAAGCCATCTCCACACCTGACGATCACTGTTCTGTAGAGGTCATCTGCATAATAAAACTCTACAAGTTTCTTGTCTGGGACAAAACTGTATAATTTTAGGGCTTATCCACATTGCCAAACTGTATCATATGCCAACTAAAGTTCAATTCAAACAGTGCAAACTTTCTGTCCTGCCTCAAAGGTATCCTCAATAAAAGATATCAGTCTAATCACTTAATCCTCAGCACTATAGACCGGTCAGAATCCTGCCTGATAATGAAATATAATGAAATGTGGGTTGATTAAAAGGCAACAGTTGCTTATGTACCAGTCTCTTGAGCAACTTAAAAGTGATGCTGATCAGAGCTTTTGCATGATAGTTCTTTGGCTCATCCGCCTTCCTTCCAAGCTTGAGGAGGGCCTCTACATATGACCTTCACCAGACCTTTGGAACTGTTCAGCATTCCACACAAGAATTGTAGAATCTTTGCAGAAAGTCAAAATGGTATTAGCTCATGTGATGCACAAACTCCCCATGGATGTTGTCACGCCCAGGAGCCTTGTAAGGTTTTGACAAAGAAATTGCTGATTCCAGTTTTTCCCTGTTGAACAGCTGGGATAAGTTGGAGTCAGCTGAGGGGGTTGACCAAATATTTCTGAGAGTAGATAATACCTTCTGATCACGATCTCTGTAAATGCTGGTTGGCTGCTGGCCATAAGGTAAGCTGCCACAGCATTTGCAGAGACAAGTTTTGGACATTCAGGGGTCTCCTCTGCTTGAAGGCAACAAAGAAGCCCACAGATCCTACAGCTTGAGTATATGAAGTCCAGAGTTTCAACACATTTGTGCCTTTCTTGTCTCCTAACACTAAGATGTTCCATTAATATATTAATGGCTTTTTTGTCCTTTCAGGCAAAGCAGACTTTTGGGATCTTTGATAGAGGTTGTTACAGACATCATCTCAATAGTGGATATATGTCCTGTGAAAAATCACATGGAATCGACTTTCGAGCTGCACTTAGCAAAATCTCACAGAAGATCTTTAAGCCAGGTTCACATCATCAGAAGCTGGGACTGGGCGACAGAGGATAGATCACTTGATGATTACCTGTTCTGTTCATTCTCTCTGGGGCACCTGGCATTGGCCACTGTTGGAAGACAGGATACTGGGCTAGATGGACCTTTGGTCTGACCCAATATGGCCATTCTTATGTTCTTGGGACTATAAGGAGTCTGTCCATTTCTTCTCTGAAGTAGTCTCATTTGGCATGCTGGAAGTTCCATCTCTTGCACATGTTTACTTCAGCCAGTCTGAGCTCTAGCTCTGCTATCACCATTAAAATATGTATGAAGTTTCAAGTATACTCAGACATGGAAAATGAAGCATCTAAAGAGAGGAAAACAAGAACTGGTGATGACTCAGTAGCTTGTAATTGAGAGTCCTTGATGGAATGGTTTTCTTGAAGCATTAAAATGTACATGAACATATACGCAGCTAGCTGCTGAAGAATATCACGTGAAGGGGTGGCGATCCCCTCTATATTCAGCTGTAAGATTGTTAAAAGTATGGATGGCCAAGTTGTCAGGATTCGTGTCTCCCATCCTGGGTGGTTAACAGAGAACACCAACATGAAAGCTCCTGACATATCTCCCATCACAGAAAGCATGACTATGACAAACAAGCAACTGTAGTGATGATGTACTCTCACAAAAGCACACACAGAGCACAGTTCTATTTCCATTCGATGGAGACTTTGTCTTTGACTTCAACAGAAAAAGGTTCATCTTCATAATGTGATGCAGTCACACACAAACTTAAAGAGCCAAGAACTGCTCCATAATTATTACTCCACAGTTTTGCAGGCTTCTAGGAAAATGGTCTCTAGAAAGGACAAAATCTTTTGTATCCTGATGGGAGAGTACAAAAGTGATTCCTACCTTCAGAATATATCTTTCATCACTATCAAAGACCTAAATATAAAACAATAATGACATGAAGCCCAGAATACAATGGCTTAAATCCTATAACACTATATAAGAAACTGCTCTTAATTTCCCCTGTGGTTTTCTGTAATCTCTGACATTGCATTTACATTCTATGTAGCTCTCCAATGTGTGACAGAATCCCAGCACAGCAATATAAAAGGAACAATTCCAGAGGGTGACATTAGGCTACAAGGGCTCTCAAAGACAATACATTAGCTATTGATAATCTTTATGAATCATTGTATTGTTTTTTATTACAATGTAGTTGAAACTGCTGCACAAGATGCACTTTTATTATTCTGTGCCCCCTTCATTTTCAAATGAATATTTTTTATATGGTTAAAAAAAAACCCCTTTTCCATGTGCCATTCTAAAGTTGCATTTCTAGTTTAGATCCCAATACAATTAATGTTAACATTTTTATTTCTTGCAGGTGAATCAGTTTGAAAACAAGAAATGTCCATTTTTTTTTCTCTTGCATTTGTCTTCCTTCATCTTACTCTCTTTGTTATTTGATATTACTTTAATTTTTAAAAAGGCATTTGTTAAATACAAGAATATGTTAATAATTTAGTGCTCTCTCTCTAATTTGAATATTTATTATAACTTTCAATAAAATACAATTAAGTTTGAAAATGTTATAAACTGGTCTGAGGGCATAATTTTTTATAATAAATTTCAAAGATGAACAATTCCAATTTCTTTAAAAAGAAAGCAGATACAAAATGATTCTTTACCTCAGGATACTTACAATACAGATTAAGTCCTAAAAAGTAAGTTTCTGAACTGATAATTGCTTGTGGTGTAATTCTGACATTGCTTTTTATAATATAGGACAGATCTACAGGTGGTATGAATTGGCACGGCTGTATTGACTTCAAGAAAGTTATATTGCTTGATACCAGCAGAGATCTGGCCTTATGCCTGTCAGTGACAGTGACAGCTCCAGGCACCAGTGCTCCAAGTGTGTGCCTGGGGCGGCAAGCCGCGGGGGCAGGGGCGCCCTGCCGGCCACTGTAAGGGCGGCAGTCAGGCTGCCTTCGGTGGCTTGCCTGTGGGAGGTCCGCCGGTCCTGCAGATTCGGTGGCAATTCGGCAGCAGGTAAGCCAAATCCGCGGGACTGGTGGACCTCTCGCAGGCAAGCCACCGAAGGCAGCCTGCCTGCCATGCTTGGGGTGGCAAAAAAGCTAGAGCCGCTCCTGGTCAGTGAATAAGGCATCAAGAAGAGACAGGTTGTCCATTCAGGAAGAATAAGCTCATTCAGTTTGGATATCACTATTGCTCACCTTGATATAACCCTAAGTACACAATGGCTCTGTTCCAACCCTTCCAGGTTTGCTCCTTCAGCAGCACCCACAGTTAGTTAAAAATTCAACACAGGAAAGGCCTTAATGCAGATGAAAGGCCTGATTTTTCTCTGACCTACAACTTCTCTAGTTTTTTGCATTTGCTCAAAGTAAATCCCAAGTGGGTGTAAAATGCTGCCAAATCTGAACAGCAGCATTTTACACCCAGTTGGCACAGGTGTAAATGACTAGATAAGGCACAAGATAATAGAAAAACATATCTGGAGGGTAGCAGAGGAATTCTGTTTAGAAAAAGTAATGGCCACCACCAATGTTAGACCAGGCAGAGGGATAGCTCAGTGGTTTAAGCATTAGCCTGCTAAATCCAGGGTTGTGAGGTCAATCTTGAGGGGGCCACTTAGAGACCTGGGGCAAAATCAGTACTTGGCCCTACTAGCAAAGGCAGGGGGCTGGACTCAATGACCTTTCAGGGTCCCTTCTAGATCTCTGAGATTAGTATATTTACAAGAGGGTAGCTCAACTCAAGTAGGACATACCATTAACAGTAGCTGTCATACTTCCGTTGATATCTCATCTGCCATTGTGTGTGTATATATATATAAAAACAATTAAATAATAAGAATCAATCTAAAAATCCTATATTCATTAAACACTTCTAATTCTAGGTAGTACAGTCTATTATTAAGGTTGCCTGACATTTACCATTATAAGACCATGTTCCAGTGGTTCGCTTAGGTTTTATTTGCAATATACTGTGGCAGAGCTCTGATCTTGCTCCTGTGGGTCCTGAGCTTCTAGGCGGTTTATGCTAGCCTCAGTGGCTCACTGTGAACCCTCCTTGTAGCCCTTCTCTCTCTAGGGCCAGGGATACAGTCTACTGAGCCCTTTTCAGCAAAGGCCTACAAGGAGGTTGGTGAGAGAACTCCCACAGTCTCTGTTGTCCCTGGGAGCTTATTTCAGAACAGTTTAGCCTCCTGTCCTGACAGGGGCCTGACTTCCCCTCCCAGGAGATGTTCCTGTAGTGGTGAGTTGGGGGGAACCCAGACCCGCCCTCTACTCCAGGTTCCAGCCCAGGGACCCTAATGGTAGCAGCTGTTGGCAGCCAACCTTTCACTGCCAGAGTTGCTACATTTCCCTGGACCACTTCCCCACAGCTCTCCTGCATCTCCCTTCTTCACCCTTACCTTAGAGCTCCCTTAATGATGGTTTAAGGGTGTCTTCATTAACCAGCCCTTCAGCCACACTTCCTCTCCTCTGGCTCCCTGGCTCTCCCCTGCCTGACTGGAGTGAGCCCTTTTTATAGTAACAGAGGGGCCTTAATTAGTCAGGTGGTCACATTAAATTAATGGCCTCACCTGACTCTTTGCAGGTTAATTAGAGTCAGGTGTTCTCATTAGCCTGGAGCAGCCCCTGCTCTGGTCAGTTAGGGAACAGAAAACTGTTAATCCAGTGGCCAGTATATCTGCTTTCTGCTATTCTGCTGTACCCAACTGGCCTGGGTCTATCACAATAAATATATAGGACTGGGCCCCTAATAGTTAACCATTATCTTCTCTTCAAAAGAGGAACTGCCATTGAAAAATAAGTTCTCTGGAAAGTTTTAGAATTTTGTTCCTAGAGCTTCTCTTCAGCCCTTCTTCAGCTGGAAGAAGACAAGTTATCATCTAGGAGACAGAGGAGTTATTTTAATGCAGAATGGCCCCTAAATTCCTGGGCATATATCTGAGGATCAGATCAAGGACAGTCATTTGGCCATGCTCCATTGTATGTTGAAAATAATGCTGCAAGTTTAAACATTTATAAATCCTTTTGTTCAGTTTGGGAATGAGACTTCCAGTAGTGTTGGTTTAAAGGAGAGGTAAATGTGAAATAACTGGGTTCTCTGAAATGGCAAGTATTAGAGACCCAAGCTGATTCAACATCACATACAATAAAAGGTAAATTTCAGATGTAATTGTAAGCATCTAAACATCATTTGGCCGGAAACTCAGTACATTGATCAGGATTTGACCTATGAACACAATACTCACCACCATCAGGAGTGTTGTCTACACCTACAACAAACTAATGAAATGAGGGATAACAACTATCGCATCAGTTTATAATTAAGACATGACATTTTACAGATGGGGCACTGAGGCACAGAATGGCATTCACTTGGGCACCTAACTACAACTTTAGATGCCTAAATCCAACATTTAGCCACTGTTGGCATTCACAAAACCCCTGCTCAGCCTGGAGGCACCTACATTTCCTAGGTGCAGAAGTCTAGGGGTGCTGAGGGTGCTGCTGCACCCACTGGCTTGAAGTAGTAATAACAAACACCAAATACATAGTTTCCGCCTTCAGCACCCCTACTATAAAAATTGTTTTAGCACCATTGCCTAGGTGTCTATGTTTCCTTCATTGAAGTCCACAAGACACCTACGTTTCAGCAGCTGGGCATATGCTCAGTTTCCTAAGTCCTAACCTGTGCCTAAACCCAAGCTGCATTCACAAACCCTCACCTGTTTTGTCTTTGGCACCCAATCCAGTGCATGCCTAAACCTGCATAAAATGTGTCAGAGGTGGTGCCCCCATCTTATGACCTTTACCCCAGTAACTTGAACATTCACCCAGGATGTGGGAAATCTAGGTTCAAATCCTGCTTCTGCCTGATGTGGAGCAAGGATTTGAATTTGTGTCTCCCAATTCTCAATGACCTGGCTATGGGGTATTCGGATGGTGGGAGCATGAATCCCTTCATCTCTCATGTTGAAGCTGTTTGTGGTTGTGACTCCAAAGTGGAATCCCTTTGAAGGCTTTGGATCAGGACCCACATCTCTCACCAGTATTGCCTATTGGCTCAGCATGCTGCCTTTTGTGATCCCATTGTTAGTCACCTATTTCTCCCTATCATTGCACAGGGAGCCCAACAGACTAACTCAGGGTTCTGTATTCCAGTAGGTAGCAGGCTGGCTAAAATGTGGGTGCTGCAAGGGTTAGCATTGCAGAGCCAAAAGTCCTTATGAAGCCCACCCTATTGATGTGCTCCAGGTCACACAGGAAGTCTGTAGCAAAAGGAGCCCAGGTGTACCACGTTCTAGGCCAGCAGCCTAACCACTGGACTGTCCTTCCGCTGTAGATATTATAGTACCTGGCAATACATAACATGTACTTGCCACAATTTGATTTCATTCTCATAAATTCCCAGGTGGGCCAGAACTGTGTGTAGTATTAATTAGGATAGGATTAACAACAGTTCACTGTCTGACCTGAGAACATCTTTAGAAGCCAGTGCTTCAAAGGAACATCTTGCACCACAGTGGCTTTCCTGGGGTAGAGAACTTTCAAGAGCACATACCCGCTAATGCTTTCAATAGCTGGCCTATGAATATTTGATGATCTTACATAATGTGTTTTACAAGAAGGCAGCACTAAAGCCTGAGTTAAGGATGGAATGACCTTACAGATCTTTTCTGTAATCCAGAACCATAACACTTTTTAACTGTACATTTTAAAAGGCTTATTTAGAGGGACTGGTTGGCTCATGGGCAAGGCTGGTAGCATCTCACAGTAAATTATTTGACAATTCATGGCCAGATCTTAGTGTAAATCTCTAGTTTATAAAAGCTCAAAATAACCAGTTGCCCTATTTTAATCAAAGTTTCCTTTATGTTGCAATGAATACTGTTTTTAAATTAGGTAGTGACATTTAACCAATAGTCTGCAAATATTTTAAATCCCAGTGCCTTCCAGTCTGGTCCCAGAGCAGCAGCAGGAACAGGGAAATGACAGAGCTATTGATGCTTCTTCTTCAGTACCACTTTCTTCAGCCCCTGCAGAGGCAACAGTGCTAGGCAGTCACCTCTCAAACCTGCTGTGTAAGCTCCAGGGCTTTCCCTCAAAACCAGAGAATTCACAGAATCCATGACAATTCCCCTTATTCTCCATGATTAACAACAGCCCTGATCTTGCTGCCCTTGGAATCAATGGCAAAGCTCTCACTGAGTTCAATGGGAGTAGGACCAGAGCCTTGGAGAATTCTTGCTGTTTCAGACTACTATGAAGCCAGGTTTAAGGCTGGGTACTCACCGATTTCTCAGTGAAATTGGTTCAGCTATTTGCTTTCACAGCAACCTTTCTGGGGGCAGGAGGTTAAATTCATGAATATTTAAAATAAAAAACCCTCCAATAACATGAGAATCGTGGAATCCACAATAGCCTTGACTAAAAGGTCAGCCTCACTGATGAGATTTGCCCTTAAATAGAGAAAGCCAACATAGATGGAAATTCATCTCTGTCACCGGTTGAGTCTGGGCTCATTCAGTACCATCAGATAGCTTCCGTGTCTCACATTGGGCAGATTTAGTTCAGTATCCGATGGATAGTGAGAAAAATATCACCCTCATTTTCATCCTTGTTGACAATCTCTGAGGAAGCACCAATAGGCAATAAGCAAAAGATGGTCAAGGTCACATATGCAGGAAAAAGCCAATACTACACATGCTGTGGCTTAAGAGAGAATTTATTTCCAATGCAATCTATTGGACTTTTCATAATCAGACAATTCACTTAAAAATTAAAATATTTCTTTAAAGATCATCATAGAAAATAGACATCAGCAAGCCACTTTCTCAAAACAGAGGTCATAAACTAAATAGAGATTATGTATGCTGGCTAATTAGCAATCAGTGGAACTAGCAATGAAGGCTTTCTGAGTCATAAACCATCGTTCTTCACTTAAGTGGAGAGAAGACCTGGGGAAGATAATACTCAGAACTCCAGACCAGTAAAGGTTTTTTACATCTCCTCAACTCTAGCTGTCTGAAATATTTTTTAAGGTAAGCGCCCTGCACAATTGCTGGCTGAAGACAGTGGGAGTCTTTTGATAGATTTCAGTAGGCTTTGGATCATGCCCAATGTATAAATGGAATAAGTACAACCTCAGGGGATTTCAACCATGAAACAATAAGTTTTGAACTACACACAACCAGTGCAATAATCTAAAATCAAGAGGTTCTAAAATCAAGCATAAACCTCCACTATGCCATTGCCAAACAAAACTGGTTGGGGATCCAAATGTAGGCCTGCCTTGCAATCGTTTCCTTATGGGTGGCCCTCTCAGCCAACAGGCTGCGCAGGTCCACTTGTATGGATTCATTTTCAGGAGTGGGACTTAATTTGAACACCACCAGTGCCACTATGACAGACCCTTCTTTTTATAATGCCTCATTATACAACACAGAGGACACTTGATGAAAGAGCAGTAACTTTAAAATCAATAAAAATAAATATTCCACCTCATTTCTCAGTGTAAGTCACTGCAGCAAGGTTTCAAGTCAGACACTTTTTCTGGACTGGAAAAGAAGGCTGGATGGTGTAGTGACCCCCAATGACACCTCCCACTAAGGAAGCTAGGAATATGATAAGGTTAATCAAATCTCATATTTCACAGCTGATGTTTAAGAGGCAGGAAGGCTTTTTCCTGATGCGTACAGCATTTGGGTGGCTTCATTATGGATTTTTTCACCTCCCTCAGAGGCACACATAAGAAGGATGGGATAGGTTTTAAAAATTCAGCCCACTAGATGTTTTCAGCTACACAGCTCTACCTATTTACTTTATGCCTGACCTGCTGTGCACCCGGGAATTCTAAACCTGAGACTTGCCTCAGCAAGCACAGACCCCTGACTACAGTACAAAGCTGGTTCATGATGCAGCTGTCTAGCTGGCAGCTCAAGGCCAGCACATTTTTTTCAACGAGCTGTGAACTAAACCCAGATATAGTCGGCATTAATCCACCAGGCCAGTTCTCTCTAGAATTATGTTTTCTAAGGTATATAGTTTTACAATTATTGGATTACTGTATTGCATGCTTTTCCAAACTGTCTCTAGAGGATGCAGTTTTTTCAGAACCAAGAAGGCCTGGCAAACCATTGATTACAAACCTGCACTAATTACCAGATTAGCTGCAGCTTAATGTCTGGTTTATTACAGATATTTATGGACAGGCCAAAAGCTGTTTTACCAAATTAGCATCATGAGTTGGAAAAAATCATCATCACTAGCTCTGTAACTTAACTCTTTTCACTAACTGTACCCCACTTGCAGTTCTACTTCAAGACAAAAGTCTCCCACCTCTGCCCCATTTGATAAAACTATTATAAGAAACCTGCTATATCTTGTAGAGCTATTCAGTTCCATGGTGAAAACAATGTCAGTCTAATGTTCCTAGTCTGTTACAGAAATGGAGTAGTCGTACCCTTGGGCCAGTAAAAAGCTTAGAACAGTCTAGCAAGGAGTAAATGTGACAACCGTAACTATTTTAAGGGCCAAGTGTGATTAGCCTACTCTCCAAAGATAGAAGCCCTTTTATTGGTTTAGGGCTGTTATGTGATAACAAACTTGCTTTTTGTTTGGTTGTTTAACTACTTATTTCTTTAGAAAGGTTAAACAAGTTTATAAATCCTTGCCAAGTAAATGTCAGAAACAAAACAATCATTACAACAGTTAGCTTTTGTTTAAAGAGACATTATACAGGAATATAGTCCTCAGACCTTTCTATATAACAGGATGTTACCATGCCTCATAGTGATAGACTCAAGGAGCTCAATCTATTTATGTTAACAAAGAGAAGGTTAAAGGGTGACTTGATTGCAGTCTATAAGTACCTACAGGGAGAAACAATATTTAATTATGGGCTCTTCAATCTAGCAGAGAAAGGTGTAAGTCACTCCAATGGCTGGAAATTGATGCTAGACAAATTCAGAGTTGGAAATGTGATGTAATTTCTTTAAAGTGAGAATAATTAACCAATGAAACAATTTACCAATGGTTGTGGTGGATTCTCCATCACTGGCAATTTTCAAATCAAGATTGGATGTTTTTTTTCTAAAAGATAAACTCTAGGAATTATTTTGGGGAAGTTTTATGGCTTGTGTTATACAGGCCAGCCTAAATGATCACAATGGTCCTTTCTGATCTTGGAATCAATAAATATTATAGAGTGAGAATCATACAACAATAAATATAATGTCATTTCTAATGATTTTATTACATTGAATGAAATCTCTACATACACATTTAACAGTTCCGTCATGTTTATCAACTACTAATATTAAAAAAAATAAATAAACAGGCATGTTGACTTTTTTGCAGATGAATGTATTTTGTCTGAATATTGAATAAGCACTAACCAAATAGCTAAGTACCTATTTGCCCTATGTCTATTTTCCTGGGTACCTAATTGATCTCTTAATTTTTCCACAGCCTCAAACTCCCATAATTTTTGGACCACTACTCTGTGGTTGGACCCTTTTTTCTTACAGCAGGTAAGGGTGGGAAAGTTGCATTCTTCTCACGGAGGCATTTAGAATGCAGGTCTTAAGAGCTTGACTACTTTAGGGACCAAATTCTATTCTCTGGTATATCTCCGCAACCTGAGTGAAGCCCAATAAGGTTGGAGAGGTGTGCTTGTAAGTGAAGTGTATAGTTAGCCCAATTAAAGTTAACATCTAGGGATAGTTTTGAAAATTATCATCATTTTCTACTGGATTAATATGGTTAGCACTAGGGTTGCCAATGCTCCAGGATTGTCCTGGAGTCCCCAGGAATTAAAGATTAATCTTTAACTAAAGATTACATCATGTGATGTAACCTCCAGGAGTATGTTCAACCAAAATTGGCAACCCTAGTTAGCACTCTTGTTTAGATTGTCTTTATTTTACTATAGACAACACTACATTTGCCTTGCTGATGATATTAGGAAACAAGGCAAAAGGCATGTATAGTCAATAGATTTTTACATTATTAATTAATATATTCTCAGTACATAAAGCATAAAGAAGACAAAAAAAGCGCCAAACTTCAGTTGGCTCATTGCTAGTGAGGGAGCATTTTGCTCTACAGACCCAGTGGATGGAAGTGATCTTTATGTAGAACTCGAGTGGTTTATTTTTCTTTGCTGGGGGAAGCTGGCTGAGATTTATCATGTCTCCAGGGAAGGAAGAGTCATGACTTGGTGGCTGGCCAAGGAATAGCATAGGTGGCATCTGCAGAGGCAGCTAGACTTGCTACCCTTGCAGATGGAGTCAAAGTGCTCTGCTGCAGCTTTAAATGGGATTGAAAGAGTGACAACAGAGGAAGGAAAAATAATCAAATTGCAAACCAGCATTGGTGCCCTTGTACGATCTGTGGGCTATGACATGCTTTGATACAACTCTGGCACCAAACGATATTGTGGTCCTAGAGATGAGCTGCAGCACAAAGCAACCAGGGTAACTCCAGGCTCGCTAAGGAACATGTTGGGTAGTAAGAAAGGGGTGAGGGGAGAAATCTTTATACATATGATAATACTTTGTTACTCACATGTACAGTATGAAAGTGAATGAGAAATTTGGAGCTTGGAAGAAAGCACCACAGGGTTTATTAGCGTGATATTACATTGTGAGGAGCTTACCTTCTTCTAGAGCTTTAATTGGAGATTGTCTTTTGGGATCTGGTGGTCTTAAAACATATAATCCATTTTCTGTGATTTCAAAGACTTCAATCCTTTACCTGCTGGGCCTATAATACCACTCTATTACATCGATTTTACACTACAGTAACTCAGTTAATGTAAACAGAATCACATTGGTGTTTAACCGGCATAATGGAGTGGCGAATCAAGCCCTCTATATTACCATGTCTGAAAAATAGAGATTATGTGTAATTTAAAAATTAAGATTAGCAGTAAATACAATATGAACTATTTTTCTAATAAAAACCACAAGGAGTCCTTGTGGCACCTTAGGGACTAACACATTTATTTGGGCATAAGCTTTTGTGGGCTAAAATCCACTTCATCAGATGCATGGAGTGAAAAATACAATAAGCAGAATATATATTATAGCACATGAAAAGATGGGAGTTTTCTTACCAAGTGGAACCAGAATCTATAGTAGAGCTGAACATCACATGGTTTGTACCAAATCTTTATGAGATGAGAGATTCTAATTAAGATAAATGTTACCTCAAACTGTAATTATGAAAAAGTATATACTGTGGAGGGAAAGTACTTTAACGTCAATCATTAATTCGTCATGGGTTGCTCCTGTCTAATTGGTGTAGTCATCCTCCAGCTTAATTTATTTATTCTTACAACAGCTATTGTTTCAAAAAGGTAATGATTGGTACTAGTGTTTACCTTTTCTTGTAAATGGGTATTTGCTTTAAATGTCATTTTCTGTCTCACATCCCTGCAATGAATCCAGTTCTGTCTTTAGGCCCTGATTCTGCAATGAGCTCTTTGTGAATGGACTCCTGAGCCCACAAGAAGTCCAACTGACTTCAGTAGAGATCCATGAAGGCAGATAAGTTTGCCCACATGGTGCTCAATATAAGTCTCATGGGGTGGGATTCACACAGGGGACTTTTAGACGCTCTGCCACCTAGTGGAATTCACAACCCTGTATTCAGCACCCAGGCTCCCTATACTATGCAATGGGAAGAGATAGGCATCTAAAAGTGAGTTTCACAAAAGCCAGCATGAGGAGCAGGGAACTGCCTAAACTAGCCAATCAGAAATGCTGAGGAGAAGGGGTGTGGCCTAATCCCCATCCCTCAACTGGATTTAGGATCCAACTCCAAGCCAGAGGGAGGTGCCTATCTCCACTTGGGATTCTCCTGGAGTTAGGTGACAGGCTAGTGATTTTGCTTGAAAAAATGAAGAGGAATTTCTCACTGTCTTTTATAATCTTTATCCCAGTGCTTAGGGCACTCATCCAGAATGTGGGATACTCAGATTTAAATCCCTCCTCTGCCTGATATGAAGCAAGGACTTGAGTTTCCCACCTTTTAGGAGAATGACTTTGTAGCCCAGTGGATCATTCTCACTCTAGCTATGGATCAATGAATAGTTACGTATTTATGAATAGTGGAACAGCTCCAACAGCAGGGATTGAAAGAGACCAGGCTTATCCATGAAGAGTTAGGGCATTCACATAGGAGATGGGAGACCCAAATTCTAATCCCTGATTCATATCACGAAGAGGGGAGATTTGAACCTAGGTCCCCCGCATCCTGGATGAGTGCTCTAGCAAGTGCACTGACAGTTAGAAGGGGTGAGACTATTGCCATTATCTTTTGTGTGGGTTTAGACAGGCTCTGAGAATCCCTACCAGATCAGGCCTTGAAGACAAGATAGGGGGGAGAACACCTAGTGTGTGAATCCCACTGGGGTTTAGGTGATGCGGAACTGGCAGTGTCATAACTCAGGTGACTGAGCACATGCTCAGCCACTGAAATGTAGGCACTTTGGGGACTTTACTGTTGGAAAATTAGATGCCTAGGGAGTTAAGGTGCTTGCAGGGTTAGTCAGCAACTGAGCAGTGGCTTTTTGAATGCCCAACCATGCCTAAATGTTGGATTTAGGGGCCAAAAGGGACAGTTAGATGCCTAAGTCCCCCTTGTGGCTCCATAGCACTCCTCATCTGCTCGAGGGGTTGTCCACCTAGAGCTCATGTCAGGACCAGGGCCTTAATATGGAGGCTCAGAATCTGACGCAAGCAAAGAGGTGTGGTCAGGCAAATTGGGATGAAAGGGGAACTCATCAGCCTACCCCCTTTCCCCCCCAGAAATGAAAATTGAATTCAGAACCATTTTTTGTGGAAGCAAGAGAACAGGAATCCCATGATCTGTACATTTTGTTAAGGAACAAATAAAATGAAAAGGCCCATGGCTTTGCTTCCCAGGCCTGCTGAAATCCTCGATTAAGAGCCAGTTTAGGAGACTCTACCCCCTTTAATCAGGAACAATTTCCTGCAAGGTAACACATTAGGATAACGTCCTTTTTCGCTAAATATTGTATTACAAACCATGACAAAGTAAGGGCAATAAAATAGCAAATAGGCAACCAGTAGCTATCATGATATTTACAATTCTGTCATTTTAGTCCCTTGCTGTGAGTGTGTTCTGGATTTTGCATATTTATATTCTTTGTGCTTCATACACTGATATGCTTCATGGAACATAAGTACTGCATTCCATCAATTAACATTGCTCTTCCTGGTCTCTAAGATGTACGTTTCCATTGCCTCTTTGTTTCCCCATTTGAATGTGATACATTTTAATTTTACAGTAAATGCCAGTTTACATTAGCTCAGCTGTCCTCCTGACATAATCTGACTTGAAGTTATGCAAATGATTTCTTTCCAGCTATCTCTGATTAGCTGAAGAAAACAGTCCCTAATTATTTCTGAGATAATCAAGGAGAATTCAAGCTTGATTATATGTAGTAGATTCTCTTCTTGAATCTAAATTGCAGTATTTCCTGCCATAGGACATTTCAGAAGGCACTTTAAAAAGAGTTGTAGTTTCCATCTTTTCGTTCCCTGCAAAGCACTTCAACTAGTTGCTCACAGCATCATCAAATCAACCCTTCGTTTTTATATTCACAGCTTTCCAGACATCAGAAGTAGCATGCCAACAGGCTCAGCGCAAATGCTGCCTGTTGCTAACAATACAAAGTAGTAAATCACACTGGTAATTCATAGGTGTCAAAGGTTTTAAACGATCTTAGAATAATAGAATCATAGTGTTAGAAGGGACCTCAAGGGTCATCTAGTCTAATCCCCTGCCAAATTAAAGAAGAGGTGGTCCAAAAACAGTACTTATGATTAAAAAGACATTGTCAACCAGAAGCAAATAAACAATTTTAGAGGTTTGTATATTGTGCTTTATTACTGGTGGAGTTTTGCTGGGCTGCAATTCACTAAACCCCCCCAAAATGACTCACTAGTACATCACAATCCTTAGTTTTCAAATCACTTTTATACCAACAGGGATGGGTGGACCTCAGAAGGTCCAGCATTCAGATTCTATTTGAATAAGCAGCCAAACATTTGAATGCTTATCCAAAGTTTGTATCAATTATGCATACATAATTCATTTTTAGCTGAATCCAAATCAAGTAACCCTCCTTCCACAGTCCCCATACTCATCTCCTGACATGGTGTTTTGGCAGGGGAAGAAGGGCAACGTTGCAATCTGGGTCTCCATTTCCTCTGAGCTCCCATTATGAGATCACGACCACCCACTGCCATTTTGCTGCAATAAGAAGAGGGAGTATATGTGAGGTGGGGGGTATTTACCCCCAAATTCTGAAAAATATAAAAATTCCATCCATGGGCAAGGAGTCAAGCAACTGGCACAAACTTAGAGATGTTGAAAGTCCAAATTTGGATCCAAGTTTTCCTATAGTCCTTACCTCCAAAATGCATGGAGTTTGAAGATTCATAGCTCTAATCCAAATCAGTTCTCACATTACCATTCACAAAATGCTTATATCACACATTTACAAAGTTAAAAGTAAAATATAACAGCAGACGGTGAGATAAATTAGGTATGATATAGGTATCTCAGTGAAGAGTTGAAAGGAACTGAAGACTTGATGAGGTAGAGAGATACAGGAAGGTTGTTGCAGATTGTATCAGCAGAAGAGAAAGTATCAGCAGAAGAGAAAGTTACTGCCCCAACAGTGATGAGACTTTCTGAAAAGACAGAGAGGAAGTCAGTGCAAGACAAATGGATGAGCAGAGAGGGGACAAGAGAGACACAGGGTCAAATTCTGCTGTTATTTATGTCAGTGTAAGTCCAGAGCAACTCAACTGAGGTAAATCAAGTCACTTTGGATTGGACGTGATGTAAACATATGTGGGAAAGAAAAAGTAACAAAAAAAGATCAAGAAAATCAAAATGTTTTTGACTCTCAAAGATTGATTCAAGTTTGGGGTGAAGTTTAAATTTGGGTTTTATCCATAGTAGTTTATCCATCCCTTATCTCAGCTATGAAAATGTTCTTTTACCCCTTACCTTCACCCATTCCATATGCTTTTTCATCTCTGAAGGCTTTTCCCCAGTCCAATTCTATTTGATGTTTCTCTTTTTTTTTAAATAATTTTATTTCCCTATTGCCCTGATGTTTATTTATAACATAGACCTATTATTGCATTCTAACAAGGATTCAGTACATTTGCAATTCCCCTTAGCATTAGTGGGAGCACCACATGCAGTCAGGGGAAAACCACAACGCAGCATTTTTGGGGAAGTAGCTTATCACTGTCACCAAGTAATTTATTATTATGCTATGAAGACATAGCACAGGATAGCGGTCTTCTGTTGCTACAAAAATGTGAAGGCCCAAGTATTCTTATTTTATATAATACATGTTGAAGCAAAGCCAAAAGATTTAATTTCAAAGCAGGAAATATCAATCTTGTGACAAAGTTTTATAACCTTGTTAATTTGGTTATTCCAAATGCCTCCAGTTGATGTAGTCAGCCTGTTGTAGATTTCAGTGGAATGTTCTGTGGAATTATATGAAAAAAAAAAGAATTTGTCACAGCCAATCAGAGAACAGAGATGCCATACAACTACTGACCCATAACTGTACATTTAGAGCTTGATCCTGAGCACATTGCAGTCAATAGCAAAACTCCCATGGACTGCAGTGGTGCAGGATTAGGCTTTTATTGCTAAACTATGCAATTCCTTGCACCCTGATTGGCTGAGAGAGTCTAGTTTGCATAATGATGGTGTGATTACTGAGAAATCAGAATAGAAATATTTGCATAATCATCACTGTAGGCTAACTAAGAAATAACCACACCACCATTATGCAAATTAAGCCCCCCAATCTGACTCCCAAATTAGAACTCCAGCAAGAGGACAGGTATTTTTCATTATCCGTCAGTGGTTATTTGCTCATATCTGTGTAGTGACTATGCAAATATTTCTCATTTATTCTACTACAAATATGTGGACTCCCTTGTTACTTTCATCAGAACTTGCCATTAACATATCTAAACCAAACATAACTTCAGTGGCCTATTCCTGAGAAGAAGGCTATATAGGATGAGGCTCACTTTCTTCCTCATCGCTATATCCTGGGTCTCAAAACCTTCTAAACTCTGGCCTCAGGGTTTCTTTTCTATAAACTCCCTAACCTTTGGACTGGGGTTTTTGTAGCTGAGGTTATGTTCACTGCATTGTACACACAGGGAATCCTGAAGTTATTGTTTAAAAGTCAGCTGCTCAGTTACACCAGTGCTAATCTGGAGTCAGCCCATAGACTTTGGTGGAGTTTCTGCAGAGTTGCATCTGTAGCTGTGATGAGAAACTGGCCCCAAGTAATAACATTCTAATTGGCTTATAAATCAAGCGTAGTTTGTGTTTAGGCCAATTAGAGACCTACTTATCCATTAACATTAGTTATTAAAAAGTACACTGTATTCTTAGGAAAATGCAGGTTGCTGTGGCTATTTTTGTAATTTTTCAGCGAATAAATATCAGGCATACATCAATCTGCTTGGTAAGTACATTTTGGAAAAAGAATGCTTTCAAAATGCATTAACTTGGTCTGCTATCTCCCTTCTCTCTCCCTCCTCTCCTGCTGATATTTTTCTCTTCACCATGTTCCTCTGCTCCTGATCTGCCTCTCTCCTCTGCCCCCTGCTTTTTCTGATGATGAATTAATTTTCTCCTCTGCCTCTCCTTCCTCATTTCTCTTCAGTTAATTTCTACTACGACTCAGAGTTGGATGGTCTCTGATTTTTTTAAGTGAACATACAAGTTGCCTTTGAAGGCATCCTTAAAAGTTCTATTTTCTTTTCAAAAGCTTCCAGTTTTGCTTTTCTTTTTCTTATTAGAAATAGAGCTTCAAAGCTGGAAACTGTCTACAGTGCCTATGATAAGAACCTGTGACCAGATAGCAGAATTTGAGTTGAGAACGTGGGGTCAGCTGCAGGGTTTCACTTTCAAATATTTCAGTGGGTTTTTTTCTACTTCAGTTGTATTGTTTCATGGTATTAACTTTAAGCATCCAAGCTTTTGATGTGTCTCTCATTCTCATTTAATGCTACTAATGCCATTGCTAAATAATAATAGTGCTAACCTTGGCCATTTACCATGATCATCTTGGCATCCTCAGATTAAATCCTAAATAATGAAAGTTATTGCTCAGATTAGATTTTAATAATCACACTGTGTATTTTCATAATCACATTTAATGATGTATATAGCTGTGTCTGCATCATTCCTGTTTGTTATCAGCAATGTTCCTGGCCCACCATATAGTCGTACTGTACATTTTACTCATGTTGCTAATTAACATTGCACCATTATATGAAACATAGAATTAAATTAATGTAATAGTAAAATTCTTGTTAAATCTAAATTGTTCTTTCTTAGAACTTTGCTTAGTAGGAATTGGAGGCATTAATAATTTTCCTTTTCACTTTGCCTTTGGCTGACGAGCAGATTGGTCACAAGAACCTGTGCAGCCTTTTCTGAGATATTACATCAGCTGACTGTGGGATATTTTACAGTGGATTCTTGGTTCGATATCACAGGAAGGCACAATGGACGGAAGGATTTGATGGAGAGTCAGGTTCCTAATGCTGAATTCACTGACTTGTCAGTTTCAGTTCGAGGAGTTGGCACATGCTACAGGCCTGACGCTGACAGGTACTGAGTAGTCACAACTCCCATTGGCCGTGGCACAAGTTAGGATTTTCTTCACACCTTCCAGGCCCAGGCCCTTCAGTTAGTTTTGGTTCAGATGCTTTTGCAAACACGGACTGAACATAGAATTAATCTTAAACTCAACCTGAAACTCAGATAAAACAACCAGGCTATGAATTGGTTTGGGTCAAAATCATAAGAAGAAATTTCTAGGATTTCCATCAAAAATCATGAATTGTCCCAGTTTCAGGCAAAACCTGCTTCAGACTCACTCAAAGCCCAGGGGACTCTTTTGGACTGACACTCTCAGTCTCTCTCGCTTAGTGCCCTTTGGCTCCAAGATGGGCAAAACTACGCACAGGCTGGATTGCCAAAGAAGCCTAAGCTTTGTGGCACAAGCTGTGGTGCTGCCCATGACTCCTTCAGTCCTTCACTGTAACACTCACATTTAATAAACTCCCCATCAATAGCCTCAAAGAACACAACTCAATCCAACTCCAGGACACTGTAAATTGCATGTAGATGTTGGGGAGCGGGGAATTGAATGGACTTTGCAAAATTGGGTTTTATAAATTGAGGTTTCAGGACAAATTTGGAATACCAGTTGTGATAAATGAAGTGGTGGAGAGCTCCCTTTTATGGATCCAGACAGCAAGTTAACTATAAAATCCCTCTTAGGCCTGGTCTACATTATGAGGTTAGGTCGAATTTAGCCATGTTAGGTCGATGTTATAATGAATGGTCCACACAACCAACCCTGTTCCGTTGACCTAAAGGGCTCTTAAAATCGACTTCTGTACTCCTCCCCAGCCAAGGGAGTAGTGCTAAAATCAAATTTTCTGGATCGAATTTTGGGTAGTGTGGACACAAGTTGATGGTATTGACCTCCGGGAGCTATCCCAGAGTGTTCCATTGTGACCGCTCTGGACAGCACTTTGAACTCCGATGCACTAGCCAGGTACACAGGAAAAGTCCCAGGAACTTTTGAATTTCAT
This sequence comes from Mauremys reevesii, assembly GCF_016161935.1. NCBI lineage: Eukaryota > Metazoa > Chordata > Testudines > Geoemydidae > Mauremys > Mauremys reevesii. The sequence continues at coordinate 152,923,848 of NC_052623.1, forward strand.
TTCCTGTTTGGTCAGCATGGCAAACTCAGCAGCACAGGTGACCATGCAGTCCCCCCAGAATCATAGAGCGTAGAATGTTTCTATGCTTCCCCTATCATCCCCGTCCCTGAGGTTCTCACAGATTGGAAGGTGGAAAAAAATGCACTCGCAATCACATGTTTTCCGAGCTCATGCAGTCCTCCTGCATTGATAGGGCACAGCTTAATGCATGGAGGCATTCAGTGACAGAGCCAGGAAAGAATTAAGTGAGCACGAAGAGCAGAGGCAGGACACATTGCTGAGGCTAATGGGGGAACAAATGGACATGATGAAGCGTCTGTTGGCGCTGCAGGAAAGCCAACAAGAGCACAGACCCCCGCTGCATCCACTGTATAACCGCCTACCCTCCTCCCCATGTTCCATAGCCTCCACACCCAGACGCCCAAGAACGCAGGAGGGGCAGGGGCGGAGACTCCGGGCACCCAGCCACTCCACTGCAGACGATGGTCCAAGCAACAGAAGGCTGTCATTCAAACAGTTTGATTTTTAGTGTGGCTACAATAAGCAATGTACCCTTGTCCTTCCCTCCTCCCCCACCCCACCCTGGCTACTTTGTCCGTTATCTCATTTTTTTTAATTAATAAAGAAAGAACGCATGGTTTCAAAACAATAGTTACTTTATTTCGAAGGGGTGGTTGGCTTACAGGGAATTAAAATCAACAAAGGAGGCGGGTTTGCATCAAGAAGAAACACACACAACTGTACCACCGAAGCCTGGCCAGTCATGAAATTGGTTTCCAAAGCCTCTCTGATTCACAGCGCGCTCTGCTGTGCTCTTCTAATCAACCTGGTGTCTGGCTGCTCAAAATCGGATGCAAGGCAATTTGCCTCACCCTCCCACCCCACCATAAATGTCTCCCCCGTACTCTCACAGATATAATGGGGCACACAGCAAGCAGCAATAACAATGGGAATGTTGGTTGTGCTGAGGTCTGACCAACAGCGCCAGCGAGCTTTTAAACATCCAAAGGCACATTCTACCACCATTCTGCACTTGCTCAGCCTATAGCTCAACTGCTCCTTACTGCAGTCCAGGCTTCATGAACAGATCCCCTGAGCTCGTCACTGGGGAGCAGGAGATCAGGGTTGCAGCGGAAGCAGTGGATGATGATGGTTAGCAATCCTACTGCACTGTCTGCTGTGAAGGCAAGGAGCTGCTGCTGTGTAGCAATGTCAGCTGCTGCAGGTGCTTCTGTGTCAAATGCTTGGAAGTCCGGGTAGGGCAAGGTACCTCGGCCAAGGCAAAAGAGCAAGAGCCCTGGAGCTGTTACATGTGTGAACCACAGAAGTGCTTTGGGGTGTTACAGCACCGACCAGACTGGAATATACTGCTGCAAGACTTCTTCACCAGTGACAAAGGACAGGAATATGATGCACCTAAAATCTAAAAAGGCCCACACATTTCCCAGAGTAACTACCCTTGATAACAGAATGTTAGTTATTTCATTGGCTACTTGGATCACAGCAACCCCCACAGTAGACTTGCCCACAACAGCAGCGGTAACGGTGAGCTGAGCAGGTTACATGATTTCCGTGGTATAGCATCTGCACGGGTAACACAGGAAAATGATTGTCTGCCGTTCCTTTCACAGAGGGAAGGGCGACTGACGACATGTACCCAAAACCACCTGCAACAATGTTTTTGCCCCATCAGGCATTGGGAGCTTAACCCAGAATTCCAATGAGTGGTGGAGACTGTGGGAACTGTGGGATTAGCTACCCACAGTGCACCATTCCGTAAGTCGATGCTAGCCATGATAGTGAGGACGCACTTTGCCGAGTTAATGCACTTACCATGGACATATGCAATCGACTGTATAAAATCTATTTCTAAAAATTGACTTCTATAAAATCGACCTAATTTCATAGTGTAGACATACCCTTAGTAGCTCTTCTTTACATGCTTTACCTGTAAAAGGTTAAAAGTCACTGCAATGCAGAGGTAAAAGGAAGTGAGTGGGCACATGGCCAAAAGAGCCAATGGGAAGGCTAGAACTTTTTTAAATTAAAACAAGAATTCCCTTTTGTCGGTCTGTGGTTGATCTCCTGGAGTGACAGGACCGGGCAGAGTTATGCTGTGAGAAGCTTGGGCCAGGTATGAAAAAAATCATCAGTATCATACCTAGAAACTACTCATTTGAAACCCCAGATATGTAAGTAGATCAGGAAATGTCTAGGAAGACTTGATTAGGTTTATTCCTTTTATTTCTTTATGACTTGTGGACTCCTCTGTGCTAACCCCAAATGCTTTTGTTTTGCTTATAACCTTTAAGCTGGACCTCAAGAATGTTATTTTTGAGGCTTAATCCTTTTAAGTGTTGTTTTTTAAAAAAATCTAGCAATAGCCTGAGTTTCCAGATATATTTTCTTTCTTTTTGTTTTTAATAAAATTTACCTTTTTTAAGAACAGGATTGGATTTTTGTGGCCTAAGAGGTTTGTGCATGTTGTTTAATTAGCTGGTGGCAACAGCTGATTTCCTTTGTTTTCTTTCTCAGCTCTTCCTTGGAGCGGGGTGAAAGGGCTTGAGGGTACCCCACAGGAAGGAATTCCCAGGGGCGGCTCCAGGCCCCAGCACGCCAAGCGCATGCTTGGGGCGGCATGCTGCGGGAGGCGCTCTGCCGGTCGCCAGGAGGGCGGCAGGCAGGCAGCCTTCGGCGGCACATCTGCGGAGGGTCCGCTGGTTCCACGGCTCCGGTGGACCTCCTGCAGCCGTGCCTGCAGAGGGTCTGCTGGTCCCGCAGCTTCGGTGGAGCTGGGTTCAGAAAAATCAGAACCGGTGACCGGCAGAGCGCCCTCCACGGCATGCCGCCGTGCTTGGGGCGGCGAAATGTCTAGAGCCGCCCCTGGGAATTCCCAAGTGCTCCTTCCTGGGTTATCAGAGTGGTTTTTCACTTGGGTGGTGGCAGCATTTACCAAGCCAAGATCAGAGAAAAGCTGTAACTTTGGGAATTTAATACAAGCGTGGAGTGGCCAGTATTAATTTTTAGAATCCTTTCGGGCCCCCCCTTCTGCACATAAAGTGCCAGAGTGGGGAATCAGCCTTGACACCAGTACTTGACCAGATACAAAGTTTGGATAACAGAGAGAGATATATAATCAGGGTTCAGAAAAATCAGGCAGGCCTGCATGGTAGTTGTCCGGTATGTGTTTCTACTTCATTTTAGAAACACCCACACCCACATCCTATACAGCTCCATGGATTCTTTCTTGGTCTGCTTGGGGGACATGGTTCATTACTACCATGGATGGCTGAACTGTAGGCCAAGAACCACTGCCAGTTTCAGGCCAATAGGGGATTCTCTGCAAATTAGAATGTCTGGAGCTAATTCCCAAGGGCATCTGTTAATCTCGTAGAATAGAATCAAGGACTCCTCCCTTGGGAATGGGGTGGTAGATTATGGCAATTGTGGACAATGCACAATGGAAGAAGGGAATAATGTTTGAGGCTTTTAAAATTTTATGTGCCTGTGCCAGCAACTGCAAAGGTGAATCTTCATTGAATTGAGCTGTTTAAAATTGAATGTGAACAAGAGAAAGAGTAAGAAGCGGCTAAACTGTGATTTTGTCACATCTTTGAAAGACCCTGAGCATTTTGTGGAAATATGTTTATATGTGGATATGTAATATATGATTATTTCAGCATATCATACTGACGTTTGAAGATTGTCACTCCAAGAGGTGTAGGAACTAATTTAACTACATACAGATGGCAATTCCAGCTCATAAAACAAGCATGTAGCCTGGGCTGAGAAGTAAATCACAAATCCCTGTATTCAGCCCCCGCCACATCCTTTAAGTCATTCGATCGGATTATTGTCAGAAATGTTTGTTTTTCTTAAAAAAGATATTTAAGGACTCTCATCTTTGACAATATGGAAAACCCTAAATAAAATCTGAACATTTCATCTATGATACTTCAGCAATATGTGCAAAATGCTTCCCTTAAATCAAGACAGTTAAGTGAGGCATTTGGTAGTATAGTACCACCTGATACATTGAACCCCTACTTCTTTTTTTCTTTTAGATCTTTGAAGTTACAGTCTATGGCTCCAGCTGTGCTGAGAAACTTGAGCAGGCCTCAAGCCATAGCATCGCAAAGACAATGGAACCTGGAGAATGGAGCTAGTGCATCGGGACTCAGGGCTCAGAAAAGTCCTGTTTTGATATCACATGACAGTGTGCTAGAAAGTTTCTTTTTCGATATCCTGTTAATAACATAGAAACTGAAAACCTGCACCAACTGAAGATGATAGAGCTAAGCATGATTTTAAGAACAGATGAGGAAATAAACTGGCTATCAATACTATATTCCAAAATGGCCCCAGTCCAGCAAAGCATGGAATCATTGGACTACTCAGGCGCTTAAAATTAAGCATTTGCATAAATTCTTCACTGGTTATTGGCCTAAATGTTGTCCTTAGCTATCCTTGTTAAGGGGTAGTTAATTAATACAAGTTGCTGAAGTAGATGGAATTTTGAAATGCTGTGTGCCATTTATTTTTAAAAGTATTCCAAGTACTTCATGAAGGAAGAAGATGGACAGTTTTAAAAAGTAGAGAAATAGAGACTAGATCAAACATACTGGAGAGAACATTTCTATCTCCTGCATGTCATACACATTAAGGAACTCAAAACGTCATTAATTGCTTCAATAGTATTCTTTCTTCTTTACTGATTTCTACAAGAGACAATAAAATTATGAATGAATTTAGTTTAGGAACAAAATTCTCGACCTTCACTCCTTACTTCTTATTTGATTCAATGAGAAACACGTTAATTACATATATGATCTAGAAAAACTTATAAAATCATTGCCGGTAAAGTTTGAAGATGGACACAAAAGATTGGTGGACTAGTTAATAATGATGAAATCAGATTAAATCAGATCACTTCTACAGGGCTATTTTTAAACTGGATGCAATCAATCAAACAATATGCAATATACAGCTAAGTGCAAGGCCAAATATTTAGGAATAATGCAGGCCATAGTTAAAGGGTGGGACCTTGTATCCTGGAAAGCAGGGACTCTGAGAAGGCATTAGGAGTCATGGTGTATAAAAATTGGACATGAACTCCCACTACAAAACTGTGGCCAAAAGGACTAGCAAACCATGTGTAAACAGGAGAATACTGAGAAGCAGAAGGGAGAAGGAATAAGTGAAGTGGGAATAATAAGTGGAAATAACACAATTCTTAAGACTTTAGCCACCTTTCACTCCCTGATAAATGTGAACTGAGATGCTATCAGACCATTAAGTTTTTGTTCATTTTGCTTAATTTAACTCTGGAAGACATTTGGAAATAAGCACAGCATAACAACCTAAACCGAAGAGAAATGTTATCAAACTATCGACACATCAGCCTTATTTACATAACTGACAAAGGAGGTTCTACCAATAGGTAGGCTTACTCCATATCTTTGATAGCAGCATCCTTCCTAGCACCAATATCATATGAAGTTTGCTCACTAATCTACGCACCATCAATGTTACTTCAGAATCAGAGTTTACAATGGCCTCATGAATAGCTTTCTCCTTTATGGTAAAACAGGGATCCCAGTGCCCCTCTCCAAAATGGACATTCCAAAGAAGTATAGTATCTGAGTATGCATTCTTCTATTAAGTACACAGTCATACACCTCTGCATTACCTTTTGTCAGGATTAGTGAATAGGAGTAGACATAGGAGCTAGGCCTGGAACCAACTGGTAACAAAGGGCTGTATTCTGCTCCCAATTACAGTGGTGTAAATCCAGAGTAACTTCATTGCCCAAGGAGTTTTGCACTTAAACATCAAGTAGCATGACTGCTATAGGCTTTGATTCAGCAAGAGGTTTAAGCACATCACACTTAAATCATGTGAGTTGTCCCATTGAAGCACAATGTGCATGCTTACATTTAAGCATATGTTTAAGTTCATTGTTGAAATGGAGACACGATGAGCAGATGGACATAAGAGGCAGCCAGGATCAAAATGGAAGATTAATTAAATAGCCCAAGGTCTCTTCTGTCTCCATATTTCTAGGATTCTAGGTGGTGATGATAGTATAGAACAGACATTTTAATGATAGTTTTAGCCCCAGCATCAGTTTATAATAAACTTGGCCTATATGTGACCTTGTGGCTCACATACCAAAATTTTCCCTCTCTGCCCTTGATACTGCATCAGCAGCTGGTATTAAAACACTCTGTTCCAGTCTAAATCATTATTAGCATATGGAATTTCTGTCTCCTCCCCAGCTTGAAATAACAGCATTAAAGATCCTTTTTACTATTAGATTTTAATGCCCTTTCCTGTTCTACAACTCTTACTCGTTATTTAATCTCTACAAGACTTTCTTTGCCAAGATCATTTTTTTCCTAATATCTCTGAGTCACCCTTAGTCTCCAACTCAATCTGCTCTGCTCTGATTTTATGACTGGGAGCTGCTCCAGCACCATTATTCATTCCTACGTCTGACCTCTGTCTCATTCTCAAACTCAGGAACTTCCTACTGCTTTTGTCTTCTCTCTTCTGATGGTGCCTCATTTAATCCAAGGCAGTTCCTCGGTAAATTAATAAAATACCTGGAACTTTTTGCAGTGAAAACATTTAAAATTTTCTTTCCTCTAAAAGTGATCTCTCTCTCTCATGCATATGACCTGAGCTTGCTCTCACTAAAAACCAATGGCAAAAATCCCATTGGCTTCAGTGGGAGCTGGATCTGACCCTTAGTGAACCAAGTGATATACTAAGGTAAAATCATTAAAAACTGCTTCTTGAAAATAAACGGAAAGAGGTTTTGGTTTTTTTAAACAAAGACTTTCCTATCAAATCTTAAAGCCCAGATTAGCTAGTTCTTCTTTATCACAGATCAAGTCTTTGTTAGAGAAGTCTCTATTTGGATCCAGAAATTCAAGCTCCCCCTTTTCTGAAATTCAGAGGAATTGAGGTTCTGGTTTGGTCACTCTCTGGAGCTATGGATGTTCACATATTCTTATAAAAACATCTTATAAAAATGTGAAGAACCATATAGAATCAGGTCAGCACTGAAACAGAATGGGGAGGTTGAAATACAAGGTAAGGAAACACATTAGTGGCACGTAAGAACTATATAGGATTTGGCCTTTAGCCGTATAGTCTATTTCCTTTGAACTGACCACAGACTAAGGCTATCAAAAGGCTATCCTGACTTGGTTCTCCATCACTCTAGTTCCATTAGGTCAGTCTGTTCTTTGGCTCCATTCCCTTTAAATACTTTTATTGCTCTAATGGTCTTCCCTCTCTTTCAGTTTTCAGCAGGTTTCTCTTGGCTTGGATCACTTGCCTCCTTATATCAAGGGAGTCCTAGTCACTAGGCTAAACCTTGTCCTGATTGGCTCATACCATTTCTTCCTATAGTCAACTTATTTTTCTGTGGTCTACCAAACAGGGTACTAGACTGGGAGCTGTAAGAACTCAGTTCTATTCTTGGTTCAGCCATTGGCTTGCTGTGTGACTTTGAGCTAGTTATTTCACCTCTTTGTTCCTCTATTTCACCTACCATCTTTACTGTCTTAGATCTTGTGCACAGGGACTGTCTCCTATTCTGCTTGTACACTACCTAGCAAAATGAGGCCCCAATCTTGGTTGGAGGGTGGAGGTATTATTGTAGCAAACATAATATAATGATCTTCCTGATTCATTCTCAGTGGTCAACTGGTCTCTTCTCTATGATGAACTGGAAGGAGTGAGTTATTAAAGAAGTTAATTTACCAGTCATGTCAATATATCAATATGTTGTGAGATTGCTCGTCACCAATGGCAATTTAACACCACTAAGGAAGTAAACAGGTGGGGATTTCTCACCCAAAATGCTCCCTTGCATATGCTTTCAAATTAGGGAGAACTTAGGGAGAACAATCTGGTCTGTTAGAATTAGAATGTCCATCATGCCCTCAAGTGTTGAAAAAATATTTAAAATAAAGACTAATGTAAGCCAATGCTGCTCCTATCTAAAATGTACCTATCTACACATCTTAGGGTATGTCTACACTACAAGACTATTTCGAATCAACATAAGTCGAATTTGTGGAATCGACCTTATGAAGTCGAATTTGTGTATCCACACTAAATACACTAATTCGACTGTGTGAGTCCACAGTAACGGGGCCAGCATCGACTTTGGAAGCAGTGCACTGTGGGAAGCTATCCCACAGTTCCCGCACACCCCGCTGCCCATTGGAATTCTGGGATTTCCCCCCAATGCATGCGGGGGAAAAAAAATGTGTCGAGGGTGGTTTTGGGTAACTGTCATCATTGAACCATCAATCACGCCCTCCCTCCCTCCCCGAAAGCGCCTGCGGGCAATCTGTTCGTGCACTTTTCTGCTCAGTGACAGCGTGGGCGCCACAGCACTGCGAGCACGGAGCCCGCTGCAGTTATGGCCGTTGTCAACTCCTCGCACCTTATTGTCCACCTCTTCCACAGTCCGCTGCTGAGAAATAGGGCTACTTTTCAATGGTGCTGCGAGCACTGGTGGACCATGGGGGACGTTTTACCAACATCAACATCGGGTGGCCAGGCAAAGTTCATGACGCGCGTGTTTTCAGGAACTCTGCTCTGTTTAGACGCCTGCAGGAAGGTAGTTTCTTCCCGGACCACAAAATAACTCTTGGGGATGTGCAGATGCCTACAGTGATCCTCGGGGACCCAGTCTACCCGCTAATGCCCTGGCTCGTGAAGCCCTATGCAGGCGCCTTGCACAGCGACAAGGAACTCTTCAAGTACCAGCGAGCAGCGAGCAGCGTGACCTGTGACTGTTCAGTTTCTTTATAGAGAAGCTGAACCTGCCCCTGTTTCTTTACCAAGTTACTGTTGACTAGCATCTGCAGTTACATACCCCGTCCACCCCGCTTCCCCCACTTCCAACACACGTTTAAAAATAAAATACATGTTCCAATGTAACTTTACAAAGGTTTCTTTATTGATGACTTTGCGTTACAGGGTTGAAACTGGGACGCGGACTGTGCTGGGTAGGGTGTGCGGTGATGTAAAGACCGCCTCTAAACTCGAGGAATGACAGGCTCCTGCTCCCAGAGTGGTCTGCAGTGCCGGACTGGTTGTTTCAACGGAGCCTGCCATCCCTCCTTTTTGGGACTCTGTGTGCGGGGGCTATGTGGCCGTGCGGCGGGGGAGGACGGATACAGATTCCTCTGCTGCGTGGCTCTGTGGTCCAGGACAGGGACCGTTGCATGAGATCTGTAACCCCCCTCCCCCGCTACAAAGTCACGTACCCCCCCACCCACACAGAACCTGCAAACCACCTCCCATACCGACCAGGGTGCCTACTGACTGTACTGTGTGTGTGACCTGCTGCTGATCCTGCCCCCATGTCTGTACCCTGGTAAAGGTGATTGTCCTGTCCAGTTACCAACCCCCTTCCCCCCTTCAAACACAGTCTCCTCTAAAAGAACATGACAGAAACAGTAATTAACAGAAAACTATTTTTTATTATCAACTAGACAGTTAGGGGATGAAACTGGGACGGGGGCTTGGGTGAGGCGGGAAGGAAAGGACTTCTCAAAATTTAGGGTATGAGAGCTTTTGGGTACTTGAGCACTCTGCTGGGGTACAGTGACAGTTTTCACGGCCCCTGGCACCCCTCCTTCTGGTTATTTTGGGTGAGGGGGGTCTGGGACTTTGTGGCGGGGGAGGGCGGTTGCAGATACACTGCAGGGGGGCTCTGTCCTCCTGCCTGCGGTCCTGCAAAACATCCACAAGGCGCCGGAGCGTGTCCGTTTGCTCCCTCATTAGTCCAAGCAGCGTTTGAGTCGCCTGCTTGTCTTCCTCACGCCACCTCTCCTCCCGTTCGCTGTGTGAGCGCTGGTACAGAGAGAGGGTCTCCCTCCACTGGCTCTGCTGGTCCGCCTCGTCTCGGGAGCAGCCCATAAGTTCAGCGAACATCTCGTCCTGTGTCTTTTTCTTTCGCTGCCTAATCTTTGCCAGCCTCTGTGAGGGGGATGCTGTGGCAGGTCTGGAGACAGTCGAAGCTGTGTGATGGGAAAAAGGGAGTGAATTCCTTGGAAAGATACATTTTTGTGAACAATGAACATAGTCTAGTCTGTCTCTGTGAATTCTGGGTTGAGATCCCAGTGCCTGATGGGGCAAAAACCATTTTCGCGGGTGGTTCTGGGTAAATGTCGTCAGTCATCCCTTCCTCAGGCAAAACAATGGCAGACAATCATTTCGAGCCCGTTTTCCCTGGATTGCCCTGGCAGATGCCACAGCGTGGCAACCATGGAGCCTGTTTTGCCTTTTGTGCCTGTCACCGTATGTGTACTAGATGCCGCTGACAGAGGCGGTCCAGCAGCACTACACAGCAGCATGCTTTTGCTTTTGCATGACAGCAGAGATGGTTACCAGCCATACTGTACCATCTACCATACCATAAATTGGTAATAAGATGATCATGGTTACCAGTCCTTTTGCACTGCACCATTTGCTGCTGTCATGAGTGCCCCTGGCTGAGATCAGCCAGGGGCACAAAAGCCAAAATTGGGAATGACTCCCTGAGTCAATCCCTCCTTTTTGGTATCTAAACATAAAATCAGTCCTGCCTAGAATACGGGCAAGTGTACTAGAGAACCACTGTATCAGAGAACCAGACAGCACAGCTGCTCTGGGTCAGATCCTGCAGAAATTATGAGCTGTATGCTATTCACAGGGGGTGCTCTTGCAACAACCCCACCTGTTCATTCCGTTCTTCCCCCAGCCTTCCTGGGCTACCATAGTATTGTCCCCCACTTGTGTGATGAAGTAATAAAGAATGCAGGAATAAGACACAGTGACTTGTTAATTAGAAATGAGTGGAAGGCAGCCTCCAGCTGCTATGATAGTCCAGACAGGACATTAAGGAGTGTGGAGGAGAGGAGCCCAGCATCCCTCTGCTAGTCCAGGGGCAATTGAATCTTTTCTTTACACATGAAGGGTGGGGGCTGATGGAGCTCAGCCCCCTGTTGCTATGATGAGGACGGTTACCAGCCATACTGCACCATCTACCAGGAAAAATTAGGAGCAGGCGCCCTTGATCGACCTCACTGATGCTAGTTGGCATGGTTACCAGTCCTTTTGCACTGCCCCATGTGCCAATAGGCTGATGATGACGATGGATATCAGTCATATTGTACCGTCAGCCACCCATGGCGGGGGGGTGGGGGGAGCAAGGATATTGGTGTTGAGTGCTGCAGCATCGCATCTGTCTGCAGCATTCAGTAAAGATAGGGTGACATGTAAAAGAGTCAACAGAGGATTGTTTTCCCTTTCACTTCTGGGGGTGGGTGGGGGGGGTGCATAAATTGCCGAGCTATGCCCTGACCCACCGCGGACACTGTGTTTGACCCTAGAAGCATTTGGAGCTCAGCCAAGAATGCAAATGCTTTTCGGAGACAGCAGGAACTGTGGGATACCTTGCGTCCTCAGTCCCCCCTCCCTCCATGAGCGTCCATTTGATTCTTTGGCTTTCCGTTACGCTTGTCACGCAGCAGCGTGCTGAGTCTCTGCTACGCCGTCTGTCTGGAGATTTTTTAAAAATACTTTGGACCAGGCATAACATTACAGTAATTCCCCTAATTAGATGCAGGAGTCTCCGAGCGAGATCACCCTGAGGAGGGTCACTGAAGGAGATAGAGAGCGCATGCTGCGTGAAAGCCAGCACAAACCAGGGGCCTATGCAGCCGTGCTCGGGGAGGCAATGCTCCCTGAGTACCTCATGAAAGCCTGGCGCGGAAAAGTGTGCTACCACGGAGCACCCAATAAGGCAGCTCTCCCCAGGAACCTCCTGTGGAGGCTTTTTGATTCCCTCCTGGAGAGCTTCGTGGAGATCTCCCAGGAGGATTTCTGTTCTATCCCCATATATATAGAGACCTCCTTTTCACATACTTCAGATTCCTGTAATATTAAGAATAAAAGTTTACATGTTTAAAGCACTTACCGACTGCTCCTTCCCCTGATTCAGGGTCCAGGTTAACGGCCGGGGAGGGTTGGTAGGGGATCTCCGTGAGGGTGATGAAGAGATCCTGGCTGTCAGGGAAACCAGCATTGTAAGCGCTGTCGCCTGCCTCGTCCTCCACAAACCCTTCCTCATCTTCCCCGTCCGCGAACATCGCCGAGGAACTGGCCGTCGACACTGTCCCATCGTCAGAGTCCATGGTCACTGGTGGGGCAGTGGTGGCAGGCTCCGTAGCGTCCGTTTGCCGCTTTGATTTTTTGGTAGCCTTGTCTGAGGTCCTTGATTTTCACGTGGCGCTGCGTTGCATCCCACCTGTATCCTCTGTCTCTCATGGCTTTGGAGACCTTCTCATAGGTCTTTGCATTCTGTTTTTTGGAGCGCAGCTCCGAAAGCACAGACTCCTCGCCCCACACACCGATCAGATCCAAGACTTCCTGGTCAGTCTATGCTGGGTCCCTCTTTCTATTCAGAGATTACATGAACTCCTCTGCTGGAGAGCTCTGCATCGCTGCCGGTGCTGCTGAGCTCGCCCCGATGTCCAACCACGAAATGAGATTCAAACTGTCCAGACAGGAAAAGGAATTCAAATTTTCCCGGGGCTTTTCCTGTGTGGCTGGTCAGAACATCCAAGCTCGGACTGCTGTCCAGAGTGTCAACAGAGTGGTGCACTGTGGGATAGCTCCTGGAGCTACTAAGTTCGATTTGCATCCACACCTAGCCTAATTCGACATAGCCATGTCGAATTTAGCGCTACTCCCCTCGTCGGGGAGGAGTACAGAATTCGAACTAAAGAGCCCTCTATGTCAAATTAAATGGCTTCCTGGTGTGGATGGGTACACGGTTAATTCGAATTAACGCTGCTAAATTCGAATTAAAGTCCTAGTGTAGACCAGGCCTTAGGGTTTTATACTGCCCCTGATCATGGTATTATCTGAGCATCTTCCACATAAAAATCAATAGAATAATGTTCCCTAGGGACTTCACTTTGCCACTTCTCTCTTTTCAGGGTCAAAACTCTGCTTGAGATTGTTTGGTGGGTTTTTTTGTTTTGTTGTATTTGTTGTTTTTTTTTGTTGTTTGTTTTAAAAAATTTTTTAATTATTTTCCTTGGCAGGTGAAGGGGCTGTAAAATAATATTGAAATCATCAAGATGCCCAGGTGGAATCACAAGCTTATTTAAGGAGGAAAATATCTTTATCTGTGTTAGCCTTTGAGACTTTGCACCCAGTTCAGAAGATGGACAAATCTTTTTTTTTTTTTTTTGGACCTAATAATTTTTATAGATAAGGCCTCTTTTCTGAATGGTGGCAGTCATATTGAAAGGCTTTCCTTGATATGAAATGAACTATGCCTTTGAAATATCGGTGTCATATTGTATAACAGTAAACTTTTAATAATCTAACTGAGTTTGTAGTATATCAGGCAGTATGGCTCATCTTGTATACATATCTGCTTGTTATATTAGTGCTAACAGCTGAGGAACGGACCTTTTCAGCTTGAAAGCTTGTATATCTTTGTAGTTCCAATAAAAGTAATCACATTATTGGCCTTAATGTGGACCCTTAGGGTAAATTATGTAATATTTATGTTGGCATATAACAGCTGAAATACAGCATAGGATTTGGGGCACCATACTAATACTTAATTAGTATTTGCAGAGCACTTTTCATTTTTACAGCTGTGAATAAATATTAGAACATAAGAATGGCCATGCTGGGTCAGACCAAAGGTCCATCCAGCCCAGTATCCTGTCTACCGACCGTGACCAATGCCAGGTGCCCCAGAGGGAGTGAACCTAACAGGTAATGATGAAGTGATCTCTCTCCTGCCATCCATCTCCACCCTCTGACAAACAGAGGCTAGGGACACCATTCCTTACCCATCCTGGTTAATAGTCATAAATGGATTTAACCTCATGAATTTATCTAATTCTCTTTTAAACCCTGTTATATTAGTGTTGAACTTCTACATTAATAAACCTAGATTATGGAAATGATAAAGAAAAATTGGAAACAATGCCAAGAAGAGAAACTACAGAGAAGAAACAAAAGCAAAACTGTCAGGCTTCAGGATTTGGCCCTATCAATCTATATTAGAAAGATCAAGTAGAGAACAAAATCTCTTTCCATTGTTCTCTACCTTCTTCACACTATTGTTACTTTCCTATCCCTCGTTACTAAGGGTTGTCCATCTCCCCTTCTATTCTGTTCACACAGTAGTCAGGGTGCTGAGCTTTGGGATTTGAAGTTTGAGTCAGGTTCTACTTGATGTGGTTTTTTAAAAAGATTTTTCCTAATCTCAGATTTATATTTACAGGCACGAGCAGTTATAAGAATGTAGGGGGAGGTTTTCAAAGGTACAAAAGGCCGTAGGCACTCAACATTAAAAATCAATGGGAATTGGATGCCTAACCAGCATTTCCAAAATGCATCTCCAATAAGCATATTATTGGTTTTTACAGTCTATAATAAAATAAAATTCTACGTTCCTCCATGAACAACCTCTTTAAGATGAAGTTCAGGTTTCAGGCACATATCAATGGGTTCAGTGCATATGGCCTTTCAAAAATATTAGAGTCACAAACAACCCTGAGATGTTGAAAATGGAGTTAAGGTTACACTTTTCAAATAAGGCACCCAAAGTACCTTAACTGAGACTGTGGGAAAATATCAGAAAAGCACGCTACCTTAATCCATCCACACCTGTTTCATTTTATCCATGTCTACACAATGTAGAATGCCTTCTCATCTGTATTATATAGACAATTCAAGGTTCATCATGGGGAGCCCTACTGCTGCAAACCACAGAGGAGCATCAGAGAACCTCAGGAAGTCTGCAACCAGAGAGGAATAGTGAGAAGAGAGACATTTCTCCCAACACCTTCTGTGGACCTCCTCAGGAAGCCTTCAGAGACTTGCTAGAAGCTCATAATACCATGCAAGCCTTAAGAATCTCATCAGGCCACATTGCAAGCCAATGACGTTTTTATTCTTTTTACAATAAAAAGTCTTTCTAACAACTGAGTTACAATTTAGCGTCTATCTGCAAGGAAAAGGGCTAAAGGATTTGTGTGCATTCCTGGCCCGACTGAAATCAATGGAGCATTGGCACTGAATTCAATGGGGACAAGATTTCACCCTTTTTGTTTAATGGAAGTTTAGTCTCCAGCAGTCAAATCATTGTAATGTTTTCAGATTGAAAACAAAATAAGAACGCCTGCAATTGGATTTTCATCAATAAAATGCTGGTGTTGTATGCTCTGTCTCAAGTAGATAGGTCCAATATAATTTTTTTTTCAAGATTGTGAGGAAAAATGACAACTTTTTGCGTTCCAATTTACACCTCTGTATTCAGAGTGTACATAATTCAGAAATTCCTTGTCTAACTTATTTTATATTTTGTAGAAAATTGTGATGCTGGATCCACACCAGGCTGGTTTTGAGGCTGCTAAAAGTTTCTATTTAGATTTTAGAGGGTTGGGATTGGAAATGCATTGCTCCATGACACAGCTATCCAAAATAAGACATCATTATGAACTCATGTTTATATATTTGTATTGCTCATTTGTGCATATTGAGAAAAAATAGGGTCTACAGGAATACTAGGTAGAATAACGTAATGTATCTATCAGTTGCTACCTACCTGAAAATGCAGATTGTTTGTTAATTTATTGTAGCAATGAGAAATTAGGTAGATTCTGGATTATTTGGTAAGGAAACGAAGAGAGACTGTAGTGGACTTCACCCCTTCACAATGATGCCGTACAAACATGTTGAATGTTGGGAATGCAACATTGGATCAGCGCCAACTGCAAAACTCCAATAATTTGACTTGCAACATCCTTGCTTTCACCATGGTCTCTTCTGACAAGTCATCATGCGAGTTTGCCATTACAGACAAATACTGACCGAGGACCACATTTGGAAAGCACTAGGCCTAATTCACATGTGATCCCAGCTAAATTTAAGTGAGGTTTTCAAGGGATGAAAGGTTAAAGGACTGCACAGATGCCCCACAGCTAACCCTTCTCCACTCCCCATCCCTCCCCATCCATAATTCTTTATTCTTTCCACTATTTGACATTTTTGACTCCTGTGGACTAGTTAAATAGAGCCGGAGAGCTTCTTTCACACCTAAACAGGTTTGTGTAGTACATCATATTTCATAATCAGGTGCCTTCATTTATGTGTCTCAGGAGTCTTACTAGTTTTTACACACTCCTTACCTTCCAATTTCCTTACCTCTAGGACAGCATATTGTACACATCAAGCGTGGCCAGAGGGATCAACAGCTATTCAAAGTTTATCTTGCTTGCTGGCAGCAGCATCATAAAAGAAAGAAAGCAATTTGAACCATTTTTTCACCTACTGGCAGTACTTCTCCTAAACAAGCAGGACTCCTGGCTTTTTCTTACATATTGTGCATTATGAGGACAAAGAAACAGTCACTTACAATTTGTATTAGGAGTGCTGAAGTGTTCAATTCAATTCCCCCCTCCCCGCCATAAAAGCTAAAAGTAGTTCAAATATAGGTCAAACACTACAGAACAAAAGCTTTCAGACCTCCTTGCTGCATATATATAACCCACAACTCAGCTGCTAGTTGGTCAGCTGTTTATTTGTTGTCTGCAAACTTATCCATGGTCCTCAGAGAAAAATATTTTAGCCAGGGAGCTAACATAAGACTGTGCCACTGTTCACATTTTAGTTCCTTCACTTCCTAAATATTTATAGATTGTTGCTCTCTAAACAGAAGGATAAATTTATAGACAGGCTTAATAAAAACCTGGAGCATTACAAAAATTGCATTATTTAAAGATTTATTTTACGCTTACACTTAAATAGTTAGAAGTTCAATCGTGCTGTGGCACTTAGATAGGGGTTTTAAGATGATATAGTTTTTTTAATATTTCCTTATTTATTACTTTTTTACTGCTAAAACAAACAATAATCTGGGTTTGGAGTTTTGTTCCAACAAGTTTGTTTTGCTGGTTAGATATCACCCAGTGGTATATTTTTTCATATTTATTGAACACACACAGAAAATGAAAAAGAAAACATTTATAAAACGCAAAAGATCAAGTCCACCTTCGTTGTAACACTCTCTCCTATTCTGTCTCTCTCTCTCTCTCTATGCAAAGAGTATTTGAGCAAGTGATCCACCTGAATGTCAGGTGGTATAAAAATCACATGCTTAAAATGAAGTTGACAGTAATAATTACAGACACAGCTGTTGCATTAAATATCAATAAAAGATGCAGACATTCCAAGTCACCCCACAACAATTAGTTATAGGTGCCATGGGGAAGAGGTTGGTCTTCAGGATGGATTTGAATTAGGAGAGGTGTTTGATGACTACCCTATGAAGAGGATCAGTTAAGATCTCCTGACTATAAATAAATGGGAAGAAGAGGCTATTTTCCCATATCTCTCTCTCAGACACTATCTACTTGGTAGTTTGATGCACTCAGCTCGGGTACACAGTGTAGAGAGAGAGAGAAAAAATCTTTTGTTGCCAGCCTGAGAGAAAAGAGCCTCGTGTAATTTATTTTTATTTATGTTATAAAAATGGGTTTGTTTCACAGACTGATGATAAAAAAATGAAATTGACATTTAACATCTAGGCTGTTTTACTGCAGTTTGTCAGGTGATGCAGAAGTGGCCAAATACCTGATGCGAAGCTGCTCCTCTGGTTACAGTGCTTTGTAATGAAGGCTCCTAATAACTGTTCATTTCTTGCTGGTGTCTCCATTGGCATTTTGAGCTAGGTAAGAAGTACTGGGCTTTCCCACGCAGTTCCTTTGGACTGCCCCCCCAGACCTCTCACGGCAAAGCAAGCAAGCAGAATATTTACATAATTGTTTTCATATATTAAACTTTGTATCCAGTCTTCTGTACTGCTGAGATCAGTGGTTTTGGATCAGCCTATTATTAATATAGGAGGGGAAGTGTAACTGTACAGAATGTACACTAGGAAGTGATGCACAAAGGATGATTAAACCCCACTTTTGCACTCCTCTGATCCTGCTGTAGTCTTCTATAATCTCCTTGCTCATTGTTACAGCAGCCTGAGGGTTGTGTGATGGGTTGGATCACAGAAACCCCCTGGGAGCTGCCAACTGATGTGCCAAGGCTACTTCTACCCCTGCTTTCCCTGCCCGCTCAGGACTCCAGCACCCTGTCTTGCTGAGCTAGACATACCTGTCTGCCCCAACAAAGACACAGGGTCTGAATTACCTGCCCCAAAGCTGCAGGTTTACCTGAAAGCAGCTAACAGAAGTGTTCCTGTTTTTAACTCTCAGATGCCCAACTCCCAGTGGGGTCTAAACCAGGGTTTCTTAAACAGGGGATGCTGCTTGTGTAGGGAAAGCCCCCGGCGAGCCAGGCCGGTGTGTTTACCTGCCCCGTCCGCAGGTCCAGCCAATCGTGGCTCCCACTGGCCATGGATCACTGCTCCGGGCCAATGGGAGCTGCTGGAAGCGGTGCGGGCCGAGGGACTTACTGGCAGCATACTCCTCACTGTCACCACCTTAATAAAACTTTTAGCCCTGCCGTTAGGGAACTCATGCAGGGACCCCCAGTCAATTCCCCCTTCTACCTGATGAGGAGATGGGATTGGAACATGAGTTTCCTACTTCATAGGTGAGCGTCATAATCACAGCACCCTAGCGTTATTCTCACCCTTTCTCTGGCCCAATGCATATTGACCTATCCACAGTGGAACAAGCTTCTACAGGAGAGATTGAGAGAGCCTCACATCACAATATCGTACAGTCCAGGGGTTAGTGCACTCACCTAAGAGGCAGGAAACCTATTTTAAAATCCCTTCTCCACATCAGCTCGTCTGGCTTATATAATTGTCAGAATACACATGAAATCTTCCCAAATTCCCTGGTAGAATTCCTTGTATTGCTCCAGCAGTACTCTCTGCGAAGGACACCAGTACATTTTCTACACTGAACATTGATTCACTTAGTCATAAAACCTATACCAGAAAAATGAATCCAGTGTTTCAAGCTGAAGGATGTAATTCCTTTAAGTTTTACCCACCCCAATACTCACACTTAAGGTACATCTACACTGCATACTCCTTATGGCAGCATGTAGAGTACATACACTACACACACACCCTCTCCCCCGAGCATGGGTAGAAATAGCAGTGCAGATGCTGAGGCACTGCTTAGGCAAGTAAAGACAAGCCTGAATCCTTAGGGTACATACCCTACACAGCTCTCTACATGCCCAAGCACTGCCTTCCTCATCTATACTGCTGTTTTTTAGCCATGTAGTGTCCCATTGCCTCCCTGCTACAGAGCCTTTCCACACCACAGGGAAAGGCTCCAGTAGTGGAGAGGCAGTGGGGAAAAGCAGGGGCAGCAGGGTAAGGCTTTGGCAGGGGCGGCAGCAGGGAAAGTCTCCAGCATCTCCCTGCTGCCTGAGCCTTTTCCCAGTGCCTCCCCCTGTCACAGCCGTTCACTGCCTATTCTGTTCATTCCCTCTGAAGCATCTGACATTGGCCACAGTCAGAAGACAGGATACTGGGCTAGCTGGACCATTGGTCTGACCCAGTATGGCCATTCTTATGTTCTTATGCCCCATGTAACTACACATTGCAGCATGGACACAGCCTGCTTTTCACTGCAGCATCTAGCCATGCATACCCTACCCACTGCCACCAGTGGTGTGTAGTGTTGACATACCCTAAGTGATGGGAGAAGCAGAAAGATAAGGCACCTCAATATTTTTAAATGTTTTTTCATTAATATTATATGCCTGCTAGGATATTTTAACCTCTTATTTGTGGAGTATGAATTTGGCCAGCAGTGTCACACCATCTCAAACCCCATGGTAATTTTGCTCTTAGGCAAACACATTTGCCACTTCAACCCTTTCAATGCATTATGAGTATAACTACTCTGTGTGGCACTTAAAATTGGAATCCTTTTAGTCCCATTGGTCTTGCTATTCCATTGAAAGTCACAGCAGTAAATTTCATGGCAGCCCATTGTGCACAACATGATGGCACTTAAGGAGAATGTAGAGGTCTATGAAGACAATACCTATGGCTTTGATTCTGATAGGTCCTTACGCAGGTACACAGAAGTTGGGGGAGGGGCAGAGGGGAATTGTGCAAGCAGTCTCTCCACCTTACCACCCAGTCAGTAGCTGCAACTGTCTTCTGGGGAAATGCCCCTATCAGAAGTGCAGTCCCTGGACTCTCAGGAGTGCAGAGGCTGCTCTCTCCATGCAGGAAGGGGACACAACCATGGCCCTCTCACCCTCTGTACCTGCTTGCAGAGTGAGACTGGCACAGAGTGGGAATATGCTGTACCCTCTGACGGGATACAGCTAGGGCCCTACCAAATTAATGGTCCATTTTGGTCAATTTCACAGTCATAGGATTTAAAAAATAGTAAATTTCATGATTTCAGCTATTTCAATCTGAAATTTCATGGTGTTGTAACTGTAGGGGTCCTGACCCAAAAGGGAGTTTGTGGGGTCACAAGGTTATTGTAGAAGGATTGACTATTGCCACCCTTACTTCTGCGCCGCCACCACCCGCGGCACAGAAGTAAGGATAGCATATCCTATTGCTATCCTTACTTCTGTTCTGTTGTCTTCAGAGCTGGGACCTCAGCCAGCAGCCGCCACTCTCCAGCCACCTAGCCCTGAGGGCAGCAGTACAGAAGTAAGGGTGGGATGGGATGGTATTGCCACCCTTACTTCTGCGCTGCTGCTGCTGGAGCTCTGCCTTCAGAGCTGGGCACCTGGCCAGCAGCCGCTGCTCTCTGACCACCCAGATCTGAAGGCAGCGCAGAAGTTAGGGTGGCAATAGTGCAACCCCCTACAATAACCTTGTGATCAGTGTCCCTTCTAATTTTTCCCACACATGTGCAGAATGAATTTTGTTATTTGCACCAATATGGTGTGTCACATCACCTCCATATTGGTGCAAATAACAAAATTCATGTGGTGGAGGTAGGGCTGAGGGGTTCGGAGTGTGAGAGCAGGCTCAGGGCTGGGGCAGAGGGTTGGGGTGCAGGGGTGTGAGGGCTCCAGCTGGGGGTGCGGACTCTGGTGTGGGGCCAGGATGAGGGGCTCAGGGCTGAGGCAGAGGGTTAGGGTGTGTGGGGGGTGAGGGCTCCAGCTGGGGGGTGCGCGCTTTGGGGTGGGGCTGGGGATGAGGGGTTTGGAGTGCAGGAGGGTGGTCCAGGGCTATGGCAGGGAGAGAGGACTCTCCTCAGCTCTCTCTCCCCACAGCAGCACCTTATCTTGGGGGCAGAGGCGTCTCTCCCCACAGTGGCAGCTCTAGAGTTGGGGCCGCGGGATAGGCCCCCCTCTCACGGCAAGTCCAGGCCAGGGCTGGGTTTGTGCCGAGGGAGGGGCACCTCGGCCACGGCAGGTCCAGACCAGGGCTGGGCTGGGACTGGGTTCAGGCCGCCCTTTCCCTGGTCACGGCAGGTAAGAGCTTGGTTCAGTAGTTTGAATTCATAACCATCCGTGACACCATTTGGTCAGCATTCCATTCCAAAATCTGGATGGCCTATTAGAAAGATTTGTCAATTACCTTTTTAGAAGTGGTTTACAAAAAAAGAATAGATATATGGTATTTAAGGGCAATGTTTCAAAGGTGTTTAAGTGACTTAGGAGCCTAAGCACCATTTTAAGTAGGGATTTAGGCAGTTGGAAGACCAAGACTATGGCTACACTAGACACCTTACAGTGGTGCTGTAAGCTCTCTAGTGGAACCACTCTAAGACGATGGGAGAGAACTCTTCCATCAACTTAATTACTCCAGCCCCTGCGAGCAGCGATAGCTATGTCGGCAGGAGAAGCTCTCCCACCGACATAGTGCTGTCCACACCGGCGCTTAAGTCGGCATACATTATGTCACTTGGGGGGAAGGGGGAGTGGCTAATTCACACCCTAAAGCGACATAATCTGTGTCGACTTAAGCTGTAGTGTAGCCATAGCCTAAATCTCACTGAAAGATTCCTAAGTGCCTATTGACTAAGTTCCTTTTGAAGATAGTATTTAAATTTCTAAAGTCACTTTGGTGACTCAGAAAACATTACCCTTCAACTTATTTAACAATGGTTGATGCAATAATGCAAAAGATTGATTTGCTCTAGGTCCTTTCTGAAATGCTAGTGCAATGTAGCTAGCAATGTGGTTAACTTGGGCCTGTTGCAACTGCCATTAATATCTTTCCATTGACTGTAGTGGGAGTTGGATTGAGCCCTAAATAAGACTGTCTTGTTCCAGACTACTACATAGCAAGGGCTTAGATAATTATGCAACTCCATTAACAGTCACATCAACACCAAGGGCAGAGTAACAGTGGTTCAGGTCTTGTTCAGCAAATCATAGAACTGCCTTGCATAGAAACAGGCAGGGTAAAATTCAAAGTTTTTCCTTGGAAACCTATCACTGGCAAGCCTTGAAACTGATCATAGCAGCTACACTTGGAAATGATCTTTTAGATAATTGACACCATCTCCCTTTAAATGAAAATGCCAAATATTTAAAACACTTGTATATCTAATTAGATAAAAGGTGTACTATTTACAACATGAGCCTAAAGCATTTTAAAAAGTTGTTTGCCATTCTCTTTCAGTTTTAAGAGATTTGTAAATGTTAAATCCTGTTTGTTGGTGCTAATCCTGTGGTATACTGAAATGCCTGCATTTGATGAAAAAGTGAAATCCACAAGGCACTTACAGAAATGAATTGCCAATATTGGAAGCACTAAGTGGATTTGATGTGTGATTTTGTTGTTATTGTTGTTGTTCACAGTTTTTTTCTTCCTTACTTTATCCTGTTGCCATAGAAATGAGTTCAAACTCCAAACATGGTCATTTTGTCTGGTTTAAAGGCCACTCATTCCATTTAACTCAAGATATTCAGTATGGATTCTGAGAAAACTGAAGAAAGAAAAACAATGCATTCTGCTGTTTAATAAAAAGAACCTTAATTTGCAAAGGGCAGTGAATGAGTCGCACAGAAAAGCAGTGAGAAAAGGTGAATCTGTGTACCAGAAGATTGCCTGCCTCTCCCTATTATTAGGTACAAAAATAGAGCAGTGGTTTTAAATTGCTGCTAGTCTCATCTCCTGAAAACTTGACAGTAAGAAGAGGCTGCTGGGTAAGCTATTCTGATATTTAGAAAAATTAGAGTCTTTAAAGAAAAGTGGGGAGAGACCTCTTTTTGATTTACATGACAAAGAGACAAAAAAGGCTTTATGGAGGCATATTAATGAACTCTTAAGGTACTGAATGAGCTAAATCAGAGGCAGTGTTCAGGCTGCTCATACTGACTGTGGCAACTCTCTCACCTTCTTTGTTAATGCTATTAGATGCATGATGTAACCAGAACACATTTATTTTGTTTAAAGGGTTTAAGTGCAATGTATCTTATGCTTTTAAAGTGTGGAGAAATCACTTAGCATCGAGTCCTGTTTGCCTCCTTTTATCTGGACTGATGGGAAGAGGGACTATTGTAATGAGCACACCGTTCTGTGAGTCAAGAGTTCTAAGTTCTATTCCAGACCTACTTAGCACTGACTTACTGTGTGACTTTGGGCAAGGTCCAGGGTCTCTGGGCCTTAGTTTATCCATTTGTGCAATTGGGATAAAAATAACCCCATACAGGTGTTATGAAGTGTCATTAATGTTTGTAATATTCTTTGACGTGCTCAGATGAACGGTATTATGGAATTGCAAAAATCCAAGCTCTCCCTGTCAAAAAAACAAAATCAGATCTTTCGCCTCTTCTGCCAGATTGACAGATGGTTGTTTGCTCAACTGACTGCCTTGCAGTAGAGGGAAAATTAAGACCTGAATGATAACTATCAAAGTCCCTGTATTGCAAAGCACTGAGGCCATCAGAGTAACTCAGTGCAAGAGTACCAGCACGCAGACTGAGAGAAACAAGAATGTAGTCCTTGGATTTAATGTGCCTGAAACTATGGTGTATGTCAGAAAGTACACTGGATTGACATGGGGCATAAGATAACAGGAAACTTGAAGAGAATCACTAACATACTATTTTCAAGAGAAGTAGGAATTTTGTTAGTTACTCACATGGTGAGCCACTGAGAGAGTCAAAAAGAGAATCCACATCTCCCAATGCTTACTTCTCTGCACTAATTGCCAGTCAATGCCTTCGCCTAGGGAGTTTATCTTAGACATTTTGGTGAGGCAGCAGTCAAAGCAGGGTTTTGTTGGGATATTGAGCGAAGAGGGGAGCTAAGATGCAGCATTGTTTCTACAAGTAGATCAAGTTAGAAATTAAAAACCAGATATTTGTAAATTCATAATTAAATGCATCTTTCATATTTGAGGCATTCTAACACACTTTACAGGGAGTTCAAAGATTCATAGACTCCAATGCCAGAAGGGACCAGTGTGATAATCTAGGCTGACCTCCTGTATATCACAGGCCATAGAACTTCCTCAAAGTAATTCCTAGAGCAGATCTTTTAGAAAACCATCCAATCTTGACTGAAAAAATTGACAGTGATTGATAAGGCACCAGGATCCTTGGCAAAATGATTAATTACCCCGACTGTTAAAAAAAATCCCTTTTTTTCAGTCTGACTTTGTCTAGCTGGATACTCACTGAGGTATCAGTACAGCTTGTGTTACTCCTCTTTCAGTTGCAATCAGCAAGAGCTGAGCCTTGAACATGATGTCTTCTTTAATGAGAAATTGGCTATTGAGCAAGGTACACCCAATTTTTTCAAAAGTGCCACGGAAGATGTAAGTCACAACAGAAGCTGGTAGATGGACCTCATCCACAGGAGGCACCTCTTGCCATGTACAGCACTTTAATTGTGGCACTGTTGCACATAATGGAGTGTTGATTCAAAGAAATAATCTCATTGGTGTGTTTCATAATTTAGGACTAAATTCTGATTTCAGTTACCCTGATAGAATGCCACTGAAATTGAGGAGTGGCCCCAGAGTATCTAACAGCTGAATTCAGCCCAAATGTGGGACAGCAGAGCAATGAATACTAGACTGCACACAGCTCTACTCCCGAGGGATGAAGTCCATGAAGTGGCTGCAGAGTACAGCTGGTCGGGAATTTTTCCACAAAATATTTTTCTCTGAAAAAATGCTAATTTGTCAAAACCAGAACTGTTCGTGTGGCATGATCAGTGTCAACAAATTTCCTGACTCAAAAAAAGTTGAAAAAAGTTTTGTCATTTTTGAAAGAAAGTGGGGTTTTTTGTTTGTGTCAGAATGACTTTTGATTTTGAAATTTAACTTAATTTATATTTAAAAAGGTCAAAATCAAAATGTTTATGTTTCAGTTGACCTGAACCAAAATTATGAGGCAGCCTACCCCCTGCATGGCCCCTTTAGAATCCTGCTCCCTGTTGTGCAGCAGAACTATACTGATTGTCCAGAGGAGAAGATTCCATGCCTGCAGAGGACGGGGCATGTAATGGTAATATATAAATTCAGGCCTGGCCTCTAACAACATCACAGCTACCACTACTCTCCAGTGCCAGTGGTGGGCATGAGCCCAAGCTCTAGTGTGGAATCTGAATTGACAGCGTCCTGGCTGAGGGTTGAGAAAGCTACCAATTGAGCTGGAATGGTAACAGTAGAGTATCATACAAATGCAAAGAGATAGAGAGCCAACTTTCAAAGTTATCTATTAAACTGACTCTGGAAAAAAAAGAGTGTGAAATATTAAAAGGCGAAGAGGTATTGCTTTCATGTACATAATCCCCCTCCCCTCCCAAACCCAGTTTGTACAACCTGTAACTGAAGGAAGCTATAGTAACACAGCAACAAATGACAGCCAGTAGGAGAACATTATTTTTAATATACATATCTGTCAGACAAGCTCTAAACTGGTAGCTGTGAAGGCTGACCTAGTTGTCTGGCAGTTGGCACAACAGACTGCCTAATGGGAAACATGAGTCTGAGTCCAGTAGCATCATTATAACAGGGGCCTGGCAGGGGAGGTCTGGAAATGGTTAGAACTGTGGGGGGATAAAAAATGAGAAAATCTTTTCATGAAAAGTCAGACTAGCGGGGTGGCGTTATATACATAGATATGTTACTTTAAAAAATGGGAATGCAAGGAACTCATTTCAATGAATCTGAACAACGTACAGTCAATCCAAGACTAGTATAAGCATTAATGGCCGGATGTCTTCCAATTTTACTTTATTTTGAGGCATTTACCATGGCTGGCTACAGTACTTATTACTTCTCACACATTCAATGGAACACCTTGCACAGCTGTTCCATAACAGTAATGATGTTAAGTACACTAACGCAGAATCAATGAATGGACCAATCAAAGCTAGAAAAAATAGTCTAACACACTATTAATTTGAAGAATGATGTATTCTTTCTGATATAAAAATAAATGAGTCTAAATCTCAGTTCCTTTATTTTCATCTGTCAACTTATAAATATAAGAGTGCTTAAGCAGTAAGTTAGTTGATTGCAATCTATATTTGGTAGATTAACATTTATATTCTTTATTTTGGGAATTAAAATATACCAAAATTAAATCATCTCTATAAAATGAATTTTGAAACCATGACAGATTCTGCAGAAGCTAAATGGATAGAGACCTCTCTATATATTCTGTCTAGGTTAGAACCACTTCCTAATAAGTGAATATTCTCCGGAGGTTGTCCTTCTTGTTACATATGCTCCTAATTCATATTCTAAGAGCCCTTTTATGTTTTGTCTGGGAGAAGGATCACAATTCATTTGCGATGCAAAAAGACCATGAGTTAGAAAACAGTTATTGATTAACACCATTGAAAACTTATTTTGCTGCTCAGTTTAAAGGAATAAACTGAATTCATGTGTTTGGACTGAAACTGAAATTAACCCCTTCATTCTTCTTAGACTAACTACTGTCCCCTTTTTAAATCACAGCCTCTTTTGCCCCAAAGAAAATTTAAATTCTCACTGCACTGGAAATCTTCAAGAAAGCTGCTAAAACAAATAAACTTAAAATGTACTCATCTTTGCTTTCCATCTAGACGATCCTGACATTTTGCCTACTTAGAAAATAAGTCATGTGACTGACACCTGGCATCTATGGGGAATTATCACCCTTTTACATTTAGTGGCAGGTATACAATCATTTCTACAGAGCACTGAAGGTAAATTCAAACCAAGCATTTCTTTTATTATAACAAAAAATGTATTAAGTGAAACTGAACAAATTCTTATTTCTATCTTTATCTCCAAAGCTCTTAACTCATGTTTCTATACCAGCCTACTAAATGTAAGTGATAACATACCAAGTCAACACTGAACAGAATGGAGCAAGTATTAGACAAAGCCTGGATGGTCATATTTATATATAGTTTTTTATTGCTTCTTTATTTCTACACCCCATATGGAAACCCAATGTAAAAATTGCCCGTCAAGCACACGTTCTGCCAAGAAGGTACCATCAAATGGGACAAGCGAAGTTAGACTCTTTTAGTGCAACTCTTGGGGAACAAGAGAGTTTACTCAGGAGTGGGGGTTGTGAGCAAGGGCTGCATACCAATGGATTGAAATTTTTAACCTTCCAGAGCCAATGGCATTCCCCTTTTGAGAGAATGTCCCAGATGACCTTTAGAGATAGCACACTTGTTGGCCCAGATATGATTAGGTATAAACCAAATCTCAGCACCTGATCCAATTATCACTCAAGCCAAAGTAAAGACTCGCATTGATAAGAAAGGGAGCTGGATCAGGCCCTTATTCAGTTTCTACTGGCATCCATATTAGTCCTGGTAGCTAAATAGACCTCTCCAAATCTGAGTTGCTAGTGCCATAAAATATAGCTTTGTCCCTGTGAAGTGGTTGATTCACTGATAGTACCTCCTTGTGAAGTAGAAGCTCTCTTCCTGTCAGGTACTTCCTGCCAATGATCGCGCCAGCTCTGCAGTGGCCTGCTTCTTCCTGAGACTTGGGCCTCTGGCCAGTCACTTTAAAGTCTCTCCCCTTCCAGGTTAGTCCATAAACAAAAAGCCTGGGGAATTAACACAAATAAATGAACTAATAGGAAATAGAAGGGAATGATTCTCTCTCAAGGTGAGTCAGCATCTGGCCTTCCCATCCCTCAAGGAGGGTTCATCAAGCAGTGGTCATCTGGGAAGCTCCTGCCTTCAGTCAACCCATTCCTCAGGAGCTGAGGGTCTGTTCTCTTCCCTGGTCTGCCAATAAGCGAGTGGCTCTGATCCCTTTTTAAACTCCTTTTCCAGCCTGTGTATGCTCTGCAGGTGTGGCAGGGCAGAGCTGCCTGAGCCCAGAGCAGCCCCTTATCCCCAGGTTGTCCAGTTTGAGGTTTGTATGCCCCATCTCACTCTCTAATGGTAGCCCACTGTTATTGAGGAGCATCATTGAATCTGACCTATGCAAAACAGAGACAGTCATAGGTGTGACCATGGGTCTGCCTCCCTTCCCATACTGCTGGTACTGGCTATAACCAGAATATTAATGATAAGAACAAGAAAGCTGAAAGCATGCAAAAAAGTTATCGGTGTCCTGGCAGTGAGTCTGGTGCTGTTACAGCTGATGCTCTGACTTCTGTCCAAACTTCCCCTGACACAACAAACTTCACACATTGCCTAGTATCCTCCAGGCCACTAACATTGGTCACCACTTCTCATAGTCATCTCCTTGAATCTGCAAACTCCCTTGGGAGAATATTTCACAAAAGAATAGTATTCACTTTCAGGAAGTTTTTCCTGATAATCATCCTACATTTTCTGCTCTGAATTTCTTCCCATTACTCTTAGTTATATCTCCTGGTGCCATACTAAAAAATCCTTTCCTTGGCATTGGTAGCACTCTTCAAACATTTTTAGTTTATTATCATGCTCTGCCCCCACCTTCATCATCACTTAGCCAGTTTAGCTCCACCTAGTCCCCATGTAATTAATGTCACTATTCTCTGAATTCCCTCTAGTTGATCAATATATTTCTAGCTATATGTTGCCCAGAAATGAACAAAGTGTTACAGATGTACCAGAAACATATGGGAAACCACTATTATTACTAGTGTAACACCAACAGAGTGCTAGGCATTCTTCAAGGTCCCAGTCTCAACACAGGACTCAATGGAGTTGAACTGGCCCTTGGCATCAGAGCAGCCAGCTGGGGATCACTAGGGTGCAGCATGCCCATTCCTGTAGGCATGCCCCAATGCCCCATCTGTAATTGGCAGGTGGAGTGGGAGGAGGTGACTTAAAGCTGGTTAGGACAACTTTTTTAACTCTTTGTGGATCACAGGCAAGTGTCTGGTCCAATGTGCAAATGAGAGCCCCCTACATTAGGAATCTGCCAACAGCACAGCTCAAAATATGACTGACTGCTTGTGAGATGAAAATATACAGAGAATGCTGAAATCTGCTTATGTGCTTGCAAACTCAGCGGATCCAAGATTCAAGGCTTCACAATTCCCACATGACCTGGGAGAAGACAAACACTGTGAAACAACAACTAGGGAACTTCCAGCTTTCAGCAAGGACAGAAGATCAACTGAAACAGCAGTATCTGCTGCTCAGCCAGCACCAGCCCAAGCAGAAGCTGCTGCTTCAACTTTAAGAACATAAGAACACAAGAAAGGCCATACCGGGTCAGACCAAAGGTCCATCTAGCCCAGTATCTGTCTACCGACAGTGGCCAATGTCAGGTGCCCCTGAGGGAGTGAACCTAACAGGCAATGATCAAGTGATCTCTCTCCTGCCATCCATCTCCATCCTCTGACGAACAGAGGCTAGGGACACCATTCTTACCCATCCTGGCTAATAGCCATTTATGGACTTAGCCACCATGAATTTATCCAGTCCCCTTTTAAACATTGTTATAGTCCTAGCCTTCACAACCTCCTCAGGTAAGGAGTTCCACAAGTTGACTGTGCGCTGCATGAAGAAGAACTTCCTTTTATTTGTTTTAAACCTGCTGCCTATTAATTTCATTTGGTGACCCCTAGTTCTTGTATTATGGGAATAAGTAAATAACTTTTCCTTATCCACTTTCTCAACATCACTCATGATTTTATCTACCTCTATCATGTCCCCCCTTAGTCTTCTCTTTTCCAAACTGAAGAGTCCTAGCCTCTTTAATCTTTCCTCATATGGGACCCTCTCTAAACCCCTAATCATTTTAGTTGCTCTTTTCTGAACCTTTTCTAGTGCTAGAATATCTTTTTTGAGGTGAGGAGACCACATCTGTACACAGTATTCGAGATGTGGGCGTACCATGGATTTATATAAGGGCAATAATGTATTCTCAGTCTTATTCTCTATCCCCTTTTTAATGATTCCTAACATCCTGTTTGCTTTTTTGACCGCCTCTGCACACTGCGTGGACATCTTCAGAGAACTATCCACGATAACTCCAAGATCTTTTTCCTGACTCGTTGTAGCTAAATTAGCCCCCATCATGTTGTATGTATAGTTGGGGTTATTTTTTCCAATGTGCATTACTTTACATTTATCCACATTAAATTTCATTTGCCATTTTGTTGCCCAATCACTTAGTTTTGTGAGATCTTTTTGAAGTTCTTCACAATCTGCTTTGGTCTTAACTATCTTGAGTAGTTTAGTATCATCTGCAAACTTTCACATCCTTTTTCCTATTGCCATTTCCCAGCCAATGCTGCAGCAGCAGTTCTGTGCCTCAATATTTCACAAACAACTTTAAGAAAGCTGTAACACAAGGAGGGCTGATAAAGAGACACTGATCTTTATTTCCTGGCCCAAACACATGATGTGATACATGGTTACAAAAGGTGCTTCTCACATGACAGTGAGTAGTATCTACTTCCTTTTTTCTTGAAAAGTAAAGTGCAAATAAAATATATCAACTAAAACCAACTATCACTCTGTAATATAAAGAATTACTAAAAACACAGAAGTAGAAACACCTAGGAAGGAGATCAGGGTATGGGACATCTGTCAAAAACTAGCATCTCTGAACCATAGTGTCTTTCTCATCTCATAGCCACTAATCATTCTCAAAACAGATTTTTCTGCTGCTAGTTCTCAGAACAGTTCCTATTTGGCCAATGAGGTGAATGCCCTATCTGGAACCTGTGTTTTCATTGTGAATGACTGGTTGTGTCACTGCTACTTCCCTCAGCACAGAAGCACTGTCAGCAATGTCATGATTTTTAGCATTTTTCTTAAAGCCCCCGGTGCCTAATCATGATCTTGCATAAAAATCTCACCTTTCGTTGGAAAAAAATAAGTCACTAACCCTCATGGTTAAAGGGAAACGCTTTAAAACAGAAATCAAGTGCACCACACAGGCTCAAACACAACAATTATTATTAAAATCTCATGATTTGTGGCAGGAGGGTGAACTCGGGAGTTTTGAATATTTTTGCACCAATAGCATTCTGGATGTCCTGAAGAGACAGCCAGTGTCCTCCTTGGTTTTGTTTAGGTGTCTTATCTTCCTCCTGTGGTACTGACCCCAATGGGTATGGATATATGAATATTCTGTGAATGACACCAATGTTTCATTATCCAGTTGGTGCCTGAAAGCTAACATTCTCTCCCATTTGCAATGGGGATAATTATTTTGGCTTTTTTTACATCTCTTGGCACTTGGAGTTTGAGGTATTCTGGGGTCAGGACTATTAAGAATGATGTGGAGTGGGTTCTAACTTCATATCTACTCTAGAATGTCTCAGGACATTTCTCCATCGGCAGAGGTCAGAAGAGTTTCCCAATCCTTGTGAGCCTGGCAGATGAATTTTAGGTAGATGGAGCACCAGTTAGGTAGTGCCTTTCAGCCAATTATCAGAGCTAGACACTAGGAGATTGATTTTAAATGAAGGGTATTCTTTAAACACAGCCTTTTTTTACTACACCTTCCAAGAAGTCAAGTCCCCCCCCATTTTTTTTTCTTATTGGGAAAAAAAATGTTAGAAATGTGTTCCCTACCTTAACTGTGTAATAAACGAGCCCTTACTAGAGAAAGAACAGAAAAATAAATTGCTTTCAGCAAACTAAGAAACTTGACTATAAGGAATTCTGACTTCCTGTTTTGGCAGCTGAAAAGAAGTGAGAATGGATGGGGAGTAAACATGTTCTTCTATGGCTTCACCGGAAACATTCCACAAAGCAGTACAAAGTCTGCGTGGAGCCCGGTGACTTCATCTTTCTGTTGTGTTCCAAGTTTCAGTGCAGTGCTGAAGCACATCACTAGAGTGGAGAACTGTGCTGATGATACTTGAAAGAGTATGTATGACTGACTACTCGCCTTGTTGCATATGTTGCCCTCCTCCACTTTTTCCTCTGTAGTATCATTGACACATAATAGGGTTAATGGCTCCATCAGGTGACACTCAATATTATGTCAAGGGACTTTACTATATCTTGATTTAGCAAGAGTCTTTGTATTAATCATGACCTCCTGAAGACATTTTGACTGGTTACTGTCTGCTGGAAGTGCATATCATCAATATTCTATACACTTTCATTCTGGACTTTGGTACCCTTATGGGTGTGAATGAGCATTAATAACTAAGTTCTATATTCTTGGATATTATGGATTGTGGATAGTCAACAGGGAACAGGTAGTAACTGCACTGTAAATATCATAAAGATGTGCCTTGTATTTTTAATACTATAAAGGAACGAAATTTCTGTACAATTATGGTCATTTGCAATCAGAAAAGGAGAACTCAGCATAGTACATTTCCACAAGCAAAACAAAGAGCTGGAGCAGAACAGATTCATTATGAATTAATGAAATAAACTCTGCACTTACATTACTTTGGCTTCAACCAAAATCAAGCGCCTGGTTCTTCTATTACCTCACTAGGGCAAGCCAAGACCAACTACATGGAAGTTGGTAGAGTTACACTGGCCTTAAAACTGTCTAAGTGAGAAGAGAATCAGGCCTTAAATGTTTGTGCAAATGTTACTGTACAAACAACTTAAAATCATTGACTGGCCAGACTAATTAGCCAGTGTCAGTGTAATAAGGACTTACTAATATGCAAGCAGAAGGGACATTGGGGAAATGCTGATGTGGAAAACACTGCAGCAGGTTTAGACTGGTCAATGCCAAATGCTTGAGGTGGATTTTCCTTTTCCATACTTTTCTAAAACAAAATTAAATTGGTAGACTACCAACGAAATCTCAGTCAGTCATATGCACAAGGAAAACATAAGGAAAACAACATTAATTAAGGTTATACTAAAAGGTATGCTATTGATATATTGATGCACTGTGTTTACTTGTAGGCATAATAAATCTACACAATGGAGCTCAGCAGAAATTAAGATACCTATAGAAACACACTGGCTTTGGGAAAATAAACATATCACCTGATTAACTCCCCCCACCCCCAGTCATGTTTCTTTTTTATTTACTTAGCTCAAAAACTGGATTTTCACTAGATATTGTGACTTGTTATCGTTCATGTGATATTCCATAGTTACCAGTAGAGAGGCACTCGAACTAAAATTCTGGATCAGAAAGACACCCTCAAGCTTTATTAAAGGTCATATCTGTAATTAAAATGCAAACGTTGTGCCCCTGATCTGGAAACGGATCACATGCTGAAGAGGTGCCTATTAGCCAGCTATTGTGGTGCTCGCTGAGGGAATGAAAATAGCACGGGCCTAAATTTTCAAACCTGGGGGCCTGAAGTTAAGCTCCATGTTTAGACATTTAATTAGATTCAGAAGCCCAAGTGTGAGAGCTCTGGTTTGGCCTTTATTGTCAAAAATGTTAATAAGAGCATGTGGCAAAGTGACTCAGCATTGTATTGTCTTGTGGTTAGGTGAGGCATTAAGGGTTTTCTCTCTGTAGCTGTGCAGCCCAAGTCCACTAGTGGTCCCCTCTTCCCTTGTGACTTCAGCCAGGTCACCTTTTGCTCCCACCCCTTGAAGGGTAAACCAGGGTCTTCACCCAGTAGTCCCATGATCTCATACCAGGTCAATGGCCTAAATCCAGGCCCAATAATCTCTCTGGTCCCTTGTGTCTGGGGTTTTCCTGGAGATGCTGTAAGGGAACTCGGACCCTGTACTCTCAGTTCCAGCCAAGGGACCCTTATAGGAGTGGATAAGGCCTGCCTTGTCAGACCTCTTGCTTCTTTCCTGAGCTACTTCCGATGTCAGCACACCTTCTTTGCAAGGGCCTTGTATTCTCAGTGGGGGTCAAATAACTAGTCCCAGGTCTTAAGGCTATCAAGGAAATGAAACTAAAGTAACAGAAATTAAGAGCAACACCAGTTTCTTTGTCCTATCAGGATCCTCCAGCCATCTGTCCTACTGCGCTGTGTTCACAGGCAACCAAAGATGGTTTGTCTCTCTGCTGTGCTTCTTCCTGGGAGCTGAGGATGAGAGTTCTGTCTGCTGCCCCTGGTTGGGCCCTTCTGAACTGAGCTTCCTCCTTTTTAAGGCACCTCCTTCAAGATTTGCATGTCTCACAGGTGCAGTAGGATGGGGCTGGCTGAACTATCTTGTCTGGTGTGGAGTTTGTACAGCCCATCCCAGAGCACAATTTGATAGATGAAAAATCTTTGGAGTATTTTACAAGCAATATCTGATTTCACTACTATATCAGATTGCATGGTACAGTTCCACTGATGTTTTCCCTAGAGATGGGTTAAAACTACAAATTTGAATCCAAACCCCTTTGAATTTCAAGGGTTTCAAATTGAGAGCCTCAGATCTGGACCTCTAGCCACATCTGGTTTGGTTTCTGGGTCAAATTCAAAATCAGACAGGCACTATTTCTTCTTTTGGGAAGTGGCTGAAAGCCAGTGAGATCTTTTATACAGCAGAAATTGTTACGCTCTCATGAGATTCCCACCAACTGCATCAAATATTTCATGAGAATACCTTGGGACATTTTATTGCCATTGAATCCAAACTACTACCATAGCTCTGATTTAGCCTGTAAGACAAACCCCAGCCCAAATTGAATCCAGATTCAGACACCGTTTCCTTGACCTATGTCTAGTTTTGGTCTACTTTTTGATACTGAACAAAGCTGGCAGGTTGAAATGTCAGTGGAGCAACACCACACAGTCCGACTGGGTATAAAAGAGGTAACAGGTGTATTCATGGAAGTTATCATGATACCATTTGCATGCATTGTTATCATAAATGAGTATTGATGCTTAGGGATACCTGCTATGATCCCGGTGCTGGTTTCACAGACATCAGATAAATGCAGTAAGAGAATAGGGGCACAATACCATGATATTAGGTGCTAGCACTAGAATTACTGTGCTCCTGCCCCTCCATGTTATGGCTGCAGGGTTTATATATTCTGCTCGATCTATGGGGATAATTAGACTGGCATTACTCACTGACTCAAGGAGTCCAAATTCAATTCTGCATGAAGAACATATATATATACACACACACACACACAATTCCCTGCTTATTTTGCTTTGAAATGTGGGTGACTTGAAGAAAAAGTTCTTGTGTTTTGAAATGTGCCTTTGTAAAAATAAATGAGGGCCAGATCCTTAGCTGTAAATTGAAAGGTATTGCACACTGCCTATATTTTCATGTGATGTAACTATAAATCAGGAATATTTCATCTCTGAGACTAAATCCTGGTCCCATCGACTTCAGTGATTTGACCTTTGCTCTGCAATCTGTATTGGTTTTGAATATGTTTGGAGGTGAAGATTCAAAAGTTGGTTTTGAAGTATGGAGTCCTAAATGGTGTGGATTCTAACTACATTAGAAACCTTTTTTTGACAGCTGTTGTGATGACTAGGGACTCTGGGCTAACACTCCCCATAGAAGGGTCTTTGACTCTACCACCCTTTTCATCCTTTGCCCAACATGTATTTGTTGGTCTTCAGGACATGCTGCAACACCTAGTTATTTTCCCATGCTTTCCCAGTATAGGTTGAGTGGGTGTGAGTGAGTTGAGGGAAACAAATTTCTTGTTGGTGGGGTGGGAAAAGGTTTTGTGTGGCTTTTTATCTAGTTGAACTATTTGTATGTGTTGGTAAAAAAAAAATATATGAGCCCAGCTGTGTTTGACAAATCAAAATAAATGGTCCCACATGAGAAAGCTCTGAGTTGGAGAAATAAATGTCTCTTGCTTAGTTCAACCATTTAAAATGGTCAATACATTTCTAACATAACTGTCTTTATTCAATAGCTGTCCCATCTTTATATGGCTGAATTCTACTACATTGGCTTCTTAAAACAAAAATCTGTAAAACATTTTTTACTATATATCATAGATGAATCTGAGCTGTAAAGTTTAGACCTTGATCTGGATGCTAACTTTTCCAATGCTCAAAGGCGCTCAGGACTGGGGTTTTGGAACTGAGCACATTTCTGATATATTTATGGTACAATTTGGGAGATATATAGTGGTGAGTCCATCACATCATCTCTCTGATTTACACTGATTGGTGCACCCATTGAAGAGTACTTAAAATTTGCAAATTGGTAAGCAAGTTAGCAAACACAGTGGATAAAACCCAAAGGTTATGTATCACAAAAAATATTATTTTGGTTGTATTTTTACATGAATACTTTGAAATAAGGCAAACACTCTCCACTTGTATGAACCTCACACCCATAGTATCTCAATACCTCACAAGCATTAATGAATTTATCTTCAGAACAACTTTGTGAGGTAGGGAAGCATCATAATTATTCCCATTTACAAATGGTGAACAAATACACAGGGAAATGAAGTGACTTGCCCAGTGTCATACAGGAAGTTTGTGGCTGAGCTGGGAATTGAACCCAATCCAGTCCATTAACCACAAGACTATCCTACTTTATCTACAAAGCTCCAGTCTTAGGTTAATATTCACTGGGATTTGCTTTACAGGAACTATTAGGTAGAACCTTGCTAATTCACACATTTCCAATTTGTACACAACATAATCTGCATACAAAAATAACTTTTCAGTGATCCCCTTTTCAGCAAAGATTTTGCGGCAGAGTACAGTAGAGAGATTTCACATTACTTTACTCCTTTTACAAGATTTCCTACAGTACTGTGTATTTACCAATGTGCTGTGAATTATCACACATAATTAAAACTAAGCTAGTCAAAGAAATTAAAAGCACATTTTGTGATGCATTATCCTGGCTTTTTAAAACTGTGCTTGCTTATTTACTTGCTTATTTGTAAACTTCAGTAATGAGTCTCCCATTATTAGTATAAATTAGTGAGATTCTGCTAATTATTGACCACCAGATGTCTCCCATATTGTTACTTATAAGTAACAGTAAAATACTGGAAACTGAGGACAAATTAATAAAAACAAATGAAAATAAACTAAAAAGTTCAAATAAAGTATGTTCACCAATTCATGCCAAAATCTACAGTACATGCTTTGAAAATGTCACAAAAACCAGACACAATTTACTGTGCGGTCTGGTACTGGAACAATAAAAAG
Organism: Mauremys reevesii; assembly: GCF_016161935.1. NCBI lineage: Eukaryota > Metazoa > Chordata > Testudines > Geoemydidae > Mauremys > Mauremys reevesii. The sequence continues at coordinate 152,961,246 of NC_052623.1, forward strand.
AGTTGGATGAACTTTATGACATTTTGTCTATACTGCACATTTTTTCCGTAAAACGGCATCTATTCGAGTATTTTTCTATGTGCTATTAGCTTGTTTAGGTCTCTACAACCAACTGTCACAGTTCAGGGCAACTGCACCTATACTTCCCCTCAGTGATTCAGTGAGGACACCCACTCTAAGGCTTACCGCTCCCCAGCTGTTGCCTTTCTTGGGCAGAGACCATCATGTCACTCACTCCGGACCAGGGTTAGAGCCCTGCACGCATGCAAATTTATACCCATGGATGTGGATATCCGCAAATATAAATCAGTATCCCCAGAACTGCAGGGCTCCCCTGGAAACCACAGTGGCGAAAGGAGCAGAAGGTGGGGCTGCCACTCCCAGGAGCCAGCACCCTGAGCCAGCAGCTCTTCTGACATGGTTGTACCACCCCCCAACCCCACCCACTAGGTTGGGTACTCACCAGCAGCTGTCCCTGGTCGCACTAGTGTGTGCAAGTGGTGCACACACACCCAAATAGGAGACACAGACAGCTGTGTGGAAGGGACGGGGCAGACCCGGGGGGCGAGGCTGGGGGCGATACAGCCACACTGGAGGAGCTGCCGGCGCGGGGTGGTAGCTCCTGGGAGCAGTGGCCCCATGTTCTGCTCCTTTCACTGCTGCAGTTCCCAGGAAAACCCTGTGGTTCAGCAGATACCGATTTATATACGTGGATATCTGCATCCGTGGGTATTAAATTTGCATGCACACAGGGCTCTAACCAGGATATCTCCAGGCTGCACAGTCCCCTGACTCTACTGTGATTTTGCAGCAAGAGATTCTGCCTAAGCAGGCCTGCTTGCTTTCTCCTTAGAGACAATTAATAGTGTGACTGCCCACAGTTATAGTTACCACACAGCTCTTTTCACTCAAGTTTATTTTATCCTTAAGGTTAAAGCACTACAGAAAAAACATTAAAAACAGTAATAGGACCTATACACATGCTAATGAGTTTACCAAGAGATCACCCTACCCTGGACTCGGGCAGGAGCAGTCCTTCAACACCTCACCCAAGGTGTTTCCTTGTAGTTTCAAGTTCATCGCAGCTTCAGCTCAGAACAAGCACAGAGTCTTATGTTGTCTCAGAAGGCCCAGCCCTTCCAAACATTTCTTCAGGATTGGGGCCCTCTGCAGGCAGGGCTGGATTAACTCTCCTGTGGACCTGGGGCTATTAGATTTTGTGGAGCCCCTGAATACGTGTCTTTTTTTCTGGGATGGAGTTTGGTGCAGGATGGGGCTGGGCCAGGGGATTGGGATGCAGGAGGGAGTGCGTGGGAGGGAGTTTGGGTGCAAGAGGGAGATTCTGACCTGGGGCAGAGGGTTGAGGTGGAGGAGGGGGTGTGAGGTGCAGGCTCCAGCCGGGAGGGGCTTATCACAGGCAGGTCCCAGCTGGCGGCGCAGCAGGGCTCAGGCAGGCTGCCTTCCTGCCTGTCATAGCCCCACACTGCTCCCAGAAGCAGCCGGCTGCTGGCACATCTCTGCAGCCCCTGCGGGAAGTGGGACACCATGTCTCCATGTGCTGCTCGCACCCACATATGCCACCTCCATAGCTCCCACTGGCCGGTTCCTGGCCAATGGGAGCTGCGGGGATGGTGCTGGGGGCAGGAAAGCGTGTGGAGCAGCCACAGAGACATGCTAGCAGCTGGCCGCTTCTGGGAGCGGCCTGGGGCTATGGTAAGCAGGCAGCCTGCCTGAGCGTCCTGCTGCGCCACGGGACTTTTAGCAGCCCAGAGTTGGAGATCGCTGCCTGTGATTTATTTTTGCGGGGCCCCTTTTGACCCAGGGCCCTGGGCTGCAGCCCCTAAAGCCCCTGCCTTAATCCAGCCCTGTCTGCAGGCCAGGGTCCTATCCATTTGCTGGATCAGGAAGAAGGCCCTGAGCCTGTTTAAAACCAGGGTATTTAGCCAATAATCCCTTCTTTGCCCATTGCTCCCCGGAGAATCCAATTGATCTAGTTACTAGATTCTAGTACACGTGAAATTTTCCAGGGGTTAGCTTCAAAGGGGTTAGCTGACAACCGGAGGAATTACATTTGCACCCTCCTTCTCCTGAAGGAGTTACACAGAATTCCACAATAACACATACACAATTGCATTTTTAATACAATCGACCTCTCTAATATAATCCCCCTAACATTGGGGATTGTATTAAGCTCCCATCAGGCTTAACTTAATTCAATAGAGTTTATCTTAATTCCATAAGGTTTGTCCAGGATATTGTCACTATGTCACACCAACATCTAGTGTCATTTTCCAGCTCTCTCTGATTCCTTTGTGGTAGGGGCCTGACATAATCAACTCCCCCTGCTTTGTTCCAAATACTTTCACTAAGTATGGCCTCCCCAAAGGAGGATGGTGGAGGTGTGATGATTCACAGGGTGCCCAGGAAAGACTTGCTAGTAGCTAACTAAGGGTCAGCTCACTGACACCACCAGCCTATCAGCCAACCAATTTCTCTTGGCTCTGCCACCAGGGCCCTTACTTTGCCTTGCAGATTAATAACCGGTGTCCTCCAGTCCCTGAGCCCTTTTGAAGCATTCCCCTGTAGTATTCAGCCGCTTATCCACTGAGAACTCACCATAATACCAGGTCTGCTGTCCTCAAAGAAACTGTACAAACCTGCTTGTTTGATTCAACTCAGGATCAGCTCCCGCATAACATTACAGCACTCAGATTGTTTTCACTCTAAATCTATCATAAGTTTCTTATCAAAGATTAAGATTTAAGTGACAGTGAGTAAGGATAATGGATAATGGAAACAGAATAAAACAAAATCATAACATAATTGCTAGAGACTAATCTTAACTTTAACAGGCTAACAACTGTAAAAAGGAAGCTTATCTCACCCCAAATGTCTTTTTGCAGCATTTCCAACCAAGGCTGGCTACATTTCCATTTTCATGAATGTAAACGTGCTGTCCATTAACTTGCTTGGTGCAAGATCAAGGGGTGTCTCCTATCCTTCCACTTATATCCCCAAAGTTCATTTTCTTTGCACACAGCCAGGCTAGCCCTCATGGCTTGTTTCTTCCCATCTGCTCCTTTCCTGTCGACTCCATATGTATATGGGGCTTCCATTGTATTAGCTTACAATATTTAAACTGCATGGCCAACAAAGAGACAGGCGAATCAACATGCTTTATCTGACCCCAAAGCTATTTGTCAGCTCTGCCTTGGACACAGACCTTAAAACTTATTTTTAGTACATATACACAACTACTTAAATATCATATTTACATACATCTCACAACAATTATGAGGATCAGTGTGGCATGAGCTTTTATTAGAGATGTCACATGATACCATTCATGGACTAAACCCATGAAAGCAGTGTGCTAGGTATAGTGAGTTATGAGTTGCTGTTACAAAACAGTGAACCCTTTGCCAGCTGGTACCAAAGGGCTTCTGTGTCACAGAAGGGAAGGGAGCGTGGTGCTTTGGCCATGCTTTCTCCTTCTACCCTAGAGAGCAGAGCAGGTCCTGAACATGAAGAGGTGCATAGCGCACCCTTTTAAAGGTGGCTTAGCTCTCTTTCTGACAGGCAGTTCACCAGGGAATTTGGAGGGTGTTAACTGAGAATCCTAGAGGACTTCTGACAGTATGGAGCGCTTCCACGTTCCCATGTTTTAATATGGGCTGTGCCCTAACAGCCACAGTATGGCCTCTAAGATATAATATAATTACTCTGGCTGGCACTGTCCAGGGCAGCACCCCAGATATGCCATCAGGTTCGGTCCTGCAAAGACTGGGCATTTTTTGTATTTCTAACTCGGTTCTGAGTCACTCCTTTAAAAAGCCACGTTGTGCAGTTAGCACGAACAGTTTACAAGACAGAATGACTCATTCTCTTATAGTTCATTTTAACTCACAGATCCAAAGATTCTCGGGCCAGAAAAGACCTCTGTAATTATTTAGTGTGACCTCCTGTGTAACACAGGCCATAAGACTTCCCAGAAATAGCTCTTGTTTGAAATGGAGCATATCTTTTAGATAAAACATCCCGTCTTGATTTAAATCCACAACATTGGTAAGTTGCTCCAGTGGTAATTTACCCTCACTGTTAAACATTTACAACTTATTTCTAGTCTGAATGTGTCTAGCTTCAACTTCCAGGCATTGGATCTTTGTCTGCTAGATTGAAAAGTCCATTATCAAAAAAAATTTCCATGTAGGTAATTATACATGAATCGAGTCACCCGTTAACCTTCTTTCTTAAGCTAGATAGCTTGAGCTCCTTGAGTGTATCACTGTAAGGCATGTTTTTCAGTCCTTTAATAATTTTCGTGGCTCTTCTTTGATCCCTCTCCAATTTATCAACATCTTTGTTGTATTGTGGACACCAAGACTGGACCATTTTTCAGCAGCAGCAGCAGGACAAGTGCCAAATACAGAGGTAATATATCCTCCTTCCTCCTATTCATGAATCCAAGAATTGCATTAACGCTTTTGATAACAGTGTTGCACTTGGAGCTCATATTCAACTGATTATCCACCATGACTGTGACCCCAAGCCTTTGTCAGAGTCACTGCTTCCCAAGACAGAGCTCCCCTTCCCGTAAGTATGGCCTGCATTCTTTGTTCCTCAATGTATACATTTACATTCGGCTGTATTAAAACACATATCACTTGCTTACACTCAGCTTAACAAATAATCAAGATCACTCTGCATCAAGATCTTCATTATTTACTACTCCCCCAGTTGTCAGAATGTATGGTGTAGTTCCAAGTCTTCTCTATGATGTGTCCAAAATTAACAAACACATACACCATCTCTAGCCTCCGTGTTGCATACGCCAGCTAATAACCATATAATAAGCACAATTAGCAATGTGTACATCCTGCATATCCTCAAACTCCAACTAAACCACCCATGGTTCATTCAACAGGCTGTGTTTCTATTAGATGAGCCAGGATAAACTTATCTAAAATAGAAATTATGTACTACATACAGAGTAAGTTATGTAGTGCATTGTTAGCAATGCCTGGTTTAAATACAGACAGTTTTGCCAATGCTCATCCAATGTTTCATTCTCAGTAGTGCACACTGTAGGTTACAGGAATTTGATAAGGTGAACTGGCCCCTTATTTTAGAGTGCTGAAGAAGTGATTACGAGCTATGGTTAGAAAGGAGAGGAGCATCAGCAAGAATGTATAATGCATTCTGACTCAAATGCCTGGGATGAACACATCAGAGTCTCATGCTCACACGCAGAGAATTTGCCCCATAGTTCCCCAGAGAATCACAATATTATTGTTTTGAGATCAGAGAGTTCTCCTAGTTCATGTCCCACTTGTCTTGTGCACTTTCTACTCCATAACATGTGTACAACACAATCTTTATCCACAGACAATGGCAATTCTTTCACAGCTGCAGGAGAGCAGAACTAGAGAAGGTTGGTGTGGCTTTTTTTACAAAATGGACACGCACCGAATTGAACATTTAAATGCATTCGAACAGCAGAGTTGTTCAACTTGCTCATTTTTAATGCTACTGGCAGCTTTTTCGCTTTTTAGCTTGCAGACAGACTGCCCCCCGAGTTAACCTTTCCTTGGATGCTTCATCAGCTTGCTATAAGACTGTTCAGCTCCCTTGCACTTAACGGATTCATTAGTGTCACCTGAATTTTCCAACCAAAGCGGGTGACAGCTTGAGCAGATACCATGTAACTCATCTAATCACTGGGGGAGGGGGAAAACTAAATTAATTCTATAGGGAAAATGTATCCTTTTAGATATATATTCAAACCCAAATCATGGTGGGCAATAGAGAGGAAAGAGACAATCTTTCTATTGCATTGTAAATGATACATGTTAGTTTTAACAGGAATAAAAGATCCCCACTTTAATAGACAAAAAGATATTAGACTATAATCAATCATTTCTGTCATTTAATCCAGGATTGGATGCCTGTCAGAAATTAGATCCTAAAGGGTTTTTTTTTAACCTTAGATTCTTGGATATTTAGGCCAAACTATCCTGAACTATCAAAAATGATGTATTAATGAATAGTCTATATACATCCACCAACAACAAAAGGCTGCAAAGCTTTTTTACTGAGAGATATAAAGCCACTGTGTGTGGCTGCATAATGTGTGGGGTTCTCATACTGTACTGAAGTGATAATGAAGCTGCAAATTCCTGGCATAATAATAGCATATGGCATATTTGAGGGAGGGCACAAGATAATGCTGAGTGCCTAAATTGATCTTGCCGTGTGTTATTAGAGCAAGCATCAGGCCCCTGCTATCATTATAAAATGGATTTCAGAGGGAGTTGGGCTTTAAAGGGAAAACTAAAGAAAAATAACAATAGTTTGGTTTGCTTTTGATTTGGAATAATCTTAAAGAATCTAAACTGAAATTAACTGCAGCTATGCAATATTGCTGCTTTAACAATAAGGAGGAAAAATCATCTTTATGCATATCCTACTTGGAATAATCCTTTTCTGAAGACTTCAAGTATCCATTTCAGCATCTAAAGACAAACACAAGATTAAAACTGAAAGGCTGCAATGAGAATAGGTTACACCCATGCCATTTCCCATTTATGTTACAATCCTTGTCATGAGAATGGATTGACTGGAGAGGGGTAGTTTGCTCTGAGACTTCTTGTCTATTTTATGAATTTCCTAGTGGTTTTGTTTGTTTGTTTGCAAACAAAAAAGTAAACCTTTCCGTAACATTTCAATGGAAATTACAGCCATATAGAACAAGCTGTTTACGGTAAAACTTACAGAATTTCAGTGGATAAGCATGTCAGATATGACATACTGTCCATAGAAAATGTGCATGCCCATGAATACCCAAAACACTTCACCTTAAATCTCTGAATGTCATCGTATTCTAACATCAGAATGCTGGACCACACCAGTTTGCTGATGGAAGACAGTAGACCTCATTTTCCTCTCATTACACTGGTGCAAATCATGAATAACTCCATGAAAATGAATGGAATTACACTGGTGTAAAACCAGTGTTATTGAGTGGAGAATCAGGCCCAGTATCTCTAGGATTGACGAAGAACCACACTGGTGATGCTGAGATGCCAAAGGGAAGTTGGAGGAAGGAACCTCCTCTGTCCACTGCACTGACTGACTGTTTTATATTTTATTTACTCTGGATTGAATCCTACATGGCACTGAGTAGGGTGTAGAGCCGTTTGGCAGTCCTGAGCATTGATTGAAAGTATCAGCTGCATGCAAAGCCATAGCCGGAGACTTCTAAGACTTTATTGTTTCTCTCAAACATGTCCATAGTTGGCATTTTAATTGTCCATTACCACTTTTTAAAATGCAGTGTGTTTTCCTTTTTAATTATCTGAGTATGCTAGCCATAGTAGTGACACATGAATATCTGGGTTGTGTTGTGTGAGACATGTTACCCTGGAAAAAAGAATCAGCGGGGCCATCGTGTCTCATTGTGCTACTGTGCAGGATGCATACATCACACATAAAGGAACTCAGAATTAGCTTCCCTTCCACCTTAATAGCACCATCTTAAATTGCACCCTTGCACATGTATTGGGCAAAGCTGAATTAACTTAGTCCATCTTGTTGGTTTGAGGTCAGCTGCCTAAACTTACACTGTCCTCTAGTCACTTCTGCAGGATCGAACCCTTTCTTTGTTTCAAGCCCGGATATATGTTTTTAGTATTGTTTCTTAATCTTTATGAGGCATAACAAGGTCTCAGAATTTCAAAAATGTAAAGTGTTATGTAACATATAGTGGGGTGTTGTCTTAATCTCACCTTTTCTATATTTTGTTCTATATTTTGATTGGCTGATTGTTCATTTCAATCACTGATGAAAGGAATTGCTAAAGAAGTAAAATTGCGTCACCATCCTTCTTTTGAAACTATTCTTGGTGCCTTTCAGTCATTTCTCTCTCTCCATGCCTCCAATGACCATTGCCAGACCTCCTATCTGAAGAGAGAGACTGCAACCTTTTCCTTGTCAAAACTCTGTACCTGTTAGTTACTCTTGGCTTTGCGTCTCTTGTTGTCAGAGCTCAGTTTCTCTCACAGAGACACCCATCACTGCCCCAACTAATAACATAATATGGTGGCACATACTGTCCCCGTCATGTTTTTTCACATAACAAGGAAGTGTCAAAATGGCTGGTGCAAGAGGCTCAGTGCATATGAATATTCCAAGGCTTTAGTGTAGCATATTTGTTCTCCTGTAAGTAAAATCAGTGTTGGAGTTAGTTTGTCACTGCAGAACACCAGGCATGCCCTCTGCTCTCAGGCTGCAAGCGCAACAGCAAAACAGCAATGATTCCAGCCTCATCAGCAGGCAGCCCATTCATATGCCTCTTTCTTCCCAAGATAAAAAAGCTAGAAGTAGCCAGAGTCATCAACTAATCCATACCATGGAAAGTCAAATGGAGAGAATAGAGCAACATTCGCAGCTCTCTGTCTCTAATAATCAAGAGGAAAACATTAAGACCCCGATCTGGAATACTGCCGACTGACAAGATGTGTAAGGGATTTTTGCACACATTTAAAGAGTTCAGTTCTGGAGCCTCATTTCCTTCAGTGTCAGCTCAATTCCTGGAATGTTTAAAAGATCAGACTCCTAGTGCATGTGGTTTTGCAGTGAAGGAGCTGGTCTTCCATTACAGTAGTAATTGAAACTAAAAAAAACAAAGCACACTGAAAATACTCCTTATCTTTTAGATAATAAACCTATATTATTAGTCTGGGACTGGCTTTCACAATCATATACACCGATACCATGCTGAGTTTTGTTGACTGAAATAAATTCTGCTCCTGTAAAAGCAGCAGCTGAGTCATGAGCCTCAGCTCACAGATTATTGTGCCAAATTACTATGTCTGTCTGAGTTGGTCCTTTCCTGGTCTGAAGGTGAGATTAACAGGAAGACACTACCTATCATTTATCATTAAAATCCTTCCAAAAAGCAAAATAAGGAGGCACTATTTCAGTAGGCACTGCTAATTAGACTGCAAGGGAAATTGTCTCACCAGACAAAACAAGAAACGATGTTGCTTCAGAGTGGGAGACAGGACACACCGCTGCCAATACTAATGATTTTCAGCAAGTGCTCTTTGCTTGGAGGCTTTTATATTAGATCTGTGTGATAAAGTTGTACACACACGAGTGTTGAGAAGAGCAAATTATTCTGGGCCCTAGTCACCTGGCTTGGGTCAGGGTTAAAAAAGGTCAATGATGTTCTTGTCACATGACAGTTCAGTATCCACTATCAGGAGTGATGGCTGTTATGGGCTGACCCAGAGCACTAGCTGGCCCAAAGAGGCTGCAGTAGACCTATTGTTGATCTGAAGTCAAGGGCACAGGGCAGGTTTGTTCCCCTCTTAAAAACAATTGAAATAATAATAATATAAAATTAATATAAACTTTTCACACCTGCTGAGGACTTTCTACAGTTTGATTGGACTTTCTCTGCCTTGTGCTGGTTAACTGTTTGCTCCAACCCTCCCTCTCCCTCACAGTCTCTTCACCTGTCAGTCTACACCTGCCTCTCTTAACTTGATAATAGGATAGAAAATATCATAATGCCCCTATATAAATCCATGATTAACCCACATCTTGAATATGGCGTGTAATTCTGGTCACCCTATCTCAAAAAAAGATATATTAGAACTGTAGAAAGTACAGAGAATGTCAACAGTGATTAGGGGTATGGGACAGCTTCCCTATGAGGAAAGATTAAAAACACTGGGAGTGTTCATCTTAGAAAAAGAAATGACTATGGGGGGATATGACAGAGGTCTATAAAATCATGAATGGTGTGGAGAAAGTGACTAAGGAAGTGTTATTTACCCCTACATATAACACAAGAACCAGGCATCACCCAATCAAATTAATAGGCAGCGGGTTTAAAACAAACTTAAGGAAATACTTCTTCACATAATGCATAGTCAACCCATGGAACTCATTGCCAGGGGATGCTGTGAAGGCCAAAATCATAACTGGATTCAAAAAAGAATTAGATAAGTTCATGGAGGATAGGTCCATCAATGGCTGTTAGCCAAGATAGTCAGGGATGCAACTCCCATGCTCTGAATGTCCCTAAACCTCTGACTGCCGGAAGCTGGGACTGGACAACAGGGAATGGATCACTGGATAATTGCCCTGTTCTGTTCATTCCCTCTGAAGTATCTGGCACCAGATACTGTCAGAAGACAGGATACTGGGTTAGATGGACCACTGGTGTTAGCCAGTATGACTGTTCTTATTTTTTAATTTTAAGGACCTCAATGATGCCTTAATATTAGACTTAGGCCCCTAAAAGGGCAGTTAGGTATCTAATTCCCTTTGTGGATCCAGCCCTAAGCTCTTAGGGGCAGGGACCATCTACAACTGTATGGCTGTATAGTGCCTCAGCAATGGGGCCCTTAGGCACTACCATCATAAACTTGATTATTATTCATAATAGCCAAAGATATTGTACAAATTGATTCTGACTGAAAGGGAAGAATGGTTGGGAATCTAAAGATTGAAGGAAATGTGGGTGAAAGTGATCATGAAAACCCCAAGACTTTAACAAACTCAGAGAACCAGAAGGTAAGGTCCACCACTGAAGGTAGGACAAGAAATAATGGGCTTAATCTACAGCAAAGGAGATTTAGATTAGATATTAGGAAAAACTTTATTATAAGGGTAGGTAAACTCTAGAATAGACTTCTAAGAGAGGCTGTGTAATCCCTGTCATTGGATACTTTTACGAACAATTTGGACAAACCAACACCTGTTGGGGATGGTCTGGGTTTCCTTGGACCTGTCTCAGTGCAGGGGACTGGACTAGATGACCTCTCAAGGTCCCCTACAGTTCTTTGAGTCTATGGTACTATGAAAATAGTATTCCATGGGTAATGTAGAATACACTCTTTCCTGGAGTCAAATACCTTCTTGGGGCTTCTACGCACTACTGTAATATAAATAATTAGTAAGAATTAATAAGCATAACTTTCTATCAGATACCAAATACCCCCATGACACAAGTATTTTGTCCCTTTTTTACTTACTACATTTTAAAAGCAATAACTGAAGTAATTTACCACTGGGATAATGCAATATATGAATAAAATATAACACAATAAAATAAGCTATTTTGAAAGTAGTCATTAGTTCACTTTACAATCTTACCTATTTTATCTAGGTGGGAGAAAGAAAAGAGAAATAAAAGTAGACAAAAGAAAAGTAGTAAAAAGAAACACTATTGAGTCAAACCAAGGAAGAAGGCTAAGAGTCATAATGTATCTATAATGGATTCTGTATAGTCTCAAATTTGTCTTCAGTGCCCTTAAGCCTACAAGATAATTTTTCACAGGGAGCTGTTACCATGAGAGATGTTACTCATTTCCTTTCCAGTGGAGAGTTACAGGTGTCTCAGCTTTTAGTGCTTCCATGTCTGTACTTGGCTTAGCAGAGCTGGTACATGGCAATGGGAGTGTCTGCCCACTGTTACAGGAGAGTAGCTGCTTAGACAGGTGGCCTCTCAAAGACCATCCGGAGGGGAGGAGTGTAACAACCTACCAGCATTCCATGAATATCCTGGAAGTTTCAAAGGGGTACCTGGTCCCAGAATGACTGCACAGAAATGGAAGAAAGGCAATGAGAAACCCACTCCACTACCCACTAAAAATGGAGGTTTCCTCTAGCACTACACCTTAGCCGTTAAAGTTGCCATTGCTTGAAGTGTTACTGCTGCTAACCTCTTTCCCCAGTAAAAAAATAAAGCATATCCTCTCTTGCTGCCTCCACTTGCCTTCCCTTCCACAACCAGGAAAAAAATATTTAAAAGCAAATTAAAGCTAGCTCATAAGTTACATTTCTTAGACTTTCATACACTCTTGTGCTTGGTCTAAAAATGTGTGGGTACAATTTAATCTACTAATAACTCAGACAATTGGAATTGCTTGTGATATAGAAACAGCCATTCCATAGTGATGAGTAAAGCTAAATTCCCATTCCCCAGATGTCCCCCAAAAGAGACCATTCCCTCTGAAATTTTGCATGCCACATCTAATACGAGGGCAGAATTTTTTGTGAGAAAAGATTTTAAAGTTATGGGACCAGAAAACAGAATCATAGAAATGTAGGGCTGGAAAGTCCCTCAGGAGCTCAGCAAGTCCAGCCTCCTGCACTGAGGCAGGACCAAGTAAACCTAGATCATTTCTGATAGAAGCTTGTCCTACCTGTTCTTATAAATCAGGGGTAGGCAACCTATGGCACATGTGCCGAAGGGGGCACACAAGCTGATTTTCAGTGGCACTCTCACTGCCTGGGTCCTGGCCACTGGTCCGGGGGGGCTCTGCATTTTAATTTAATTTTAAATGAAGCTTCTTAAACATTTTAAAAACCTTATTTACTTTACATACAGCCATAGTTTAGTTATATATTATAGACTTAGAGAAAGAGACCATCTAAAAATGTTAAAATGTATTACCGGCACATGAAACCTTAAATTAGAGTGAATAAATGAAGACTCGGCACACCACTTCTGAAAGGTTGCCGACCCCTGTTATAAATCGCCAATGATGGGGATTCCACACCCTCCCTTGGAAGTCTATTCCAGAGCTTAGCTACCCTTCCATTTAGAACGTTTTTCCTAATATCTACCCTAAATCTTCCTTGCTGCAGATTAAGCCCATTACTTCTTGTCCTACCTTCGGTAGACATGAACAATTCATCACAGTCCTCTTTATAACAGCCCTTAACATATTTGAAGACTGTTATCAGGTCCCTCCCTCTTTTTGCTCAAGACTAACCAGGCCCAGTTTTAACCTTTCCTCACAGGTCAGGTTTGCAGTGTCCACAGGTTTGGCCAATCACAGCTCCCACTGGCCATGATTTGCCTTTCCAGGCCAATGGGGGCTGTGGGAAGCAGTGGCCAGCACATCCCTTGGCCCCCACCATTTCCTGCAGCCCCCTTTGGCCTGGAGCGGTGAACCATGGCCAGTGGGAGCTGCGATCGGCCGAACCTGAGGACGTTGCAGGTAAACAAACTGGACCAGCCCACCAGCGGATTTTCCTGATGGGCCGCATGCCAACAGTTGCCAATCCCTGGTGTAAACTGTTCCTTGACTCTAACAGAGCTATGAAAATTAACACCAGCTGAGGATTGACAGGAATGTCATATGTAGACAGGGAAGATAATTGTCCCACTCTACTCAGCACTGGTGAGGCCTCAACTGAAATCCTACCTCTGAAATGGCTTGGCATACAGAATCCACATTTAGGTCATGATCCTGCAAGGAACTCCACCTACATGGAGTACTTGGGCTTTACCGAGGGCAAAGGAACAAAGTTAAGGCTGGGTGAGTGAGGTAGAAAAGGCAGTGAGAAAGTGAGTGGTGAAAGATCCTTTAGCTCTTCATTCCAAACCTTGTAGACATTTGAGTTTTTAGCATAACAGTGTAGAACATTTGTAAAAAGAGTATGATACTTTGGGGCACTGACTGGACTCCACTAAAACATACTTTCAACCTTCTTTCTTTATTACATGTAAAAACTACATTAGAAGAATGTTAAAGTTGCAAAATCAAGTACTGCTTTTTGTTTCCTCCCTATAAACTCTCCTGGGCAGGGACAGTGTCTTACTACCTGTATGCCAAGTACCTGGCAGTACTCAAATCATTAATAATAATAGAGGCTGCAGAGGGGGAACAGCTTTACAGATTTAATTTGCATGGTATAAGTAGCTCATTTGCATCTTGCGGTTCCTGCATCTAGCAAGCAGTGTGTGCTACTGTAGCTTTCCATTCATCCTACCCCTTACTGTAAACAAGTCTTCAGAATCACCAAGGCTTGTCTGTCAAATATGGAATTATTTTGTGATTAATCGTTAATCCTTTTTTATTATCTTTATATTCCACAATAACATTCTTCCTCAATGATGCTTACATTACAGAGAGGAAATAGAGCTTAGTAAGCAACTTCCTATAGTATATTCTGGATTTATTTTAACATCATCTTTGTCGCCTGTTCAAATGATTCTTGCACATAAATGATAACTCACCCTCCTCCCCACCACTGCAAGACATACACATGCATCCATTTGCTTTGTCTCTTTGTGTTAGGCCAGCAGGAAATGAACTATGAGTCATTTGATCAGGGCCATATACCCTCAGGTGCTGAAGGCTATGCAATGTCTATAGATGGCATACCTTCAGTTTGTCCAGCAACACAGTTATATTCCTTCAAGTGACGATTTCATAGATGTATATGCTGTAACAGTCCTCAGGGCATCCAGGTACCTTGTTACCTCCACTGACCGGGAGTCTTTCTTGTGGTAGTTGGGTGTCAGCTGCCTAATACCACCAGCCTGACAGCCACTCAAGTACTCTCTTCAGGGCTATGCCAGGCCTAACCTCCCCTTGCAGGTTAACCGTAGGTGCACTCTGATCCCTGAGTCCCTTTGAATCATTTCCATGTGATGTCCAGCCCCTGACACTGGCTACTCACAAAAATCCCAGATCCTCTGCCCCCAAAGGAGCAATGTGCCCAATATTCCAGTTTTATCTTAAACTACCATTCATGTAAACCACAGTTTTTCTGAGCACTTATAATAAAAGAGAATTAGGTTTATTTAAGAAAGAATAAAGATTTAACTAGAAAAAGAGAGAAAGGGACGGAAACAATTAGTTACAACACAAAACAAAATCATAAAACGCAAACTTGGGTCTACATTTGTCAATAGTTACCTGTCCTATCTAATAAAGTAGGCTTTTTCTGCAAAGTTAAGTCTGTTGCAGAGCTAGCTGCTTTCATAAGAACCAGGATCCAAACATTTACAAAAGTCCCCCAATCCTGCAGGTAAATCATCAAAGAACGGATCCAAAGTGCCTTTCCCTACACTCTGTTAGACTGAAAGAGCCTTTTGTCTTTATTCATAGCTAGTGTGAGCTCCTGCTTACTATAATGTTCCTTTTCACCTCCAAGTGGTTTTGATCATTTGTAATTGACTTTGATGGTTTTCTACTGACTGTTGTGGAATATGGCAATGGTAGACAATGGAACCTTGCATTACCTTGCTGTTTGATTAGGAAGAAGTGACAACTCCATCTTGCTTGAATGGTTCATCACCAAGACATATTACCTCAGTGACTAATGTTTACTTCAAGTCCTTAAATCATATTTTCAATATAAATACGTTATTCCTTAAATATTATGCATACATACATCTCTCAGTGATTATGAGTTTTGACAAGTTCTGAGCTTTCTGTAGATACGTTACCTATTACTCTTTAAGAATAAATATCCTATAAGATATATTTGGTGCAGTGAGTTTGTCAGGTCTGAGGTAAGACGTATTTGTAAAGAACAGAGGACCCTTGGCCAAGGAGCCTTTGTGTCACATATGCATATTTCACGTGTAATGGAGAAGTTAAATAATTATCATGGTGAATGGCCCTGTACATTCCCTTGTTCTTTCAAGTGATTCCCTCTATAGCTGTGCTTACATTGCTAGTTTCCTTTTAAATACAATCCATTGTAGGAGAACTTTCATGAGGGCCTATTGCACATCAGCGGGCCACCTCTTTTTACCAGGTTTACAAATGTTTCTCTTCTCTTTTACTCCAAATGCTCATGTACAGTCTCTGAGGAGTCCAATTCACTTCCTCAATGAGCAAGGCAGAGAAAAACTTGACTCAAAAAGTGCTGGAATTGGATTCTCTCCAAACTTCAAGGGGTAGATCCTCAGCTGGTGTAAACTTTCTTTGACTTCAGTGGAGCTAGGCCTACTTACACCAATCAAGGATCTGCCTCTTGAAGACTTTAAGGACAAGTACTTTGCCATTAGTGTAAATGGAAGCCTAAAATCAGATTATACAATAGTTGTAGTAGCTAGAAACCATTTCACTTTTTTGTATTTAAACGCTAAATTTTCCAGCCAGTTAGTAATTTCTAGGAAGTCCTGTGTTTCCCTCGAGTTACACTTAGCAGAGATGGGTCAGATTATATATTGAAAATGGATGTTTTAATTTCATCCACTGAATTCTCCAGGATAATATTTTAAATTGTCATATTAAGATTACATTTCCCCTTACAATGGACCAAAAGTATATATCAGCAAAAGAAAAACCATGAAAACAGAATGATCCACTCTTTCAGAATTTAATCTGTTATTGTTCACTAAAAGACAACCACGTACCAAAAAATTAAAATAAAAAAAGATAATAATCAATACAGCTCTTTCAAATTGCTCTGTTATGAGTTTTCGGTACCGCATGAAAGAGAGCAAATCTTATCTGGTTTCTATGCACAGTACAAGGCCATTCTAAAGACTGAATATAAGAAATCAGAGTGGGTTCAGAGTTAAGAGGATGTGCCTCTTTATTGTATTCAGAGCTCTCCAGAATGCTTTGAATACAGTATTCAAAGTTAATGCATTTTCTGCAACATATCAGCAGAGTTTTCTTCAGTTCCCCACATGCTTACTCAAAATTTAAAGTTGTTACCCATAAAATCAAATTTCAGTTTACTCTATCTCACAAAGTAATGGGGCACTTATTATACCAAGGCTGTCCCAGAAAGCTTGCTTGACTTTCACAAGCTCTTTTTCCTACTGGTCCTTTTATTAATTCACATCAATCTGAAGAAAATTCGTAAACAAAAGCAAGGTCACCATAACAGGATAAAAGAACTGTTTAATGAGAAAAATCTATAAAATGGTTGTCAGTTGGCACATAGACATAAGAACACCAATTGGGGGGACAAGGACATGATCTACAATATAAATTGCTTCGCTTTCAAGAATTACCAGTCTAGAAAATCAAACCATGGAAAGGAAAGAGCAGTAGTGGTACCTACTGTTTATTAATTATCCTGTTAGTCATGATGAATTTTCCTAAAGGAAAAATAAAAGAAAACATCAATATATTTAATAAGTCAATATTAATATTAAGGGGTTTTTATTAGGGCTGTCGATTAATCGCAGTTAACTCACGTAATTACCTTAAAAAATTAATCATGATAAAAAATTAATCACGATTAATTGCAGTTTTAATCACACTGTTAAACAATAGAATACCAATTGAAATGTATTAAATATTTTTGGATATTTTTTCTACATTTTCAAATATATTGATTTCAATTACAACCCAGAATACAAGGTGTACAGGGTTCACTTTATATTATTATTTTTATTACAAATATTTGCACTGTAAAATGATAAACAAAAGAAACAGTATTTTTCAATTCACCTCATACAAGTATTGTAGTGCAATCTCTTTATCATGAAAGTGCAACTTACAAATGTAGAATTTTTTTTATTACATAACTGCACTCAAAAACAAAACAATGCAAAACTTTAGAGCCTACACGTCCACTCATTCCTATGTCTTGTTCAGCCAATCACTCAGACAAACAAGTGTGTTTACATTTGCAGGAGATAATGCTGCCTGCTTCTTGTTCACAATGTCACCTGAAAGTGGGACTGTATCAGAAACCTTACTAAAACCAAAACCTCACATCTACAGCTTCCCCTCATCCTTTAGGCCAGTAACCCCATCAAAGAAGGAAATCAGGTTGGTTTGGTAAGATTTCTCCTTGACATCAATGCAGGCTATTATTTACTACCCTCTTAGCCTCTAGATGCTTACAAATTGCTTATATAATCATTTGTTCCATTATCTTTCCAGGTATTAATGTTAGGCTGACTGGTCTATAATTCCTTGGGTCCTCTTTTTTCCCCTTTATAAAAAATAGTTTCCATGTTTCTCCTTCTCCAGGACCTCACCCAGCCTCTGTGAGTTCTCAAAGCTAATTGCTAACGGTTCCAAGATTGTGTCAGCTTGTTTCTTTAGCTTCATAGAGTGTGTTTCAGCAGGCCCTGCTGACTTGAATGTATCTAACATACCTAAATATTCTTTAATCCATTTTGGCCTTATTTTGACTTGTGTTCCTTCCCCCCGGTGTTAATATTAATGGAGTTAAGTGTGTGATCACGATTTAGCCTTTTAGTGAAGACTGAAACAAAATAGGCATTAAACAACTCAGCCTGCTTGATGTTGTCCATTATTAGTTCTTCCCTGTAAGTAGAAGATCTACACTTTCCTTTGTCTTTCTCTTGCTCTGAATGTATTTATAAAACCTCTTCTGTCTTTTGCTAGGTATAACTTATTTTGTATCTTATCCTTTCAGATTTTGCCCCTGCATATTGTGCTATTTTTTTGTATTTAGCAATCTGCCCATGTCTCCACTTTTTGTGTGATTCCATTTTGATTTTTCAGGTCATTAAAGAGCTCCTGATAGAGCCATATTGGCCTCTGACTCTTCTTCCTATCTTTCCTTCGCATCAGGATAGTTTGCTGTTGTGCCTTTAATATTGTCTCTGAGAAACTGCCAGATCTCCTGGATGCCTTTTTCCTTCAGATTTTCTTCGCATGGGATTTTACCTGTCATCAGCAATGTCATCACTATATTCCTGTTGTCGCTGCCACTTCTGTTCACCTGCCTGTGGCATGACTCAGTGCAGATTTTGATGTGATGTCATTGGCATTCCCAATAATGATCTTCATAACTGGAAGGATAAGGTAACAGTACTACAGCCATATTTACCCTCCTCTTTTTAAAATATGGACATACACACTTTGCAGAGGAAATTTGGCTTTTTTCCCAGGGTCCTTTATCAATCTTCTTTTACTGTGTTGAATGGCTTTGAATGAATTTCTCCCCCAGTCACTACCCCATTCTCTGTCCAGTGATCAGGCTGTGTGGGTGGTTGTGTGTGGTGGTTAATTTGCTGTTCACACTGCTTAGTGATGGACTGCACAATTCAAAACAGAACAATGTCAAGAAGAGTCTTCTTCATTTATTATATATTTGTTTATGACATTTTTCAAAATGTTTTCCCCTCTGACAGCCATACTGCCTCCCTTTCTCCTTCTAACTCCTTCCATTATGACAGTGAGTGCTGATGATCAACTGAGTAGGATTCAGTTCAAGATCAAATAACTGCAAGAAGCGGAACTCTGGTTTTCTTCCTCCTCCACTATGACACACACATTATACCTGTGCTATGTGTACATGAAACACAAGTTTGACTTTTTTCCTCATTGGCATTAACCGCTTTTCACTCACATCAAGATTCACAAAATCGCACACTTAGGAGGAGGAAATAGCATATTGATTTCTACCTTCGTTGTGATACTAGCATTAAAGATACATTTGGCCACTTTTGCTTGCAGTGCAGAAATGGTTTTTTGTTTGATTTTTAACTCAACACTAAAAATCTTTTCTAATTTCATTTTGATCTATAGCACCTTAAGTGGATTTTAAGTGGCTAGATACAACTGAGCTTCAATAGCTGTTTCTTATCAATGTTATCATATCTCAGAGATCTCAGAAAGGAGCTGCAGTGCAATTAACTTTCTACTAGTTTGTGTTAACATAAAAGTAGATAAAATAAATGATTCAATTAACTACTTCTAATTATTTATCAACTTTCATACTATAAAAACAGACATGCCTTTTATTTGTTAAGATGATGTATATTGAAGAATTATAAAGCACCTATTTGAATTTCCCAATGAAGTGTTATTAAGCATAGAAAATACTTTCCAATAG
The DNA here is from genome assembly GCF_016161935.1 of Mauremys reevesii. Lineage (NCBI taxonomy): Eukaryota > Metazoa > Chordata > Testudines > Geoemydidae > Mauremys > Mauremys reevesii. The sequence continues at coordinate 152,980,839 of NC_052623.1, forward strand.
TGTGAGGAATTAAAGCAACGGTCTAACCAGCTTCCAGATAATTCTATAGCTACCCTTTCTAACAAACAAACCCAGACTATTATAGAAATAGTCTTCAGCTGAAAAAGATTGTGACTTGCTACAGGAATCAAGGGGTATAAGTAGCTTTCTCCTATCAGTGACCCTAGGCAATTCTAAGCAACAGAAGCACAGTAACATTGTTTAGTCCATATCCCTACAACAGGGGGAAAATAAAACTTTTGTTTCTGGATTTAACATAGTGCCCTAAACCCATTATTAACCATTCTTATCTCCTTGATGGATTCAGACTACTGCATCGGGTACTGGAGGCAAATTAATAAATCTGTTAATGCCCAGTGATTATATACACACATATACAAGAGTGGCATACAAGTAATGTAATCATCTTGTGAGTGCAAAGGCTTTAAAAGGCTTTCCAGAACATCTCATATGGTCTCATATATTGGAATTCACTGTTGCCATCCTCTCTGCTTTGCATCCAGCTGAATTAATCTGATTAGGTTTCTCGCTTGAAAAATTAAACTCTGAAAACATGCAAGGGGATAGAGGTATATAAAACCTGCATTGCGGAAACTTCAGTGTTCCAGCAACAGTTCGAGAAAACCAGTCCCAACTGCAGGGAAGGAGGGATGGGAAAGTGGTGGAAGAGATTGCCCAAACTCTGTTCAAGCGCGAAGTTTCAAATAGGAACTTCTAGCAAGAAGTTCATATTGGAGTGGAGTTTGCTCACTCCCCAAATCCTTGTTGCCCACCTCTGGCAGACTGAACAACCTCCTTTCTTGGAAATTAATTTAGGAAACTTCCCAGCCTATGGCCGTGATTCTCTTCTCATTTACACTGGTTTCACATGAGTGTTAAACCATTGACTTCATGGAGTTATTCCCAATGAAAGTGGTGCAAGTTAGACTAAAATTAACTGCCTTTCTAGTTTAAATGTAACATCTTCATGCATCAGAACCAAAAGGCTTTGAAGAGAATGAACAAATCAGGATTTTTGTTTGTTCTTGCAATTGTGTAGCTAGAATATCTGTCTTGGCCCTCACTAGTCTGTTCGCAAACAAGCCCTACATACCAGATATACCTGAGGTATTTTATTAGTATACACATTTCTATAAGGCTCCTCACCACAGCATCCAAGTGCCTCACAGTTAATGGCTGGATGGATGGATGGTTACGTGTGTCTTTGCTAATTCAGCTAGACAATAACAGATTTCCAAGCTGGGGCAGCTCTAGCAATATTGACAAATGCCCATTGGGCCCCCTGCCTGCTCTGTAATGTGAGAAAGCCAGCTACTTCCTACCTCAACTCTGCCACTTCACCTTTCAGAGGGTATTGTTCCCTTGTCACTAAGACCAATAGCCCCAAGCACAGTCCTGTCTCCTCCCAGTTTCTTGGCTCTAGATCTCCAGCAGCATTCAGAAACTAAGCAGCTAACGGGACTGATGGGGACTGCCACGAAGATGGTGAAGGGCTCCCTGATGCATGGGGTGGGCAGAAGGATAAAGAAGGGGGTGCTCTTCCACTTAGGTAGGGGAGAGAAGAAAGGGGCTCTCCTGCAGGAGAGTTTGGGGTCCCTAGCTGTGGTGGGGAGGGAGCAGGTGAATCACTAACGGTTTGGAAGTTCAGTCTGTTTTGAATCAACATCTAAAAGTTCTGATGCCCATCTGAACCCCTAAACCATCTGAAGTGCTCTCAGCCCGCAGTCCCACTCAAAGTGCCGGGTGGATCGCTTTTACCTTACTGACTCCTCCTCTCCTGCATCCTACAGAGTTACATGGATTGTCTCTCCCACCCCCTCAATTCACTCCCCTGCCACTCCAAGGTCACCACGCTCCCTACTCCCTGCCAAGGGAAGGCAGCAGAAGTATCCCATTTTCTCCCCAACTGGGATTTCCTATATCCACTGTTACTTTTAGTTCATTTTTCCTTTCTTTCAGTTCACTGTTGCAGCTGGAATATCTGCTAAAGCCATGCCAGACTTGAACAGAACAGTTCACACACCATAGGCAAATTTTAACACTGATGCACTGGCAGTCCCAGAGGTTGGGAAGGAGAATTTATTCTTTTCATTTGGGAGCTGCCTTGTTTGTGCTCAGTAGGTGTCCTCAGGTTACTTTTCGTCTTTCTTGTCTTCTTCCTTCTCAGACTCCTTTGGGAAGGGCTGATAAACTGCAATCAGATTGTATCTCTGCCAATTCTGGATCTGGAATGAGACTGTTTCTGCAGTGAGGAGTGTGACAGTGACTTCTAGCTCTTAATTTATCTGTGATAACAATGTTATATGCTGCTTTCATAGACTCACCAATAGGGGTTGCAATGGGAGACAAAGTGTGATTGCCAGCCAGACAGCTGAAAGGAGACAGGAAAAGGCAGGGGCCATTATTTTTCAAACTGTAGAGTAATGTAAACTGCTCCACCAAGTAATAATGGCAATATAGGTGTTTCAATTTCTGATCATATTGGGGCAGTTTGTGCCTGGCCCTCACAAGGTAGCACTGTGGGATGAATGGAGGGGAGGGGAGGAAGCTCACCCCTCTCTTTGCCTGGCTCAGGCAAGGGTGAGGTAAAATTATAGTCTCTGCACTCAGGTGCAAAGGGACTGCTCCATCCCTCCCCCACCCCGGCACACAGCACTCTAAAGGGAGTGAGGAAGAGGCAAAGCCATGACCTCATCCCACCCCCAATGCACCAGCCCCAGAGCTGTACTGAAGTGCAGGAGAGAGCAGGCTGCAACCAGAGTGAATGGAGTATCAGGTCTGTTCCCCTCCCCCCCCCCCGCCCTTAATGTCAGGGAGTTCCTGAATGCATTATGCCACAGTAAAGGAGAATGCCTCTTGCTACTCCCCTGGAGGTTGTATGGCTCCACCCTGCCACTTTAGTTTGTATGTTAAAAGGCGTGGTGCAGGTTTCTGTAAAAGGAGCTCACTTGTGGTAATAGTACTTAGCGCTTTTCCTATACACAACACTGCACAAATCTTAACTCATTGAATCTTCATTGGACCCTGTTGTTGTCCCTATTATAGAGATGTGGGAACACAAAGCACAAGGAGGTTCAGAGCTCAGCTCCTCCATGCTTAGTCACTCTGAGGGATGACTCCTGTAGTAAGGGACTGTACGCTGTGAGCCAGGGGCAGGGAGACTCAGCCTGGCATTGAGTGAGAGGGATTCACAAATTCTTTACTCCCAGGCCTGCTTACAGAACAATTGACGATGCCTCTCCTCTGGTAGTGGTGGGTATCTGGAAAATATTCAAAAGGCATTGCCCAAGCTAAAATAGCCATCTCCAGGCTGATGGTGAGCAGTGGAAAATGTCCTGCGCATAGAGACAGAAGGGGAAGCAGTAATAGCAAGAGAGCAGGTGGGAAACTGGTGATCGCAGGTGGGGTGGTGATGGGTGGGACATCCAAGATGACAGCAATCACAGCAGACAGGACACTGACTGGGCCCCAGCAGCAGGTATTCTTTGGAGAGGGTAGCTTGGAAGACCGATATCTCTGAATGGATTCAGGACCATTTTGGCCAGTACAACAAATCTTATTTCTGTCAATACATTTTTCTTGGTAATCCTTTAGATAATTTTTGTTTCAAAACTGGGACACGCTGCAGTGGTGCTGCCTGAAGAATTTGTGGATGTGCTGTGGTGCTTTGCAACTCGCAATTAAATGGGAAACTCAGTCAGCACTTTAGTGGAACAGTTCATTCAAAATCGCATTATTGCTGAAGCGGCAACGGGAGCAAAAATAACGGTACTCTGCACCTGTCTGCCTGATATTATCTCCACTCCAGCTAGTGGCTGTTCAGCCAGACTAGTGTGCAGGAGGAAAATTAACTAATCATTTATAGGGCATGTCATTTTCTAACGACTACATCGTTGCTAGTGCTTTTTATAAATAATTCAAAATCAAATGAGAGCCACGGCAAACACAGCTGTAGCTCGTGCGCCATCACCCACTTGCTGGCGGGTCTACCTAGCTGGCATCTGCTCACTCAGACGCGTCAGCATGGACTGAAACCAAAGCAGTTAAAAAGGAACAACAAGCTAATAAACATCATCTGGCAAAACCTGGCTTTTGCCAAAGTGGCTTCAGCTGGTACACCAGAGCATTTCCCCATTCCCAACCAGCAGCTCCCTCTGCTGCCTGACTCAAACCTCCCTGGCAGCACATGTTGCTCAGAGGCCAGTGAGAGTGCTGCTGACTGTGCATACCGTTATTTCTTTGTACTGAAAACACTTAGGGGAAAAACATACTTAAAGTTCCATTGTGTATAAAGAGTTTCTGTATGAATGTGCTTAACTCTTATAATTGCAGTTCTCATGATAGCAAGCTCCTGGAGAGACAGTTTTCTCCTCCAGATTTTTCCCCGCCCCAAATGGCTGCAAATGTGCTCCAGCTGCTGCTAACCAAACACCTGACATGCCACTGTCTGAGCAGCTTCTGTTGGTTCTGGATCCAAGTGACACTTGTGAATGAACATATGGGAATGTCAGGGCTGGTCCTCAGCTGGTATGAATTGATGTAGCTTAACTAAAGTCAATGGAGATGCTCTGATTCACATCAGAGGAGCATTTGACTATAAAAGACTCCTGCAATTACACAATTCCCTTCCCACTGTCAATTTGTAAATATCTGCAATATCCCCACCTAACCAGATAGATATTTGTTTTCCATTCAGGAATTCTGCCTTGTGAAACGTGTGTGTGTGTGTGTGTGTGTGTGTGTGTGTGTGTGTGTGTGTGTGTGTGTGTGTGTGTGTGTGTTTAAACAAACCACAGAATACCTGCTTGACGTCCACTTAAACTCCTTGTTGCCCACTAGCTATACTCAGCCTCAGGATGTATGACAAAGACCCACAGGTAGTGCAGGCAGTAGTGAGGTGAGTTTCTTCTCTTTCTTGGAAATACATCTGGGTACTCTAAGTAGAGGATTCCTGTGTTGTACAGTCCTTATTAAGTATCCCTGTAGGACTCAGAACAAATGGGAAAAAAAAGTCCTAATGTTAAGGAAGGAGAAAAAAGGAGAAAATATCAGACTGACAAAAATGAAGTAGTGTTTTAGCCAAAAGCTGGACTGAATAGGATGGGGGAGGTGTGCAGGTTTGCAATGTGTTTGTGATTAGAGACATTCTCATGTTGTGACAGGCCAGGATATAGGGATGTGGGAGATCTTTAATAATTAGGTCCCAGTCCATGTAGATCTTTAAAGATTATTACTTACGCCATATTCAAATCAGTGCACAGGCATCAGCAGTCTTAGCCATGTGCAGGCTCTTCTGGGCTTGCGATTGTGTATGCTAGCATGTATATCAGTGTTCTGACCCAGGGCTAGTCTACACTTACCAGCCGGGTCGACGCGGTGAGTTCGACTTCTCGGAGTTCGAACTATTGCGTCTAATCTGGATGCGATAGTTTGAACTCCGGAAGCGCCGCGGTCGACTCCAGTACTCCACCACTGCAAACGGCGGTGGCGGAGTCGACCTTGGAGCCGCGGACTTCGATTCCACGGCGTCTGGACGGGTGAGTAGTTCGAACTAGGGTACTTCGAATTCAGCTACGCTATTCACGTAGCTGAACTTGCGTATCCTAGTTCGACTCCCGCCCTTAGTGTAGACCTGCCCCCAGTAATGGTTCTACCTAGTCTCTATTGCCCCATCATGCCCCTTCTTCCCCAAACAGCTCTCAGTCTCAGGCACCTTGGTTAGCCAAATTAGCGATGTGAGTTCCATTTTCCTCTTTGGTGCCCCCTTTATTCTAACTGGCTGCATACGCAAAACAATGGAGCAGTGACAGAGTGGGTAGTGTGTGTCCCAGAGGTGAGGCTAATCTGATGATGATACCATCACCACCACCTAACTCTTATCTACCGCTTTTTATCTCTATGTCCCAAAACACTTTACAAAGGAGGCCAGTCTCATTATCCCCATTTTACAGAGAGGGAAACCGAGGCACACAGAGGTGAAGTGACTTGCCCAAGATCACGCAGCAGGCCAATGACAGAGCCAGGAATAGAACCCAGCTCTCCTGAATCCCAGTCCAGTGCTACATCCACAAGGAGAACAATGCGTAGGGATGTAGGGTAGAGACCTCAGTACTGATGCAAAAATTATTAATAAAATAATTATAATTGTATTAGTAATATTAGGTCATTCAACTTGCCTTTGCCTTTACTGAGGCTTAGAATATACTTATAATTATTTGCATACATATGGTGCTTGCAGAAGAGTACCTCACATGCATATATTTTTGAAATTATGTGAAATATTCAAGCTAACTAATGGAATTTTAGGATACTTGCACCTTATCTCTCAAGGACACATGAATATCAGGAAAGATAAACATGGTTTTATGGCCGCAAAATATTTATTACCACCAAGTGTGTTTACACCGACTCTGGAATGCAGCTTTATAACTTCTATTTCATTGTAACATTCTAATCAATGCATTTTCTTTTATACTAAGCTTTGAAAGACGTATAGAAGTCTTAATTGTTGTGCTTTGTGCTTTGTACAGAATATAGGATAAAAGTCTGTAATTACAAGTTGCAAACATACTGCAAATGGTAGGTTGTAAATCAAGAGACCATTTAATTAAGAAAAACAAACGAATTAGAGTCTTATCAAAGAATGGGACACATTCCTTTTGTATGAGATATCAGTTTGGTATAGATATGGTCTTTATATCAACAAAACAGATTTGTAAAACATTCATGTTTTAGGAAGACATCTCGTGAAAAGAATCTAAGATGTTAACACAGTAATAAATCTTAGTAAACTCACACAAAAAATTCTAGAAATATCCTACATAAAATGAATATTATTATTACTCTAAAAACTTCATTCAGAAAAGCCTGTAGGAAAAATATATGTAGTTGGAAGTATTTTGTTGTTTCTCAAATGCTTAAGATAGCACAAACTTCTTTTGGATTAATATTTGCAAATATTTTGTATCTAAAAGCAAGTCTTCATATAATAACTGCCTAATATCATTGTTATACAAATATTAAGATGTTTTGTGTAAAAATATAGCAATATCATTTCATGCTATAACTGGTTACTAATATAAGAAGCCACCTGAGTATAGAAATGTTTATATTAATTGGGAAATTAGTTAGCTGGCAATTTTTAAGCAACCCCCTCACCACTTAAGAAAAAAGTTACCTCTCCAAAGAGGGGGAAAAAAGAAAAGACAATACCTTCTTTGATGACCATTTAAGCTTAAAGAATCTCTTTAAGAATTTAATTTAAAAAGCCCATTTTGACGGCTCACTTTTATCGAGAGAACAGAAGTGTTTGGGTTTGTTTGAGAAAGAATTTCAATTCCTATTAAACCTTGATGGAACTAACGGGATATTTCAGAAAACTGACTGAACAAAAGGAAAAGTTAAAACTCTAAATCTAAATATGTTCTGAGATTCTCCCTCCACAAAGACAAAGAAAATAGAACTGTCAAGAAAGAACTACAACCCTAATGCATATATGCATTACCAAATTGCATATTCATAAGATCAAGAGGCTCCTAGAGGAGTACCCCTGAAGGCATGGAGCCTATGAAAGAGTGAGACCAACCAACTTTGAATCTGAACAAGCCTGAAAGAGGTGTGCTTTTCTAATTCATAGAACTAGGCCATAGAACTAGGCAGGAAGAGAGCATAAAAAGCTCTGAAGTAAGTGTGATAGAAATGGCAATTTCCTGGACAAATCTTACTGAATTAAGTTTCTGCATCATTGTGGCCCAGGGACTCTATGCAGTTCCAGGGAGGCTGGGGATCAGAGCTCACGGAGAACTGAGAACAATGAGGGGTGGTCAGGCAAATTCACTCACGTAGTAAAACCTCTAGAGAGCTACCATGACCTGGAAAGAGGCTTGCATATACAGTACTGGTTCGAATGGGATTCTCCAGAGGCCAATAGACAAAGAACGGATTTTTTTGATAAATAGTTTTAACTGACTTAGATCCTTCTTTCTGATCCAGCAAACAGACAAACCTCTGGTCCAAAGGGGGGCCCAATCCTTAGGGAATGGTTGGAAGGATTTTGGCCTGTTGAGGCCCCATAAGACTGGGTGCTTTGTTCTCAGCTGAAGCTTTGATGAATTTGTGACCACAAGAAAAACCCCTGTGTGGGGGTCTAAAGGAGTAATCACCAGCCACAGCCCTTGCCGGAGTGATGGGGTGATCTTTGGTAAGCTTATTAGCATATGTGTAGGTTCTTTTATTGTTTTTAATATGTTTTCTCTCTAATGCTTATACCTTCAGAATAAATGTGCTTGGTTAGAAAGAGCTGTGTGGTAACTTAACAGTGCCAGTTACAGGGGGTACCATCTCTGAGGAGAAAAGCAAAGCAGGCCTGCTCAGGCAGTCTGACTTTGCCAGAGAGATCATAGTATAGATGGGGCGCTGTGCAGTCTGGAAATAGCCCAGTCACAAGGGAGTGAGACACAGGTCTCCACCCAGGAAAGATGGCTGAGGAGCCGAAAACTTAGAGTGGGTGCCCCTGCTGGATCACAGAGGGGGCATACAAGTGCAATGGCCTTGAACTGTGATAGTAAGCCCCACCCGTACACCCTGCTACCCTACTTAGACAGCAAGCATTCCATAATTCAACCTGTCCATCTCTACAAGCAAGCTGTCACAGACAGATAAGAAAAACAGAGAAGACTCAAGAAGAAACCCACCCAAGGAAAATCTCCCTAAGATTTGCTGTTGTACCTTAAAATACTAACAGTTTATCCTGTTAATCACCAAGTGGCTAGATCATGTACTTTTGGAGAGGAGACAGGGGCTAAACTTGGGTAAATAAAGAAACAGTGAGCTTTAATTGGATTTCAGAGTCTTAATAATCATAATTGGCCTGTCTTAAAACAGCTTCTCAAATGGCTTCTTCCAAGCAACTGATTTAAATATTTTCTTAAATAGATTTAGCTAAGATCACCCACTTTGCCCAACTATAAACTGTCCACCTACCCAGAAGCGAAAAAAATAAAATAAAAAATGTGTTTATCTATAAAGATTCTTTGTAGTCGAAGAATATACTAAAGAATGGGTTCACAATAATTTGGGGAACCAATATACTTTGGTCTTCACATACCAAACAAAGTACCCCACCAAATGTGATTCATTCTCAAACATGTAATCTCTACTAAAAGCTCTCCACAGAAGGTATGTCTACACTTGGCGCCGGGGTATGATTCCGACCTGAAGTACACATACTCACGCTAGCTTTCCTAGGGCTAACATGCTAAGAAGAGTAGTGTAGCTGTGGTAGTATGTGCAGCAGCATGGGCTAGCTGCCCCAAGCACACACCAATGGGGTCTGGATAGGTTTGTACTCAGGGTGGCTAGCTCGTGATGCAACTGACCACTGCCTGTGCTACCATGGTTACACAAATGCAGTAGAGCTTTGTGTTTTAGAGCCGTAGCTTCCCAACTGTGGACTAGCTTGTAATGGTTTGACACATTTCTGGAAGATGTTTTCTTCCCCCGGGATCACAGAGTGAGGAAGTGTTCACTTAGTGTCTTGGGGTCCTGACTGCAGTTACGTTGTTCCCATTCTCCTCCCATTAATAACTTTTTTCTGTGTTAATAGACTCCTGTGCAATGAGCTAAATCCAGCAAAAACCTTACACAGTACATGATTACAAAAAGAGGACAGGATTTAAAACAGGACATTCTGAGACTTACTTAAATGGCTTATTTTATTAAAGTGAGAGCTAAGAAAGAAGTAGGACCTAATTCCTAAATTTTTACCAGGCCTTTATACTTCAAATATGGACTATTTAAGGAGAGTTGAAGACGTGTCACTCTGTACATGAGGGTATAATATTCCACTGCTGCTTTATTTAGTGTTTAGAGCAGGGGACCATGAGTAAGGAATTCCTGAGCCCTAGTCCCTGCTCTGCCAATGGCCCATTGGGTGTACTGGACACCCACCTTGGGATTTAGAGTATGATCCTGGAGGATTCGCTAAAGGTTTGCGAGGAAAGACAATTACAGAAGGGCCTGTGTAGTGTTCAGTGACAGAATAATCATTTTTGTGTTTATAGAAGTTAGCTGGTTGGGAAATAGGTAAGAAATAGGTGAGTGTGACTTTCCTGTAACTGAACCACAAAGGGTGCTCAACCAAAATGGCTATTTTATTATAGGAATATAAAGTCCAGACCCATACAGGGACATCGGAAACTAAACCACAGATTTGAATTGCCACCTTCCCCGCTCCAAGACATTTCATGTGCAGTTAGGTGTGCCTATGCTACTGTTTTTGCAAGAAGTGGCTTAGGCACTTGACTACAGCAGAGGGTTATAGAATCACAGATACAAAGAGATAAAAGGAACCTCAACAAGTCCATCCCCTGTGCTGAGGCACAACCAAGTAAACCTAGACCAGGTGTTTCTCCAACCTGTTCTTCAAAACCTCCAAAGATGGGGATTCCACAGCCTTCCTGGGAAGCCTGTTCCAGAGCTCCATTACCGGTATAGTTGGAACGTTTTTTTTCTAATATCTAACCTAAATCTCCCATGCTGCAGATTAAGCACATTACATCTTGGTCTACCTTCAGTGGACATGGAAAACAATTGATCATCTTCCTCTGTTCAATAGCCCTTAACATATTGGAAGATGAATATCAGGTCCTCACGCAATCTTCTTTTCGCAAGACTAAACATGCCCATTTATTTAACCTTTTCTCATAAATCATGCTTTTTAAACCTTCTATCATTTTAGTGGTTTCTTCTGGAATCTCTCCAATTTTCCACATTTTTGCTGAAGTGTGGTGCCCAGAATTGGACATGTACTCCAGCTGGGGCCTCACTAGTGTTGAATAGAATGGGACAATTACCTATCATGTCTTACATACAGCACCTGTTAATATACCCAGAATGATACTAACCACTTTTGCAACTGCATCACATTGTTAGTTCATACTCAGTTTGTGATCCACTACAACCACCCACATCCTTTTCAGCCAGTTATTCCCCATTTGGTAGTTGTGCATTTGAGTTTTCCTTTCTAAGTAAAGTACTTTGCACTTTTATCTTTATTGAATTTCATCTTGTTGATTTCAGACCAGTTCTCCAATTTGTCAAGGTTATTTTGAATTCTAAGCTTGTCCTCCCAAGTGCTTTCAATCCCTCTCAGCTGGATGTCCTCTGCAGATTTCATAAGTCTAGTCTTCACTCCATTATCCAAGTCATTAATGAAAGTACTGAACAGTACCAGATAAGCCCTTGCAGTTTGACAGCAAACCATTAATAACTATTGTTTGAGTATAGTCTTTCAACCAGTTACGCACACATCTTATAGTAATTTCATCTAGACTGCATTTCCCTAGTTTGCCTATGAGAATGCCATGTGGGACTGCATCAAAAGTATAATTAAAATCAATATCTAGCATTTCTACAGTTTCCCCCATCCTAGGGTGACCAGATGTACCGATGAAATCAGGACCATCCCGATATTTAGGTGTTTGTCCCGCATCCCGACCGATCTTTGGTCAGGACGCGATTTGACCTGATATTTAGCTCCACTGGCAGCTCTCGGAATTCCCCCCCCCTCGCTGCTCTGCTGGCAGCACTTGGCTTTTTTTTTCTTCGCTGGTGCCCCCCCACCATATGTCCCAATATTTTCTCCCTCTCATCTGGTCACCCTACCCCATCCACTAAGCCAATATTCCCTTCCAAGAAGGAAATTAGGTTGTTTTGGTATGATTTGTTCTTGACAAATCCATGCAGCCTATTCCATACAACCCTATTATCCTCTAGGTGCTTACAAACAGATTGTTTAATAATTTGTTCAAGTATTTTTCCAGGTATAAGATTACACAGGTCTCCCCCGCCCTCTTTTTAAAGAAAAGTACTAAGTTTGCTCTTATCCAATTTTCTGGGACCTCACCCAGCTTCCATGAGTTCTCAAAGATAATACTAATGGCTCTGAGATTGCTTCAGCTAGATCCTTAAATACTTTAGGATGAATTTTATCAGTACCTGCCAAATTGAATAGACCTCACTTTATCTAAACATTTATTTAATCTGTTCTTCTCCTATTTTGACTTGCATTCCTTCCTTCTTGTTGTTAATATTAATTGTGTTGAGTATCTGGTCACTCTTAACCCTGCAAGTGAAGACTGAAGCAAAACAAGCATTAAATACTTCAGCCTTCTTGATGTTATTAGTTTTCCTTCCCCACTAAGTAGATGACTTACAGTTTCCTTTAGCTTTCTCTTGCTTCTAATATATTTACGGAACCTCTTTTTATTGCCTTTAGTGACCCTTGCTCATTTTGAGCCCCAATCTTTCTGATTTTGTTCCTACAATGGTTGTACTATTATTTGTACTCCTCCTTAGCAATTTATCCATGTTTCCACTCTTTGTAGGATTCCTTTTTGATTTTCCAGTCATTAAAAAGCTCCTAATGCAGCCATATTGGCCTCTTATTATTCTATCTTTCCTTCATGTCGGGATAGTTTGCAGTTGTGCATTAAATACTGTCTCCTTGAGAAATTGCCAGCTCTCCTGTACTCCTTTAGCCCTTAGATTTTCTTCCTATGGGACTGTATCAGACTCAGAGAACTGGTAGGTAAAGTCTCCTTTTTTGAAGCCCATTGTCCTTATTCTGCTGATCTCACTCTTTCCTTTCTCTAAGAATCATGAAACCTGTCATTCTATGATCACTTTCACTCAAATTGCCGTCAATTTCAGATTTGCTAGCAATTCCTCCCTGTCGGTCAGAATCAAGTCTAAAATGGCTGCCCCCATGGTTACGTCATCCACTTTCTGAAACAAAAAGTTGCCCACAAGAATTTGTTAGAAATTTTGTTTTGCCATATTATTTTTCTGACAGATATCTGGTTAGTTAAAGCCCACATTACTGACATGTCTTGTGTTTTGGATATTTCTGTTGTCTGTTCTGGAAATGCCTCATCCACCTCTTCCTGATTGGGTATGTCTACCATGACATCACCCCTAATTTTACCCCTTTTATCTTTACCCAGAGACTTTCAGTGGGTCTGCCTTTGAGCTACTTCTGGACCTCAGAACAAATGAATATATTCTTGACGTATAATGCAACACTTCCTCCCTTTTTATCCTACCTGTCCCTCCTGAACAAGCTATACCCTCGCTCCCTGCATGCCAATATTCCAGTCATGAGACTTATCCCACCAAGTCTCTTTGATGCCAATTAAATCACAATTGAGCTTATGGACTAATATTTCCAGTCCTTCCTGTTTATTCTCCATACTCCTTGTATTTCTGTACAGACATCAAAGATGTTCAGCAGATTTCCCCAGTGTTTTCCCTCTTATTGCTCCTATACCTGGGTTCATGGGTCAAGGATCCCAAACAGAGATAGTCACCTCCCTTCAGCCCAGACTTAGGCACCTAACTACATGACGGGGTGGGTCTTAGGGCACACCGTTTCATCAGCATTTCCCATTGTCTCATTTAAGAGGCTCCTCTCCCCCTGTGCTGGCTTTTGTGGATCCCATTTCCAGATGCCTCTCTCCCCACCATGCACTGTGTACAGAGTCTAGATGCCTAACCCAGGGTTTGTGGATTCCAATGATTTTCAAGGCACTTACGAAGTGCTGAGTGTTGCAATGCCTCCTTTTTTCCTTTGTGCAATACAATCTCAAGTATGATTCTCAGAAGCACCTAACTGACCTAGAAACATAAGTGCCATTGAAAATTTATGCTCGTACATCACTGAGGCACTTTCAAAAATCCTACCCTATATTTTTTATTTAAGATTTCAAACATGGGCATTCTTTACACACATTCCTTAAATACTTCTAATAGTGGGAGGGTTACTTTTAATATAATGTGTTTTTCTCTCCAGTCCCATTTAACAGCAACATCCTATCAAAGGCCTGGTCTACACTAGGCGTTTAAATCGGTTTTAGGAGCGTAAAACCGATTTAACGCCACAACCGTCCACACTAGGAGGCACCTTATATCGATTTTAATGGCTCTTTAAACCGGTTTCTGTACTCCTCCCTAACGAGAGGAGTAACGCCAGTATCGGTATTAACATATCGGATTAGGGTTAGTGTGGACGCTGATCGACGGTATTGGCCTCCGGGAGCTATCCCACAGTGCACCAGTGACCGCTCTGGACCGCAATCTGAACTCGGATGCAGTGGTCAGGTAAACAGGAAAAGCCCCGCGAACTTTTGAATATTTCCTGTTTGCCCAGCGTGGAGCTCCGATCAGCACGGGTGGCGATGCAGTCCGAAATCAAACTAAAAAAAGAGCTCCCGCATGGACCATGCGGATGTGATCGCTGTAAGGGCAGGCAAATCCGTTCTATCAGCGCTCCGTTACAGAAGATGAAATTCAGAATCCTTTTTTAAAAATCTCCAGACAGACGCCATAGCAGGGACTCAGCGCACTGCAGCGTGACAAGCGTAACGGAAAGCCAAAGAATCAAATGGATGCTCATGGACTGGAGGACTGAAGCTATCCCACAGTTCCTGCAGCCTCAAAATTATTTGCATTCTTGGCTGAGCACCAAATGCTTCTAGGGTCAAACACAGTGTCCGCGGGTCAGGGCATAGCTTGGCAATCTACTCACCCACCCCACCCACCCCAGAAGCGAAAGGTAAAACAATCCTCTGACTCTTTTACATGTCACCCTATCTTTACTGAATGCTGCAGATAGACGCGATAGTGCAGCACTCAACACCAACATCCTTGCTCCTCTCGCCATGGGCGGCTGATGGTACAATATGATGGAAATCCATCCTCATCATCAGCATCAGCTGATCGTGCAAAAAGCTGGAAATCCATCCTCATGATCAGCCTCAGCTGATGGTACAAAAGGACTGGTAACCGTCCTCGTCATCAGCCTATTGGCCCTAATTTTTTCTGGTGGATGGATGGTGCAATATGGCTGGTAACCATCCTCATCATAGCAACAGGGGCTGAGCTCCATCAGCCCCACCCTTCATGTGTAAAGAAAAGATTCAGTTGCCCTGGACTAACAGTGGGATGCTGGGCTTCTCTCCTACACACTGCTTAATGTCCTGTCTGGACTATCATAGCAGCTGGAGGCTGCCTTCCACTCATTTCTCACTAACAAGTCAGTGTGTCTTATTCCTGCATTCTTTATTAATTCATCACACAAGTGGGGACAATGCTACGGTAGCCAAGAAAGGCTGGGGAAGAACGGAATCAACAGGTGGGGTTGTTACAGGAGCACTCCCTGTGAATAGCATACAGATAATTTCTGCAGGCTCTGACACAGAGCAGCTGTGCTCTCTGGTTCTATGATACGGTGGTTCTCTAGCACACTTGCCTATATTAGGCAGCACTGATTCTATTTTTAGATACCAAAAAGGAGGGATTGACTCAGGGAGTCATTCCCAATTTTTGCTTTTGCGCCCCTGGCTGATCGGCCAGGGGCACTTATGACAGCAGCTAATGGTACAAAACGATGGAAGGTGCAATATGGCTAGTAACCAATCTTGCTTTTGCGCCTGGCTGATTGGCCAGGGCACTAGCAGCAAATGGTACAAAAGGACTGGTAGCCATGATCATCCTCAGTTCCAATTTATGGAAGGGTTTGGATGGTGCAATATGGCTAGTAACCATCTCTGCTGTCATGCAAAAGCAAAAGCATGCTTCTGTGTAGCGCTGCTGAATCGCCTCTGTGAGCGGCATCTAGTACACATACGGTGAGAGTCACAAACGGCAAAACAAGCTCCATGATTGCCATGCTATGGCATCTGCCAGGGCAATCCAGGGGAAAAAGGCGCGAAATGCTTGTCTGCCGTTGCTTTCCCAGACGAAGGAGTGACTGACGACATTTACCCAGAACCACCCGCGACAATGATTTTTGCCCCATCAGGCACTGGGATCTCAACCCGGAAGTTCCAAGGGGCGGGGGAGGCTGCGGGAACTATGGGATAGCTAGGGAATAGCTACCCACAGTGCAACGCTCCAGAAATCGACGCTAGCCACGGACCATGGATGCACACCACCGATTTAATGTGCTTAGTATGGCCGCGCTCCACCCGATTTTATAAAATCTGTTTTACAAAACCGGTTTATGCAAATTCGGAATAATCCCGTAGTGTAGACGTACCCAAAAACACTGAAAAAGGTTTTGGATTACCAAATACTACTTTTCACAAACTCTACCGATTAAAATGAAAATCTTGATGCTTCATTTCCATGACAAAGCCTGTAACAGAAAATAATACAGTCTGGATCTTTTCATGACAATGCCTGAGACAAGTATGGAAAATAGCATGAATGTAACCCATTCCTCCTTCTCATTTTAACATTGTTACTCCATGGTTCACTTCATCTTTTGATCGCCATTCTCTCTGCAGGAATCAGCAGATACCAGTTAGAGGTGATATTGACATGCATCATCTTCAGCATTGCAAGTATAGTGTGTGAGCTACATTTCTAATAGTCACTTTTTTATCTGCAGTGTGCACCTGTATTACTGATTTGATCTAAAGAATTCTCCTGCAGAGGACAGCGTACTATAATTATGTTTGGCATAATGATAGATGTAAGTTAATTCCGAATAACCCAAATTAATAAAAAAGCTCTTTAAAAGCAGAAATACAATCCATCTGGAGAAGGCTATGCAATGGCCACTTCCAGAGAGAGATTTACTTCAGCTGTCACAGTGTCCAAACTACCTGTAACTGGTTATAGCATAACAATTCCATTTGCAATGGCAGGCTGTGTCCTTTTCAAAAGTACCAAAAACTATAAAGTGGGGGAAACTGCTTTGATGTTATCACATTTTTCTGTACCATGTTGTCTTGTGCATGTAAAAAAGGGTCTATTTAAGTTGCTCCATTCACAAGGGTGTGCTCTGCATAGCTAACAGCTATTGATACCAATTTTGGCAATGAGATTTATATAATCTTCTCTTTTGTAGAACTGGTCAAAACTTGAACTTTGCATTCCATGAGAAATTTCAACGTTTCAAGATTTTCTTTCAAATCAGAACAAATATTTTTTGAAATTTCCTGCAAAATGGAAATTTTGAAAATTTGCTTTGGAAAATTTTCAAAATTTTATTTCAAAACAAATTTTTCATTCTGAAATTTATTTTTTCATTATTCTTTTTTACATTACTTCATGACATGTCAGTAGTAGCGGTGGATAAGGAAAAGTTATTTACTTATTCCCATAATACAAGAACTAGGGGTCACCAAATGAAATTAATAGGCAGCAGGTTTAAAACAAATAAAAGGAAGTTCTTCTTCACGCAGCGCACAGTCAACTTGTGGAACTCCTTACCTGAGGAGGTTGTGAAGGCTAGGACTATAACAATGTTTAAAAGGGGACTGGATAAATTCATGGTGGCTAAGTCCATAAATGGCTATTAGCTAGGATGGGTAAGAATGGTGTCCCTAGCCTCTGTTCATCAGAGGATGGAGATGGATGGCAGGAGAGAGATCACTTGATCATTGCCTGTTAGGTTCACTCCCTCTGGGGCACCTGGCATTGGCCACTGTCGGTAGACAGATACTGGGCTAGATGGACCTTTGGTCTGACCCGGTACGGCCATTCTTACATTCTTATGACCTGCCATATGTACCTACAGTAAAAGCTTTTTTATCTGGGATGTTGGAAGAATGGTGGGTGCCAGTAAGTGAAAAATTCTAGTTAACTAAGAAGGAGGGAGTTTGGGTGCAGGAGGGGGTGCGGGGCTGGGGGGTTGAGGCATGAGAGAGGGCGTGGGGCACAAGCTCTGGGAAGGGTCTCGGGGCAGGGGGTTGGGGCACAGGAGGGGTTTCAGGGTTCCAGATCTGGGGGTGCTCACTGGGCAGCTCCCTGCAAGCAACAACCTGTCCCTGCTGCTCCTAGGCAGAGGTGCAGCTAGACTGCTCTGCATGCTGCCCCCGCCCCGAGTGCTGGCTCCGCAGCTCCCATTAGCTGGGAACCCGCCCCCCCTCCCGCACTCCGAACCTCTTGTGGCAGTTCCGCCGCCATTTCCGGGGAGCCATGCAGAGCCAGGTAGGGTGCCTGCTGGTCCCACGCCAGCTGGACTATAAACCAGACTTTCTATGAAGATTAGAAATGCCGGTTCATAGAGCTTTCCGCTTGGTACAGCGCCAGATAACACACCTTTTACTGTATATATGCAGCACTACTACTGACATGTCATAATATGACATAACATAGTATAATAGAATAGGTGTGGCCTAGAAGATAGAGTGGCTGATACTCAGGAGACTACGGGTTCTGTCACCAGCTTTGCTGGGTTACCTTGGGCAAAATTACCTTGGGCACACCCTTGTGAATGGAGCAACTTAAATAGACCAGTTTGTGCCTCAGTTTCTCCATTTAGAAAATGGAGATGATGCTGACCTCCTTTGTAAAGTGATTCAAGATCAAAATATCTCATCACTCATGGGGGGAGGGTCTTAGGACAAACCCCTCCCATCAGCATCTCCTATTGGCTAATTTAGCAGCTCTCTGCTTAGCGTGCTGGTTTTTGTGAATTTTGTTCTAAGGCACCTATCTCTTCACATTCATTTCATAGGAAGCCTAGGTGCTGAACACAGGCTTTCTGGATTGCAGTGTTGTTCCTGTGATTTTTCTCAAAGTGAGGTGTTGCAGTGCTGAGTGTTGCAATGCCTACATCCCTTTGTGGATCTGGGCCTATGCACTGGGTGGGGAGTATAAGTGGGATGCTGAATGAGCAAACTGCTTAGTTCCTTGCTTTTTTTTTTTTTAGTTTCTGGGTTATGCAGCTTAGCAACTTTTAACTTAGTTTAGTAAGTTTAATGTGCAGGAATTAATAAGAAAATTTATGAATGGCTAAAGGGGAATTGCCACGTGAGGGTAAGGGAAGCTCCCCTGAAGTAATAGAAGATGTGGCATACTTATTTCTAAGCAGTTCATATGTACAGTCCTCTGGCAGAATGTCAAGAGGTGCCTCTTTTTTCCCCTCTGGTACATAAGGTCTGAAGAATGCGGTGGCCCCAGCTTCTGCAGAGTCAAAGATTGCACTGTCACCTCACAGAATGGGGAGAAAGAAGGGCTGTTGCGAATGGCAGGTAACTCTTCATAGTCTTCCCGAGGGATATTTTTATTATTAGTCTCAGTGCTGAAGAAGGCCTGATCTTGGGTTTCCCAATGTACTAATATGAGCAGCAATTTTTGGAGCTGTGCTCGGATTACAGTATGAGGATGACGCTGGGTTAAGGGGCACTTTTACTTCTACATTTTTCTTACCTAATGAAAGAAGTTAAACCATACAGGAAAGATGGAGATAGCATTATGATTGCTACCGAGAAAATAGTATTATAATGAGTGTGGTTTCCTACCTCCTTTGTAAGTTTTTGTGATGCTGAAGCAGTCTCTCAGTGCTACTGGCTGATCTTGAGGTCAAAGGCTGTATAACAAGAAGCTCTGGGACAGTCTCACTTGACAGTTTGGAGTTCTGAGAGGGACAGAGACAAATAAAACCTGTAGATGTGGGTTGCCATGGTGCACCAGAACATACACATTTCCCATTGCTCATGTAATCTGCCAGTGGACTCATATGGAGTAACTTTTTCCTCTGTGTTTTTTCCCACTCACAAAGGATTAGGCGTATGCTTCTGCAGCTCAGTCTGAGTAAGGCAGAACAAGATCAGAACACACAATTCAGGAGAGTTCGGAAGGGACTAAGAATCCTTTTGGCACAGGTTGTTCAAGGTTTCTGCCAGTTACCCAAGTGCAGAGCACGACTGACCCAAGCACTACAGAGTGGTGGTGTGTTAGAGATACAAGGCGGATGTTTGCAGCATTTGTTATACTGCCAACTTTTCTTCTGCTTGGGTGCCATTATTTACCTATTTTATTGTTCCAATTAATTACATAGGTTTCTCAATTTAAGCTTAATTAAAAGATTGTAATTATTGTTAAATCTGTTTAAGGTTTTGGATTATGGTGGTTTTTCAAGACTTTCACGCTATTAATACGAACATTGTTAGGTTCTGTAGGACCTGTTACACTAGGAAACTGACTATTACTGATAATGGTTCTCAGCAGTGGGTCCCTCTGTATCATTTTTAAACACCAGATTTTGTCATGGGATGAACTGTTGTTGACAACTATTATCAACAAAAGGCCATTTTCCTAGAGTAGATGAGCCTATTCTATATTGTACCTTTCTATCTTGTACATACCCAGTTGTCTTCATCAAATAAACCTTCTGTATACCAGAAGAGAACATGGGGTTTTTGATGTGAAGGGCTTAGAGTCCTACTCTGGTGTGAGAATTTAGAGTTTTATCTAGAAGTCAGAATAATGTGCAATTAGTTGTTTATTTAAGTGAACAAAATGACCAGTTCTTAAAATCCCAGTTAATCCTTTTTATGCACACATCATTGTATACTGCTAGTTCTAGCTTATAACTAGGGCTCCGTTTCTGTCACGGAGGTCGCGGAAGTCACGGATTCCGTGACTTCCCACGACCTCCGTGACTTCTGCAGGGGCCATTGTGGCTGACCCCAGGTCCGCCCATGCAGCTGGCTCCAGGACCAGCTGCTCAGGTGGCCCCTGGGACAACCAGACCAACCGCTGCTGGAACGGCCCTGGAGACAACCACACCAGCTGCTGCTCCGGCGGCCCCAGCAGCGGTTCCTGGGCGGCTGGCTGGAGCAGCAGTGGTCCTCAGCCAGCCAGCTGCAGCAACTGCAGTGGTCTATAGCCCCTGGCAGCTGGTGCCACAGGCACGGGCACCTCCCCCCACCTAGCAGCGGCCCCCGCATGCCTTGCCAGAGCCCTTCTCCCCTCCAAGATTTAGTCATGGGTATTTTAAGTATAAGTCATGGACAGGTCACCAGCCATGAATTTTTGCTTATTGTCCATGATCTGTCCATGACTTTTACTAAAAATACCTGTGACTAAATCATAGCCTTACTTATAACATTCAAACTTAGACTATGGGCCAGATGCTTAGCTTGTATGGATCGACATCACTCCATTGAAATCGATGCCAGTTTACACCAACTGAGAATCTGGCCTAGGAATTACACAATAATACTGCTTTAAAAGAGCTATGTCTTCTTTATATAGTGGAAGAACATCACTGTCAAGCAACGCAAGTTTGTACCCATCCATACACCAATAGTCATAAATTATACAAAATGCTTGCAGACTTCAAAGTGCTTTTAGATAGTCTGAATGCATGTGCATGTGAGGAGGAATGAAGGCTGCTGGCTCATATGTCAAGTTGTGATGTATAACACCATGTTGCAGAAGTCCTGCTGTGTGACATAATATAGGGGAAAGACACAGCTCAGCATGATATATTACAGAGTCAGAAGGGAATGTTAAAAAAAACTCCAAAAACAAAAAAAAATCTCACTTTTATAAACAAAACCAAACAGAATATAGTTAATAAACTATGGTTTTCAGAAAACTGCCATTTCACTTACTCTCTTTTGCTATAACAACTTACTGATATTTTTGTCTTTCATCCAAAGATCCCCACATTCTTTATCAACTTTACAAATTATATAGTGTACGCAGACAGGAAACTTCACCTTCTATTAAAATATAGCCACCTCTTATTTGCAAAAGACAGTAGCAACTCAACTCAACTTTTCAATGTGGAAAGTGAAGAGTACTAACTAAGGCCTTGTCTACACTACAGGACTATTTTGAATCTACTTAAGTCGAATTTGTGGATTCGACCTTAATAAGTCGAATTTGTGTATCCAAACTAAATACACAAATTCGAACTTCTGAGTCCACATTCACGGGGCCAGCTTCGACTTTGGAAGCGGTGCACTGTGGGAAGCTATCCCACAGTTCCCGCACTCCCCGCTGCCCATTGGAATTCTGGGATTTTCCCCCAATGCATGCTGGGGGGAAAAATGTGTCGAGGGTGGTTTTGGGTTAGTGTCGTCATTGAACCGTCAATCATGCCCTCCCTCTCTTCCTTGAAAGCGCCGGCGGGAAATCTGTTCGCGCCCTTGTCTGGTCGGTTACAGCGCGGACGCCACAGCACTGTGAGCATGGAGCCCGCTGCGATCATCGCTGCACTTATGGCCGTTGTCAACTCCTCGCATCTTATCGTCCACCTCTTCCACAGTCAGCTGCTGAGAAACCGGGCGAGGAGGCTCCGGCAGCGCGGTGAGGAGAGTGGCACAGACCTCTCAGAAACCAGGGTACGCCGGGCAGTGGAGATCATGGTGGCAATGGGTCACGTTCATGGTGTGGAACGGCGATTCTGGGCCCAGGAAACAAGCACAGACTGGTGGGACCGCATAGTGCTGCAGGTCTGGGATGACACAGAGTGGCTGCGAAACTTCAGGATGCGTAAGGGCACTTTCCTTGAACTGTGTGACTTGCTGTCCCCTGCCCTGAAGCACCAGGACACAAGGATGCGAGCAGCCCTGAGTGTGCAGAAGCGAGTGGCCATAGCCCTCTGGAAACTTGCCACGCCAGACAGCTACCGGTCAGTAGTGAACCACTTTGGCGTGGGCAAATCTACCGTGGGGATTGCTGTCATTCAAGTAGCCCACGCAATCGTTGAGCAACTGCTCTCAAAGGTAGTGACTCTCGGAAATGTCCAGGTCATCATAGATGGCTTCGCCGTGATGGGATTCCCAAACTGCGGTGGGGCTATAGATGGGACTCACATCCCTATCCTGGCACCAGCCCACCAGGCCAGCGAGTACATTAACCGAAAGGGCTACTTTTCAATGGTGCTGCAAGCTGTGGTGGACCATAGGGGACGTTTTACCAACATCAACGTCGGGTGGGCGGGCAAGGTTCATGACGCGCGTGTGTTCAGGAACTCTGGTCTGTTTAGACGCCTCCAGGCAGGTACTTTCTTCCCGGACCACAAAATAATGGTTGGGGATGTGCAGATGCCTACAGTGATCCTCGGGGACCCAGCCTACCCGCTAATGCCCTGGCTCATGAAGCCCTATACAGGCGCCTTGGACAGTGACAAGGAACTCTTCAACTACCGGCTGAGCAAGTGCAGAATGGTGGTGGAGTGTGCTTTCGGACGTCTCAAGGGGAGATGGCGGACCTTACTGACTCGCTCGGACATCAGCGAAAAGAATATCCCCGTAGTTATTGCTGCTTGCTGTGTGCTCCACAATCTCTGTGAGAGCAAGGGCGAGACCTTTTTGGCCGCTTGGGAGGTTGAGGCAAATCGCCTGGCTGCTGTTTACGATCAGCCAGACACCCGTGCCGAGAGAATATCCCAGCGGGAAGCGATGTGCATCAGGGAGGCTTTGAAAGCGAGTTTCCTCGCAGAGCAGGGTAACCTGTGACTGTCCACTTGATTTTAAGAGAGCCTGATCACAAACCAAGTTTCCCCCACTTCCAAAGGACGTTTTAAAACTAAGGACATGTTTCAGTAATTAATAATAAATCTTTCGTTGACTTTGCATTTCTGTTTCTTGGTTGAAACATGGAAGCATTCTGTGCTGGGTAAGGTGTGCACTGATGTACAGACCGCTTGTCCAAAAGAGGACGGACAGCCTCCTGCTCCTACATAGGTCTGCGGGGTGGGGGACGGTTTACGGTGGTTGTGCATGTAGGGGGAGGGTTGCAGGAATGGGTGGGTTTGCAGGAAGGGGCGAGGGGTGCCGTCTTTGGATAGGGGTTAACATGACGGCTGTGGGTTTGGGCGTTGGAAGGGGTGAGGGGTGTGGGGGAAGGGTGAGTATCTGCCCCTGGATGAGGGCTCTTTTTGGGGCTCAGGGCACCGGGGAGGATCGTGGCTACGGTCCAAGTGCATGTGAAGGGAAGCCTGCCTTTACATTCGGGGATGGCAGGCACCAGGACCCTGGACAAGCATACACATCAAGGAAAGACCCGGGGCAGCATACACCACACAGACTGTCCCTGGTGCCTAGTGACTGCAGTCTGTGTGTGCCCTGCAGTTGACCCTGCACCCAAGTCTGTACCATGGCACTATGGGCTATGCACTGAAATTACAATTCCCCCCCACACACACACCCCCACAGAAAGTCTTCTGACACCAGAAACGTGACGGAAACAGTGAGTAACACCAAACCGCTTTTAATAATGTAGTACACAGTGGGGGGTTTAAACTTGGAGTTGGGACTGGTTGATGCTGTAAGGAAAGAGCTTGTACAAATTTACAGCGCGAGAGTTGTCTCGAACATTATCGGTCTGCTGCGGTGCAGGGACAGTTCTCACGGCCCCTACCGCCTCCTTCTTGTAACTTTGGGTGAGGGGGACAGGACTTCTTGGCGTTGGAGGGCGGTTGCAGATGCACTGCAGGGGGGCTCTCTCCTCCTGCCTGCGGTCTTGCAGAACATCTACAAGGCGCCGGAGCGTGTCCGTTTGCTCCCTCATTAGACCAAGCAGCGTTTGAGTCGCCTGCTGGTCTTCCTGCCGCCACCTATCCTCCCGTTCCAGGTGTGTGCGATGCTGCTGACACAGGGTCTCCCTCCACTGTCTCTGCTCTGCCGCCTCCGCTCTGGAGCAGGCCATCAGTTCCTGGAACATGTCGTCCCTAGTCTTTTTCTTTCGGCGTCTAATCTGAGCCAGCCTCTGCGAGGGGGATGCCGGGGCAGTCCGGGAAGGAGCCGAAGCTGTGTGATGCGAAAAAGTAGGTGATTTCCTTGAACACATACATGTTTGCCAACAGTAAACACAGTCTAGTCAGTTTCAGTTAACAAGACCAAAGAGGGAACCAAGTCTCAGGAGATCTCAGAACTAGTCCGAGATTTCGGAATACGAAAATTGCACTGGATAGCGCACAAGCGAGGAGAGACAGCTGCATCCCTCTTGCACAAAGTCCTGGTAAGCCTTACAGTACATACTGCTTATCAGTTAGTGGTTAGCTGTGCTCTCCTGCTAAAGGCAATGTGCAAAGCAGAAAAGATGACCCTTTTGCAGCCCCTCCCGCCAGTGCACGGGAAAGATCACTGTATGCTTTTCCTCTGTGGCCTCCAACACGTGGCTGTTAAGCGAGGGTCATTCTTATGCAAAGTAAAAGTCTGTTAAGCGAGGGTCATTCTTATGCAAAGTAAAAGTCTACCATTCACAATAGTAACAGTACACTAATTCCCCTAATTAGATGCAGCACTTCCAGAACGACATTACCCTGAGGCGTGTCAGGCGGACTCAGAGAGAGCGGATGCTAACAGAAGCCCTGCACAGACCAGGACCATACGCTGCCATGCTCGTAGAGGCGATGCTTCCCCTTTACCTTAGGATGGCCTGGCGCGGAAGAGTGTGCTTCCACGGAGCACCCAATAAGGCACCTCTCCCAAAGAACCTCCTGCTGAGGCTTTTCCAGCTGCTCTCTGAGAGCTTTTTTGAACTGTCCCCAGAGGATTATTGCTCGATTCCTATATGTGTAGACCTACTTTTTGTATAGTTTGATATTTAAAATTTTTTATATAGTATTTCTATTTTTTATATATATACCTGTTTCTTAAAAAATAAATGTTTCCCTGTTTGTAGCACTTACTGCCTGATCCTTCCCCTGATTCCGAGTCCGGGTTAACGGGCGGGGACGGTTGGTAGGGGATCTCTGTGAGGGTGATGAAGAGATTCTGGCTGTCAGGGAAAGCGGGAGTGGGTTCGATGTCGCCTGCGCCGTCCTCAAAAGACCCTTCCTCATCTTCCCCATCGGCGAACATGGAGGAGGAACTGTCCCGGTACACTATTCCGTCCTCGGAGTCCACCGTCCCTGGTGGGGCAGTAGTGGCAGACCCACCTAGAATGGCATGCAGTGCCTCGTAGAAGCGGCATGTCTGGGGCTGGGCTCCGGAGCGTCCGTTTGCCGCACTGACTTTTTGATACCCTTGTCTTAGGTCCTTCACTTTCACGCAGCACTGCATCGCATCCCGGCTGTATCCTTTCTCTTTCATGGCTTTAGAGACCTTCTCGAAGGTCTTCGCGTTCCGCTTGCTGGAGCGCAGCTCCGAGAGCACAGACTCCTCGCCCCACACAGCGATCAGATCCATGACTTCCCTGTCAGTCCATGCTGGGGACCTCTTTCTATTCTGGGATTGCCCGGACTCCTCTGCTGGAGAGCTCTGCATCGTTGCAGGTGCTGCGGAGCTCGCCCCGATGTGCAACCAGAACGTCAGATTCAAACCGCCCAGACAGGAAAATGAATTCAAATTTTCGCGGGTCATTTCCTGTGTGGCTGGCCAGAGAATCCAAGCTTGGACTGCTGTCCAGAGCGTCAACAGAGTGGTGCACTGTGGGATAGCTCCCGGAGCTACTAAGTTTGATTAGCATCCACACCAAGCCTGATTCGAGCTAGCCATGTCGAATTTAGCGTTACTCCACCTGCCGGGGTGGAGTACCAAATTCGAACTAAAGAGCCCTCTAGTTCGAATTAAATGGCTTCCTGGTGTGGACGGTTGAGCGGTTAGTTCGAATTAACGCTGATAAATTCGAATTAAACTCCTAGTGTAGACCAGGCCTAACTAACATGTAGGTGGATTTAAAAAAAAACAAAAACGGAGCTCCTAAGAGAGAACATGACATGTTCACCCTCAGAGTTTTAAGTCATGCCTAGTTTGTAAAAATGGATTTGAGCTAATACAATAGAAACCCACAGTTGCAGAACAGTCTGAACTCACCCAGTTCACCCATCCCTAGTGTATTAAATTCTACTCAGCGATAGTGGGGCTCTCACACATCTCTTTATAATATGGACATAAATCTATTAATGGGAGAGGTGGAATATCTCAGTTATATGCTTCACTTCATCCATCCTGCAAATTTTTGGTCACAGTGTCAAAAACAATAGGCCAGATTGTACCTGGCCCTATGCAGGCATCCATGACAAGTGCAGAGGGCACAAGAAACTTTCCTTTACCCTGCACCTTCACAGAAGGAACAGTGCAATTTTT
Source organism: Mauremys reevesii (assembly GCF_016161935.1). NCBI lineage: Eukaryota > Metazoa > Chordata > Testudines > Geoemydidae > Mauremys > Mauremys reevesii. Next base: position 153,007,682 of record NC_052623.1, read on the forward strand.
TAGCAAACCTGAGTACAAGAACTGTGTGAGGTCTGTGCCTCTACAGGCACTGGAGAATTACAGGAGCGAGGCTGAAGGAGGGAAGTCAGGACCCAGCTCCCCCCACCATTGGCCAGGCAAAGAAGGGGACACATACTGAACCCTTGGAAAAAGCAGCACAATGCTCATGCTACTCACGCTCTCATTGCCTTGATGGGAGCTTTGCAGGGAGGCCATGCAAGCCTCTTCACCACCACCAGAACAGGCTGTGCCTTGAAGGCATGTTTGAGTTTAACGATTCTGAGTTCTGTTACCCTGGTGTAAATGTAGAGTAACTCTACTGATGCCAGTGGAGCTACACTGATGTTGAACGAATGTAAGTGACATCCAGCTCATTGTCTTTACTTTTCCTACTAAATTAAAACAAACATAAAGCAAATAACCAGAGATCTTTCCAAGAACAATTATATGAATATGTGTGGTTTTCCTTCTTGTTGCATGTTCAGGGGAAAAAGTATCTTAGCCTCAAGTGGAAATTAAAAATCTTCATCAAACTTACAGCATAGCAGATTCAAATGGCTATTGATCAACTAGTCCAAACCAGCCAAGTCAAAAGGTATTTCATGTGTGAAGTTCAGTCCGAAGCCAGGAAGCTGTGATGTGTTAGAAGCTACGGAACTGTTTATATTTTCACTGCTTCTTGGGGCATTTGAACTGAGTCAAATCCATTGGTGCCATCCAGCAATTCTACATGACCTTCTTGTGTTCCAGACACGCTCTTGGAATTATTCCTCCTTGGATGTAAAATTTCAATAAATACAATTAATAAACCCCTAAAGTAATAGTGTTTTTTCTTTTTACTCATGAGAAAGTCTTAAGCTGCTCGAGCCGTGCTCCCTGCAGTAGTCATGCAACCTCCTCTTGTCAAGACAGAAATATCAATATATACTCTCACCATGTACAGAAAGACAAGCAAAGCCTAGGAGAAACAGAACAAAGACAGAAGAGATTGGGACTTAGAGAGGTCTCTCGGCAACTATTCATGCCAATATTTATTGTGTTTATCCGAATAAAAGAATCCTCCTAAATGTGCTTTAAAAGGGATATATTGCTTATATAAAAAAATCTGCTTTCCCTGAGCCATATAAATATTTTCTGTTCCCGTTCTATATGTTTTTTCCTTCTAGACAATGGCCACCGTTAAACTGAAGAATCACATAGTTCATGGCAAGATTGAAGTGCAAGCAAACAAGGAAAAATTAACAAGAACATTGATAAGGCACCAAATAGCAGGATAGGCATCTGCAGTTTACTGCAAAGAGTGTCATTGTACAAATTCTCCCCAACAGGCAACATCAATCTTAAGTCTCAGACTACAGCTTCAGTGTAACCGTATGATACAACTGTCCTTCACTGGCATCTTGTTCATTTTGTTGTCCTTTAGATTTGAACTGCCACACCAGTGTCATGGACATTTGAAAAATAAAGAGCTGTCATTAGTAACAACACCTTATTAATACATGAATATCACTTAATTCCCAACCACAGTTCTCATTTACATTTTTGGCTGTTGCTATTTCTATTTTTCTTGCAAATTGAGTCTCTTTTATCTCCAAAGTCATTTCACACTGAATCTTTATTAACTCAGGAGCAGGCTTTACTGAGACTTGATGAAAAAACAGAAATGGATGAAAAACATTAAGACAAATTTTCAGACTTAGGAGCCTCTGATGCTCACCAATAGATGTGCTTGTCACAGGTAACTGACCATAGAAAGTGGTAATTGCACATGTATATGTATCTGTGGCAGGTATGATCACCTGTCTGCATTTGTAGCCTTGTATTTTACAGATGCTACTTAAATGAATGATGAAAGTTTTGTACATTAAGGCCTTTGTCTTTCAGAAAAAAAGAGTTAAAAAAGGATACACTGCCAAAGTTTGGTAAATATGGATTTCAGCAAAAACTGGAATCTATAGAAATCTACAGATAATGCAAGTCTTTTGCTATTCACCAGCCCCTTTTAAGCGTGTTTTTGGTGTCATTCAGAAGATGGTGGAATTCATATGACCAGAAAGCGCACTTTCATTTCAACCTTTCTGATCTAGTAGACTTCTGCTCTGACGGATTTACAGAATGCTGGCAGGAGGTTGAATTTCCCTGAGTAAGGAATTTGAAAAAACTGCATACAAACCTCAAGATTTGGCTCAAAATAGCAGAGTAGATAATAATTAACACTCTCTGTATGGGATTCCCTTGGGCTGGTTCAGTTGTCTCCTTTTAAAAAGATAATCTTTCTTCTCTCTCTTTCTCTCTCTCCCACTCCGGTTTACCAAAAGATACATTGCTTTAGAAACTGCTGTCATGAATTTTTGCCTGGAATTATTCACTTTTTCTCCCTTTCAATCCCTAGTCTTGGCATCCTGTTCAAGTGCCATGACATCATGCTGCACCACCTGAAAGCATCAAACAATTTGTTTAGACAGTCTAGCTTTGGGGGAGTATTTATAGCACGGTCTGCATGCTGAAATTCTGCCATGGAACAAAATAAGCTCTAATCTTTTGGGGATCTACATGAGCAAGTCAAATGCCAGCACTGACACTTGGTGTGATTAAAAAGACTGCTGTATCTTTATAAACTGATTATACAGCAATGCAGTTTGTTCTGCTGGAGGGAGGTGGCATTAATGCTAACACTATCTAAAAGCAATCTCTTTTATCCTCTAATGTCTGGCTGGTTCCTTTGCTATTCCACTGCTGATGTCAAAGGGAATGATGACTATCAAACACGCTGAAATTAACTCATGCAAATATCACTATTAACTTCATTCTTTGTTAATGTCGGCATTAAAGTCAACAGTCATATTGATGTGTGACACAGTGAAAGCCATCGTCATATGGATTTGTGCATTTGTCAATGGGAACAATTGTCATTCATGATGACACCCTTCAAGAAAATTAACAGAGTGAATATCATATGCATGGTAATGTTGACATCAATATTGATGTTTGACAACCAGTTAAAAAAGCTCCTTATAAAGTAAAAAATATGAAGAATGTCAAGGGTTTACCTACTCCTTGATATCAGCATTACCAGAAAACTGCTGCTGAACGCAGATGGAGTATGTTTCCTCTCATCACATGGTTTCTTGGACAGGAGGAAATCATGCACCGGAGAAAACCCTTACATGGGAAAAGAGCAGTTGGAAATGCAGAGGAAAGAGTGCCTTGTGTTTAAGGTACTGGATTGGGACCCATGAGATCTGGTTTGGTTCAGGCACAGACCTCCTGTGTGACCTTGGACAAGTCACTTTATCTCTTTATGTCTGCAAAATAGGGATAATAATGCTTCCTTTCCCCTACCTTTTGTTTATCTAGTCTGTTTAAAATGTAATCCCTTCAAGCTAGGGACTTTCTGTTACTATGTATACATACACAGTATGAAGCACAGTAGGGCTCGTGTCTCCATTGCAAACTCTAGATGCTACTGTAACACAAATAAATGACAATAGTTTAGCTTACAAAACTTGCAGAAAATACTTGTTATACCATAACACCAGGGGAACATTTATAAGAACTTTGATAACTATATTGTACTTTTGAAATGCTAACATTATTGCCTTGAAATAGAATTTAGTCATTTATTCAGTTTTGAGGCATAATATGAAAACCCAGATTTTGACACGTTTTAAAACAAAGTCTCTTTTGTTATTTATAGAATCCCACATTTCACAAATACCAAACATCTCATCTTATCCCTAAAATGCTCTATAAAACCTCTTAGGGGAACATTTTCAAACATGTCAAAGGGTATTTCTACAATGCAGCTAGGAGGTGTGGTTCTCTCAATATGAGAGACAGACTAGCAGTAGCTCATCTTGAGCTAGAACTCAAAGTGGCAATGTGGATGTGCCGGCACAGGGGGGAGGCTTCGGCAGGCCGCCAGAGCTCGGACCCAGAGAGTTGAACGGCTAGGACTCTGGTGGCTAGCCCATGCTACTATTTTTAGCATGAGTTTCTCTACATGGACTGAGAATCACACCTCCCAACTGCAGTGTAGACATAGCCTAAGTGATTGAGGAGCCTCCACTTTTTCAAAATTGACTTCGATTCAGCGGTGTTTAAACTACTAAGTGGCTAACTCACTTTTGAAAATGGAATTTAGGAGCTTTGGGAAAAAGTACCCTTTGTGTTTTAGGCTGGAATAATTTAGGGCGACTACCTCTGTTAATGGCCTTTAAACACCTCAGCCTTGGCTACTTTGTACTTTAACATAATTATTGTTTTATCTGCTTATTGAATGGTTCTATATTTTCAGAAGTATCTGAGGACCTCTCTTTTGCAGCATTTTACTTTAAACCGAAAAGGAAAATGTGACATGGCCAACATTTTCTCCCCTAGAGTCCCAAAATGAAGCACCTAAACTCAAAGGAGCTTCATCAGCTTCTACTAAAGTCAACAGGAGTAAGTTTAGACTGAAGTTCCTGCAACAGCTTTGCACTTATGCAGAGCCCCACTGAATTCAATGGGGTTTCACGGAGGGCTCTGCCTACATGGGCCTAGCTGCAAGAACAGGGCCTAACTAAAGATTTCAAGGTTTCATCCTGTTAGTGGACAGTGACCTCTTCTCCCCTAGTCTGGAACATAAAGTCTCTCATTGTTCAGGGGTCTCGGTGTTTTAAAATTAATGTGGACACTAACTGGCACCCATCCTTGTTGGCAATTTCAGCAGAGAAGTTGAGGACTTCAATCATGTCATACCACTAGAGCTGGTTCCTCCAAGTCAGGGTGGACTGACAGGTCCGCGTGGGGAGACTGCAGTGCCACTACCCTGGCAATACGTTCTGTCCATGAACAGGTTTTCTCTTCAGAGGTTTCAATCCAACACCTGTCTCAAATACTAAACTCAAGTCTATAGTAAAAAGAAGAAAGCCCTATTTTGAATGTCTGCCTTATCACAGTCTGTTTCAGAACAACACAGTCTTAGGCCCATTAGTCCTCTGCCACAAATATGAGTGTTAAATAATCATAGAAGGAAGAAATCCGTAGCACAGTTTCTCTGCATTGTGATGCTCTTTCTCCAGCCTGAATGTGTAGTATTCTGACTAGATGGAGGATTTGTTTTGTAAACTTTCAAGCTTGTTCATACATTTGAACTTCAGCTGTACAATAGAACTCTAAGGTTTAAGTTCCATTTAGGAAAATGGAAATTAGGGACCTCTTTCTCACCTCAATTAAATCAGTATATGCCTATGTAACTATGCCGAATGACAAATCAGGCCCTAATTGTCCATTCCTAGTCTTTGTACACTCCCAGACCCTCACTCTGCTCTTCCCATATGAAGTTGGCTCTTGACTTTCTTTTACTTCCTATTCCAACAGCAATCTCCTCAGGATGCTTAACTTACCGTATTGTACTTAAATAACTGGTTGCAAATTATGCTGGATTTTGTATAGTACTTGTTATTTTGAGATTTTAAACTTTTCTTTCTTTCTCCTGTCTGATGGATTTCATGGAGGGTTGAGTATCTGTTTGTTTGTTTGTTTTGGCTGGGTACTAGTATAACATAGTCACGGTCACAATCAGGGCTGGTGCAACCATTTAGGCAACCTAGGAGGTCGCCTAGAGCACGGGCATTTGGGGGGTGCCATTTTCTTTGGCAGCGACTGCGGCGGCCGGATCTTCGTCCGCCCCAATCGCCGCTGGCATTTAGGCAGAGGGAGCTGGGCAAGGGAGCGCAGGGAGGGCCGCCTGCAGCAAGTAAGGGGGGGTGAAGGGTGGCATGCAGGGGAACTCCCCACCCCAGCTCACCCCTGCCCCGCCTCCTCCCTGAGCACGCCGTGGCCGCTTCACTTCTCCCGCCTCCCAGGCTTGCAGTGCCTAAGCTGATTGGCGCCGCAAGCCTGGGAGGCGGGAGAAGTGAAGCAGCGACGGCGTGCTTGGGGTGCTCGTGCTCATGCGCGGAGCAGGGGTGAGCTGGGGTTGGGGGGGGCGCCTCAGGGCAGAGGGTGGGGAGCTGCCGTGGGAGGGAGCACCTCAGGGTGGAGGAGGGGTCGCTGCCGGAGGCGGCGCCTCAGGGCAGGGGCACGGGGGGGAGGGCGCAAGGTGGAAGTTTCGCCTAGGGCGCGAAACATCCTTGCACCGGCCCTGGTCACAATATTTACACTCTTTAAAAAAACACTTGAAGCCTGGTCTGTATTTAGGTTCCTTAAGCCACCTGTAAACTCTTCAATAACAATTGCCTAATTTTTCAGAACAGCTGAGCACTCGCAAACCACAGTCAAGTCAGTTGGATTTGTATGTGCTCAGCACTTCTAAACAAATCAAGCAACTTTTATTGAGGCGCCAAAGTATGGATTTAGGAGCTTTACACTAGTTACCCAGGTTTGAAAATGTTCAAAATTCTCAAATAAACAAATAAGTCTATTCCTGTGTTTTGAGAAATCAAAATTTTCCTAAGAGTAACTATCATACTTGTTTAATTAAAAGAAGGGAAACATTAAACTTCAAAGTTTCAAAGACCTGCATAATGGGTGGGCAATGCAAAATACAAGATATGGGCTATTTTAAAAAGGTGAACTGTGTATACAGCTGTCCATTAGCTTATACTGTATACTTATCTAGTTGGGTTGTGAATGTATTGCTGCACAAGCACATTATGGATCTCACCCACTGTACTGACCATCATGTGTTGACTGAGAGCTTTGTATTTGGAGGCAAAAAAAGGGGGGAGGGAGGATGAGAGTTTCAATTTGCTGGACATAACCTGCTGCAGAATCAGTCCTCAATGCTGCAGAATAATAGAAAGCTTGTCAGAATATTTGGTCTTTGAAGCTGCAGAATCCCTGTGGCCTGCATTATAAATTTAATTACCAGGAAAAAAAATTATACCAGTGTTTTCACTCGCTTCTCCTAACTGGAGACTCTGCCAAGGGTCAATAAGTTTGTGATACCTTCCAGGATGCCTTTCAGATAGAGCAACCTACTCTCTTTGATTTGATCAATCAACGGCTACAGCCACGTCTTCTTGTTCTTGGCTGAACTAGAGAAATGGCTTTTGCTTTCTTTCTTTCATTTGTGTTTTCCCCTTCTCTCATGAGGTCATGCTTTACTGGCACTTTGCCAAGGTCTTGGGCAGGGCCGGCTCCAGGCACCAGCTGAGCAAGCTCGTGCTTGGGGCGGCAGATTCTACAGGGCGGCATTCCACCCAAACCTAGGGCGGCAGAGCTGCATTTTTTTTGTTCACTGCTCTAGCCGCCCTGTAGGGGGCGGAGGAGGGGAGCAGCCTGTAGCAAACTCGGCAGGGCAGCCCGCGTCCTTCCCTCCCCGCCGACCAGAGTGGCGTGGAGCCCTCCTGGCAGGCGGCGCGGCAGTCGGGGCCACGTGGCAAGCACCCCGCTGAAGCGCTGGCCGCTCCCCTTCTCTCATTCCCCCCATTAGACCGGGCGCGCACTCTGCAGCACAGGGAGTCCCCCTGCACCCCGGCTCTGGCCACCCTGTAGGGTTTTTTTGTTTTGTTTTTTCCCCTGCTTTGCCTGCTGCACCATTGTTTCTCTCACCCCCATCCCTCCGCTTTGCCGCTCCAGCGGTGTCGTGTTCCCCTCCCCCACTTTGCCGCTCCAGCCATGCCGTTTTTGTTTTGTTTCCCCCCCCTGCTTTGCCACTCCAGTGGCGTCGTGTTCCCCCACCACTTTGCCGCTCCAGCCGCGCCGCAGGTTTTTTTTTTTTCACCTGCTTTGCCGCTGCAGCTGCGCCATTTTTTTTGTTTTGTTCCCCCCACCCCCTGTTTTGGCGCTCCGGCCACACTGTGTTGTTTTTTTTTCCCCTGCTTTGCCGCTCTGTTTGCCCCTCCCCACCCTTTTTTGGCTTGGGGCGGCAAAAAAGCCAGAACCGGCCCTGATCTTGGAGTCACTGCAGAAAAAGGTTTCATCTATGATTGCTCCCCAGATGACTTCCTAGCAGCAGGCCTGACAACTTTGGAACTTCATTGTGGCTATTGGGGAGGAGCATGAGGCCACACTGTCATGCAAAATCATGGCACTCAGCATACAAGGCTGCGTGGCATTTTAATAGGATTTTCAGAAGGAAAGTAACTCCCAGACAACAATCTCTTCCTTTTACATCACCCATGCAAAAATCTGCAGCTTCTCATCAAATATGGCACGACTGACCAGAACCTCTGCTCAGCAACGTGCCGGTGGCTAACACCACGGTGATTGATGGTGATCTGCATAAATGCCATGTTATGCTGCTATTTAGAATTAGGGCTTGTTCATGAGTCACTATTTTAAAAAATTCAAATACATATAAACTGACCTGATTTGTACAGCAAATGAACACAAATGTTTTGTGCCATCCTTGCTTAATCCCATCCTTACTATTCAGGAGGCTGGTTTCATTTTCCATAAGCACTAGTCCTTATGCATGTCCTGCTCAGAAGAATCCTATCTACTAGCAGGTTTTTCTCTTCCCAGTTCTGCCACTCACATTAACGAATGCTTTGTGGTTTCTAAAAATAAGATTAAGAAAATAAGATAATAAAATTGTGTCTAATATAACCTGCCACTCAGCTACAGGTTTGTGTTATTTTTACATTAAAGCTCAGCTGAGTCAGAAAGATACCTATGATGGGCACATTCTTTTTGTGCCAAGATCAGTGAGCAAGCTCTCACTAGAGCATTTAATGAAGCTCCTTATTAAACTCTCTATTATGCAGCACCTTTTAGTGGCTGGTATTTAAATAAATATGTAGCACTTTTCTTAATTGTTAGGATCAAGCTATGAATAGTGCTAGGAAATGACAGATGAAATGGAGGCAGGAGAGGAAGGGCTAGAGACTAAAAGGGGAATATTATTAGTCATCAGGCACTGTTAGATAGGTTTGCATCAAAATCCATGGCCAAATATAACTGAGGTTTTTCAAAGGCTAATGAGATATATAACTATTGTGGCCAAGATTTCCAATAAAAGTGACCAAGTGATCTTGGATACCTCCATTTTTTGGTGTCCACCTTGACATCTTAAAAAAGGCCTGATTTTACTCTATACCACACTCTGAATGTCAGGCCCTTTTAAGTTGGGAATGCAACAATTGAAACACCCGGACTCACTTGGCTCTTTTGAAAATCTTGGCCTGAAACCTATGCATGTGTGGCACATAGTGAAGCTAGATAGTGGAAGTCTTAGTGCATATCACCAAGGCTAAGATGCAGTTATGGTGCATAAGATTATGAAAATGGTTCCTGGTTCCAGAATGCAATGAAAATTGGTGGAGCTGGAGGGGCAAAAAGCAGGAAGATAGTAACATGTATTGCATGCTTTAATCATAATGCATTGTAATCTACAACAAAAGTCTATCAATAAACTGATGCAGAGAGTGGGGATTCTGCCCCTCTTTACCAACTTTCTACACACATTTTTATTTCAACATAGAGACATTACTGTAGGCAGGGCTGGCTCCAGCTTTTTTGCCGCCCCAAGTGGTGAAGGAAAAAAAAACAACGTGATTGAGCTGCCGCCGAAGTGCCGCCGAAGAGGAAGAGAGGGAGTGAAGGACCTGCTGCTCAATTGCCACTGAAGACCCGGACGTGCCACCCCAATAACAGATAGAGTGCCACCCCTTTCTATTGGCCGTTCCAGGCACCTGCTTCCTTCGCTGGTGCCTGGAGCCAGCCCTGACTACAGTCAGGAGGACCCTATAACGCAATTTAACATGTATTGTAAAGGCATGGAGTGACATCTGTGTATTATGCTGCTTTATAGTTATCTGTAAGCTCATTAAAGAATCCTGTGGCACCTTATAGATTAACAGATGTTTTGCAGCATGAGCTTTTGTGGGTGAATACCCACTTCTTCGGTTGTAAGCTCATGTAGCACCACCCACCACCTGTTGCACGAATGGTGTCTGTATCAGCTATAAAAACAACAAGGAGTCCAGTGGCAACTTAAAGACTAACAGATATATTTGGACATAAGCTTTCTTGGGTAAAAAAACTCACTTCTTCAGATGCATGGTTCAGAAGTGAGGTTTTTTACCCATGAAACTTATGCCCAAATAAATCTGTTAGTCTTTAAGGTGCCACTGGACTCCTTGTTGTTTTCGTGGATACAGACTAACACGGCTACCCCGATACTTGTATCAGCTATACTGCTTCCTAACATGACATCCATGGTTTATGACTCTCAACTGTTGTACGTAAGAATGTAAGAAAGGCCGTACTGCGTCAGACCAAAGGTCCATCTAGCCCAGTATCCTGTCTACTAACAGTGGCCAATGCCAAGTGCCCCAGAGGGAGTGAACCCAACAGGCAATGACCCTTCCTTACCCATCCTGGCTAATAGCCATTAACAGACTTAACCTCCATGAATTCATCCAGTTCTCTTTTAAACGCTGTTAGAGTCCTAGCCTTCACAACCTCCTCAGGCAGGGAGTTCCACAAGTTGACTGTGCGCTGTGTAAAGAAGAACTTCCTTTTATTTGTTTTAAACCTGTTGCCCATTAATTTCATTTGGTGGCCCCTAGTTCTTGTATTATGGGAACAAGTAAATAACTTTTCCTTATTTACTTTCTCTACATCACTCATGATTTTATATACCTCTATCATATCCCCCCTTAGTCTCCTCTTTTCCAAGCTGAAAAGTCCTAGCCTCTTTAATCTCTCCTCATATGGGACCCGTTCCAAACCCCTAATCATTTTAGTTGCCCTTCTCTGAACCTTTTCTAATGCCAGTGTATCTTTTTTGAGATGAGGAGACCACATATGTACACAGTATTCGAGATGTGGGCGTACCATGGATTTATATAAGGGCAATAAGATACTCTCCATCTTATTTTCTATCCCCTTTTTAATGATTCCCAACATCCTGTTTGCTTTTTTGACTGCCACTGCACACTGCGTGGACATCTTCAGAGAACTATCCACGATGACTCCAAGATCTTTTTCCTGATTCGTAGTAGCTAAATTAGCCCCCATCATATTGTATGTATAGTTGGGGTTATTTTTTCCAATGTGCATTACTTTACATTTATCCACATTAAATTTCATTTGTCATTTTTTTGCCCAATCACTTAGTTTTGTGAGATCTTTTTGAAGTTCTTCAGTCTGCTTTGGTCTTAACTATCTTGATCAGTTTAGTATCATCTGCAAACTTTGCCACCTCACTTTTTACCCCTATCTCCAGATCATTTATGAATAAGTTGAATAGGACTGGTCCTAGGACTGACCCTTGGGGAACACCACTAGTTACCCCTCTCCATTCGGAGAATTTACCATTTATTCCTACCCTTTGTTCCCTGTCTTTTAACCAGTTCTCAATCCATGAAAGGACCTTCCCTCTTATCCCATGACAACTTAATTTATGTAAGAGCCTTTCGTGAGGGACCTTGTCAAAGGCTTTCTGGAAATCTAAGTACACTATGTTGTATTTTGAAGCCATAGGATTAAAAGGGAGTGCAAGGATCATCTAGTCTAACCCCAGCCAAGATGCAGGATTTGTTGTGTCTAAACCATCCAAGACAGATGGCTATCCCTATCCAGCCTCCTTTTGAAAACCTCCAGTGAAGAAGCTTCCACAACCTCCCTAGGCATCTGTTCCGTTGTCCTACTGTTCTGACAGCTAGGAAGATTTTCCTGAGATTTAATCTAAATCTGCTATGTGTAGTTTGGACCCACTGCCTCTTGTTCTGCCCTCTATGGCAAAAGAGAACAACTTTTCTCCATCTTTTTTATGGCAGCCTTTCAAGTGTCTGAAGACTGCTATCATATCCCTCCTTAATCTCCTCTTTTCCAAACTAAACATACACAGTTCCATCAGCCTTTGCTCATATGGCTTGTGTTCCATCCCTTTGATCATCTTTGTCGCTTGCCTCTGGATCCTTTCCAGTTTCTCTACATCCTTTCTATAAATTGGTGACCAAAACTGTACAGTACTCCAGCTGAGGCTTAACCAGGGATGAGGAGCATGATACTATCACCTCCCATGACTATTAATGTAACCTAAAATTGCATTTGCTTTTTTTGCAACAGCATCACACTGCTGACTCATGTTGACGTTGTGATCCACTATAACTCCCAGATCCTTCTCAACAATGCTGCCAAGCCAGTGTCCCCTCACTCTGTTTTTGTGCATTTGTTTTTTCTTGCCTAAGGGTAGCACCTTACATTTGTCTTTGTTGAATTTCATTTTGTTGTCAATTGCCCCGTTCTCCAATTTATCAAGATCCCGCTGAATTTTAGCTCTCTCCTCTAAAGTATTGGCAACCCCCCCACCTCTGTGTCATCTGCAAATTTGATCAGTATGCTCTCTAATCCTACATCCAAGTTATTAATAAAGATATTTAACAACACTAGACACAGAACACCCCACTTGAGACCTCCCTCCAATACGACATCATTCCATTAATAGTTAACATGTTCACACTTTTATCTGATATACTTGTTTGTGAGTGGATCAAAGGGAATGCTACAGTGCATCTTCCCTTTCATTTTTCTCATGTACTATTCAGAGGATTTTCACTCCATCCCTGCTTTTCCCACAGAAGAAGAGTATCCAGCCTCATGGCAGTTAGATAAATTAAAATTAGTATAGCTGTCCTTTCAGTTGCATGTTGGTTAAATCAGATAATCACTACACTGTCAAATGAACTCACACAGGAAAATGATACAAGACAAAAAAACACCTCATCACTTCTGGGTGAGCACGTCTCACAAATTGATCACTCTATATCTGACCTATTAGTCCTCATCCTCAAAGGAAACCTGCACACCACCTTTAAAAGATGATCCTGGGAGCTTAAATTAATAACTTTGCTAGTAGACACTAGAAATCATAGTCTTAAAAAAGACCCTGGATTTATGGATTATTACAACAATCTGTAACCCACCAACCCCACTTTTTGTCCCATGACCGTAGGGGTGTTAATAGGCCACTTCACCTTTAATGGTCCCTTAGAAGATGTGCTAACATAAGGGGTAGGCAACCTATGGCACGGGTGCTGAAGGTGGCACGCAAACTGATTTTCAGTGGCACTCACACTGCCTGGGTCCTGGCCACCGGTCCGGGGGGGCTCTGCATTTTAATTTAATTTTAAATGAAGCTTCTTAAACATTTTTAAAAACTTATTTACTCTACATACAACAATAGTTTAGTTATATGTTATAGATTCATAGAAAGAGACCTTCTAAAAACATTAAAATGTATGACTGGCACGCAAAACCTTAAATCAGAGTGAATAAATGAAGACTCGGCACACCACTTCTGAAAGGTTGCCGACCCCTGTGCTAACTACTAATGCTAAACTATCTGTTCAACCTTGTGTTTAGCTGTGACACTCTCAGGGCTAGTCTACATTGGCAACTCTAAAGCGCTGCTGCAGCAGCGCTTTAACATGGCTTGTGTGGTCACGGCAGAGCACTGGGAGAGAGCTCTCCCAGCACTCTAAAAAAACCACCTCCACGAGGGGTGCGGCTAGGGTGACCAGATGTCCCGATAAAATCAGGACTGTCCCAATATTTAACCCTTTGTCCCACATCCCGATCAATGTACGATTGGGATGCCATTTGTCCCGGTATTCAGGTAAGGAGGCAAGCGGGAGGGAGGTGCCGACTCCGTGGGTGCTCCAGGGTTGGAGCACCCATGGGGGAAAATTGCAGCCAAGTTCCCCGCTCCTCACCTCCTTCTCTTCCCCCTCCCACAGCGGGCCGCATCCCCACTCCTCCCACCCTCCAGCGCTTCCCGCCACCTAACAGCTGTTTGACGGTGCTTAGCACTTTCCAGGAGGGAGAGGGAGGAGCGGGGATGCGGCACGCTCAGGGGAGGAAGTGGAGAAGAGGCAGGGCAGGGGCGGAGACTTGGGGCAACGGGGTGGAATGGGGGTGGAACAAGGGCGGATGCTTGGGTGGGAAGAGGCGGGAGGTGGGCGAGCACCCACCCGGCAGAGGGGAAGTCTGCGCAATAGGGATGAGTGATGGGCAGGAGGGGTGAAGAGGCGAGTGGTGGGCAGGGAGGGTGAAGAGGCAAGCAAGTGAGTGGGTGGGCGGAGGGGGTGAGGAGGCGAGCGGTGGGTGGAGGACTGAGGAAGGACGCAGCAAGCCAGCAGGGGGGCGGGGGATGAGGAAGGGCATGGTGGGAGGGGGGTGAGCGGGAAGCAGGCAGGACCTGGGGCAGAATGGGGGCAATACCCCAATGTATCCTGGTATTTTAGTGTTGTGATCTGGTCACCCTAGGCGCGGCTCCCAGCGCTAGTGCACTGTCTACACTGGAGCTTTACAGCGCTGAAACTTGCTGCGCTCAGGAGGGCGAGAAAGTTGCAGCGCTGTAAATTGCCAGTGTAGACAAGCCCTGAGTACCTTTCCCAGGCCTGTGGAAGAGCTCTGTGTAGCTCAAATGCTTGTCTCTCTCACCACCAGAAATTGGTCTAGTAAACTTACTACCTCTCCCACCTTGTCTCTCTAATATCCTGGGACCAACACGGCTACAATAACATTGTGTACAACAGTTAAAAGAACTCAATACTAACTCAGATACTGGCAAATACTGATTGTGTTTTAGTTCCATAAAACAAAGACATTTTTAATGATTAGGGAAAATGGAAATTTCAGCAAGAAATTACATAGCAGTGAAAAATAATAGCATGCATCAATAAAGATGAATGTCCATCTCTAAGATTTTGAGGCCAATGGTAAACACAATACTATGCTCTCATCACCCTTACTGTGACCTTCTGAGAAGTGCTAAACTCAGATTGAGATTTATCACATGCTGAAACTGGGTTCTTTTTCACACTTATTTCCCATTTAATATATGATCTCTTCATTGTCATTTATGTGTAGATTCTTTCTCCCTTGTAAAGATATTTCATTGCTTACAAAACAGCAGAGTGCAGAAGCTAGCTCTGACCTTCCAAAAGATTACTTTGAACAGTGACTAATTTCTCACCTTCTGCAGTCATTAGCACTGACTTCATTTTAATACATAATTCATATTTTGCAAAACTTATTAGCCAGATGACTTAAAAAGGGACTATTCTTTGGCATGTTTAAAAAGTTATCCTGGCAAAGTAAATAAAAGCTTGGACAGTCACTACAGACCCTTCCATTATTGTGGTAGCCAGTTTGCTAATGTATGTTCGCATCATTGCTATAGCCATGTCTCCAGTCAACTTATTTACATTGCTGGTAGTCGAATCAGCTGCTAAAACAGGAGACTGACCTGGCCTGAGGGAGTTACTGCTGAGGATTCACTTTTCATATGCACAGAGCACATCTACAAGGGATACTCAACTTTCCATGAGGGAAAGGTGCCATTTATCTCATTTGTGACCAGACAGTATTTATGTCTTGAATATGAATTATCATGATTTTGCCATAAAATGTCACATCAGAGAACTGTCTTCTATGTGCTTACGACAAATTATTAACTCAAAATTAGGCAATGTATTTCAAGGACAGGTGAGACTGGACCTCAAATGACCATAAGCTGCAAAGATACATGCTGTATGGTCATATAACTGATATTTCTTTAGTTCATACCTGTGAATGAAATGTCTTTGCCACCTCAATTCTGTAAAGCACCATTTAGATTTAGGAAATCTACTGAGTTAATTCTTGTCAGTTTTCTCAAGTCAATCCACGAATATTGCTTGAGAATTAAGTCCCTGGCTTTGACACTTCTTCACTACTTCTTGCATGAGTTGCCTTTTCACTAACAAAAAGCTCTAATTTCTTCTGCCTCCTAGTGCATCCAATATTATTTTTCCAGACAAAGAATCAAAATCCTGTAGTTCTTTTTTTCAGATCACACTGTTAAGAACAATGGAAGCACTATCATTTCTTCCTTTTTTTCTGGTGTTAGAAGACATAAAACAAACAAAAAACTTACCAGTCTTTTATTCAACAGACCTAACCAACAAGAGATGCAAAAGATTGCCAAAGTGATGCTAATTCAAGTGGTGACTGCATTATAAGATATATTTAACTACAATTTTGGTATTCTGTTGCTAGAACATGAAGTGTGTACATGAACTAGTCCAGTAAATTGGCCAATTTGGGTATGCAATCTTCTGGTCTGAGGAATTTTTTCAAAAGCAGTCTGAGTAAAATTTTCAAATGCCACTAAGTGATTCTCAGAAGTGATTCAGGCACTCTG
The DNA here is from genome assembly GCF_016161935.1 of Mauremys reevesii. Classification (NCBI taxonomy): domain Eukaryota; kingdom Metazoa; phylum Chordata; order Testudines; family Geoemydidae; genus Mauremys; species Mauremys reevesii. The sequence goes on from NC_052623.1 coordinate 153,023,808, forward strand.
GAGCCTAGGGCTATATCTATACTACACAGTTCGCTTAGACCTGAGCACCCATGTTAGCTAAGTTTATAAAAATTTCCTCTAAGAACATTTTGGAGTGAAAGCAGAGCAAAGTGAAAAACTATTTTTTCTCTGATTATCTGTGTCTTGCTCAGCTGCAAGAAGTCAATTACAGATGCTGTACTATGGACAATACAGTGTATCGTTACACAGTGTTTTGTGACATGTAACTTGGAACACGATTTCATGCTTTTTGAGGGTAAGGGATCTAGCTGAAAAATACTATGATTCTAGTAGCACCTAGGATGCCCAACAAAGATCAAAGCTACACTTTGTACTAGGGGCTGTACAAACATAGTGAGAGACTGTACATTTTAGGGGGGATCTGGACTATCTAAATAGCATTATTATCCCCACTTTATAGAGAAGGTGCTGAAGCACAGGGAGATTAAGGAGCTGTCTCTTAAACCAAGATCTCCTGATTCCTTGTCCAGTGTTTTAACAAGATCATCTTTCCTCTCAATTAGCCACAGTGTTTCAAAGTTAGAGGCTTGTGTTTCAAGTAACTCTATATTTTGTTAAAATGATATCTCAGTTATAAAGAGAGATGCAGTTGAGACATCATGGGCTTCACTATATCACAGAGTGAGATCTGAATCAAGTCACAAAGGGCTGCTATGAAGGTAACATACTAACTTTAACATCTCTGCTGTATTTATCAGGAATATGTGAATAATCTGATCACCCCCTCCGTGCGAGCGCGCACACACACAAACACACACAAATATTTCATTACCTACAATTCTCAGTTCAATAGGAATAAGTTCTTACAGCCCAAGAAACCCCCACATTTCACCCTTGTAATAACATGATCTGTCAAACAGTAAGATCTCATTACCTTAACCATTGATTTGTCTCTGATGCTGGCAAAAAATGAATCTTTTATGAGTCTCAGCACAGATGATAAAAAAAAAATCTACCTGAGTTTTCAAAGTATTGATCTTTTCAAAAACTCCATGTGCAACAGCCCCATAATCAGAGGGAATGAACACAGACTCCCACAGGGCAATGGAAATGCTTTCTTGATCTTCTCATTTTTCCTACCAATAGATTTCTCATATACCTGCTTTACGCCCACATCTGCATAGGAAAGGGCAGAACATTAAACATTAAAAAGGGCAGAATTTGCCAACAGTTACCACAGAATGGAATCTGAGTCACTGTAGTTCAGAGGTGCAGGGCCGGCTCTAGGCACCAGCGCTCCAAGCATGTGCTTGGGACGGCCCTTTACAAGGGCGGCACTCTGGCTCCATGAGCTGCGGTGGTGGGGGACGCGGGGAAGACTGCAGAAAGTAACCCGGGGGGGGGGCAGAGGAACCACTCCCCTCCTCTCACCTCCGCTCCACTGCCGGCTGCTCCCCCAAGCGCGCCGCTGCTCTGCTTCTTCCTCCTCCCTCCCAGGCTTTCTGCGCGAATCAGCTGTTTTGCAGCAAGCCTAGGAGGGAAGGGGGAGAAGCGGAGCGGTGGAAGCGCACTCAGGGGAGCAGGTGGAGCGGAGGTGAGCTGCAGCGGTGGGGGGCACAGGGAGGGCCGCAGGAAGTAACCTTGGGGGGGGGGAAACAGAGGAACCGCTCCCCCCCCAGCTCACCTCCACCTCCTCCCCTGAGTGTGCCGCCACTCTGCTTCTCCCCCCTACCAGGCAAGCCTGGGAGGGAGGGAGGGGTAGGAGGGGAAATGCGGTGCACCCGGGGGAGGCGGGGCCAGGGATTTGGGGAAGGGGTTGGAATGGGGCAGGGAAGGGGTGGCTGGGGGCTGCGGGAAAATTTGGGGCAGCAAAAAACTTGGAGCCGGCCCTGCAGAGGTGAAAGTAAACCAGTACAGTCCAGTAGGGCATACTGGCAAGAGCCGGTACACAGCCAACTGTACCAACAGGGGGCAGCTTCCCCAGGCCAGTGACTTAAAGGGCCCAGAGCTTCCCACAGTGGCCGGAGGCCCGGGCCCTTTAAATTGCTGCCAGAGCCCCACAGCTGGAGTCCAGGGGTAGTGGCAGCGGCCGGGAGCCCCAGGCCCTTTAAATTGCCACCTGAGCCCCGGGGCTCCCAGCCGCCTCTGCAGCTACCACTACCGTGGGGCTCTGACACTGAGTTAAAGGGCCCGGGACTCCCAGCCGCCGCTACTGCAGCCAGAGCCTCGGGCCCTTTGAATCTCGATTTAAAAGGCCCAGGGATTTAAAGGCCCCACCTCTTCCAGTTGAGCCCCCTCGCTCAGGACTCCAGCATACCGGTAAGTCCTTTAAGTTACTTTCACCCCGTCGTAGTTATTTCTTGTTCTAAGTAGACGGGGACATTGTGGTATCTCAGATTTCACTCCTTGATAACTATTGGCAAATGCTGACTTTTTAATGGTAGCCATTATCCTAATGGCTATGAAACCTGCTTTTTGAGCTGCAGATACTTTAAATAGACTATACAATTTTGGTTAATTACACTCCTTTTGTGTATATCTTGCAAGAAACAATTATAATAAATTTGCATAGTTTACACAGCTTCCTAGGTTGCTCATCTACCGAAGAGATTGTGCATGAGTGGTGCCATGTTTTGTTAATTTAGAAATGGAATTTTAACATAAATCTATATTATGGTTTTAAAGTATTACTTATTGCACTAATCTGACCTTCATCTTTACACCTAATTGAAAGAGCTAATTTTTCATCATATTTTAGTCTGATAGTGCAGCAGTTCTCAAACTTTAGCAACCCAAGGACCCCCATTTTGATTTAAAAAATTTTGGGGACCCCTAAGCCCCCTCACTCAGCCCCAGGACCTGCCCCCATTCCACTTCTTCCCCCAAGGCCCCACCCCCCATTCATTGCATCCCCCCTCCCTCCATCGCTTGCTCTCCCCCACTCTCACCCACTTTCACCAGGCTGGGGCAGGGGGTTGGCGTGCAGGAGGGAGTGCGGGGTGCAGGCTCTGGGAGGGAGTTTGGGTGCGGGCTCTGGGCTGGGGGAGGGGGTTGGGGTGTGAGAGGGGGTGAGGGATATGGGCTTTGGCCAGGCGGCATTTACCTTGGGCAGCTCCCGAAAGTGACTGGCACATCTCTCTAGCAGTAGCTCCTAGGCAAGGGGGTCTCTGTGCACTGCCCCTGCCCACAGGCAAAGCTCCCACAGTGCCCAATGGCTGCAGTTCCCGGCCAATGGGAGCTGCAGAGTCAGTGCTCGGGGTGGGGGCAGTGCATGGAGACCCCCTGCCCCCCCAAAGGGGCCGCAGGGACATGCTGGCTGTTTCCAGGAGCAGCGTGGAGCCAGGGCAAGCAGGGAGCCTGCCTTAGCCTTACTGCACTACAGACCAGACTTTTAGCACCTAAAATCTCCCAGTTTGGCTTCAGTAGTCTCCAGGAAATAGAGAGAGTGGGAGGAGTAGATCCGTGGGGCCTGCAGACCCCCTGGAGTACCTTTGGGGACCCCCAGGGCTCCATGGACCCCAGTATGAGAAATGCTGTTAAAGTGTGTCCTAATCGTAATAGGTTTTGAGTGTCAGTTAATGTATACGTGTGTGTGACATTCCTAGAACCAGGGGTAGATTGACCCTATTCCAAAATATTCAGCTTTTGTTGAACATAAAGATATACAATAAGATCAAACAGGACTGAGTAGTTAGAACTACTCGAAAACTAGTAGTGTGTTAAATAAAAATTTTTAGAGAGACTGCTGAGACATGGTTTATAGATTACACCCGGAAGGCATCAAGGAATGGGTTCCATCAATCTCTCCGGTAATAGAGAGAACTATAGCTGTTTGCGTTTAATGCAGTGAGATCCACATTTGCTAAGCTTCATTGGGCCAGCCATAGGGAACTAGTTGCATACTACTGGAAGGAAACTGGGGCTATAAACTGAACAGACCCCCTGTGAGGTAGGGCAGCATTATTAATTCATTTGAGCAGATGGAGAAACTGAGGCATGTAGATTAGCTGACTTGCCTGGCATCAGAGAAGGAGCCTGCAGCAGAGTCCGAGAATAGAAATTGAATCTTCCTGATTTCCCTGTTTAGTGCCTTAACCACAAGACCATTCTTCCTTCATCCTCTTCTACTAGAACCTTGGACATTCTTTATAAATTACATATATACAGATACAATTTTTCAAAGTGTGCACAGAAAATTCTGCACATAAATGCTATTTCAAAAGACCAATGTTCATGACCATATTTCCCTGTGAAAACGTACTTTGGAAGTTTACTTGCTCTGAATTGCAACATGAGAACATTGCTGCTCCAAGTGCATTACTGACCAGTTACTGCAGTAATACAATGCCTCCACGTATGCATTAGGGAAGGCAACTACATCAAAGATGCAAGAAATTAGGCTACTCTTCCAAAAAATAAATAATACTTCAGCAGGAACATATCGTTCCAAAGAAGAATGAAATGAAAACAAACAAGAAGACATTCTCTAATATATTATACTGACACAACAGGAAATAGTGCATATATTTCTTAGCAACCTTTTGCTATTCATATTGGGAAAACCTGTCAGCATACGGTGCTATAGCACAGACAAAGCTTTGTACTGTGCTCCCAGCTTTCCAGCTTGGCTACCCATTTTCCCTTTACTTTCTTTTCATGTTCTACAAAAATGTGCCAAGGGCCCTACATTTCTCACTTGCGAGAGGGTTTCCAGCAGCAGCAAACTCTTTGCTTCAAGCAAATGTTGCCATTCCAAACAAGTTGCCAGTGTTCCTAATTGAACTGTCACTGCTCATGCTGTTCACATCATTTTATCCCATCCCTGAAAGCAGCAGGGGCAAATTTTCCTTGAATGATTTAACTATGAGGAGTTCTTCTGCAGAAGAATAGAAAGAAGCTAATGATGAGTTGGAAACTATTCAATAATAATGACTAAAACTTAACTAAAAAACCCCAAAGAATTATTTTCCTTTTGGTGGGCTTGTGTTTGGTCTATTTACAGGGGGAAAGCAGAGTAGGGAGAATTGCAGTCCCTTTTAGCTTGTTTGCAATAGTATGTTACTAGGTGAATAATGGGTGCTCCGGCTTCCCTTAATGAGTGAAGCTGTGTTGTCGACCCAGCCTTGTTACCTTTCTCTCTGCTATCAAACATTTATTTCATACTGTTAAGGGGTCAGCAGGAGTCCAAGGTGCTGGTCCGCTTAGCAGCAGTGTCGCCCAGTGGCAAGAGTCCAAGAGGGCCGCTTTAACTAGTGGTAGTATGACCCAGTGGCGAGAGTTTGAGGGCTGCTTTTCTTAGCAGCAGTATCACCCCGCGGCGAGAGTCCAAGCAGGCTGCTTTCTCTAGCGGCTGTATTGCACAATGGGAAGTGTGAGGAGGGTAGGGGAACCTGGGCCCACCCCACTCCACTGGGTTCTGACCCAGGGTCCTTCAAAACCAGGTTCCATGTTACAGAGTATGCGTCCCCTTGGTTGCTTCCTACTCTTTCCTCTGTCTCTGGCAGCTCCTCTGTAGTAGCAGTGAGTAGTCTCCTTCGGTCCCCATGGCCGACTGGCTTCCCGCGGTGCAGCTTGGATCCTCTGCCCTGGCAGCTCCGAGTCTCAGCAGCTTCTCAGACTGAGCTGCTCCCTTTTGAATGCTTCCTCCAATGGGAGCAGTCCAACAACGGTGAAAGGGCGTAGCCTCTTGGGCCCAAAGGAGTTTATTAACCCTCACCTCCCCAGTGTGGGATTGATACACCCTGTCACACATGCGCTCAGTGGAAAAGATGAGAGTTCACTTTTTTATACCTGTGCTCTTCTCAGATCCAGCTTCAAGCCAAGAAGCTGTCTGGCAGCACTGCATTTTAAAGATATCGCTTCACCACCAACTTCTCATGCAATAATTTCATATGACTAGAGAGTGCTAACTGACTCAGACCTGGGGGAGAGCAGTTAGACTCCAACTCCAGTGAACAAAGGTCAAACATCAGCTGTAAGCACAAATGAAGTCCTATCGGCTCTCATGGCTTGGCTTTGTAACTTGCAATTTTAGAGGCTGTCAAACAGGAGATCAATCATTTCACACTCTAACCAGAATGGACGTTCCAAAATATTTGCATAAACCTCTCTCTATCATTCACTTCAAGAGTGGAAATTTCTTGACCACCATAATCTAGAGTCATAAAATATGACAGGAAAGAACATCACCATGCCATTTCAAGTTATTTGTCTGTCTCTCCTGTTCTGAATAAAAGATCCAGGATGCTTCCCAACCAGAAGATGATTTTACTGACAATGAGCATTAAGCAAGTAATGATAGAAAAACTACAGACAGGTAGATAGGGTAACACACATATCAAATTGTTATGTGTGTGTTAATGGATCCCACATAGCTAGCTGGTGCCTACCACGCCAATATAATATCTCAGCACAGTATCTAGCTAAAGAGTTCCTACATGGATTTAGATAAAACTGTATTCAAGTTATGAAACAAGGAGAAAATGCGGAACCATACACTGAAATTGTATAATGACAAATTTGGGTGGTGTATAAGAAAGGGCTTCATCACCCAGATTTTTACTATCTTGCTGGAACAATTGCTTAAATAGACCTCCTGCCTTCCACAATAGCATGGAAAAGTCTGTCAAGACCCATACAGTGGGGGCCTTTGGTGTTTATGAATATAAGTCTAAGATGGACTAGCTACCGTTTTCCAGATATATCTGCTGAAAGCAGATCTTCTTGCTATGGGACAAGGGATAGACTTGGTGAACCTACAAGTCTTTCCATCCAAATGATTCTCTGTATTCCTGACCAGAAGTAGAGTTTTCCATTAGCAGCAAGACAGTTTTTAGTGGGAACAGCTTCAAATCATGTGACAATTACAGCTGTGTGAAATCTCTGAATTTCATCTCAAACTCACTTAGCCTGCATTACACTAGCAAGAGTGAAGGATGTTCACACATCTGAAAAAGCCATGAATTGCCTTCTCCCCTTTCAGGCTTCCTTCTCCCCACAGCTGGCTATTTCTCTCTGAAGACACAGAGCCTCTCCCACCCCCCTTACTTCTTTACCTTAACTAAACTAGCCCTGAAGAAGTAATTAAGAGTATGTTAAAGAAATTTAATTAGTTTATATTTGCATAGCACTTTATAGGGGAATGTACTATATTTAAATGCTATGCATTTTCATGTGGTAGGGAAAGGATTGTGCTCCCTTTAGAGCATGAATGGAGTTAATTGAACTTGAACCTCTCAAACAAGGTACAGTCATGCATTGTATAACTAAGGTATTTGCAGCATTCCCATTAGAGAGAAAGAATCTCTATAGTGTGAACATTTTCCTCCACCTCTACCAATGCATTTGTTGTTACCAACACATACCTAAGCTCATTGAAGGGCATCACACTATAGAAAATATATGGTAGCATGCCTAATGTTAGGTATCAAAATCTTAGTTTAGGGGTCAGTATGAATTAGGTCCCCAACAACTACAAAGTGATCCAGCAGTTGCATCATTGTATCTTCATTCCCTTTCTCTCTGGTGAACTGGTTTGTTATTCTAATATAGAACAAATTATACAGCAATATAGTTGGTAATAACAAATATCTTTCCTTAGTAGAAGAGCCAAAAATCCTTCTGTTCACTTTAAAACTGCTTCAGCTAATGAATAGTCTTCACACAGCAGGCCAGATCCTACTCCTTTCTATGGCTGCTTTGCACTAGTCTACTGGCACAAAACCACCGTAGCTCACTAACTTAAGGTTCCCCAACACAGAGGAATAGTTTGCATTGGGTGCCCAGTTGGCCCCAAGATCATAGAGGTTGTAGAGATGACATACCTTTGCCCTATACTCTTCAATCCTGCCCTGAGTGGACATAACCAACATATTCTTAATATCAGCTATGAAACGTTAATATCAAATATTTGCCAGGAATGGTCTCCTCTGAGTTGTGTATTGTGGTAAAAACAGGGAGCTGAGTCTTATGTGTGCTTTCTATTTCCAACACCAAAAGCTGGAATGTATCAATATTTGTTTCAGTTACTACAGAAATGTACAGCTGCCAAAGAATACTGAAGATGTAAACGAATGTCCATGATGAAGAAACATTTGATAGCAGTATTTGGTCATGATACCGTATGCAAAGGACTTGCCCCACATTATCAGGCTATTTGTTCATAGGGTGACCAGATGTCCCAATTTTATAGGGACAGTCCCGATTTTTGGGTCTTTTTTTTATATAGGCTCCTATCACCTCGCATCTCCATCCCAATTTTTCACACTTGCTGTTTGGTCACCCTATTTGTACATCACATCTGGCATGTTGTCTTCTACATGACAATATAGAATACTTCAGAAAAAGGTGAAAACCCTTCAAAATGCACCTGGCCAAATGTGCATTATTGTACTCAAAGGGGAAACTGTGGTTTACCTAATGCATGTGATTTGATTTCTTTTATCTTAACATGTGTCACTAAGAATCCAATCATGTAAGTCCTCCGTATGTAGAAGTCCCAGTGACTTTCATGGGAGTTCCCTTTATGGAAGGCTTGCAGGACTGGGCATCAAATGTTACTATGGGCCATTAAATTATCCAGCTTTTTAGTCTGATTGAATATTTCTTTTATGTATCCAGTATGTGTAGGTTTCACCAACTTTTTGTGGCACATCAGAAAGAAAAAAGATCTAAACATGTCACATATTTTCAAGAGAGAATCCCTGCAGGGAGCATGTATTTGCAGTTCCAATACATGAAACTATTCATCTGTCAAGCTCCAGTCACACTAGTGATGGTTAGACTTCAAGGTCACCCCACTCCACCAGGAGTTTCAAGTTTCTTCCAGTGAGTATCCTGGCAACCCTGCCTATCTTTACTTACTTACTGGAGGGATGGAGGGTGTTGGAGGGAACAAAGAAGGATGATATTAACAGGATGTCAGGGACTTAAATAAATGGTTCTTTAGGTTGGTGCACAGACACTGCAGGCTATTTTGAGATGCCAGCTTCATTTAGGATGAAATGCCTTTCAGCTGTTTTTCCTCTGCCAAGCATAAGTATTTTAGAGTGAGAAGAAGGAGCACTGCAAGTGTCTTATCCAGCCCAGTCCCCATCAATTAATACCCAGATCAGTGCAGTTTTCTGGCAGGTCCCACCCCACACTCAGCTTTTTTGCTGCACTGACAGAAGAGCGACCCCTTCTCTGTCTCCTTACACCAGGCCCTGGAATAACTGCTGCTACCTTAACACCCCTCCTCCCCACACACACATCTTAATTTTATTTCTGTTTTTCTCTTTGTTCTTTTTTTCTTTCTTTTAATTTTGCCCATTTTTTGTTGCTCCCTTATTTTGTGATCTCTCATCCAAGTTCTCTGCTTACCAAAAAGCAACATGCTGCTTGGAGTCAGGGTGTCCATAGGTGGCTTCATTGGGGGTGGGAGATTTGAAGGGGGGCTGCATGTGCTTTTGCTGCTGAACCGATTGCCCACAGGACTAAAGAATGGAGCTTGGGCTAGAGAGCAACATGTGAGCCGCTTCAGCAATTGACTGTATCAGGGGTCACTGTGGAATCAGGAGTACGACAGGTGAGGTTCAAGGAGCCACCAATTGCTTTGCTCACAGCTGCTGGCACACATTTAGAGTGATATCTGGAGCATTTCCAGGGTCACGCAGCTTTCTCCACTTCCACAGCTTCTTTCTGCTGCTCTGCACCTTCACACAATGTTAGAATGCACCCTCCATAATGAAAATGCTGACCTATCCATGATATTGATCATATTTTAGCCACTTTATAAATAAAAATAACAACTAATACTTTGAACTTCTGGATCTCAAAATGCATTATAGACATTAACTAATTCAAACCTCACAACAGCCTGGTATAGTAAGGGATATATAAGGGATAATTTACCAACCACTGAAATGCAGCCATCTCTGGGGGTAGAATGCAGGACTGCTTTAACAGCATAACGAGCCATATTTAAGGACAAGAGGTGAAAACAATTGCAGCAGTTTACTTGAAACTGCTGGGGAATTTACAGGCAAAAATGTATCCCATTTAAGCTACAGGCAGAATATTATCTGACTTGATTAGTCTGGGACACAAGGGGTAAAATCTCTACTCTTAAGAGCACAGCATGTTCAGAACTGAAACACTGAGAAAGATATTGGACCTAAAACATTTTCTACAGAAAAGTATTTCTTTGGTTCAATTTGTCTGCAGGAATATACTCGTTATAGTTACTAAGAAGCCTCCACAGCAACAGAAACAAATCTCCCAAAGCAACAGAATTTTTAATAATTAGTTAAACCAAAACTTAAAAAATTACTTTGGGAGCTGTGTCATTTTCTCTCCCACTTTCTAAATACTTTAACTATCTTTTATTATTCTCTTTTGCTCATTTATAGCTGGGATTTCTGCCAAGCTTGCAGTGAAATAGGACTCTTATGACTAGGGATGCCTGTTGCTGTATCAAAAAGTTCTGCTGTTGTATACCAGATAGATTAACTTTAAAGAGATGGCGTCGGTCTGTTTTGTCAAAATATCTGCATCCAATAACTTCAGTTTTGTACACATGCCAGAGGTGAAGTCATCAATCTGTGCAGAAGGTATCTCTATCAGGAAAACCTTTACTTCTCCTGTTGGCAAGCAGACAACTGACAGCAGATTAGTCAGTCCTGTGCATTATAGCTTTCATCTCATCTAGTGATCTGATTGTTATTGCCATTTTCCATGTGCTAGGAAATCAAACTTTTATTATGATTAAGAGTTTCTTAAGGGGACAGATTGTGTTACCCTCGATCACGGGACTACTCTCCGAGTAAGATACTACTAATACTCTATGAGTGAGGATGACAGAATCCAGCCATTAACTAGGGCCAGCCAGACTTCTAGGGTATGTCTACACTGTAGCTGGGAGCAAGCCTCCCAACCTAGGTAGACAGACCCGGGTTGGAGCCCAGGCTCTCCAGCTTAAGGGGTCAGGTGGGCTTGAGAGCCCAGCCTCCAGCCCAAGCCACAGTATTCACACTGCTATTGTTAGTGCATGCATTCAAGCCCCACTAGTGTGAGTCTGTCTACCAGGGCTGGGAGGCTCGCTCCCAGGTACAGTGTAGACAGACCCTTGGATCAGTTCAATCATGTTGAAGAGTGCCACTCTCCCCAAGGAGTCCCATTGAAATCAGCATGACCACTTGTGCAATAAAGGTGCACCGCCGCATGAGTAAGGGTACTAGAACCTGACCCTATTTCTTCTTATGCAATTAGTTTCAGACGGGTATAAAACTCTGTTGGTTGCTACCATAGAAATATCCTCTTAATTCTCATATTTCAATTAATTTTAGTGCTTTCAAGATCCTCTTTCATGAGACAGCAGTTCGGTGTTGCTGTTGTTTTCAATTGGACTGTAATGAGGAGGCGTGGCCTCCATCACAGGCGGAGGGAACGCTGCAAACTGCCTGGTGGGCAGAACTCGGAGGGCCACACCCTGCACACCAGAAGCAGAGGGGTGGGACATGAAGGGGAAGCATAAAAGGCCAGGCCAGCAGCTCAAGTGGGAGGGAGCTGCCGAGGGAAACAGACACTCCTCTCCGCTGATGCCCCGAGGACCTGCATGAGTTTCCAGGGAGCCCTGCCCCTCTCGACACAGACAAGCTGCTACTGCTACCCTTGGTGTATCCCAAGGAGACTGAAGACAGCCCCTGGAAGCAGCCCAGGAGAACCAGATTATCGTCTGGCTGTGGAATCATGGTCAGCGTGCTGCAGGTGGAGTCCCCGCTGACCTAGTGGCAGACCACTCTGGGCTGGGACATGGTGGAGTTGGGCAGGCCTGTATTCCCCTACCCCTGCCAGTACTCCCCCTCTCTAGGCCAGGAGGTCTGCACTCCTCAGGCACTCCTGCCTGAGCGGCGTAGACTGTGATTGGTGCTCGCCCCACACAGAGCCCCATAGACTGTGGTTGGTGCTATAACTCTGCCTGATTGCAGGCCAGAGCCCTGACTGCTTACTGCTCCGCCCTGCTTGAGGGCCGGGGCCCACCGAGTACCACTAATTCCCCCTTTCTTTGTTTGAAAAATACTCTAGACTGCGAACACTAAGGGATGGTCCCACCCAGTTACATGGACATTCACAGAATATCACTGACTATCAGCCTTCACTGGCAGTTTATGTTCCAGGACCAGGACATAAAACACAAGTGGCCTGATTTTCCATTACCCTGCATCGTGTGTAGTTATATACAGTAGTGCAATGTGGGTACAAAGTGCTGCCAGATTGTTGCTCTGCCCTACCAATAATGATGTGCCACAGCAACAGTAAACAGCAACTGAGCTAGATCCCTTCCAAACACACCCACTGTCATAACTGGCAGATCTCTCTAAAGCTTTCAGTTACATCAAAAATAGAGGCACTCACCAAATTAACACACACTAACTTTGTTTTTATGATTGGCAACTTATTCTGCAGCTCAAGTTATGTGCTGGAATGACATGACCTTGGGGATTCAAGTTACTTCTGTTCTTTGCTAGTACTCACTCTTCAGCAATGAAAGAACCCATATTGCCACAAAAGGACAAGGGGTTATTTTACCAATTTTACTAAGCAGGACAAGGGGTTATTTTACCAATATACAAGGGTATGGTGAGACTTTAGGTCTACACTACAGACCTATTCTGGTATAACTACGTCATTCAGGGGAGTGAAAAATCCACACTCCTGAGCGACGCAGTTTTATCAAACTAACCCCCCTCACCTCCCATATAGACAGTACTATGTCAGCAGGAGAGCTTCTCCCATACCTACCACCTCTTGGGGAGGTGGATTAGCTACACCAACGGGAGACGTTCTCCCGTTGGCATAAGAGCGTCTTCATTCTAGCGCTACAGTGGTGCAGCTGCACCGCTGTAGCTCTGTACATGAAGACAAGCCTTTAGTACCATGTTTAAGTTTGGGCACCTGTAGCGCTCCCTTGCCCTCCAGTGCAGAGGGAGGCCACTCTGCCATTTTGTCTTGGGGTTTAGTCCTCAGCCTCAGGCCGCACTGGTGGGGCCAAGCTGTAAGCAGTCTAGAGCTCTGGGCCTGTCTGGCAGAGGCAAAACACACAACAACAACAACAGTCTGGGCCCCTTGTCCCAGCCTCTGGGCAGGGCAGCGCTCTGCATAGTCTCTAGCTTGCAGCCCCGCAATAGGGCTAACAGCAAGTAACAGTCTAGGGCTCTAGGCCTTCAGTAGGGCTGGGCTGGTAGCAGGCTGTAGTCTGGGCTTGTAGGCTCAGGCAGCCAGCAACCACACACAGTCAATGCACTCTAGCCCCTGGGTGGCTTTAGCCTAAGCCTGGGGCACAGACAGGCCGCCAGCAAACGCACACAGTCTCAGGGCTCAGGTGGGGTGAGCACCCACACAGTCTAGGGCAGTAGTGGGCAAGCTGGCGGGCCGCTAGACAGTTTGTTTACATTGACGGTCCGCAGGCATGGCTGCCCGCAGCTCCCAGTGACAGCTGTCTCGCGCCACTCTGAACAGTTACCCCGCGTGTGCAGCCAACCACCCCCACTTCTTTTTCTACCCCAGAGGACTGACGTGAAACTCCCAAGTGGAGGGGAGGAATGGGGGTAGTGGAGCATCCACAGGGTCCTTGAAGAACCTCAGTTACTGCACAAGGTGAGTAACCTTCTCTTCTTCGAGGAGTGTCCCTGTGGGTGCTCCACTTTAGGTGACTGTAGAGCAGTGCCCCTCAGTGGAAGGGAGGGGCTTCGGAGTTGATTTATGTGCGGTGAAGAGCACCAAGAGTCCAAACTGAGCATCTGCAGCTGATTGTTGTTCTAATGCACAATGTTTGGGTAAAGGTATGTGTGCGAAGTCCAGAGGGAGCTTGCAGATTATAGTTTTGGTAACATAATTGAATACATGTAGATACCCATTTAGATAGTCTCTGCTTGGAGATGGTTTGACCCTGGGAATGTTCTGTTGTGGATACAAACAGTCTGGATGATTTTCTAAAGGTTTTTGTTCTTTCTATATAGAACGCTAGCGCTCTGCGGATTTGCAGCGTGTGAAGGGAGGCCTCTCTGTTGTCTGCATGCCGTTTGGGGAATAATACAGGTAAGTAAATGGGCTATTTAAGATGGAAGGGGGAGGTGACCTTGGATATGAATTTAGGATGTGGTCATGAGATTACTTTGTCTTTGAGGAATGTGGTATAAGGTGGATGTGCCATTAGGGCACCCAGCTCTCCCACCCTTCTTGCTGACGTGATAGCTACTAAGAAGGTGACCTTCATGGATAGGTGCAACAATGAGCAGGTTGCTAGTGGTTCAAAGGGTTTACCCATGAGGGCATGGAGAATGAGATTCAGATCCCACATGGGGATCAGGTGCTGTAGTGTGGGATAAGTGTTCTCTATGCTCTTAAGGAAGCATTTAGTCAGCGGTGAGCGAAGACGGTTACTCTGTCCACCTTAGAGTGAAGGAGGTGATGTCTGCTAGATGCACTATTGACAATTTTTTTAGTGTCAATATGTAGTCGAGGATTATGGGTAGCGGGGCCGACAGTGGAATAATCTGCTTGTCCTGGCACCAAGTACAGAATCGTTCCCACTTGTGCATGTATGTCTTTCGTGTGTTCAGCCTTCGACTGTTCAGTAGTATACCTTGAACTTCCTTAGAACAGTGTGTCTCAAGTCCTGTCATCCATGGATTAGCCAGGCCTTGAAATGGAGTACTAAGATGTTGGGGTGATGGAGGCATCCTGCATCCTGTGGTCAGCAGATGAGGCACAAGAGGAAGGATTTGTGGTGATGTCAACCAGCTGTTTCAGGTATGGAAACCATGTTTGTCTCGGCCATATTGGTGCCATGAAGATGACCCTGGATTTGTCTTGTTTGATCTTGTGGAGGACATGGCTCAATAGAGGGATTCAGGGAGGGGAGAAAGGCATACAATAATGGGGCTTCCCATTTCACAAGGAAGGTATCTCCCAGAGAGTCGTGCCCCAGTCTGGCCTGAGAGTAGTATTGAGGGCAGTTGGCATTGTGTGCCATTGTGAAAAGATCTATTAAGGGGAATCCTCACTGTCCAAATATAGTTTTTATTATTCTGGGATCCATCTCTCACTCTTGGGTTTCTGAAAAGTTCCTGTTTAGTTGGTCCACTGTTGCATTCTGGGGTCCGAGCAGGTAGGATGCTATGATGTCTATGTTGTTGGAGATGCATCACTGTCAGAGGCAGACTGCTTCTGCACAGAGGGATAAGATTGGGCCCCTCCTTGGCAATTTACATAAAACATAGTCACCAAGTTGTCTGTGAGAATCTTAACAGTCCTATTGCGGAGCAGAGGGAGAAAGTGCCGGCAGGCATTTTGGACTGCCCTTAGCTCCAGTAGATTTACGTGGAGATTGGATTCTGTTGGGGACCACAAGTGTGCCCCCCATCCCAACAGAGAGGTGTCTATGGTGATTATTACAGATGGAGGTTTTTGTTGGGACACCTTAGCAAACGTTCGTATGTTGTGTACACCACATGAGCGAGTCTTTTACCCTGCTGGGCATTGTAAGACGTCTGTTGAGCGACTGTTTGTGTGGAAAATAGACAGTGCGGAGCCAGGTCTGTAGGCATCTCATGTGGAGGCTGGCATGTTTCACGACAAATGTCATAGCCACCATGTGCCCCAGTAGTAGTCGGCACAGTCTGGCATACGTTTGTGGGCTGTATCTTACTGTTGTAATTAGATTTGTTAGCGTAAGAAAGCATCGTTGGGGTAGTTGTGCTGTTGCAGTGAGTCAGTCGAGGTGTGCCTCTATAAAGTCCAACTGTTGGGTGGGTATCAGAGTGGATTTTTGAAGGTAGATTTGTAACCCTAGGTCCGTAAACAGGGTTATAGTGGTGTGAGTGGCATCGATTGCTGCCTGCTGTGTTGGTACTTTTAGAAGGCAGTTGTCTAGGTAGGAAAATATGATCACACCCTGCCTACGAAGGTGTGCTGCTGTGATGGTGAGAACCTTGGAAAACACCCTTGAGGCAGTAGCCAGGCCAAAGGGGAGCACTCTGTAGTGGTAATGCAGGTTCCCTAGAGTGAATCACAGGAACAGCCTGTGTGCCGGGTGAATGGCAACATGAAAGTAAGCATCCTGTAGGTAGAGGAGCGAAAGTCAATCTCCTTTCTCCAATGCCAGAATTATAGTTGCTAGAGTAACCATCTTGAAACATTGCGTCCTCACGAACTTGTTTAGTTTTCACAAGTCGAGACTGGGCCTCCATCCACCTTTCTTCTGACTGAGAAAGTAATGTGAATAAAACCCTCTGCCCCTGTGTTGAGCATGGCATGGGTTCCATGGCACCTAATTGTAGGAGATGGTTTATTTCCTGCTCTAGCAGATGCATGTGAGAGGGGTCCCTGAAGAGGTACAGGGAAGAGGCGTGGGTAGGTGAATAGAGATAAAAGGGATGGAGTAG
Source organism: Mauremys reevesii (assembly GCF_016161935.1). Classification (NCBI taxonomy): domain Eukaryota; kingdom Metazoa; phylum Chordata; order Testudines; family Geoemydidae; genus Mauremys; species Mauremys reevesii. The sequence goes on from NC_052623.1 coordinate 153,040,193, forward strand.
CCCTTTTAGATAATTTCCAGAACCCATTTGTCCATAGTCATGGTTTTCCAGACTGGGCAGAATGGTGAGAGATAGTTCCCAAATGGGCTGGAGATTGGATAGAACTCTGGGATTGGAGAATGTGGGGTTCTCGTGTCCTCAACCAACACTTCAAAACGTTTGCCTCAAAGTGGATGGTTGAGATGTAGACAACTGATCTTGTGTTTGTCGGTGTCTCATTTGCCTCTGTTTGCAGCGCTGGTCATAGTGTCTTTGAGGGTGGGTGTCTGGGGCAGTTCAGAATCATTGATTATAGATCTGCCCTGTTTCTTTTTGTTTGAAGAGACATAGATTCTGAGTGTCTTTAATGTTGCTTGGGAGTCCTTCCAGGTGTGCATGAAGATGTCTGTACTCTATGCAAACAATTTTTGGTCTTCAAAAGGTAGGTCCTCTATGGTTGCTTGAACTTCCCTGGGAAACCCGGAAAGATAGAGCCAGGAAGCCATAGGCATGACTATGGATATAGTGATGGATTGTGCCGCCATGTCAGCAGAATCAAGAGAAGCCTGCAGGGCCGTTCTGGCAATGAGGGCACCTTCTGCAATACTGGCCTTGTATTGCTCCTTTTTGTCTTCTGGATGTTGTTCAATAAAGGTTGCTATCTGAGAAAACATGTTGTGCATGTATTTGGCTAGTAAGGCCAAGTAGTTGCCTATGTGGAATTGGAGGGTAGCCGATGAGTAAGCTTTCCTTCCGAAAAGGTCTAGCCTTTTCCAGTCCTTATCGTAATGGGTGGTTCTTGACTGATGTTGCTTCCCCCTTTGATTAACCGCTTCTACCACCAATGAGTTTGGGGTAGGGTGGATGAACAAAAACTTAGCCCCTTTAGCCGGTACATAGTACTTCTTGTCAGATCTCTTACAAGAAGGCGGAGCTGTGCCTGGTGTCTGCCAGAAAATTTTTGCTGGGTCCATAATGGCTGCATTAATGGGTAGTGCAGCCTTAGCTGATGGAGAAGCTTGGAGTATATCAGTCAGTTTATGCTGTGTCTCTGGTAGCTCTGCCAGTGATATGTTGAGGGAGTCAGCTACCTGTTTAAACAGATCCTGAAAGGATTTAAAGTAATCTCCAGATGTGGGGGATAGCAGCATTATTGTTTCATCTGGTGATGAAAAGGAGATATGGGTAGGTGGGAGGGTATCGCCCTCAGGCGTATCCTAAGGTTCGTCTACTTTCTCCTCCAGTGTTTCTGAGGAAGCTGGGGCAGGTGATTGTGTTGTTCTGGACCTGGGTGGGTTGCGGGGGCTGATTTTCTGTGCCCTGTATAATGCCCATGGGTCCTGGTATGCCCCGCTTGGTGGGAGGGCCATGGGAGGTGGCACCCATTGTGGAGCCTGCCAGGGTCTTCCATCCGGAGATGTTTGGTGCCGCAAGCGTCCAGGTTTGGGTGAGGAATGGCGAGGGGTGTACATCCCTGCCTCCTCTTCCTCCTCCTCATCACTGGAAAGAGGAGGGATTGAGTCAGCAGGGGGTAATAGCCAGGCTTTGTCCCGGTCTGGCTGGGGTGCCGTTGGTGCTGAAAAGCAATGTCCCCAGAGTTGAAGTAATCAGGCGCTTCACCTGTCTAATAAATTGTTGCGGCACCTGGAGGCATGATACCAATGATGGAGGCAGATTCCATCTGGAAATCAGAGGGAGGGTTTGCTGCATTGTATTGGTGCAGCAGGGACACCATTGTCTGGGTTTTCTTCAGCTCCACCAGTGCCGAGCTAGGAGGCTTGGCTTTGGTACCTGCACCTCTGTGAGAGCTGGACTGCACTGGGTCTTTGTCTCCTCAGGATGTTTCAGTACTGGATGTTCCCGGTGCCTTGCGGTCCAGCACTCTTGGTGCCGTCGGTACCAGGGCAGACTTTGCGGTCGGAGATCACTTTTTATGAGGCAAATCTTGCTGCGGTGAAGAGTGAGACCACTTTTTTGTGGCATTTTTTAGGAACAGAGTCCTTAATAGCCCTTTTAGAGGAGGATCCCATGTCTGAGGTGGCTGTTGGCAACCGTTGGCCAGGAGGTGTCATGGACTCCCGGTCAGAGGCTGGCTTGAGGGAGTTCTCCATCATCAGGAGTTTCAACTGGAGATCCCTAGCCTTCCTTGTCCTAGCTGTCAATTTTTTGCAGTGGCAACACTTTTGAGATATATCTGTCTCCCCCAGGCAATGGAAGTGAGACAGTGTTTGAAGCCTGGAGAACCAGGGATCTCTGAGAGGCTATGTTGAAAGGAAGAATGGGAATAATTCTGTTCTTATGCCTCTTCTGTCGTTGGGAGTTACCTCCCAAGGCAGGAGAAAGGGGAGGACTAGGAAAATGAAAAAGTTGGTTTTTTTTTAAATGGTAAAAGAAAAGTAAAGGAGAAATTAAAGGAGAGAGGTACTAGCTGAAATAATAGAAATAGCTAAAGCCATGAGAGCACTGATGTCATTGCGACTGAAGCCAAAGGTGGTAGAGAAGGAACTGGGGGACAGTTGGCTGTGCATGCGGGGTAACTGCTTGGAGTGGGGCATTGCTACTACAAATCTCCAGTTAGAAGTGCAGGGCGCCAAGATACCTAAAGTGGAGCATCCACAGGGACTCTCCTTGAAGAAGAACCATTGATTGTCCTTCACATGGGAACAAATGACACAGCTAGATTCTCACTGGAACATATCACGGGAGACTATGTCAGGCTAGGGAAGACACTTAAGGAAAAGGAGGCTCAAGCAATCTTCAGTGGGATTCTGCCTGTCTCTAGAGGAGGAGAATGAAGGAGAGATAAGATTATCATGATCAACAGATGGCGGAGGCAGTGGTGATATAAAGAGGTCTTTGGGATGTTTGACCACTGGAAGGCATTCATGGACAGAGGACAGTTCTCATGGGATGGACTCCACCTGAGTAGGGAGGGAAATAGATTCCTTGGATTGAGATTAGCACAACTCATTAAAAGAGCTTTAACCTAGGATCTCAGGAGAGATTGATGGGAGATGCTCATGTAATCTCCACACCTGATTTTAACTTTGAGAGGAAGGAAAATCAAGTAAGAAGCGATACAGCAATGGAGAAAAAATAGCAGTGGATAGGAGAGTGGACATTAAGAGGAAGGATAGGGCTTATACCAGTCAGATAGGTGATACTGGCAGTAGAATGACTGTACCCAATCAGGGGAGGAATGTGGACGAAGCCAAGCAGCAACAGTTAAGATGTTTGTACACCAGTACAAGGAGACTGGGTAACAAAATGGAAGAACTAGAACTTCTGGTGCAGGAAGTGAAACTAGATATTATAGGGATAATTGAAACATGGTAGAATACTAGTCCTGACTGGAGTACAGGTATTGAGGGGTAAGTGCTGTTCAGAAAAGACAGAAATAAAGGCAAAGTTGGTGGAGTAGAACTGTATATTAATGATGAGGTAGACTGTAAAAAAATGAGAAGAGATGGAATGGATAAGACAGTGTTTGTTTGGACCAAAATCTCTTTGGCGAAGAAAGCTACTAGAGGTTCCCCTGACATAGTGCTTGGGCTGTGCTACAGACCACCAGGATCTGATCTGGATACGGATAGAGACCTTTTTAATAAAATATATACTACTTGGAATTGTGTGATTATGAGAGACTTTAACTTTCCAGATATAGATTGGAGGACAAGTGCTACTAATAATAGTAAGGCCCAGATTTTCCTGGACATGATAGCTGACAGATTTCTTCACCAAACAGTTGCTGAATCAACAAGAGGTGATGCCATTTTAAATTTGTTATTCGTGAGTACTGAGGACCTCATAGAAGAACTGATTGTAGAGGACAGCCTTAGTTTGAGTGATCATGATCTAATTCAGTTTAAACTAAATGGAAGGATAAACAAAAATAGATCTGCAACAAGGGTCATTGATTTCTAAAGAGCTAACTTTAAAAAAGTAAGGGAATTAGTTAGGGAAGTGGACTGGACTGAAGAACTCAAGGACTGAATGTGGAGGAGGCTTGGAATTACTTTAAGTCAAAGTTGCAGAAGCTATGTAAAGCCTGCATACCAAGCAAGGGAATAAAATTCGTAGGGAAGGTGTGCAGATCGAGCTGGATGAGCGAGCATCTCAAACAGAAATAATCAAAACCGATTACAAGACAGCAGAAAGCCTAGAAATAATGGAAGATGGCAGGGATCAGCAAGGAAAGCAACCTCTTGGAGGTCAGAAAGCATAGGGATAAAGTGAGAATTGCCAAAAGCCAAGCGGAGTTAGACCTTGCAGAGGGAATTAAAACCAATAGTAAAAGATTCTGTAAAAAGAAAAAGTGGGACCTCTAAGCACTGAGAATGGGGTGGAGATAAAATATTATCTATTGTGACAAAGTTCCTCCTCTACCTTGGTGCATCCTGCACTTATTGGCGGATTTGCTCGCTTCAGAGATCTTCCCCTCTGGTGGAACCCACAGTCCGGGTCAACTCCTCCTGTGTCTGATCAGGAGTTGGGAGGTTTGCGGGGAACCTGGGCCCGCTCTCTACTCCAGTTTCCAGCCCAGGGCCCTGTGCATTGCAGCTGTCTATAGTGCCTCCTGTAATAGCTGCATGACAGCTACAACTCCCTGGGCTACTTCCCCATGGCCTCCTCCAAATACCTTCTTTATCCTCACCACAGGAACTTCCTCCTGGTTTCTGATAATGCTTGTACTCGTCAGTCCTCCAGCAGCACACCCTCTCACTCTCAGCTCCTTGCGCCTCTTGCTCCCAGCTCCTCACACACACACACCACAAACTGAAGTGAGCTCCTTTTTAAACCCAGGTGCCCTGATTAGTCTGCCTTAATTGATTCTAGCAGCTTCTTGATTGGCTGCAGGTGTTCTAATCAGCCTGTCTGCCTTAATTGTTTCCAGAAAGTTCCTGATTGTTCTGGAACCTTCCCTGTTACCTTACTCAGGGAAAGGGGACCTACTTAACCTGGGGCTAATATATCTGCCTTCTATCACTCTCCTGTAGCCATCTGGCCTGGCCCTGTCACACTATGTATGGCCCAACACCTACACAAATACTTTGCCTCAGTTTTTAATGAGGCTAATGATGAGGTTAGAAGAAGTGGCAGGTTGGCTAATGGCAATGAGAATATGGAGGTAGAAATTACCGCATCCAAGGCGGAAATCAAACTTAAACATCTTAATGGGACTAAATTGGGGGGCCTGGATAATCTCCATCCTAGAATATTAAAGGAACTGGCACATGAAATTGCAATTCCAACAGCAAGAATTTTTAATGAATCTATAAACTCGGGGGTTGTACCCTATGACTGGAGAATTGCTACTATAGTTCCTATTCTTAAGAAAGACAAAAAAAGTGATCCAGGAAACTACAGTTTGACCTCAGTTGTATGCAAGGTCTTGGAACAAATTTTAAAAGAAAAAGTAGTATAGGTCATAGAGGTGAACAGTAATTGGGATAGAATACAACCTGGTTTTACAAAAGATAGATTGTGCCAAACCAATCTGATCTCCTTCTTTGAGAAGATAGCTGATTTTTTGGACAAAGGAAATGCAGTAGATCTAATTTGCCTGTTTTTCAATAAGGCATTTGATAGAATTCCATATGGGAAATTATTAGTTAAATTGGAGGAGATGGGGATTAATATGAGAATTGAAAGGTGGATAAGGAACTGGTTAAAGGGGAGACTAGAATGGGTCATACTGAAAGGTGAACTCTCAGGCTGGAGAGAGGTTACTAGTGGAGTCCCTCAGGGATCGGTCTTGGAACAAAATCTTATTTAACATTTTTTATTACTGACCTTGGCACAAAAAGTGGGAGTGTACAAATAAAACTTGCAGGTGACACAAAGTTGGGAGGCATTGTGAATATGGAGGAGTTTGGAATATCATATGAGAAGATCTGGATGATCCTGTAAACTGGAATAATAGAAATGGGATGAGACTTAATAGTGCAAAAAGCAAGGTGATCCTTTTAGGGACTAACAACAAGAATTTTTGCTATAAGCTTGGGACTTATCATTTTTGCTATAAGCTTGGGAAGAGAAAGACCTGGGTGTATTGGTTGATCACAGGATGATTGAGCTGTCAATGTGATGCAGCTGTGAAAAAGGCTAATGCAGTCCTAGGATGCATCAGGCAAGGTATTTCCAGTAGAGAGAGGGATGTGTTAGTACCATTGTACAAGGGGAGACCTCATTTGGAATAGTGTGTGCAATTCAGGTCTCTCATGTTTAAGATGAATTCAAACTAGAAAAGGTATAGAGAAGAGCTACTGGGATGATCTGGGGAATGGAAAACTACCTTATGAGAGGAGACTCAAATAACTTGGCTTGTTTAGCCTAACCAAAAGAAGACTAAGGGGAGATATTGCTCACTATAAATACATCAGAGGGATAAATACAAGGAGGGAAAGGATTTAAGTTAAGCGCCAATGTGGCCACAAGAATAAGTGGATATAAATTGGCCATCAACAAGTTTAGGCTTGAATTCTAACCATCAGAGCAGTGAAGTTCTGGAGCAGCGTTCCAAGGGGAGCAGTGGGGGCAAAAAATCTAACTGTCTTCAAGACTGAGCTTGACACGTTTATGGAAGGGGCAGTATGACTAGAACGCCTACAGTGGCACGTGGCCCATTGGTGACTGCCAGTAGCAAAAATCCCCAGTGACCAAAGACGGGACACTAGATGGGGAGGGCTCTGAGTTACTACAGAGAATTCTTTCCCAGGTATCTGCCTGGTGGGTCTGGCCCACATGTGCAGGGTCTAACTGATGACTGTATTTAGGGTTGAGAAGGAATTTTCCCCCAGTCAGATTGGCAGAGACCCTGGGGTGGTTTTTTTTTTGCCTTCCTCTGCAGCATGAGGCATGAGTCACTTGCACATTTAAACTAGTGTAAATGGTGAATTTTCTGTAACTTGCAGTATTTAAACCATTATTTGAGGACTTCAGTAACTCAGACAGAGGTTAGGGGCCTATTACAGTGGCTGGGTGTGGTTCTTGTGGCCTGCAATGTGCAGGAGGTCAGACTAGATGATCATGATGGTCCCTTCTGACCTTAAATTCTATGAGTCCTCATTCAAGAATAGGAACTTGTATAGAGAGACATTTCTAAGGAACTCTGGCTCACATCTAGTACAACAGGGAATACCTAGAAGATGCATTTGGCTTTCCCACAGTTGTGCTTGTAGTTTCTCTAGAGGCAGAGCACAGACAGGAATGAATATAGAAGGATAAATTTGTGTAAAAGAGCTATAATGAATATAAAGGATATTTTCATTGAGGATTATGGTCATAGAGACCCAGGTCTCCTCTCTAGCTCTGTAAGCTCCCAGGCTAACAGTCTGTGCTGCGTAGCATCACCCCAAAAGGTTTCTCAAAGTTCCAGCCTCAAGTAACCAGTCCTGGAACAGGGACCATATTGTGACTCACCAAACAGTAAACCAATGCTTAATACCACATCTAAGGCATGTATCCTTGCACAACACTTCCCCAGTAAGTTTTATTGGGAAGTGGTAAAATGACATTTATATCTTCTCCATTCTGATAGTTTCAAATAATTTCATTGGCACTATACAGATCTTTTCCATAATGCAGCTCTGTAAACAAAAGTAGGTCTTATTTGTGGTGTCATGTGAGGTTACCATTAGGACTATTGACCAACTGGGATTTTCTAGCATTCTATGCTCTGACTTAACAGGCTTTCCTTTCAGCATGCTTAACAGTCAGAACTAATGCAGACTATAACTCTTGTCACCACAGCACTAAAAATCTTCCCTAGCTAGTTTCTGTACTTGCAGTTCATTGCATGTGTAATTAGTACTATCACTCTCTTTAACTGCCCCCTCTTAAATTACCCCCTTTTCACCTGATACAGCATTTTTCATCTGGGACTTTTTATCTGCTGATATTGACAAAGAGGAACAGCCTGATCACACTGGTACATAAGGATTTCAGGAATATCGCTTGTGACTGTCATTTCATGCTCCATCACATCCGTGCATCTCAGATCATAATACTAATTAAGAAACAAGTCTTTTCTTCACCTGTGAGTGGTGCAAAGCAAGCGACAAGTAGGCTGAGCACAGTTAAAGCAAGCACATTAGAATCTTGCTGAACTGGTGGGCTGCAACCTTCTTCTTCCTTCTCTGGGATCTAAACACCTCTGCCATTTTGGTTTTCAGCTCTTAATTTAACATACCTGCTGGAACTAAGGCATATCCAGCAATCGTTTTCCCTTGATACCTTCTCTGCAGCAAGCTACTCCATACATCAAATGCTAATTAATGTATCACTGTTATTTTCAAATGATCAGTACAGTAATGTGCCCTGCAGTCACTAGCTCACTAATACATATGTATTTCCACTGGCCTTCAGCTATAAGGAGCTGCTGACAGTTTTCAGATGTATCTTCTGTACATGTATCTACTGCAGCACACAGCTATTTCCAATCTTTTTCTCTCTCTCTCTCATTTACCACCTGGCAGTAAATACCTTTTTTTTCTGGTTTCTATGTATTAATAGCAATACTTTGCACTTCTATAGCGCCATTCATCCAAGAATCTGGAAGTACTTCACAAAACTTTAATGAATTAAGCCTTGCAACAACGAAAATACAAGTGATCGTTCCCATTTTTACAGATGGGGGAGCTGAAGCACAAAGAGCTTATGACTTGCCCTAGGTCATACAGCTACTCTGAGACAGAACTGGGAATAGAACACAGATCTGCAATCTCACAGTCCTGTGCTCTAGCCACATAAATTACCTTCCATCTCCTCCTGCATCCAATATATGAAAAAAAAATACCATTGCTGCAAAAGGAGCTCTCATGTGCAAAAAATGACTCTTAATTGCCAGTCCTAACTAATGCGTTTTTTCACCACTTATGGTTAAAAAGCTATTCTGTAGGATCACTCTCACAAGAGAATACTACACCTAGGGATTTCTTTATTCCACAGTGTGTGGTGAATCCACTAACCTGAAAGGTCTAGAGTATCTCTGGCAGTCAGACATCGTAACAAATCTTAAGTAATTATGTCAGTTACTTCAAAATCATCTAGAGAATCTATTGAGTAGTAAAAGAGTTGAGACCTCTAAAGCAAATATGACTATCTTCATGCTATTGCAAAGTTCATACGAGAACAAGCTTCCACAGACACAATCCTAGCACCAGAGCCGGCTCCAGGCACCAGCATTCCAAGCTGGTGCTTGGGGCGGCAATCTTCAAGGGGCGGCAGTCCGTGTTGTTTTGCCCCCAGCAGCGCCCCGAATTGCTGTCGCGGACGGCGAGGGCAGTCTGTGTGCCCTTAGGGCGGCAGGCGCGTTTCCGCGGCGGCGGTAATTCGGCAGCAGCTTCTATGTTTAGCTACAGCGAAAGCTGCTGCCGAATTGCCGCTGCACAGTTGTTTAATCATATGGGGTTTTTTGCTGTGTCATCAGAAGATATATGGAGAAAAATGTTGATTGAATAATCAAACCCTACCAAAGGAAATAAAGAAATTCAGATGCTCAACCAGCTTACTCAGCGGCTCCCCAATACTCTATTGCAGGGGTCGGCAACCTCTGGCATACGGCTCACCAGGGTAAGCCCCCTGGTAGGCCGGGCCAGTTGTTTACCTGCCACGTCTGCAGGTTCAGCCGATCGTGGCTCCCACTGGCTGCAATTCGCCATCCCAGATGAATGGGGGCTGCAGGAAGCCACGGCCAGCACATCCCTCAGCCCACTTCCCACAGCCCCCATTGGCCTGGAGCGGCGAACTGTGGCCAGTGGGAGCCGCGATCAGCCGAACCTGTGGATGCGGCAGGTAAACAAACCAGCCCGGCCCAGCAGGGTGCTTACCCTGGAGAGCCATGTGCCAGAAGTTGCTGATCCCTGGTCTATTATTATAAATTATCGTACAGCAATGCTAAGAGGCCACCACTAAGATTGCAGACCCATCATACTGAATGTACACATGGACCCAGAGTAAAAGACAGCAACAATCTTAAATAGTTTATAATCGAACTAGACAAGAGAGAGGCTGGTAAGTGAAACTGAAGCACAGATGAAGGGGAGGGAGGATGGAAGGAAGTAATTTATAGCAGCCCTCAAAAGGATGCAACTTACTTCCCTTTGCCTGCCTATCCAGATCCACTGGCCAGTAAACAGGGGGGTGGAGCCTGGGCTCCCACCAGCCCTCTTATCCCCCTTGTTTAGCTCCCATGCACTGCGCAGAACCCAGTCTCAGGATCCCAGTGGACCTGACCCAGAAGCACAGAGGAGTGGGGGAGTCTAAATCCCTGTATGACCATGTCACAATCTCACCCCAAGATTCCATTCTGCCATTGTGGACCTAGAAACATGCCTTCTTCAAAAAAAGAGACATGATCCTGATTCTTTCAAGTGTTAGAGGTTAAAAGACAAAAACACTATGGATTTTAATTAATTCCAGACCCTTAAAAATACAGATACTGCTAAAATTAAATAACCTCCCCCCCACATTTTTAAAAAATGCATCTTTTGTTTATAAAAACTGCTTTCCGCACCCGTTGGCTTGAAGTGGTTTCCATCATATACAGGGTTTGCAGTTTGGTTCAATGGCTGTCAGCACGCCCACTTTGCAAATTGTTTCCACACCTCTGTTCCAACCTCAATGTCAGCACATATAATCGTGTGACCATCACACATCAAGAAAGCAATGGATTAAGGTTCAATTTGTCTTTCTATTACATTTTCAAAATGAAAGATATCCATAGCTGTAGCCCATAGATGCCTTTAAGCTTGTATGTATCACCTCCACTCCCCCAAATAACCCACCATACCAAAAAAACCCCACCAGCAAACAAAAACCACCAAGGCCAGATGTTTATGAAGAGGAGTCAATCCATAAATCAAGTCATCTCTATGGCAGACCATGCCATCCCTCTATTAACTTACTTCTCTTCCTGAAAATTATCCAAATGAACAGGGCATCTACTTTTATCCCAGGTATAGAAAAGAATACTAGTGGCCAGATACTGGCCCTCTGAGCAGCACAACAGAGCATCTGAGGGTTCCTCTGGCACAGGAGGCATGCTGGTACATGTTAGTGGAGGGCATGTAGCCAGAGCACTGCTGTGCTCTGTCTGACCCCTACCTGGCAGAATAGCTCCTCGGGTCCTGTTACTAGCTAGGTTAATTTATGGGTCCTGGAGCTGCTCCAAGTTACACTGTGGGCTGAACCCACCCGCAGCAGCCTTGGGGACCAGGACAGCACAAAGACAGCTTGAAACCACTATGCCTATCCCCAGGTCCTGCACTGAACACAGATGGGCTGGATCCAAAAATCAAGGTGAACATGCCTGTAATTGTAATGGAGAGAAGTTAAATTGCTGACTTATTTGAGTCGCTTTTGAGTTTTACAAAAAAAAAAAAATTCTAACAATCTTGAAGGGCAATACATATCCAAAGCACTGTTCTGTGCCTCTTTGCACAATATTAACTCATCCATAGTACCTTGAGTATAAAGTTTACTACTCTAAAAAAGAAAATTGAGCGAATACTAATTGCTGTGGGAAATGCCCTGCCAACTGTGTAGTGAGGGGATTCAGTACAAACAGAAGTGTTATATTTAAAAAAATATTTCCTCTTCTGTAAGATTCTCCTTGCACGACCTGGTACATTGACAATATCGCAGAATGCATCATTCTGAGACATCAGAAATACTGGATGTCTTATTTCAACCCATGGCGTCAGTGAAGGAGGAAATGCTGGTAGAATTTCATGGAGGAGTGTTTCTGTCTCTGGTTTTGTTTAAAAATTTACTTTTCTCCTAACTCTCTGCATCTTGTTATCCCTCCTACCCTCATTCATGTGCATCCTGGTTAGTGGGGCCAGTCAGCAGATAAGTCTGTCGAAAGGAGAAGGATGTTCCTGTAATTAAGGGACAGGACTGGACCACAGATGATCTGGGTTCTATCCCAGGTGCATGAGCAGATTTCTTAGGGCAGACTGGATGATCATAATATCCACTTCTGGCCTTAAAAATCTAAGAGTATACCAGATGTCTGGGATTAACTCAATATTAGTTTATTTTTGCAGGTCACATTTAAAGTATGCATCACCATAAAACTGAAAATGTGTATTTTTTTTTAAAAGGAACTTCACACATCCAAATCTACAGTTCAATGGCCTGAGCCACCTGTGGGTGAAAACAGTAGCAGGAGCTAAGTTAAATTCCAAAGCAGAGAGCACTCATGCAGTGCAGTCAGTGCTCTGAGGCTACTTCTAGAATCTGGCACCCCAAATATTCCAGACTCGTGTTTCTATGGTATTTTAGCTTTGTTTGCTTGTGTTTACCTGAATTTACTTTTAATAAAAACTATTGAATAAAAATCATTGGGAGTATTTTGGGTGTTGCTCACTGATTAGACTTTCTCAAAGGCTCCAAGAGGTCTCTTCAGCTATTTTGTGACAATACTAAAGGCCTGTCAAAAACTAGAACTCAGAGTTAAGGATAAGAGTCTGTCCTTGATTCACCCTGTGTTGTGCGAGATATTGGAGCAGATGAAAGACACTCAGGGTGCTGCAGAACAGAAAGCGATATTACATGCTAGATCAGCCACAGTATACCTCATCTCAACAGGGTGAATTAAGGACATTCTTTACTCAGAAATTCCTTGCTCTAGTTGCTTTCTGTATGCTAATTAACATGATTTAAAGTTACTTTTTTGTTTGAATATTCAAGCTAAACACCCTTTGGAATTTTTAAAGTATACAACTGAAAATGCACCGGATATTTATAGATGCTGTCTATTGTCTATAGAGTTAGGTCTAGTCTCTGTTTCCCTTCCCCTCCCATGCTCTCCTATAGAATCATAGACTATCACAGGGCCGCCCAGAGGATTCCGGGGGCCTGGGGTCTTCGGCGGTGGGGGGCCCCCGCTTCGGCGGTAAGTCGGCAGCAGGGGGGTCCTTCCATTCCGGGACCCGCCGCCAAAGTGCCCCAAAGACCCACGGCGGGGACCCCCCGCCGCCGAATTACCGCCGAAGCGGGACCCGCCACCGAAGTGCAGCCCCCACCACGGGTCTTCGGGGCACTTCGGCAGTGGGTCCCGGAACGGAAGGACCCCCCCATCGCCGAATTACCGCCGAAGACCCAGCTGCACTCCGGCGGCGGGTCCCACTTCGGCGGTAATTCGGCAGCAGGGGGTCCTTCTGTCCCGGAGAGGAAGGACCCCCGGACAGTGAAGACTGGGAGCGAAGAAGCTCCGGGGGCCCGGGCCCTGCGAGAGTTTTCCAGGGCCCCCAGAGTGAGTGAAGGACCCCGCTAAAGGGGCCCCGAAAAACTCTCATGGGGGCCCCTGCTGGGCCCGGGGCAAATTGCCCCACTTGCCCCCCCCTCTGGGCGGCCCTGGACTATCAGGGTGGGAAGAGACCTCAGGAGGTCATCTAGTCCAACCCCCTGCTCAAAGCAGGACCAACACCAACTAAATCATCTCTAATCCATTAAAGCAGAGGTCCCTACACTGTGGGGCGCATCCCCATGGGTGGTGGGTGAACCGCCGGCTCAGGGAGGCTAGCTCTTACCCCATCCCGTCTGCCCAAGGCCCTGCCCCTCCCACCGTCTTTCCCTTGCTGAAGCCCATTTCCAGCCCCAGCCCTAACCCCACCCCCAGCTGCGGTCCCAGCCTTGGCCCCCTTACTTCTATCCACGTCGTCCCTGGGAGCCACTACCCCTCTCCGAGCCCTGGCTCGGGGGAGGGGGGGAATGCAGACAGGGGTAAAGGGAGTCAACCCTGAAAATTTTGGGGACCATTGCATTAAAGCCTAGGGGAATAAGATTTATTAAGGTACTCATAAATAAAATCAGCATCTCAATGATAAGACAGCCCCACAGCCACACTCCTTCTACACCATAAGACATTTTATTCAAGTGAAAATATTTCAGGAAAAGCATTGATTTTTCGTAAGGGAGGGGACTAGGGTTTTTGGTTTTTTCCCCTTCTTTTCCAGTCTTCCTTTTAATAGCGTCAGTAGATTTGGGACAAGTCCCCAGTGCACTAGTGCCATGTCCTGTTGCAGATATGCTTCAGCTGCTTATCTGTATGTTTGCTCTGCCTGAGTTGTGCTTGTCAACCTGTCATCCTTGGCTCTAATTACTTCCTTTCCAGCTTATTCTGCAATCATCTTCACATACAAAGCTCCTTTTTCCTATTACAAATCCTCCACAGACCTCAGTATAACTTATAATACCCAGGATGACATATTAAAAACACAGCTCCAAAGATAAACCTCACTGTTTTCGGTAAATTGGAACCCCTCTCCTTGTCAACTTGATGGTTGGCTTTGGAACAATGTCTTTAAAAATGAGGGGCCTGTTTGTATTTTCACATCTGTGAATCTTTCATCCTTCTCCTTCTACTATGTAATTCTATTTGGTGTGGGGGGACAGGCCTCATTATTGATACTTTTTCCTAAATGGGTTTCTAAGATGCATTCCCTGATTCTGATGATACTGAAAATCCATAGCGCTGATCTGTAGTGCTAATTGCAGCTTGAAAATCCATTTGAAAAAAGGTAATTCAGAGTTCAAATGACATGATAAAGACAATGAGAGCAAAACAAAATGCTTTATTATGCTATTATTGAATTAACAACGAAAAGATAAAGTGAGCACTTCAGCAAAGGAAAGAGAGCGGCAAATCTAACAGAAATCTATACATTGCTCTATTTGCTGCTATATCAGCAAGCACAAACTTCCTCAATGCAAACAGAGCTCTGCACTTTCCCTCCAGAGCATTCCAACTCTCATTCTGTTTCTTGCAGTCTTCCGTTCCCCTTCGCTAATCTCTGCATCCTTTCATAGAATTCCCACTTGGGCACCTAAAACATGTCTTACATCACAACCCTATGAACGCTCACACCACTTCAGTAATGCTTTTGAACTCCGCTGATCATGCTGAATTAATGTTACACTGCAGTGTTCATGGCTCTGGCGACAAAATAATTTCTGTCCATTTGTTAGATATTTCATGAAATATATTAGACTCCTACATAATGCAATTTAGCTATTTTATGCATCATGTTCTTTACACAGATTGAACTTGTCTGCATAAAGACAGAGATTCCATAAGTTAACGGGCTCAGCATGTGAAACCAGTGAACTCATATTTATACATCAAAATGACACGGAGTGGCATGCAGAGTAGGGAAGGCAGAAGCTGGGGCACGTTGTCTAAGAAAAAACAACCTTCATTTTCTGCGAGCTACCTTTATCACTACAAGTAGGAAGCTGGGGTTTCCTCCACACCCCCCCCCCCCCGAAAAGCAGGGCACTTAACACTCATGGAGTTTCTGGAATTGTCTTAAATTATTATAAATCTGCTCTAGTATCTGTTACGTGACAGCTCAAAATGTCATGTGACAATCACACAGCTTCATTTAACACAGCTGTAACACCCAAATAAACAAACATAGCTATCTGTCTGAAAAACAAAAGAGAGTGACAAGCTCTTTGGGCAAGAGGACAGAGTTTAAATGACATCACAGCGTTATTTTATTTACTGCAAAATGTTTCCTCTTTTCTGGATCCTCTTGTCTCTTGTAAGGGAAGCAAACAAATACAGGAACAGACTGTATGTCCTACCACTGAAAGAAATAAACACACAAGTAATTCTTTTTTTTTTTAAAGCAGAAGGCCAAATCCTCAGCTAGGATAGATCTGTGTATCTGCATTGTCTTTGATGAGCTCAGAATTTGGCCCACAATTCTTTATATTAAACACAAAATTATTGGCACTGATGTATGGGGGAAACGTTTTGTTGTGAATTTCGCTCTTATTCTTGGGCAGGGGGAGTGTAGGTAATTGAAATCCTGGGGTTCTCGAAGGAGGCTGGCAAATGCTGGATACACAACTTTCTCCTGGTAGTCACTCTATAAAGAGTCACTGGGGTCATGGTTGGAGGCACCTGTACATGTCCTTCTGACAGAGATGTCTCATGTGTCTTTGTAGAGGAAAAGCTTTGTGAAGGGCAGGAGAAATGGCAATTCCCAGAATGAAGATGTGGGAAGAACCTCAAAACCAAAGAGTGGGTTAATTTTTAAATTGAACTCTCCAGTGGTTTTGGTCTATTTTTCATCCAATTGATGGTATTATATTGCCCCAAGTTAAGAACAGGTTTTGGCAGAGACCCAGGGTGGAAGAATCCATTTTCAAATGACATTGGGGAGGCAACAATACGGTGGCTGGGGTCACCCTAGGCAACAACAATGCAACAGTGAAACATATGTCAAGAATAAACTCTAATACTCTTTGGAGGGCCAAGGGAGATTAACCATATAAAAGGTAGAGATTAAATCATTTCCGGAGGAATGAAAGGTACAATTCTTCAGGTCAGAACCTAATGGTTTTTAATGAAGCACTACATTTATCTGGCTATTTTCTCTAACTTAAACAAACTGAATTAAAATGGAGTGACATGTCATCCATTTTTTTAAATTAAATTTTTATACCAATACCACATGTCTGCTAAAATATTTGGAGTTTTCTCGAATACTTTTTGCCTGCAGGCTCAAATTTCTCATCTAGCAATCAGAACTAAAAGCAATGTAGGAATCTGGATAAAGCATTTAAAAATGACTTCTTAAAGACAGGCTATTAAAGCTTCCTGCAGGCCCACAAGATTTTCTTAGCAGATAATCTGTTTTTCCTCACAACAGATACAATTTGTCACACATTTTCAGTCTGATGATGTTTTCTGAAATACACAAAAAATCCAGGAGGACTGGAAGCAAGCGGCTTGTATTGATGAGGAAACTGGAAATGAGGAGGAAGATGGAATTGGACTTGAGATGCATTTGTCATCTGCCCCAGTCTTGCTTGAACCTCATGTATTTGAGAAGCCAGAAGAGGAGAAAGATACTTGCTGGAGGAAATAGAGAAGCTATGCTAGTTTATGAATGACAGCCAGGAGCATGCCTATTACATTAGAATATTGCACCACTGAAAAAATGTTATAATGACTGCTGATTTCCGGTTTCCTTTAATTTACTTCATTGAAAACTGACAGATTGATTGCTTAGCATGGTTATTAACTTTTACGATTCCAGCAGCTGTCTTGGACCATTATGTAAGTTAGAAACTCAGCACACCCTTACAAAAATAAAATAAAAATTGTAACTTACCCAGTAAGAAAATGCCATAATGACTGCAACTGAGTGCAAAGCATAATGGATGGGATTGACATTTCTAAACAATGGGATCATTGTCAGAGTGTTGATGTGTCTAGACCAAAGAGAGTCCATCTAAGTACACATAATGGGAACCATTTTGCAGAATTACCTATCCATCTTGATAAATTATTAACAGGGCTAGCTACTGATGGTGAGAATAGTATGTCTCCTCTGTTTACAAATGCTGTGGTAACCTGAGCCTTGGGGTTTAACTAAATCTGATTTAGTGGACTTGAACTTCAGAAGCAAGGCGTTAGACATCTGTTTCTGTAACTCTGAAAGTCTTTAGTATTCTCAGCTGTTCATTCTTTTGCTTTTTCAGACGTCACAAGAATTCTAACAAGCAAGTTCACAGACGGCAAAGGAGCATCACTGAATTGTACACATTCACACAGGCTGCTTCCTGAATGACTGGTAACTGCTTTGCATTAAACAACCAATATGAGAAGATTTGTGTTTCCTCATGGGTTTTATACCTCCTTCTCACCTCATTTTTCTTTTACTTTTGATTATTACATAAATTGACTTCTTTCCTCCCTCACTCATTTTCTTGTCAGGTGACTTGAGGGTGGATTCTCTTCATTCTGCAGAAGGAATAATTTGACACACTGCATGCAATGAAATAAGCAACATGTCAGGGGAAAAAACAAAACTAAACAGTTATGAAGACCCTGGAGGAAAACTTATGTCTACTGTGAAATATTGCCAACAGATATCATTAAACTGTACAATACTAATCCTTTTTATAAGTCTTGGCAAAGTGAACTGTGCTTTAAAAAAAAACCTAACATTTTGTTAGATTAAGATCTTATCTAAATCTTAGTCTTCACAATATGTCTAGGGAGGGCTGGTCACTCAGAAGCTGCAATGGAGTTTTGATCACAGTGGGAAATGTGGAAATGGAATGAAGGGGCAGGGGGAGACCAGCTCCATTGCAAATGGCATTAATCCTTCACTTCATTATTAATTCAGTAATGATCATAATTAATTTATCTGGCATTAATGCAGCTGTCATCTACATTTCCACTCAGTGTCCTGGATAAAAGTGAAGGCTTTTCTGTGAAGCAACCCACCTTAAAGTGTTGGGGCCAAACCCTCAGTTGGTTTTCATTAGAGCTAGGCTGATTCACACCAGCTGAAGATATGACCCATGCTGTGCACAAATTACTTGCTCAAATCAGTGATGACTTTAAAAATTGTTTTAAAAATCATGGAGGTGAAAGTGGGGAACCAAACACAATCAGCTATAGAATAAGCAGAGGAAAAAACACACACTAAAAAAACCCTCTATGACCGGAAGTGGGGGGTGGGAACCATTTCAGCCGCTCTAAAATGGGGCGCATTTCCTACCCCTTAAAAACCCCTCTCTTTCCTTCACAAAATTTTCCAGAGCTTCTTTGATTCAAGAGCTTCTATGTGTGCACTCACTATGGGCTAAATAGTTGTCCAGTTTGCAGAGCAAACATGTTCCCTTGTGCAAACTACCTATAACACAGGTGGCAGCGCAGGACGGGAAGAAGGCTCCAGAGAAGTGGTTCTCAACCTATTTATCATTGTGGGCCTCATGTGGGCCGCAGATTGAGAACCACAGTGCTCCCCCCAGTGCCCCATGCCCAGCGCCTCCCACCCGGAGACCCCTCCACAAAGCAAGGCCAGGAGCGGAGCCCTGGGCATGGGGCTGGGCAGCCAGACCTTCCACCCCGCTGTGTGGAGCTGGGCAGCTGACTGCCGCCACACAGGGGCCGGACAGCCAGCAGCCAGGACCTGAATTCCGCCACGCATGGTCTTTCACACATGCAGAGCCAGGCAGGGCCAGGTAGCCTAAAACCTGGGGATACTGCAGCACCTCCACAAACCTCTAGTTCCCAGCGCCCCTGACTGCCTCAAGCACCTCCGCTCCCCACAAACCCTGCCCCACTGTGGCACTCACCAGCCCCCTGCTGGCAGGAGCGCTCCAGCAGGCTGCCAGACACTGTCTCCCCCTCGGCCTGCCCTGCCCACTTTCAGGCCAGAGTGGCACATTTTGAATTTTGTTAGCACACAGTTGAGCTGCAGCTCTATATGCTAACTGGGCCACAGGCTGAGAACCGCTGCTCTAGAGAGGCCATTTGTGCAGTAGGGTGGGTGGGTGTGAGAAGTAGTAGGGAATCAGAATACCGTAGTCTTGGCTCTACTCCCAGCACACCAGCTAGTGTAGCTGTGTTACTGGGCCACTAGAGACTGAGCGTTTGTACTGGGTCTACACTTGGCCAAGTTCATTCCCTCCTGGAGCAGCAGGGAAAAAATGGGAAGGAGATTTTGACTCAGAGAAGGGACACAGTCAGAGGCATTCCCCTTTGGCTGCTCCCGGGGCAGTGCAAGAATGTATTTTCCTTGCTCAGCATAGGTGGTGTTAGTCATCAACTTGTTGCCTAATCTGTTGACTGTGCATTAATTATATTGATTACTTTAAAATCTCCAATTGACAAATTAACACTTTGAGGTTTGGTAGGGTCTAGTCCCAGATCAGGCCCAGTGATAGAATTACAGTTAAATTAGGAACCCCAATGTGCACGGTTGCAACACTCACACTTGGAAAGTACCTTCCGTATTTGCAGTTGTTTTATTAACACAGTTGGTGAAGTTACAAACACTCCAATGGTAGATAGTGATCATACAAAGTGAGTGTTTGAGCATTAAAATGTTCACATCATCCCTTTCTTGCTCAAGCGTTACTCTCCATGACCAGTGGACACCATCCAGGCATCTCCCCAAGTATGCAGGCCAGGGTACAGCTTTTATAAGGTATTATGCTGATTCCACTATACCTAATATGTATTCACTAGGGGTTTCAGCCTCTTTTTCTTATTTGAACTTCCACACCCTAATAATGTTAGGGGTCCCTTCTCTGACAGGCTACTAGGCTTTTTATATCAAGCTTATTAGCATATAAGCCAATTAGTTACTATGGCATTTTTGTGGTAGGACGTCTGCTGATGTTCCTAAGTAGTATCAGCTGGTTTCTTGTAGTTACCTGTCAGCAGTTTAGTCTATTTTATGATCTACGGTTACTCTTGGTTAGCTGCTTATATTAAGGTTTATTAGGCCTTGTTTAGTTTAGCTAAGGTATTGTCTTCCAGGCCTGGAGGCTTGTTAAGACCAAAATGCAATACGTCTACTCATACCTATGCCTTACCTAACAGATGCCCATGCCGACAGGCTTCTAAATATTATTCTCTCTACTCATGCCAGTTCTGCTCATTGCCATCAATGTGTGTGCAGCCCTATAAGGGAAGCAGGATTTGGCCCCCTTTTTAATTCTGACACCTTAGGGTGGAATTCACCCCTGAACACACAGCGAACACAAAGTGTATGCACCACGTCAATCCCACTCAACTGGTGCTTTGAGTGTTTAAGGAGATTTAAGTGGTGCATAGGTCTCATGCTGGCCTTCTGCCTGAGAATGAAATTCACTCGTAAACCCACAAGGGTATCGTGAATTGAAATGCCAGAACTTGCTATTGTCATTGAGCAGGCAATGCTTGGTCTTACTGTTACTGCTGCTCGCACAGAGTAGTTCTACTTTGAAGAGTCACCCTGTAACAATGGCATTGTGGCATTCAATGCGTATTGCCTCCAACAGTCAGAAGGAGTCCAGAAATAATATACAATTTGTAAGAAGGAAAAAAAAATCTCGTGGCTCTTTCACTACCAGCACAACTAATTCAGTCTGAAATTTGAGAATCAATTGTGCACTTATCTTCTTGTGCATGTTAATCACCGATAAACGTTCTGCAAACTTAAACTGCCCTTACACAGCCCTATTGCTCCAGGGTTTCCAGATTATGCGAACAGTGACACTTCTGCAATCTCCTTGCTATTAATGTGTTTGCACAAATGTAACTGACTGGAATTTAGTAAACAATTCTGTTGATTATGCACAAGGAAGAACAGCATCCAGCTCAGTCCCTCTCATCTGTGATGGCTCTGTGGAGCGATGCTTGACTCACCCCTGCAGCGCCTCCTGCTAGTCATCAGGAATTAGCTCTTCTCCAGCCATCAGAGCGCCCTCTGCAGGCCAGTGCCCCACTTTCACTTGGCCCCCATATCCCTCCCAGACCCAGTGCCTCGTTGTCTGGGTGCTGCCCCTTGGCCATACACCCCTCAGTCTCAGGGTCTCCCCTCTCCAGGGAACTCCCACCTCCTATCCCCACCTCACCTCAGTAAGCTACTGCCAGTCACCAACTAGCCCCCGCGCCCTGGGGCAAACTGCAGTGTAATCCACTCACCATAGGCAAGGTTGGGTCTGGACCTGCTGCCTCTCTCTGCAACCTAGTGCCTCTATGGGGCCTTGGACAAGGCCCTGCAGCCTGGGGAGTTGCCAGCTTGGAGCTCCCCAGCCCCTCTGGCCTTTTCCTAGCTCTGCCTCACTCTAGTCACCCAGAGCTTCCCAGCAGCCAGGCTCCTCTCTCTCTCTCTGAAGGCAGAGAGAGTCTGTCTGTGCTTCTGGCCCACTGGTCTTTTTATACAGGCCAGCTGTGGCCTGATTGGGTGGCTGTTTCCCCAATCCGCCGAGGCTTGCTGCTTTCCTAGCAGCAGCCCTCTCCCTGTCTCAGCCCTCTTCCAGGGCTGACTTCAAGCTCTTCAGGGCAGGAGCGGGTGGCCACCCTGCTACACTCTGTCATCTAAGACAAAAATATAGTTTTGTCATATATATATATATATATATATAGCACCCCAAGCAGGTGACTGAATCCATTCTTGAGAAAGAAGGTAGAACTTTTCCATTGTTTCTTTTCAGAGCGACTATTTTCTAGGGTAATGTTACTACAGTTCAACTTGACAAAGGAAATTCTGTGCAGATTGACAGATAAGAGTATGGAGCTCTGTAATGTCATTTTTCAGAAGTGAGAGATTTCTAGCATGAGGTCAAGAAACTGGCTTATCCACAAAACTGCTAAGTAAGCCACTTGAAAGAGTGACCATAGCAATTTACTCTTAATCCAGAAAGATGATTTAGAGAGGAGGTATTTTTGCAACAGCCCATCAAGATTTAGGAGCCAAAACAACACTCCAACATTTTAACAAATGGGAAATGGACAAGCGATGAGTGGAAAATTTGGAAGAAAACTGGCTAAGTAAATATTTAAGCATTTTTTTAAAAATGGCAAAAAGTAGCAATTTTCTTTACCACAAAGTTGCTGGCAAAAGCTGTAATTGTCATGTAGACATTTTAACCACATCGTACAGCGCATCAGAGGCAAACAGGTCAGAGGAAAAGTATCATGTGCTTACATCTGTCATTTACAATGTGACTCAATTGTGTGTTTATTTGTTGCAGCGGCCAGAGAGGAAAATATGATAAAAAACATTTGGCAAAATAATCTGCACTTGTTTTCCAACTTCTGCTTGAATGCACAAATCTCAAAGAAATTAGAGTAGGCTGCCTGTTGTGGGGATTTTCCTTGTGTATTGTTGTTGTTTTGTTAAGGTAAGTAGGAAAAAATGGAAAAGAACACTGGATTCTTCAGGGGATCTGTATTAGTAATAGGACTTGGAAGCTTTCACCTTTCAGTCATTTGTTCAAATACAGCACAAGATCATAATCTCAATGATTGTTCCATGCCCATTCTGAACTGTGCTGGTAGTCTCAGTCCAGCAAATTGCTTAAGTACACACCTAACTTTAGACACATGGACTAGTCCAATTTATTTCACATGCTGGAAGTTAGACACGTGCTTCAGCACCTTGCTGAATCAGGACCCTAATGCACATTACAATCACAAATGGCATGCCCTTGATCATCAACAAAAAGGCCAAATACCAAAGAAGCATGGGAATCAAACTACTCTTGTATCTCTGCAGACAGTTGCTCCAGGTCAAGCTTGAGACATGTTGATGGATTGTTTTGACTGTTCCGCAGGAAACAGAAGTTTTCAGTCTTCAGGACCTTTGCTATGGTACGTTCACAAGCATTAAATTAAGTGAAGCCCTAGATGGAACATAGCATTATAGATGGAACTGATAGTCCAACACTTTTCATTATAGGATCCTGTTTTCAGTTACTTATAACTTTGCCAAACTTTAATGGTTCAGTTTGACATTCTCCATGCCAGGTGTCTGCCTTACACCAATTTTTTTTTAAAGTTTCAGTTAAGACAGTTCAGCCATTTCTAAACAGAAGATTAGGGAAAAACATGCTGCTTTGCCCATGTTAAAAAAAAATCTCACAGCAGTTTCATAGAGCAGCTCTGGCACTCCAATGCTTTGGAGCAGTAACTTGAAATTTGGCAGGAGAGGATGACCTGTGTGCCAGGGATGTGCCTTTTACTCTTTCCATGGAAAAAATGCCCAAGTTTGCCCAAGTTATGAACTCTCAAAAAAAATCTGTTTGCACATGCTCCGTAGAGACGTGTTAGAATTTGGCAGATAAATTCTCCCCACAGGATAACAGTTTACTACTGCTACTAGTTACTCCATTAATTCAAGTTGCAGAAGTCCTTACCATAGAAATAAAGATCTGAACCCTGCTGTTAATGGGAATCAGTGAAGTCTAAGATGATAAAATTTGTTTTTTCCAGTATTTTATATATAATATAAAAATTAGGAAATTACATTATAAGTAACCTAAAAGAATGTTTAGGTTGCAAAGTCAAGCATTCAAAAGTTAAGAAGAGCCAGAATTAGGATTGTCTGTGCAACCTTACCTCGGCCCCCCTGTGTGTATGTATTATCGTACAGCCTTTAATTACATGATCACATACTATTTTTTCCACAGGACCTCTTTCTCATTCAGTGGCTACAGCGACTTAATTCTAGTATTTCCTAACTTCTGAGAGCTCGAATTTGTAACCTTAACATTCTTAAAATGTAGGGGGTTTTGACACAATTAGAGAGGCATAAAAGAACAGTAGTGATAGACGGGCAGCAATAAACAAATTATTCTTCCAAGGAACTTAAAGGGTGAAACAAGCCAGTGGGGTAGGAAAATAGAAAGCATTTTATGGAAGAACATGTTCCTTTCCTGCATTAAATGTAGGTCTAATAGTAAAAGCAACCAGGAGAAGAAAGGGTGAGGAAATAAGGAAGATGTCAATACCGCATAAGCTAAGAAGGCAAAGAAAAATGCGAGTCCAGAGGAATAATATCCAGTGAGAGTCAGCATCCTAGAGAATTAGGATAGAAAAAAAAACAACTCTTCAAGCAGATTGTCTCAAAAAATGCTGTTCTAACGGGTCATGTGATCACTGACACCCAAGGGCCAAAGAGCCTAAAAAGAGAATAATCATCCATGGCTTTGTATTCTAATTCTCTCTCGCTCCACAGGAGGAAAATAGGACAGAAGCAGGACAGTTAGCAGGGGACTGGACTAGATGACCTCTCAAGGTCCCTTCCAGTCCCATGATTCTTTGTTGTTTGAAATGTTTAATTGGAAAGAAGGTGTGCACATGGGAACCTCTCTTTTAAAAAGTCACCAAAAACTGTGTGGCAACAGTGGGAAGGGAAGGAAAATCTGCACAACATGAAACAATCCATTAGTAATAAAGCTGGATGGGAGCAAGGCAAACAGGAAAATCTGAGGAAACTAGGATTAGCAAATATACCAGGGGTGGCCAAAACACATCTCATGACCTGCATGTGGCTCTTTTACAATTAAAGTGTGGCTCCTGGAGCCCCCCCCCCACCTCCCCATTCTCCACCTACTAGTTGCGTGGGGGAGCTTGGGGCTTCTGTCCTGCGGTGGGGTAGTGGAGCTAGGGTCTTCTGCCCTGCAGCAGGATAGTGGGCTAGGGGCTTCTGGCAGAGACAACTGGAGCCTGCTGAGAGTGGGAGGGTACAATTTAAAGCCTCTCCCCCCAACAGCTTTAGTCATCATCCCCCCCAGGCACACCTTCCCTCATACTCTCTGGGTCCTCTCCCTTTAGCTCCCAGGTGTTAGCTCTGTGTGGAGGGGCAGTGTCAAACAGCTGGGAGCTGCAGGGAGGGGGCCTCTGCTTTAGCTCCTTGGGGAGAGGGAGCAGCAAAAGCAGCGGCTCTCTCTGCAGCTCCCAGCTGTTTGCCTCTACCCAAGGTGCAGCGCCTAGCTTGTCGGCTCCAGCAGCTGCCGTGCAGGGAAGGGCCCAGCAGCACCCGTGACCAAGTGGGGCCAGCAAAGACTGGCAAAAATTTGGATAAGGTGACATCCAGCATGGAGTAAAGCCTGTTACCCACCCACCCACCATTAAAAGAACAGTAACGTTCAAAATCAAGCACTTAAGAGTTAGGAAATGCCAGAGTTACGGTTACCCATGTAACTTTCTACATATACAGGATGATGTGATAAAGTCTTTAAACGACATGACAACATACTATTTTTCCCATAAGACACCTGCCTCTTACAAGTAAATGATAATAATTCAACAGTCAAAAGAGAAAGATTTTTAAGAAGTTTACAGAAAATTAATTTCCAAAAATGTAAAGACCCAAGAATCTACCATGCCTCAATTTTAAGGGGGATCCTGATGAATACAAACAAACCAGAAAAGCTGTAACACAATATCCAAAGAAACATATGACCACTGATGATATAGGTGAGAGTCAAAATTACAACCATGATTGTTTCCCCCCGCCGCACCAATTGGATAGGACCACTATGTGTTTATTGTCAAATGCCACACACACACACACACATTTTAATCTTTCCTCCAAAGTCCTCTCTGACCCATTCCTCCATTGCTCTTGACAACTGCATTGTCCTTCCTCTTACCCAGGCTCACAAAACACTCCATGTATTTGCCTCTTTCGCCTTGGTATTCTTACTACATTCTGTTACTCCATCCTCTACAGCAGCTCTAAAATTTGCACCTTCATTTCTGACCATTTGAGGTCATTACTGTAGAATACTTTTACAAACAACAATATTGTACTATTTTAATGAGGGCTCCCTGAATGACCATCTCATGGAATTCTGCCCCCACTCGTATGCTCATTATGATCAAGAAATCAATTAGAACTGCTGCACCTCTTCTGTTTATTAGATGCCTCAGTTCATACAAGTTCCGTGTTACTACTTAGAAACACATAGGGGGAAATGGATGTTATTTCCCTCTTTCATATTTCATTGTCACCCCACAGGTTATTTTATTTACTCTTTCACATTCTCTTTGATAGATTCCTCAGGCCAAGATACTTTCATACATCAAAGCAAGACTCTTCAGGCTGCGCCTAAATAAGTATGCAGTCATCAACAGAATTGCAGCAACTTCTTTGGAAACTATATGTAGATTTTATTTTTTTTATTGATTTACTTTTTGTTTCCTGCTAAACAAAGACCTGGGATAACAAAATGCAGAAAGAGGAACATTCCTGCTTGTAAATTAGATTAACTGAGCACATTTGGTGTGTTGGGGACGGGGGGAAATCAATGCAAAGACGTCAATAACGTTATAAAAGGCTATATGTATTTATTTTCATTAAAAACAAGGAAATATCAAGTGTCAAAAATAGCTTTCTGATAAACTGCTTGTGGTGACCATGGTTACTGGAAAATCCCATCAGAAATAATAATATTAATGAACAATAACATCCAGAAATTTTTCAGCCATATCACACTATTTATTCTGACCCTCAAAATGTTCTTACTTAAGTGCAATACACCCAGAAGAGCTAAATCCCAGAGAACAGTGTAAGGGTGGCAGACCAGGTGCCAGCTAATACCAAGGCCTGGTGCCTCACTGAAAACTGATAAATTCATAGCTGGAAACCAGTATAGTTCACCTGTGTGTTAGCATTATTAAAATAAATGTTACATTGATAAAAATGATGTGTTCAGTACTTATGAATGGCTTGTGGGATGCTACATGTATTAATCTCACTTATCTGTACCCTAGGTCAGTGGTTCTCAGCCTTTTCAGACTATTGTATCCCTTTCCAGAGTGTGAAGCCCAAGCCCCACCACCCAGGGCTGAAGCACGTAACTTAGCTTCACAGGGACCCCTGTGGTGTAGGGCCCCAGCCAATTACCCTGCTTGAGAACCCTTAACACCTGCCTTCCACTTGCTTCCCCCACTAAACCTATCTCCCGCAACCTTCCTGAGGCTCATAACCCCCAGGTTGAGAAACACTGTTCTAGATGAGTTGATGTACCCCCTGGAAGACCTCTGCATACCCCCAGGGGTATGCATACCCCTGGCTGAGAACCACTGCCCCATGTTAGAGTGATAGCAAATGTTTGCATTGCAAACCTCTATAGTTGTATCACTCACCATACAGGAAATAAGTAAAATAAAGTGCTCGTCCTGTAAAAAAGAAGGCCTAATGAAAGCAAATAAGCCATTGTGAAGCATCAAAGGACAGAGACCTTGTTGTGTGCATTCCTCACCCTCTCCAGGAAGGGAAGACCTGTGCATGAACTCATCCCATCAGCTTGGACTCTGAGATGAAGAGGATAACAATCCCGGAGAAGGAGAAACGTGGTTCCTTGGGTGCATGGACTCTAAAGGGGCAAGAATAATTAAGCATAAGCAGAAGACCCCCAGCTGTTTTGGGTTAGCCACAAAGGACATATACAGTCATAGAATATCAGGGTTGGAAGGGACCTCAGGAGGTCATCTAGTACAACCCCCTGCTCAAAGCAGGACCAATTCCCAACTAAATCATCCCAGCCAGGGCTTTGTCAAGCCTGACCTTAAAAACCTCTAAGGAAGGAGATTCCACCAACTCCCTAGGTAACCCATTCCAGTGCTTCACCACTCTCCGAGTAAAAAAGTTTTTCCTAATATCAAGCCTAAACCTCCCCCACTGCAACTTGAGACCATTACTCCTTGTTCTGTCATCAGGTACCAGTCTGCTTATGACAGAAGTTTCTTTTACCTTTTGAAACTCAAGACTCATACTAATTTGTGTGTGTGAGTGACCTGCTTTAACATTGTAAATAATTCTCTATTTCTTTTTCCTAGTTAATAAATCTTCAGGTAATTACTGGATTTGCTAAAGGTGCTGTCTTTGGTTTGCAACCTAAGATATTATTGATCTGGGGTGAGTGACTGGTCCCTGGGGACTGGGTAACAAGACAGACTGAATGCCTGAGGGGAGTGTTTGTGACTCCATGGTAAGACTGTCATAGTGCTTTAGGCGTTCACACTTTTACTGGGTTGGTGAAATCTAATTATAGCACATAGAACCAGTTTGGGGTTTTGCTCTGCTTCTTCGCAGTATACTCTGAGGTTGGCACTCTGGTCGTGAGCCACTCCAGACAGCATGACAAACAGATATTGCAGTCTGAATCTTTCCTTCTCCTCAAACACAGTACTGTACTGAACAGACCACCAGCCATGAAATTAATCATGGTGTAAACTGCTTCTTACCTTAACTGAGCCAGTTTACACCAGCTGAGGACCTGACCCAGAGTGCTTAGAGTTTCCTCTCCAATAGGCTTATGTATTAGCTATGCTTCATGGCAGCAGTCAGAGGCACTATGAGGCTTATCACCCACTTTATTTAGCCAAATTCTTAAGCCACACCAATGTGAATCCAGAGTAACTGAGCGCAGAATTTGGCCCTCGGATTTTAATCAGTCTGTACTTGGGCAAATTCCCAGTCTTCTTTTTTCACTCATGCTTTACGTCTTCAAGAAGATCAACTATGTTTCCCTCTTTAAAAGAGTGTTAATTTCAAAACCAAGTGATGACAGTTTAAATGTCAACACTGTTGACTATTTCACTACTTCTCATTTTAGCAGAAACATCTAGTTTATCTCAGAGTCCCAAATTGTTTCCCACACCTTCCTTTGTGAGAAAAGTCCCAGCAGCCCCTCCACCTCGCAGCTGCCAAAGGGTCAGGCCAGGCCGGCTCCAGCTTTTAGCCGCCCCAAGCAGGGGAAAAAAAAAAAAACAACCCACGATTGAGTTGCTGCTGAAGTGCCACCAAAGCGGAAGAGGCACTGAAGGACCTGCCGCCAAAGTGCCGCCGCAGACCTGGACGTGCCGCCCCAACAACGGACAGACTGCAGCCCCTTTCTATTGGCCGCCCCAGGCACCTGCTTCCTTCACTGGTGCCTGGAGCCAGCCCTGGGTCTGACTTTCCCCTGATAATGCAGTTATCCATTTTCAATATAATGAAAATTCAGCACATTGAATATTAAACACCTAGAGACAGTAGAATATAAATAACACAAGGAACATTGGATCGATTGTATTATTCATATTTAATACAATCAATACTTCTCTTCTACCTTCTTAGATCAAGCTGCTACAGGATCTCTATTCTGCCACCTTAAGGGCCTTGTTGCAGAATTTAAGGAAAGCTTGCTATGGAGAACGTGATGCCTTCATCTAGTCAACATTTGTTTGGTTATTTTGGGGAGCTATATTTTCAAGAAGCGTTAATGATTTTGGGTGCTTTCCTTTTAGGATGTGTAGCCTGAGAAACCTGAAAAGATTTTTCCCTGTGAAAATCAGGCCCTTTTTTAAAGGTGTCAAATTGGGCACCCAAAAATTGAGGTATGCAAAATCTAGTCACTTTTGAAAATTTAGGTCTTGGCTCTTCACGTTTCATCATTAGAAAGTAACCTAAGGGACTCCCAGATAGTCTGCTGACATCATACATTTTTAAGCATCATTTGCCTTACACACTAAACACAGATGGACAGAAATATTTACTATCCATTCATTGAATTAAAAAAAAAATCAGTTTCACATAAATTAGTGACTAAAGTTACTTGAAAAATAATGTGAATGAGATATCTTTTATTCATAACATTTTACACTATACAGACCAAAGAATGGTTTTAGCAAATTTTTTGACAGGAAAGCAGGAACTGAGACAGAACACATCAATAAACATTAATAAAGTCTGAATGCATCAACTCAAAGTCTTTGATCTTAAAAAGATTTTAGGCTTTGCTGTTCACATGTTTGTGAGCTCAGAAGGTACAGAGAGAGGTTACAGAGACAGCAAAACACTGGAATAGAAAGAACTATATGTATTTTGCTTCAACAGTTCAACAACCCCGTCACCATCACATCACATATATTTTTGTTAAGGATTGCAAAATACATCCACACTGGCAGGAAGTCACTGAGGATTGGCACTCTGACACTATGATGATGAGTACCAATATAAGAATTTAGACAGATATTGCTCTTAGTTGCTACTCATTTCCTGCCACAGCATTTAATTTTCATTATGATTATCCTAATAACAGATAGTTGATTTTATAGCACACTTGCCAAAGCACTTGGGGAAGGGGGGAGAAGGGCACTGTGCAACAGAATAAATACAAAACTAATGTAATGAAAGAAGAATATTCTTTGAAAATCAAAATCAGAGGAAGATGATGCACAATTTAGTATTTGAGGTTTTTTGTGAGGAGGATGAGATCATCAAGATTTTCTAGATTATGGAGAATCTTTAATTTGGTAACATTAAAGTTACAGTATTAGATGTGCACTCTGGGTGAATTCTTAGCAGTGGGCCACACATATCAACTTGCTCTTTCTGTCAGCCCTGCCCCTGCCAGATAGAGAGGCTCTATCTTCTAGCTGAAACTTTCTTCTGCAACATTGTAATGGGGCGACAACTCACCCTGTGTGCCTCCTGCTGGTCATCCAGGGAATTAGCTCACCAGCCTTTAGCGCACCCTCTGCAGCCCCGAGTCTCACCTGTCACTGGCCCCGTGTCCCTCCCGGACCCTACTGCCCGTTTCCCTTGGGTGCTGCCCCCTGACAGTACCCCTTCAGCTCGCTGGGTCTTCCCTCCCAGGGGAACTCCCAACCCCCTATCCCCACCCCGCCTCAGTCTTGGGCTACTGCCAGTCACCATATAGCCCTCGCTCACTGGGGCAGACTGCAGTGTAAAAGCCACGCATCATAGGCAAGGGGGGGTTGGACCTGCTGCCTCTGCCTACCCTTGGGTTGCCCCTCTGCAACCCCAGTACCTTTCTGGCCTTTATTGAGGCCTGCAGCCTGGGGAGTTTCCAGGCCGGAGCTCCCCAGCTCCTGTAGCCTTCCCCCAGCCCTGCTTCACTCAGGTACCCTGCTCAGCTCCCAGCAACCAGGCCCTCCTCTCTCAGCAGGCTAGAGAGAGACTCTCTTTGAGCTCCTGGCCCACTGCCCTCTTATAAGGGCCAGCTGGGCCCTGATTGGGGCGTGGCCCCAGCTGTGGCTGTTTCCTCTTTCAGCCCGGGCTTGCTGCTTACCCCAGCAGCAGCCCTCTCGCAGCCTCAGCTCCTTCCCCGGGGCTGGTTTAACTCCTTCAGAGCAGGAGCGGGTGACCACCCCGCTACAAACACCCATTCACTGGCATAAAGGCATAATGAAAACTGCTTTTCCTTTCTCTTTACATAGGAAGAACTCCTCATCTTCAGCAGGTCTATACACTGTTAGTACATGCCAGCACAAGCGTCCCTCTTTGTCAAGGAGTCGGTGTTCCACAGTCAGCTTCAAAGGGACTCTGTGTAGTCTGACAGAGCGACTACAGCAGGTTTTTTGTTTTGTTTTTATTTTTCTGGAATAAGCTTTATCTCAAGGATCTGAACATGTCTGACTGTGGCTGATAGGGCCATCTGAAAAGAGAGGAGAAAAGGCAAGAAAAGCGGAAGCCTGATACCATTCATTGACTGTATTTCAGTCCTCTAAGGAGGTTGCTTTGTGGTCATTTACCTATTCCAATATAGCATTTCACTGTTTCACGTGCATAGCAGACAGGTTTTCGGGGGCTGAAACACTGCTCTTCACTCTCAATGTAATCTTAAGATTTATTTTTTTTGGTATAGTATTGATATAGCATAGTAAAGATTAGTCTAATGTTGATGCATTTTACGTGCCATTGTCCCAGTACATTTTTTATGCTGCAGTTAAAAGCACAGGAACTCACTGATGAGCAAATGGTCACAGCATAGCTATCAAGTATCAGAGGGGTAGCCGTGTTAGTCTGGTTCTGTAAAAGCAGCAAAGAATCCTGTGGCACCTTATAGACTAACAGACGTTTTGCAGCATGAGCTTTCGTGGGTGAATACCCACTTCTTCGGATGCAAGGGCTTGCATCCGAAGAAGTGGGTATTCAGCATAGCTATCACATACCAAACTGCTTCTATGATTCTGTAGAGACTGGTTTTTTCAGACCCATCTATACTATATGCTTCTTGTTTCCTAATACGGTAGTTTATTTCTGACCTAGCACTGGCAGAAAAGTCTTCTGAATGCAAAGCTGTCCAATAGGCTGTTATTGCCATATTATCAATGATATATCACCACTCCACACATGTGAAGCCATTGTATGTGCTCTTTTTGCATCACCATTGATTGTCAGATGGAAAGCTTCATGAGGCTATGAAACATTTTTCTTGGCAATCAATCTTCAGCAGGGAAAGCAATGTGATATTTCTCCTGTAGTGGTGAATTTATGGGAACCATCAGCCAACAACAGCAGCTATGACAGCATCATGCAGCACACCAGTAAAACATATTCCTAAACTAGATACATTGGTGATTATAGTACATTGCACTCACAGCATACGTTTCAGGTGATGTACAATGAGGATAAAGTATTTCACAGAAGAGAAGAGGGACTGAACAGGATTACTCAGAGAATATGCAGAGATTCAAGAAGAAAAGACTTCGAAAAGTACATACTATTGTGGCATCTGATACTAAAAATATGTCTCCTTAATTTTTTTTTAATGACAAGGACTTAAAACAGTGTTCTAATAGGCTTAGAGTGTTTGCCTGAACGCCCCATCTTACTAGCAGGTGATGATGCTTCCTGGAAAAGAATTAGCAGGTTCTGCTGACTCACTGAGGCAGGTGACCTATTATTCCACCTGGATACAGGGGAGGCTCACTAGAGAGAGGCTCTAGAATATGGGTTTAGCAGTACACACGTAGGAAACCTAGATTTAATTCTGCCTGGGGAGGAGGGTTGAATGGAAGAAACGGTTACTCACTTTCTCATAACTGTTGTTCTTTGAGATGTGTTGTTCTGTTCATGTACATTCCAAGCAGGTGTGTGCACACCGCATGCACACCAGCCGGAAGATTTTCCCCTAGCAGTGTCTGTAGGGTCGGCCTGGAAACTTCCTGGAGTGGCGCCTTCATGGCACCCGATATAGGGCCCTGCCGACCCTCCACACCCTCAGTTCCTTCTTGCCAGCTACTCGGGCGGAGGGGTAGGAGGGTGTGTATTGGAATGGACATGAACAACACATCTCAGAGAACAACAGTTACGAGAAAGTGAGTAACCATTTTTTCTTCTTCGAGTGATTGTTCATGTCCATTCCAAGCAGATGACTCACAAGCCAAAGCTCAGGAGGTGGGGTCAGAATCATGCACAGATTGGAGCACTGCCCGTCCAAAGGCAGCATCGTCCCTGGCCTGTTGTGTAATTGCATAGTGCGTTGTAAACGTATGTATTGAGGACCATGTAGCTGCCTGCAAATTTCCTGAGTGACGACTTGTGCCAGGAACACCGCCGAGGAGGCCTGTGCCCTTTGCAGTGGGCAGTAATAGGAGGGGCAGGCACCTTCGCCAGGCCATAACACTCCCTAATGCAAGATGTGATCCAGGATGAGATACGCTGAGAGGACACAGGGAGACCTTTCATTCTGTCCACCACGGCCACAAAAAGTTGGACAGACTTCCGGAATGACTTAGCTCTCTCTATGTAGAAGGCTAAGGCTCTACGTACATCCAGTGAGTGCAGCCTGCGCTCCCTATCGGAGGAGTGTGGCTTGTGGTAAAACACTGGGAGGAAAATGTCCTGGGCCATGTGAAACTGGGAAACAACCTTAGGGAGGAAAGCCGGGTAAGGTCTAAGTTGGACCTTGTCCTTAAGAAAAAACTGTGTAAGGTTGCCCAGACGTGAGGGCCCTGAGCTCCGAAACCCTTTGAGCCGAGGTAATTGCTATGAGGAATGCAACCTTGAATGAGAGAGACAACAAAGAGCAGGTGGCCAGTGGTTCAAATGGGGGGCCTGTAAGTCTGGACAGGACTAGACTGAGGTCTCAGGCCAGGACAGGCTGACAAGAGAGTGGGAGGAGCCTGTCCAAACCCTTGAGGAAGCGACTGACTATAGGGTTTACAAAGATCGAGAACCCATCTGAGCCTGGATGGAAGGCGGAGATGGTGGCTAAATGGACCCTTATTGATGACAGGGACAGATCTTGATGTTTTAGGTGCAGGAGGTAGTCCAGTATGAACGGTATGGGGGCAAGGAGAGGTGACTGATGGCGTTGCTCCGCCCAGATGGAGAACCGTTTCCACTTGGCAAGGTACGTTGCCCTTGTGGAGGGCTTTCTACTACCCAGGAGGACTTGTTTGACCTGGTCCAAACATGACAGCTTCGCAGCACTTAGCCATGGAGCATCCAGGGTGTGAGGTGAAGGGACTACAGATTTGGGTACTGGAGACGACCATGGTCCTGTGTGATCAGGTCCTGGACCAGCCATAAAGTGAGTGGAGCAGCTACTGACATTTCCAGGAGTGAGGTGAACCAGTGTTGGCACGGCTATGCTGATGCTATCAGTATTACTCGAGCCCGGTCCCTGTGGATCTTGAAGAGCACCATGTGGACCATCCAAAGAGAGAAGGAAGGCATTCTCGATAGACCCCAGGCTGTGACTCCTGATGGAATAGAATGCCTGACACTTCCTGTTGCCACGAGTGGCAAACAGGTCTCTAGGGAGAGCCCCAGAACCAGAAAATTGAGTTCACCACATCTCGTCGAAGGGACCATTTGTGGACATGGAAGGTCCGGCTGAGGCTGTCCACCAGTGCGTTCTGAACCCCTGGAAGGTACGACTCCTGTAGGTGGATCGAGTGTTCTACCCAGAAGTCCCACAGCACGAGGGCTTCCCGGCACAGAGGAGAGGAGTGTGCACCCCGCTGTTTGTTGATATAGAATGTCATTTTCTGTGGGGGAGGGATAGCTCAGTGGTTTGAGCATTGGCCTGCTAAACCCAGGGTTATGAGTTCAATCCTTGAGGGGCCAAAAAAATCTGTCTGGGATTGGTCCTGCTTTGAGCAGGGGGTTGCAATAAATGACCTCCTGAGGTCCCTTCCAACCCTGATATTCTATGACTGAGACACACCTGCCCGCTATGTGGGTTTTGAAAGCATAGCATGCCAGACGCATCACTCTCAGCTCTTTGACATTGATGTGTAGAGCGAGGTCCATCTGAGACCAGAGGCCTTGGGTTCTGAGGTCCCCTAGGTGAGCTCCCAGCCCAGATCCAAGGCATCTGTCACCAAAGAGAGAGAGGACTGAGGGCTGGCAAAGGGCACTCGCGGGTCAAGCCATCACAGGAGGGAGTCCAACACCGGGCAAGGCAGGGTAACAGTGCAGTCTAGAGCATCTCAAGCTGGTCGATACAGCAATGCCAGCCAAGACTGGAGTGGGTGCAGTCTGAGTCTGGCGTGCTGCACCACGTAGGTGCACGGAGCCATGTGCTCCAGTAGTCTTAGGCAGTTCCTTGCTGACATGGTGGAGAACTGTCTGAGGCCCTGTATGATATCCCAAAGTGATTGAAACCTGGCTTCTGGGAGGTCCGCCCTGGCTTGGGTAGAGTCCAGGACTGTGCCTCTGAACTCTATCCTCTGCACCGGGGACAGGGTAGATTTTTCCTCATTTAGGAGGAGACCCAGTTCAAGGAAGGTCTTTCTTATGAATTCGACCTGAGCCTCCACCTGGGCTCTTGAGCATCCCTTGATTAGCCAGTTGTCTAGATAGGGAAAAATCTGTATCTGGCGTTTGCACAGGAACGCCATGACGACTGCCATGCATTTCGTGAATACTCGGGGTCAACAATCCAAATGGGAGGATGGCAAACTGATTATGGCCTCTGCTGACCACGAATCTGAGGTAGCATCTGTGATGTGGGACTATTGTGATATGAAAATACGCGTCCTTCAAGTCGAGGGCAGCGTACCAGTCTCCTGGATCCAGTGAGGGGATAATGGAGGTTAGTGAGACCATGCAAAACTTGAGTTTCTTTACATACTTGTTGAGCTGTCGCAGGTCCAGGATGGGTCTGAGGCCCCCCTTGGCCTTCGGTATTAGGAAATACCAGGAGTAGAACCCCTTGCCCCTT
The DNA here is from genome assembly GCF_016161935.1 of Mauremys reevesii. Lineage (NCBI taxonomy): Eukaryota > Metazoa > Chordata > Testudines > Geoemydidae > Mauremys > Mauremys reevesii. Next base: position 153,076,397 of record NC_052623.1, read on the forward strand.
AGCGCTTGAGGAACCTCCTCCTCTGCCCCTATCGAGAGGAGGGACTGCAGTTCTTGAATTAGAAGTTGCTCGTGAGAGGGGTCCCTGAAGAGGGACGGGAAAGGGGTTGGGGGGAGGGGCGGAGGGGTATAGAATTGGATGGCATAGCCCCTCTCTACCGTAGGGAGCACCCAGTGGTCTGAAGTGATCGGGACCAGGCACAGTAGAAAGGGGATAGATGGGACAAGAAGGTAAGATGGGAAGGATCCAGAGATTGTACTGGAAAGCCATCCTCGACCATGCCCTCAAAAGGGTAGTCTAGGCCCAGGTGGAGATTTGGGCTGGCCAGAGTTTTGCCCAGAGGAGGGAGGTTGCCTCCTCCTAGTACTCTTGTTTCGCCTACGCAGAATGTCCTGGTGGTTTTGTGGTTGATAAGGCCAAGGGGCAGGCTGAGGCCTAAAATGCCGGTATTGGGTAGCCGGCGTGTGAAGTCCCAGCAAGCACAGGGTAGCTCTCGAGTCCTTCAAACTATGAAGTCTCTTATCTGTCTTCTCAGAGAAAAGAGCTGATCCCTCAAAAGGAAGGTCCTGTATGGTCTGTTGGACCTCGTGTGGTGGTCCAGAGATCTGCAGCCAGGAGCCTTGTCTCACCACTACCCCTGTGGCCAGCGTGCGGGAGGCTGCATCCGCCGCGTCCAGAGCTGCTTGCAGAGATGCTCTGGAGATCAGTTTCCCCTCCTCCACGAGTGCAGAGAACTCCACCCAAGCTTCCTGGTGAAGGAGCTCCACAAACTTAGCCATAGACGAGCAGGTGTTATGCCTGTAGTGGCTTACTATGGCCCGCTAGTTGGCTATCCGGAGCTGCAGGCCCCCAGTCGAATAGACCTTTCGGCCAAATAGATCCAGTTTCTTGGTGTCCCTGTTTTTTGGGGTAGAGCCCTGAAAACCTTGGTGTTCTCTCTGATTGGCCGCATTGACCACCAAAGAGTCTGAGGGAGGGTGGGTATAAAGATGTTCATACCCCTTAGAGGCAACAAAGTAGTGGTGCTCGGTTTTCTTGGCTATAGGGGCCAGAGAAGCGGGGGTTTGCCACAGATTTTTAGATGTATTAGTTATAGTTTTAATCATTGGCAATGTAACCTTGGATGGGCAGGAGGGGGCCAGGTTATCAATGACAGTGTCTACATCCTCTTCCACCTCCTCTGCCTGTATTCCCAGGCTTTGGGCCGCCCACCTCAGGAGCTGTTGAAGAACACAGTTGTCCTTCAGAGCCAGGGCTGTCAATGTCAACGTCCCTGCAACTGCTTTGTCAGGCGAGGATGAGGATGAGAGGACAGGTAGCAGGTCCTGTTCGCTACCCTCGGCACCTCTGGGGTCCCTTGGCACCTGGTGCTCGATCCATGGGCCCAGAGCTGATGGAGAGTTCAGCACCCCAGTCAGTGCCGGGGTCGACAAGTCCGGCAGTACTGAGGTTGATGGCATCAGCAGGGTTAGAACTGGAGCCTCCAGCGGTGCCGTTGTCTGGAGAAATGGTGCCGGAGATGGTTGAATTATTGGTGCCGGAGCTGTCTGAGCAAGCGGTGCTGCTCCCCCAGACGGCGGTGCCGCCACTGGCGGTGCCGGTGCTGAATGTGGGATGAAGGATGCCAACGACACCAATGCAGATCTGGACCGCGGACCGTGAACTTGGCCCTGGCTCTGATGGTAAGCCCAGGGTGTCCAGAAGGGCCACTGGGCAGGAGGTTGCCATTGTTGCTGCCATGGTGCCGGGTATGGTTGGTAACCCCGCCGCAACCTGGAACTCCTGCTCCGGGACCTCTATGCGGAGATGGAGACTGGCGGGCCATCATGGCCGGTTTACCCCTGGAGTGGAACAGAGGGTTGCGGTCGCTGGTTATCTCTCCTTTGCGGCACTGGGAGGCGCATCAAGTCCGTGGCTGCCTCGAACGCCTCCGGCGTCGATGGTGGCTGTATGTCCCCCTGGTGGTCTGGTGACTGGGGCGGGATTTTGGACTCAACTGGACCTCGGCCGGAGCAGGAGCCAATGAAACCCTGGGTGGAAGCAAGGAGGAGGTGGTCTGTCCCAATCCGCTTGTGGAAGCCGCTGATCCTGTAAGTTCCTGGAGGGGTGAACGGCCCCTCACCAGCCTCTTCTTTTTCACTGGCACTGGGCATGGTGAGCGGTGCTGTACTGAGGCCGACCCGTGGCGGTGCCAGTGGGCTTTAGAGTTTTTAGCCAGGCCTGTTTCATGCACCGCTGGTGCTGGAGCACTGTGCACCGAGGAGGAGGTGCTCGGTGCTGGGTTGTTTGGTCCCGGGTCGGACTGTGGTCTCAATGCCGCTTCCATCAGTAGGAGTTTTAGTCTCTGCTCTCGGTCTTTAAGGGTTCTGGGGTGGAAACCCTTGCGAATGCAGCACTTCTCCTTCTGTTGACTTTCACAAGGCACCGCAGGCAGGAAGAGTGAGGATCACTTTTGGGCATAAACATGCCACAGGCCTCGCAGAGCTTAAACCCTGGAGACCCAAACATACCCCAGAAGGGAGGGAGGGGGAACATCCTAACAACCAACTAACTATAACTATAGGGAAACAACTATTAACAAACCGAGAACTATATACAACTAAGGTCTATCAGACACTGCTCAAGCGCTTGCTACGAGACCAAGCAAAGTTCCAGCTAGCTATCACTGGCGGTAAGAAGGAACTGAGGGGGTGGAGGGTCGGCGGGGCCCTATATTGGGCGCCATGAAGGCGCCACTCCAGGGGGTGCCCAGGCCAACCCTATGGATGCTGCTAGGGGAAAATATTCCATCTGCCATGCATGCGGCGCGCACACACCTGCTTGGAATAGACATGAACAATCACTCGAAGAAGAACTTTATGTTATTGCTAATTTCTGTGCTAATAAACTCATCTCTGAGAATGGGGATGAGTTTTGACTCAACTTATAGGTTTTGGATATTTTATATCTAAGACCAAGTTTGGGACAGAAACCTGCGCACAAGCACTTTCCAACAAAATCTCAAAGCACTCAACAATATACATTTCAAACTACACAAAGTATAAAGAAAGCTCACCACTGGTCCATAGCCACCTTCAATGTGAAATTTGCAGGGCAAGTAACATTACACAGCTGGTGTGTGTGGGAAGTAAATACCATGTCTGTTTCAAATTGCAGGAGGATTACTAGATTGAATTTGGCAGAATTAATATTTTCTTCTGTTTTGTTACATTATTTCAGGTTTTCCATTCCCAAGGCTCATCTACATTAGAAAAATAACCCACTGGCTAACAGTGGTTGTCAGCAATGGATTTCTCCTGGCTTCTCCTCAACTGTTAAAGGGCTCGTACAGACAAGATAAAGTTGTTGCCAATATTGCCACAGATACCACAGCTCAGACAGTATCACAAGGTACCACACCTTCTCAAAATAGTCTGAAAACAGTTTTGTCTCATCTATGCTAGTGGATACATTGTTTTCCACACCAGTTGAAGTGTGTGTGCGTCCCATTACTGACAACCACTGCAAACAGTTTGTTTTCCTAGCACAGGAAGGGACTCTGGGAGTATGCCACACAGTATTTGTCTTTGTTGTTCCCCCTTCACAAACACTTCAGTGACTTGCTTACCATACATAAGCCGCACAAGTAATGTAGGCCAAAAGTCTCCTTAGTCAGCTGGCCCTTAGTTGGTTTACCCTTCATGCCAAGATCTCAGATATTTTCTGTGATCAATGGAGGGAACAACCCTACTGCAACAACGAGATATTCTGTTGCACTAGTGAGCCCTCAGGGGAGGCTGGGAATATCTAATTCCTTCTAACTTGGGTCTTATCTACACTAAAAAAAATTTCCTTAAAGTTTCTTGCCATTGCCATAACTGGTGGAAGAGCAGTGGAGACACAGGGCACAGCGGGCCACCTATGTTTTAACCACAATGTCATCTAGACCAGCCAGGATTAGATCAGGTCTACACTACACAGTTAGGTTGACATAAATTGCCTTGCATTAACCTAGCTGTGCACATGTCTTCATTTAAATTTGTCTCCTGCCGATGTAAGTGCCCCTCTATGCTGATTTAGTAACATCACCTCCCCGAGAGGCATAGAGTCACGGTTGATATAATTAGGTCAACACAGTGTCAGGGTAGACACTGCGTTCCTTATGTCGACTGTTACTGGCTTTCAGAGAGTCATCCCACAATGCCCCACACTGTCAATACAGTTGATAGAAGAGCTTCTGGTGAGGCCACGAACTGCCTACACAAGGACCCAAGTGTGAAAACACACAAGTGATTTAAAAACGATGGCAGCTATATGCCACCTTAAATTAGGTTGATATAATTTTGTAGTGTAGACATGATCTTAGTCAACCCTGTGATTAAAAGACTGATGGCCAATCTACACTAGCTCTCCCACTATGGAGTGCAACTGGTGGTAGGAATGGTGGGAATATTTTTTAGAAAGGGTCTAATGTAGAGAAAGCCTCTGCTCAGACTCTGATGGCATGGTTGAAAATGCAAAGTGGAGGACTTTCTGCTTTCCTTTTCCACCTTCTTGAATTTTAGCTCTTTGCATTTCCATGTTATTTTCAATCAAGTAAATGTGAGACAGACAGTGACAAGACTCAGATGGGACCAAGTTGTTATGACAGTCCTGGGGGGCCAGTTAGCCACAAATAACATTTGCCCCTTTTGGAGGAAGCATGTCCCATGTAGTGTGAAAAAGGTGCAATCTCTGTAGGCTCTGAGAGCTGGGACTGAACATCCCTGGGTATTTGGTGGAGGGAGAGAGGTACTTAGGGGGCATAAGGAACCAATGTGAGGGCTAAGGACAATCAACTCCAAAACAGTGTAAAAAAAATCTTAGGATTGGAAACCACGCTCTCAGAGGACAATTGATTTCCTTTGTGAGACAGGAAGAAAATAGCCAGGCATAGTTCCTGCACCTCAAAATAGATTATATTTCCTTGTTACAGGTATCCTCCATTGCTTCACCAAAGAACTGAAAGCCCAAAGAGACCACAGTGAGTGAGATAACTTCCAAGGATCCTAATGATTGTGGGAAATGTTGCTTTTATTTTGTCTGCCACTCATAGAAAAGGACCAGTGAGGAGAAAGTAAAATTCAATGTTTACCTTTTTGGATCTTGAGAAATACAAATTAGTGTTAACTTACAACCAGCCAAATATTAATCCCATGGCTCCAAGATGGCCATTTTATCTCAATTTGAGCACAAGAATATCTGTAGTCATGAATTAGATGTTACATCACTATTGATTTCACTGGAGTTACACCGCCATAAAACAGTGATGAGTCAGCATCACAGCCCATCTAGATAATAAGATTACGGGAATGTCACCCTGTGTGTCACTCTGAAGCCTAAGATATCTGCTGAGTCAGTGTGAAGAGATGGAAGCAGCTACAAGCATGGTTGAGAGCTCTTTTTGTTTAGGATATCACCTGGATCACCGCAGTGATTGGTGTTCTGTTACTGGCCTGTTTTTAAATTCTCAGCCATTTTCAGCATTTGTTTTTTGTTTTTAAAAAACAAAAAAGCAAACAAACCACACACACAACTTTATGAGTTACACCCACGTAACAGCACCGGCTTCCAGCTACTGCTGAGATGCAATTTCATTTTATTCCTACTCTGAACCATTACCTAAATTTACATTCACATGATTTATACACATTTCAAGGGGAGTAACATTTTTATCTTCTGACATTTTCACACAACAATAGATAGACAAATATTTTAGCAAGTGTGGCCCCATCCAAATAATATTGAGCTATGGAGATAGTGAGGGATTTCTCAGACCCAGATTAACCAACGTATACATGCACAGGGCCCCCCATGTGGGGCAGGGAACTAGGGGGCCCTGACCACCAGAAGAAAAACTGGGCGATTGGCAGCCCAGGAGACACATCCAGCCACTAGATAATTTTATTTGGCCATCAACCCACATGCTGTATAAGAGAGAGGCCCCTCCCCCCAATCTCAAAGCATTGCTCCTGCATCCTCCACATGGAGCCTGTAACCTGCTGCTGGAGTGGCCATAGAAAACATGCTGAGGTGAGAGCGCTCTCTTGCCATTGAAACATTTGCTTAAGAGCAAAGCGTGAACAGGCTATTGCTGCTGCCTAACTGCTCTGGAAACTGGTGCTGCTTGTTGTTGCCATGTGGAATGGTATGTAGCCTCTTAACAACAAGAACAAACACAGTATGGCCCACCAAAAGGTTTTAGTGCATTTTGAGGCCATCCACTACCACATACTCCATCTAGCTTAAGGAAGGTGCCCCCCCCACCTGCAATTTCCATAATGCACATGTCCCCAAATGTCTGTAATCTGGCATTCGGCCTCCTCCTCTGCCCACTCTGTATAGAAGTTCAGTTATTAAAGGATTATTTCCCCCTGCATTAGGAACATAAGAGTTACTATTCTGGGTCAGATTGGACCTCCATCAAATCCAGTATCCTGTCTCTAACAATGGCTGGTACTAAGTGCTTCAAAGGAATGTGTATGAACCCCCACAGCAGGCAGATATGAGATAATCTGCCCCCTACACTGGGTCTTGTGCTTGTCTCAGATTTAATATCCCTGCCAAAAAAATTTATATTATATTCTTGACATCCATATAAATGCACAATCCCTTTTTCAGTTTTGCCAAGTTCTTGGCCTCAAAGGACTTCCTGTGGCAATGAGTTCCACAGTTTAATTACACACTGTATGAAAATTAATCTCCTTTCATCCGTTCTGGATTTACCAACTTTTAAATTTAAATTTAAATTAACATCTCTTATTCTTGTGTTTTGAAATAGGACAACCAATGCTCCCAATCTACCTTCTCTACACTATTTATTATTTTTATCATGTCCCCTCATAATCATCTCCTTTCTCAAGTAATCAATCCTGTGCCCCTAGTCATTCTCCTTGCCGTTTTCTGAACTTGCTATAATTCTGCAATATCCTTTTACAGATGGGGTGATCAGTACTGCACATAGTATTCTAGATGGGATGCACTATGGATTTATATAACAGCACTATAATATTTTCCATATTATTCTCTTTCCCATTCCTTATGCATCCTAAGACCTTGTAGCTTTTTTGACCACAGCTACACACTGACCACTGATGGTCATTGAGCTGTCATCCCAGTGATGCCCAGGTCCTTCTCTCAAGTTAATACAGTTAATTTAGACTCTTGTAAGGCCTATAAGTAATGCATACTTTCCCCACCAATATGTGAATACTTCCCTCCAATTCCTTTATACCTAGCTCCTCAGAGTTATACATATGATCTGGCAGATTATGTAGTACTTATTATTAATATCTTTAGTAATGCTTATAGGCCCTCCATTCAGATCAGCGTTGTGCTTGTGCTAGACATCGTACAACCACAGAGCAAGAGATCGGTTGTGAATCTTTTGGGGGCAAGGACTTAACTAGACAAGACAGACAAAAGGTGGGAAGGGGAAAATGGAAGCACTGAGAGGTGAAGTGATTTGCTCAAGGACACAGCAGGTCAGTAGCAGAGCTCGGACAGAACCTACATTACTTAAGTTACAGTGCAGTGCCCTATCCACTAGTGTCCTCTGCCTTTTCAGTGTGCTCCCAGTTGGGCATCTCCTAACATAGCTTTACTGCTCTCAAGAAGTCTGCAGAACAATCAATCGCATTTCACTTTGTAGAATTAGGGCCTACTTTAGCTGAATTTGACAACAACAACAGGTAAACACTGGTTAGGTTACTAACACAATTATTTACAAGAGCAGACTATTTAAAGTGAATTTGGTTTTATTGAACAATGAGTATTGTAGGATGTAGTGTAATATAGCCTGTAATAATTCTGGGATAGTAACTTTACAGTTATTACATACCTTATTAGCAAGTCACATGAAAATATTTTGGGGGACTGACTGTGGGCTATTACTGCTCCATATCATACCACAAAGGAAACATGCACATAAAAGTGATCTTGATGAGATTTGAAGACATTACATTAAAAATTGAAATGGTATCTTTGAATCCGAGGGACTTGATCATCTTATACCAGCAGTGATTTGTCTGCAAGAGAGTAAGGAGATGCACAAAGACATAAAAAGGACCATGAATGACTGGAGGCATAGAAAACATTAATTGGTGGGATAAAATCGTAAGTAGTGACATATGCCTAAATCTTCAATGAGGGCATGTTTGTGGAAGCTGGCAGAAGAAAAGGCAGGCTGAATATTAGAAATTTTCATTCAAGATGCTCGAGATAAATACAAAGCCAAGAGGACAAACCCACCTGGAATCTAGGAGAAGTGGCAGCTGCAGCTACGGCTTCATTGCAAAGCCTTGTCTGCACTGATGTTACAGCTGCACTGGTGCAAATCCCTACTATAGTCAGGCAAAGCCTCTGTAAGCTCCAATTTGCACCAGATTCAATTTACCCTGATTTCAGGTAGCAGTAAATGGCACTGGTGCAAATCACGGGTTACAGTGGTTTTGTCTGTCTTCTGTAGGTCTGCGCATTGATGCAGTTATCCTGTGGTGCAGACGAGAGAGGTAGGTACCTAACTCTTATTAATTTTCAATGGGAGTTTGGCACTTACCTGCTCCTTTGTGCTTTTGAAAAGTCTCCCCACAAAGCTTATAAGTGCAGGGCAAGAGTGACAGCTGAAAAAACAGTCAGGGTGCTCAGCCTGCACATAAACCTTTATCATATTGTATGTAGCATCAAGAACCATATTTCAAAGCGTTGTTTAATGCAATGGGTAAAATATCTTCCTAGGAATTTGACATTAATACAGACATTCTTTGCACACAAGACAATATGTAACATGGAAGTGATCTCTGTTTTACCAACTCATCTATAAAGATGTCATATGGTTTCATGCAGCAATGTGTCAGATTATAAACATTCTCTCTATGGGTATTGAAAAGTTAGTCTTCTGGAGGATTACTAATTAACTCAAATAATAGTATGTTCACAACCCAAATTAATTACCAGGCAAAGGTGGCGATTGTTAAACTGAGGCTGTCAGTGGGAACCTACAGAACGGAGCTGCGTAATCTGACAAAACTGTGAAGAAAAAGAATACAAAGATGAACTGATTTTAAGTGTCCCCAGACTTCATACTGTGAGGAGGGATGTGTGACTTTTTATCCTCAAAAAAAACAGGTCGGGGAGAGCAGGAACTCTGATCATGGAGCGGTGCCTGAAAGCATTTTGCCACTAGAGCAGGAGCAAGCAGAAGGTCTCCAGTGCTGATGGTGGAAGCAGGCTTACCGGTGACATTTGCTAGACACACTCAACAGCACTATTTTGCATTTGCCAGCTAGCACACAGCGACAGGGTCATTATAACCTAGGGTGACCAGATGTCCTGATTTTATAGGGACAGTCCCGATATTTGGGGATTTTTCTTATATAGGTGCCTATTACCCTCCCCCCACACACACTCGGTCCTGATTTTTCATACTTGCTATCTGGTCACCCTCTCCCATCTCCAGATTACACTCTCTGGGCAGCCATCATATGTCTCAGGGTGTAAATTAGATCTAAAATATAATATGTAAGTTATAAATCAAATGTATGCAACAGTGAATTCTGTAGCACGAGCCATTTAGAGCCTGTGCTAATAAATAATGAAAGCTAAACAAACTGCATTTGTAGCAAAGAGGGTGCAGCCAGAGATTCTGGTATGAGATATGTGCCTCATATAACTCACAGTCCAAAGTATACACCCGAGGAACCAAAAAGGGCTTACCACACTCTATATGTGTATAAGGTACATCCTGACAGTACAGTAGTAGCAGCACACTACAGTTGATTACGTTCAGGTCCCAGATTGGGCTGGAAGACCTGTGCAGACAGCACATTGAGAGTGAGCATCCTGGTGATGAAACACCATGTGCCTTGCTAAAAGCAATCCCTTCTGAGGGAAGGATGTAATCAATGGGTTCCTAAACTTTTGGGCACATAGCTTTCAATGGGATCAATGGAAACTCATGGGCAGGATTTGCAGGTCTAGGCCCCTGTTCTTATCAAAGTGTTCATTTACTGCTACAAATGAGACAGGGACACCTCTTAATAATGTTATCACATTCAGGATAAATTGAGGTTAAGTCTTGAACAAGGATCAATAAAAGAAGAGTCCACTGAAGCCTTGTGTTACATATTTCCCCCTTAATATTTATTATTGCAAATATTTCCATTGATTTACACTTCTCTGGCAGCTGAATAATGATGCTGAAACACTGTATGAAAACTGAACACTGAAAATAAACAATGATATTAAATTGTGGCATCAACCCATTTTTGTACTCAAAGAATTTCCTCTGCAAGCCAGGAATTTCTTTAAAGGAAACTGATTGTATGGGGCAGATTCCAGCAAGGGGGCGGGGAGGTAACATGGCACTGGTTAGGGGTCCCCAGTTCTCTGCCCCAGGTCCAGTTTTGTCACAGCTTAGCCTGCTCTAATTTGCACCATGCAGATACCCTAAGGGCCATATGCCAGTTAGTGATAACCAGAGCACAGGGCACTATGGCCATTTCCCCAGCACACACCTCCCTGTCCCATTGCCAGGCAATGTAGAAATGGAGCCACTAGAACTAGCTCTGCTGTCACTAAGGACTCTTCCGCTCCACATGGGGTTATACCCGGCAGAAGATTTGTGAGAGGTTTACGTTCCCTTTGTTGCACCTGAGTGGTGCAAAAAGAGCACAGAATCTGTTCCTCTCTGTTCAAGTGCTCCCAAAATGGAACATTTAGGGTTTGGCATTTTTTGGTGCTGGACCTGTTGTTGGTCCTCCTTCAGACTATTATGCAAATTGCTACTGGTATTGCCAGAGCTTGCCCAGAGGTCCAGCAGTCTAAATGTACCCTCCACCAGAAACAGGAGAGAGGAGTGTAGTTACTAGTAATATCAGTAGTTGCTTTTCAAAAGCGCCTCACATTGATCCAGTTCTCTTCTCTGTGATGGTACAGCTTCAGTTTTCCTCTGGAAACTCTGATCAAGCTATATTGTCAACACGGTTTCTTTCAGACAATTCACTGATGCTACATTCTACAGACAGCCTGAATCAAACATCTTTTGTTAATGTTACTGACATAATATTTCCTTTGCTTTTAAAAATGTTTTTGGTCTTGTATTTGTTCAGGCAAGATTAGCATATGTGGTACCTTATAAAGTGGCAGCTCCTGCTTTAGGCAGTTGATTATCTGTGCTGACTTCCTGAGTGATCACCTGAGGGATATTAACAGAAATGATTATCAGTGAAGATGAGAGCATTATTCAGTGCTTGCCAACAAGCATCACGTGTCAGTCAGGAGCACCTTTGAATAACATCATCCATGATGAAAACCATAGAAGGATTATGCTACCTTGCTTAGGGCCGGCTCTAGGTTTTTTGCTGCCCCAAGCAAAAAAAAATTTGGCCGCCCCGCTCCCCCGCACTTGCACTTGCAAATTTTTTTTGACTGTTTAAAATTAAAAAGAAAAGAAAACAGAATTTGTAGTTAGTGAAATAAAACATTTTCCTACTTTTAAATTTTTTTTCTTTTAAAATCTAGCAAAAGCCTAAGTTCCAGATGTATTTTCTTTTTGTTTTTAATAAAATTTACCTTTTTTAAGAACAGGACTGGATTTTTGTGGCCTAAGAGGTTTGTGGTTAGGTTGTTAAATTAGCTGGTGGCAACAGCTAATTTCCTTGGTTTTCTTTCTCAGCTCTTCCCCAGAGGGGGGGGAGCGGGGGAAAGGGCTTGAGGATACCCCACAGGACAGAATTCCCAAGTGCGCCTTCCTGAGTTCAAGGGGGTTTTTGCATTTGGGTGGTGGCAGAGTTTACCAAGCCAAGGTCAGAGAAAAGCTGTAACCTTGGGAGTTTAATACAAGCCTGGAGTGGCCAGTATTAATTTTTAAAATCCTTGCGGGCCCCCACCTTCTGCACTCAAAGTGACAGAGTAGGGATTCAGCCTTGACAGCTGCTGAACTTTTGGCACTGATTGGAATGGTACTGGTCCCAGCATGGAAAGTTAAGCACAGGTGTAAATCTTTTCAGAACTGGATCTTAGCTTTCTCCTATTTTTTTAAAACGCTGTTGTACAAAGCTTGGATTCAATCCTGATGGGATCCTTTCCAATGACTTCACTGGGCTTGGGCTCAAGCTCAAGGTCAATAGGAAACTGCATGTTCTAAAGGTTCGTGCTTTGCTACAGTAAGCCCAGATCTGAAATAGCTTGGGAAAAAAATTAGAAAACAAATATTCAGTAAAAGTATGGTCGTAACAAGAATAAATGCAAACTATTATACAGATTAGGTGTTGCCCTTGGGATCTTGGTAAATGGTCCAAAATATACCTTGGAATCATTTACTATAGTGTTTTGGGCCATTTCTGTAATTTTTTAAAAGGATTAAGAACTCTGTCCTACTCAGCAAGCATTTTGCCATTCACCCAGGGTTATAAACAAAGGTCCTGAATCATCAAAGCACGTAAGGACTGGTTCAGTCCCATTGCAGTCAATGTAATTTAAGCACATGCTTGAGTGCTTTCCTGAACTGGGGCTTGGAAGAAGAAGAGGGCAAAGAACTCTGTTTTGTTTTTGTTTGAATGTACAAATGAGGCACTGGGGGCTGATTTTTATTTTTTGTTTGTCATTGCAGCTCTGTGTGTGTAAGAGAATTGCTCAGCTGGACCATATGGAAATTAGCCTCTGGCAAGAGGTTATGGAGATGACACAACCAAGTGAGAAAACAATAAAGCAAAAAAGTGTTCATTTCATTTTTTGGAATGTTTATTTTTCTCTTCTGGTGAACTAAGTCTCCCAAGATCCCAGATGACCTGAACCATGCAGCCTGGTCAGATAAATAAATATACAGTTTTTCACCAAACATTTAACAAAAGAAAATTAGATAAAAAATGTTTGATACCTAAAATATCTAAACAACACAAAGCCTCAGAGAGACTGAGTCATCTCACAACAGCACATATAACCGTATGGCAGTGAGATGGGAAGAAAATGGTGGTGGGGGGAGAATTGCTCATTTTAAAGTATTTATTTTTGGACAAAGAGGATAAACATATAATCCGAACATTAGGGGCTGAATAAGAGATGCAGAATGTATTGATGTACCGTAGCCCAGAACCTACAAATAACAGAATCCTCCTAGTCACAGAACAACTTCATTATAAACAATTCAGTAGAACTGAATTTGCAATCCATACATGGTAGTACATTAATTCTTTCAGTGCTTTATCAAGTCACTGTTTGCTGTAAAAAGGGTCTGCTCTATATAAATATTCTGTATTGTCCAGGGACCTTTATGTAAATACAGCATTCATTTCATATCTGTTGCCTTCATTGGAGTCTTTTCTCTCAATTTAATTTTACTGAATACAGAGTCAACATAAATTAACATTCAGACTCTCCTTCCTTTTCTGTTATTAGTGCTTCCAATCAAATAATGGATCATACCAGGAGTGTACAAGGGGGGACAAGCAGGGAACCGGTCTTCCCCCCAATAATTGGTGGAGGTACAAAGCTTCTCCAGCCCCAGAGCTGGGTGGGAAGGAGGTACAGAATGTGCCACTCCAAAAGTGGTCAAATTTAAATTGAGCACCTGAAACCTGAAGCTGAAAGCTACACCCACTTGAAGGCATGCTGCCACTGAGGAACCATTCATAATTCCAGGAGATAAAGTAGTGCTCAAATTCGGCTTTCAGTCACAATTGTGTTATAGGCAGGGGCGGCTCTACGTGTTTGGCCGCCCCAAGCAGTCATGCGCGGGAGGCGCCCTGGAGCCGCGGGAGCAGCGGACCTCCCGCGGGCATGACTGCTGGTCCCGCGTGGCTCGGCTGGACCTCCCGCGGCTGCGGACGGCTCGCGGGTCCGGCGGCTCCGCTTGAGCTGCCGCAGTCATGCCTGCGGGAGGTCCAGCCGAGCCGCGGGACGAGCGCCCCCTCCGCAGTCATGCCTGCGGCAGGTCCAGTCCTCCCGGGGCTCCGGTGGACCTCCCGCAGGCATGACTGCGGAGGGGGCGCTCGTCCCGCGGCTCAGCCTCCCGCCCCCCCCGGCTGCAGGGGACGCCCCCTAGATTTTGCCGCCCTAGGCACCAGCTTGTTTTGCTGGTGCCTAGAGCCGCCCCTGGTTATAGGATGTGAGGCTAGATCCCTATAGTAACTGTGATAGACCCAGGCCAGCTGAGTACAGCAGAGTAGTCCTGTTGGTATCCAGGAAGTGCTAAAGGACCCTCCCCACAGCCTAAGGGGAGATCCACTGGGCCTGGAAACCAAATGATTCCGGGGGACAACTAATGAGAGAACAAGGACAGGAGTGAGGTCAAAGGGTCAAACGAAGGGAACCTGCTGAGGACACCGAGCAGAGAACCCCGGACAGCGCCCACTGTTCCTCAAAGGCGTCAAGGGAGCCAGTGGACGCCTCCCAGAGGAACTCTTCCCAGATGCGTGAATGGACGGAAGAGTGGAAATAGGCCCCACAGTCACAGGAAACCTCATCGGCCAACCTCCTCTCCCTGGTTTTGTAGATGGCCATTTTGGCCAGGGCTAGGAGGAGGGTGACAAAGGAGGTCCCGCGACTTTGTGTGGCCATGGGTAGGAAGTGCATAGATGAACATGTGAGAGGAAAAGTGCAACCAAAAATGTAATAATATATCCAAGAGCAGCCGGAATAGGGGCTGCAACCTGGTGCATTCCAGATATATGTGTGCCATGGTCTCCCTCATGCCACAAAAAGGGGAGGTGTCCAGGAGGGGAGTGAACTGCGCCAAGTACACACCCATGCTCAAGGCTCCGTGAAGGATCCACCAGTTGAGATCCCCAGTGGGCCTTGGGACCAGGGTGGAATATAGGCTGGCCCACCGGCGATCCTCACCCTCTAGAGGTGGCAGAAGGTCCCACCACTTCATGTCAGGGTGGGACGCGAGGGTGAGGACATGAAGGGTGTGGAGCACGAGCGTATACAAATGTTTTTGTGGTGCAGTGTGGAACGGAACCAGCTGCAACTTGTGCAGCCGGCTCACAGTAAAGGGGTGGGATGGCCGGGAAGGTCCATGGGGCACAGTAGAGTAGTAGAAGGCAGATATACTGGCCACTGGATAAGCAGTTTTCTGTTCCCTGACTGACCAAAGCGGGGGCTGCTCCAGGTTAGTGTGGACACATGACTCCAATTAGCCTGCAAAAAGTCAGGTGAGGCCAATAGGCTAATGTGAACACCTGACTCTAATGTAGGCCCCTCTGATACCGTAAAAGAGTCAGGCTGGGGGAAGGAAAAGAGAGCCAGAGGAAAGGAAGTGCAGCTGAAGGGCTGGGTAATGAAGACACTTGTAAGCCACTGGAAGGGATCCCTAAGGTAAGGGTGAAGAAGGCATTAAGAGAGAGAAGTGGGAGAGCTGTGGGGAAATGGCCCAGGGAAGTGTAGCAGCTCTGGTGGTGAAAGGTCGGCTGCCAACAGCTGCTGCCACTAGGGTCCCTGGCCCAGAACCCGGAGTAGAGGGCGGGTCCGGGTTCCCCCACAACCTGCCACTACAGAAACACCTCCTGGGAAGGGAAGACAGGCCCCTGTCAGGACAGGAGGCTAAACTGTTCTTGAATAGACCCATAGGGACAACAGAGACTGTGGGAGTTCTCTCACCAACCTCCTTGATGGCTTATGATGAAAAGGGCTCATCCCTGGCCGTAGAGAGAAGGGCTACGAGGAGGGTCGCAGTGTGCCTCTGAGGCTAGCATAAACCACCTGGAAGCACAGGACCCACAGAGACAAAGTTGAAGCTCTGCCACATAACTTACAGATGTCCTAAAATTATGGCATGATAGAAGTGATTCACCCACATATCTTGCAGTTATTACTCTTTATTATTGTAGTACAGCAGCACCTAGAGGCCCCAGTGTGCTAGGTACTGTATGTGGGGGTATAATATGAGGCCTTTTATCAAGTTGCAAACCCTCATGGCACAATGGGGAGCTGCACTATCTGACTCCATCCCCCTTTATGTAGACACACCCAAGTGTGTGTTTGTCAAGTCCTTGTTATATATACCCCAGCCCGTAATAATTTCTGTCCCCTACAGTCACAAGTTGCATGGCTCAAGTGTAGGCTTGACAGCCCTACGTTTCTTTGGCAAAGGAATTGACTGGAGTGGACTGGGGAACCCAGGCCCAGCCACTCCATGTGGCCCAGCGCTGGGCCCTTGTTTGAAACAGCCACAACCAGTTCTTCTCAGTCCCTTGCTGCTATCGGAACTCTCTCTTCTCTCTCCTCCTCTGAAGGCTTTGCCAACCTGTTACTCTGCTCCTTCCACTTTGTAATATTAGCTTCTCAGACAGCTTCTCACCAGTCTGCTGGACAGATCCTTACTCTACAATGTAACTGCTGCTCTTCCCCTCCTTTTCCTGAGGTCTGTAGCGGTTCCTGCTCCCGGCCCCTCCACAGAACGCAGTCAGAGACCAACTGAAGTGCAGCACCCATGTCCTTTTATTGTTTGTGCCCATTCCCACCACCTATTATTTACAGGTATTTACAGAGCCCACACTCCTCCCTTTCCTGTCTCCCCCTGCTTCCTGTCTCTTAGCCAGCTTTATAGGGCAGGCTGGCTACCCAGGCCTGCAGGTGGCTCCACTCTGGTAATTAGGGCGTGGCCCCTCAGCCACCCCAACTGCTACCCTTCTTCCTTTGGAACAAGGCTAACAGAGGCCTGGCTTGTTTCTCCTAGCCAGCACCCTGTTACAAGGTCCTTAAACTTTAATCAGGCCAAAGTGATTCCCTGCCTAATTAATCGCCTCCCAAGTTACTGAGTGAGTTAACTACTCCCAGGTAAACATGAGCGGTCTCATCTTCCCCTTGTGTAGCCTGTGAGATGTAGGCTAGGACCCTGACTTCAGAGGGCCAGATACCCTCTGACAGGGTGAAAAGGGGTAAATTTGTAATTGTTGGAACCAGGTAATTTTATTCTTAAAGTTACTAAAATATTTAGTCTAGAGACAAGAACTGGTAGGCCAGCTCTTACTGTTCCTCTCAATGGCACTTTATGGATGTGACACCCACTATTTTAGCCACAGGGGCTCTTTTACACAGTTTGGGGACTTCACAATTAGGATAGGGTTGCCAACTTTCTAATCACACAAAACCAAACACCGTTGCCCTGCCCCTTCCCTGAGGCTCCGCCCCCTGCTTGCTCCATCCCCCCTCTCTCCGTTGCTTGCTTTTCCCCACCCTCACTCACTTTCACCAAACTGGGGTAGGAGGCTGGGGTATGTGGGGGGGGGTGAGGGCTCCAGCTGGGGGTGCGGGCTCTGGGATGGGGCCAAGGATGAGGGGCTTGGGTGCAGGAGAGGACTCCGGGCTGGGGGTTAGGTGAGGGCTCCATCTGGGGGTGTGGGCTCTGGGGTGGGGCTGGGGATGCTGGGTTTGGGGTGCAGGAGAGGACTCTGGGATAGGGCAGAGGGTTGGGGTGAGAGAGGTTCAGGGTGCAGGGTCCGGCGGGGCTTACCATGGTTCCCATGAAGCAGCCGCCAGGTCTCTGCCGTCCCTATGCACATGGGCGGCCAGGGAGTCTCCACGCAGTCTCCTCACACCCACAGATGCCGCCCCTGCAGCTCCCATTGGTCATGGATAGCGTGCGGAGCCTCCCTGGACACCCATGTGCCTAGGGACCACAGGGACCTGGTGGCCACTTCTGGGACCCATGTGGAGCCAGGGCAGGCAGGGAGCCTGCCTTAGCCCCGGGACCCTGCTGCACTGCTGACTGGACTTTTAATAGTCCAGTCGGCAGTGCCAACCAGAGCAGCCAGGGTCCCTTTTCAACTGGGCATTCTGGTCAAAAACCCAACGCCTGGCAACTCTAGATTAGGACCAAACAAAATCATCAAAAATATTAACTTAGGCTATGAGAAAGGAGTAAAAAGGAAAACAGCATTAAGCAAAACAATACAGACGACACAAATAATGAACTGGTTACTTCCATTACAATCTCATCTCTATGCCTCTCTGTGGAGAGCTTTCAGCAGAGATTATGCTTTTGAAAGTGAATGTGACTTTGTCTTTTGATAAGCTGAGACCAGATCTTATTTCTCAAAATTATTCTGAGTCCAGTCTTAGTGTATCATAAAAAAATTATGATTTAAAAAGAGAAAATAATTTTGTTTAAGGATAGGTAGAGCCTGTTGCTTATTATTAATAAGCAGATAGTTTATACATGAACAAGACACACAATTTAACTAAATCCATAAAAATCAAAGACACCATTTAAATTAGTTATTTAGCAGATGCCATTTAAAGTATTGTTCTAAGACATGCCAATTAATGAATATTAATAATCCTATAGCCAATTAAATCCCATTATGTCTCTGTTTACCAATGTTTAGCTGATGTCTCCTCTCCAAGAATACATCATCTAACCATTTGGTCATTAACAGGATAAACCGTTAACATCTTAAGTTACAGCAACCTTTCCATATCCCAATAGTCATTACAAGAGTTTTTAAATGTAATCCCTTAGCAGTGTTAGTTAACTTCTTCTCACCAATCCATGCTGAAGTTTTGGGGAGTTTGTCCTTGGGCTGGTTTCTTCTTAGCTGTCTGTAGAAGCTTCCTTTTAGAGATGGATAGGATGTATTGAGTGCTGTGTTTTGGAGCAGGGCAGCAGAGCAATACTGGGTGCTCAGTTCAGAGTTTTTATACTTGTGTCCTTTGTATTTTGATAACATTACAGGAAAACATAACTCTTTCAGGCTTAGATTCAAAGTTGCTGTCATCCTTACATTGACTCCGTGCCTTCAGGGTTTGATTTCAGTGATGCCATCAGTTCCTGAAATATGCAGTCTGCCTGATGAATATGCAACACATTTCTAATTGTCTTTGTTCTCTTGTAGCAGAAAATCCTCCCATAACTTTTTAAAAGTTAGTTTTAACACTCTTTTTATTCAATACATTTTTGAGGGTTTTTTCAGCTTTACTAGAGTTCAACAGGAAGTGAAATTCTGATTTTTAGAAAATCCATACACGTTATTTATACAGAAGTTTTTATTTTGCAAGTCTTTAAAAATAATGATTCTTAGAGTGTTTAGCTTAAATAGTTATTAAAGAAATTGTTGATTCTTAAGTTCTTGAGAGATGATGATATCTGCCTTCCTGAACTGGGTGAGTTGCTTGAAATTGCCAGAGAGTTAGCTACCTAATTGCTCATTAATATAAATAATCTATATTTAAATGGCTTCTTGGTTTAGTAATCAAATTAGCAATGTCATTAGATTTCAGGTTGGTACATAAGGCATTTTAGTATTTATATACAGATGCTCCCTGAAGCAGTGATATTAGGAAGTTATATTTGTAACTTTGCATTTAGCTAGCATATTTAGAAGCATGCATATCACAAAGGTGTGCCATTTCAACATTTAAAAATAACCAAAAGGTTTTACACACTTCCAAATACACATTTTGCCACAGAGACTTTTCCTGCAAAGAGGGGGAAGAAAGCGCTCACTTTATAGCGTGGGAGACAACCCATCCTGTTGGAATATCCTGAATAAGGAACATCCTCACACTTCTTCATATGACCAGCTCTTTCCCAAAACATGTTCTTTACATAGTTTGTTTTTCTGAGATAAGGATTATATCTAAACTAAACTGGTATATTGAATAAGAGGGAGGCGTATCTTTTTGACTATGTTGCCACAGTTGCAATCTTATATATGAATCACCATCATTAACACTTATTCAGATTGCAGAACAGAAGGAACTTTCACATGGAATTTCAAAACCGCATTTCAAGGGTCATAACATGCTATTTATCTCCCTTGACACTTCACAAGTTTGTCACATTGACAAACAACAGAATTCTTAGGAATCTCCTTAGCATGGACATTTCATATAACTAAATAAACCAAAATATATGCATGTTGGGTACTTTTCTCCAACACCATATGTATGAAAGTAATAAATATCTGCTAAGAATCGGTAAAAGTACAGGCAAGTTGTAATGACTGAACTTTATAAGAAAGAAGTTATAGTAATTTCATTAATATCCTTTCTGTATCAATAGTGAGGTCTCATTTCTGTATGTACATACACATAGTAAGTCACAGTCACTACCACAAAGAATGTAGTAATTAAAGAGACAAGAGAGGCCAAGGGTAAAAGAAAGCATCATCATCATCAGCTTAACAAACTGTGGCATGGAGAAACTAAGCGACTTGCCCAAGGTCAAAGAGGAAGTCTATGGCAGAGTTGGGAACAGAACCCAAATCTGATTTGTAGTCCATGCTTTAACCCGTTTTTGATGGCTGCTTTTCTGCTTCTTCAGGGCAGAAGAAAAAACTGCTTTTGAGGAAACATCTGTCCTGCTTGTAGAGTTACATCAGATTTCAAGATAATCATAGAATATTAGGGTTGGAAGAGACCTCAGGAGGACATCTAGTCCAACCTCTGCTCAAAACAGGGCCAACCCCAACTAAATCATTCCAGACAGGGCTTTGTCAAGCAGGGCCTTAAAAACCTCTAATGATGGAGATTCCACCACCCAGGGCCGGCTCCAGGCACCAGCGCAGCAAGCAGGTGCTTGGGGTGGCCAACTGAAAGAGGCGGCACGTCCGGCTCTTCGGCGGCAGGTCCCTCAGTCCCTTTCAGAGGAAAGGAACTGCCACTGAATTGCAGCCGAATAAAGCAGTGGTGGTAGAGCTGCTGCTGAAGTGCCGCCGATCGCAGCTTTTTTTTTTTTTTTTGGCCGCTTGGGGTGGCAAAAATGCTGGAGCCAGCCCTGCCACCACCTTCCTAGGTAACCCATTCCAGGGCTTTGCCACCCTCCTAGTGAAACAGTGTTTCCTAATATCCAACCTAGACCTCCCCCACTGCAACTTGAGACCATTGCTTCTTGTTCTTGGCTAAGATTCATTTTTAAGGATAGCCTGAAATTTCAAGTTAGTAAAACAATGGCCCCTACATAACGACTGAAGACATATCTGCTCACAGCTTCAGAGATAAACCAACAGATTAAAACTTTTCATAAATCTTAGGGTATGTCTCCACTAGGAAATTAGGTCAAATTTATAGAAGTCGATTTTTTAGGAAGCGATTTTATACAGTCGATTGTGTCCCCACTAAGCGAATTAAGTCGCATTAAGTCGGCGGAGTGCGTCCACAGTACCGAGTCTAGCGTCGACTTTTTGAGCATTTCACTGTGGGTAGCTATCCCACAGTTCCCGCAGTGTCCGCCACCCATGGAATTCTGGGTTGAGCTCCCACTGCCTGATGGGGCAAAAACATTGTTGCGGGTGGTTTTGGGTACATGTTGTCAGTCGCCCCTCCCTCTGTGAGAGCAAAGGCAGACAATCGTTTCGCGCCTTTTCTCTGCGCAGACGCCATACCATGGCAAGCGTGCAGCCCGCTCAGCTCCGCCATGGCTGTTGTGTCCTGGGTGCTGCTGGCAGCAGACAGTACAATCGGGCTGCAAACCATTGTCATGCTTCCGCTGTCACTCTGCTCTCCTGCAGACACCATACCATGGCAAGCATAGAGCCCGCTCAGATCACCGCGGCAGTTAAGAGCACTGTAAACACCTTGTGCATTATCCTGCAGTATATGCAGCACCAGAACCTGCAAAAGCAGGCGAGGAGGCAACAGCAGCGCGGTAACGAGAGTGATGAGGACATGGACACAGACTTCTCTCAAAGCACGGGCCCTGGCAATTTGGACATCATGGTGGTAATGGGGCAGGTTCATGCCATGGAACACTGATTCTGGGCCTGGGAAACAAGCACAGACTGGTGGGACCACATAGTGTTGCAGGTCTGGGATGATTCGCATGCGTAAGGGCACTTTCATGGAACTTTGTGACTTGCTTTCCCCTGCCCTGAAGTGCAAGAATAGCAAGATGAGAGCAGCTCTCACAGTTCACAAGCGAGTGGTGATAGCCCTCTGGAAGCTTGCAATGCCAGACAACTACCAGTCAGTCGGGAATCAATTTGGAGTGGGCAAATCTACTGTGGGGGCTGCTGTGATCCAAGTAGCCAATGCAATTACTGAACTGCTGCTATCAAGGGTAGTGACTCTGGGAAATGTGCAGGCCATAGTGGATGGCTTTGCTGCAATGGGATTCCCTAACTGTGGTGGGGCGATAGACGGAACGCATATCCCTATCTTGAGACCGGAGCACCAACGCAGCCAGTACATAAACCGAAAGGGGTACCTTTCAATGGTGCTGCAAGCTCTGGTGGATCACAAGGGACGTTTCACCAACGTCAACATGGGATGGCCGGGAAAGGGACATGATGCTCACATCTTCAGGAACTCTGGTCTGTCTGAACAGCTGCAGCAAGGGACTTCCTTTCCAGACCAGAAA
Source organism: Mauremys reevesii (assembly GCF_016161935.1). NCBI lineage: Eukaryota > Metazoa > Chordata > Testudines > Geoemydidae > Mauremys > Mauremys reevesii. The sequence continues at coordinate 153,098,712 of NC_052623.1, forward strand.
ATAAGCATTGGGGATGTTGAAATGCCTATAGTTATCCTTGGGGACCAATCCTACCTCTTACTGCCATGGCTCATGAAGCCATACACAGGCACCCTGGACAGTAGTCAGGAGCTGTTCAACTATAGACTGAGCAAGTGCAGAATGGTGATAGAATGTGCATTTGGATGTTTAAAAGCTCGCTGGTGCAGTTTACTGACTCGGTTAGACCTCAGCAAAACCAACATTCCCATCGTTATTACTGCTTGCTGTGTGCTCCAAAATATCTGTGAGAGTAAGGGGGAGGCGTTTATGGCAGGGTGGGAGGTTGAGGCAAATCACCTGGCTGCTGATTATGCGCAGCCTGACACCAGTGCGGTTAGAAGAGCACAGCAGGGCACTCTGTGCATCAGAAGCTTTGAAAACCAGTTTCATGACTGGCCAGGCTACGGTGTGAAAGTTCTGTTCATTTCTCCTTGATGAAAACTCGCCCCCTTGGTTCACTCTACTTCCCTGTAAGCCAACTACCCGACCCTCTCCCCTTCGATTACCGCTTGCAGAGGCAATAAATTCATTGTTTCACATTCATGCATTCTTTATTAATTAGTCACAGAAATAGGGAGATAACTGCCAAGGTAGCCCAGGAGGGGTGGAGGAGGAGGGAAGCACCGGGTGGGGTGGGGAATGAGGGGAGAACTGAAGGACAAGGCCACACTGCACTTCAAAACTTATTGAATGCCAGCCATCTGTTGCTTGGGCAGTCCTCTGGGGTGGAGTGGTTGGGTACCTGGAGCCCCCGCCCCCGCATTCTTGAGCACCTGGGTGAGGAGGCTATGGAACTTGGGGAGGGTGGTTGGTTACACAGGGGCTGCAGCGGCGGTCTGTGCTTCTGCTGCCTTTCCTGCACCTCAACCATATGCCGGAGCATATCAGTTTGATCCTCCAGTAGCCTCAGCATTGCCTCCTGCCTCCTCTCATCACGCTGCTGCCACTGCTCCTCTTGCTCCCGCCACCTCTCCTCTCACGCGTCCCTCCTGTCTTTGCATTTATTTTGTGCTTTCCTGGACTCTGACACTGTTTGTGTCCATGTATTCTGCTGGGCTCTTTCAGTGCAGGAGGACTGCATGAGCTCAGAGAACATTTAATCGCGAGTGCGCTTTTTTGCCTTCTTATCTGCACTAGCCTCTGGGATGGAGATGATAATGGTAGAGTTGAAACATTTACAACTGCGGGAGGAAAAAAAGGGAGAGTTGGGTTGACCATTTAAAATGGGTTGGCCATTTAAAAGGAGGTGCTAAGGTTTTCGGGTTAACGTGCAGCATAAACCCAACTAACCCCCCCCCCCCAATTATCTGGGATGATCGCTTCACCGCTCCCCCCACCGCGTGGCTAACAGCGGGGATCAAACACAGCCCAGCAGGAACGGCCACCTTTCAATGTCCCCTTAATAAAATTCCCCTATTTCAACCAGGTGACCATGAATCATATCACTCTTCTGAGGATAACACAGAGAGAGAAAGAACGGATGTTGCTTAACTGCATTCCAGTAGCTTTACTGGACGGGAATACATCCCAAGTCTTCAGGGAAAATTATTCATTAAACACACTTGCTTTTAAACCATGTATTATATTTACAAAGGTACACTCACCAGAGGGGCCTTCTCCGCCATCAAGGTCCGGGTTGGGAGGATAATGTCTCCAGGGTGATAAACAGTTCCTGGCTGTCGGGGAGAATGGTTTCTCTGCTTGCCTGCTGGGTGCTATCATCTTCCTCATCCCCAAAATCCTCATCCCTGTTGCGTGAGACTCCCTTGCAGGAGTCCACATACAGGGGTGGGGCAGTTGTAGGGGCAACCCCTAGAATTGCATGCAGCTCATGATAGAAGTGGCATGTCTGGGGGTCTGACCCGGAGCAGATGTTTGCCTCTGATTGTTTGGTAGGCTTGCCTGAGCTCCTTAAGTTTCACGTGGCACTGCTGCAGATCCCTGTTATAGCCTCTGTCCTTCATGCCCTTAGAGATTTTTTCAAATATTTTGGCATTTTGTCTTTTGGAACAGAGTTCTGATAGCACGGATTTGTCTCCCCGTACAGCAATCAGATCCAGTACCTCCAGTACGGTCCATGCTGGAGCTCTGTTGTGATTCTGGGACTCTATGGTCACCTGTGCTGATGAGCTCTGCATGGTCACCTGTGCTGATCAGCTTGCCACGCTGGCCAAACAGGAAATGAAATTCAAAAGTTCGCGGGGCTTTTCCTGTCTACCTGGCCAGTGAATCTGAGTTGAAAGTGTTGTCCAGAGCAGTCACAATGGAGCACTCTGGGATAGCTCCCAGAGGCCAATACCGTAGAATTGCGTCCACACTACCCCCAAATTTGATCCGGCGATGTCGATTTCAGCACTAATCCCCTTGTCGGGGAGGAGTACGGAAATCGATTTTAAGACCACTTAAATGGCTTTGTTGTGTGGATGGGTGCAGGGTTAAAATCGATCTAACGCTGCTAAATTCGACCTAAACTCATAGTGTAGACCAGGACTAAGTACACCTCTACCCTGATATAACATGCATTCGGATATAACGTGGTAAAGCAGCAGGGAGCCCCGGGCCCTTTAAAGCGCCACCCGAGCCCTGCTGCTTTACCTCATTATATCTGAATTCGTGTGGAGCCCCGGGCCCTTTAAATCACTACCCTAGGCCTGCTGCCAGAGCTCCAGCGGTGATTTAAAGGGCCTGGGGCTCCCCACAGCAGCTGGAGCACCGGGCCCTTTAAATCTCCGCAGGGGCTCTGGCAGCCAGGCTCGGGTGGTCATTTAAAGGGCCAGAGGCTCCAGCCACTGCAGGGAGCCCCAGGCCCTTTAAATCCCCGCCCGAGCCACGCTGCCGGCTCTCCGGCGGTGATTTAAATGGCCTGGGGCTCCCCGCAATGGCTGGAGCACCAGGCCCTTTAAGTCACCACCAGGGAAGCCGTACTGGACCAAACCTGATATAACACAGTGAGATTTTTTGGCTCTTGAAGACCACGTTATAGCGGGGTAGAGGTGTAACTAGATCTACAAAGAAAGGGGGAAGAAGTGAGGAAGAGACGTGACAGTCTCCAGCATTTCATGCTTTCCCTATTAGTTCCTCATCAAGGCTTTTCATTCATTTTCCCCATCCTAACATCAGCAATTCTAACACCCGCTGCCAACCAACTGCAGTGTAGAAAACATAAATAAACTCTAAATGTCCCAACCAACTCCACTGCAAAACAAACACAAAATTGTTGGACAACATCACCCCGCCAACCAACTTCATTGCAGGTAGGAGCACAGGAATTACACTAAAGCCCACCCTCCCAATCAACTTCACTGAAAGCCTTCTTCCTGACCCAACCACCTACACACACACACGCCTCTTAAAAAAAATCTGGCAGTTGAAGCTGGTTCATTAAAAAAAATCTCCTTCAGAGAAAAACAAAATAGCTGCCATTTCTCATTGTTCCCTATGGGCACCACTATGGGTTTGTGGTCAATGCTTCCCTCCCTTAAAGTTTTCAAAATGGCCACAACCTCCTATAGGTGCCAGTGAGAATGAAGCCAAAGGCCACCTTTGCTAAAAACAAACTGGAACCTCAGCCCCATAAACATTGACAGATAAATGCCCTTCTCAAAATGGCCACCTACCTATGGGCAAGTTATGAGCTCACACTCATTGGGAACAATGGAAGATTGCAGCCATTTTGAAAGAGGGCACTTCTGTGTGGCATTCTCTGCAGCAGAATTGTCTACCCCCATTGAAGAAACTTTCCATTATGAGGAAGAATGGCAAAAAAACAAAAACAAAAAAACCCCCAAAACTCGTTAATCCTCAAATATGTCAACAGTAGCGTATGCACAAGATTTCAGTGATTTTAACTATATGGAAAGTTTGAGGCATCTGTGTTATTCTGTTATTAGCATCTTTTAGGAAAATGAAATGGTCTGACAATGGGTGCTAAGTCTTCCAAAGGATGAATTTAATAATTAATTTTAACTCAAACTAATTAAGACATTTACCTGTACTTCTTAGAAAATTAATTCAGAACTCAAAGCATGAATGCTGCAATGTAGCTGTATTAAAGGTCTATAACAAAGTGGTTGAATTCCTCCTTCAACTCATGAATAATACAGAAGAAATTGACAACTCCTACTCTAGTGCTTTAGATGGTTACGTTACCTGGGCCAGATTTTCTGGCCTGCTACAGCCCATTTCTGCTACCAGAGCCGTATGTTTTTTACACTCGAGTAGTCAGGATGTTGGTTTTATATTGTGTTGTTTGAACTGTTCACTTAGGGTCTGACCCAAGGCACATAAAAGTCAACTTGATTTGAAACTCGCCCCAGCACAGAGTCCCAAATCCTCCCCTAATGCAGACTGGGTTCTGGATTTATTGTATTTGCAAATATATACCCCACATTCAACTGGGGATCACATACCTAAGGAACCACTTTCCTCATCATCCCCAGTTAACTTAAATCTGTATGTCTCCCAGTTCCTTACCTTTTGTTGTGTTCTTGGGGGCTTGCTTTCTTGTAATAATAAATGGTAATCGTGGGGTTAACTGGGGTTACCCAGCATATATGGGGATGGAACCATGCTCCATGCTCTCATTTTCTGCTTCCTGTTTGTCAGTGGGAGTTAACCCCCCTCCACCACACACACACACACACACACAGTTTGTTGTGATGCTGCCTGCAGTTCTGTGAGTAAAGTTTTATTTTCGTTGCACTGAACAGTCCCTTTGCAAAACTTGTATTCTCCCCTGTGTTTTTAGTGGATATTGAGTAGCAGCTGTTCCCACTAGCAGAGTCTTCAAGAGAGCAGTCCACAAAAGCTGGATAACTATAGTATGCCAGGCCTCTAGAGTTCTGCGTCTCTCTTTCTTAAAATTTTGTAGTGTGCTTCCACTGCAGCTCAGCTGTGGAGAATCAAAGAGTGCTGTGCTTTTGCCTTCTTGATTTTTGCAGAAATTTTTAGCCTCTTTTCCTCCTATGATCGCATGGTGAGTTACTGTAATGCTATAAATTATCAACTGTAATTTAGTTTGACAGTATAGAAGTAACATTCACAAATCATGGGCCAAATTCTGCTGTCAGTTACCATGAGTTCAAGGGAATTTTTCCCAGTTTTACATCTGTGTAGCATTGATCCGTGTTTGGTCCTGTGATTTTTGTAATCTGTGCTGACATTTGCTAGTCTTTGCAAAAAGCAACAGCATGTGGTTGCAAACTGAAACGTGGTTACTGCAACAAGGAAACATCCTGAGTTGAGTACCCTGAAAAGCAGCTATTAAACAAAACAAATACCAAACAGCTCCTGGCTTGTATTGTTCAGAACAGAAATTCGATAGGATATATGGACTACATTTTAAGGAAACACAGCTTTTTTAAATTGGTTAGTTGTGCTCCTGCTATTTGTGTGCTGTTAGTTCATGTTACTTTAAAAATGTTGTACATGCATGTTTAAAAGTGCTATTTAGCAAGGGTTTAAATGCTCTTCATATACCTTTCTGTTCAGCTTTTTCTTCATGGTTCTCTGCAGATAAATTAATACAATTTTGCCTATACTCACATGATGTGGATGTATTCACATTCTCCAGTAAAACACAGCCACTAGCATGGCCTGAAGACTAGGAAGTGGACTGTATGCAATTTTACTCCTTCAGATTTAAATAGTTATACCAGGTGCAAAGCAGTGGGGAATAAGGTGCAATGTGCAGAAACAGTGGGAGTGGAAAAGTACAGCATGTGCAAATTAAAGGCTGGCCTCTGTTGTTGCTCCCATTGATGTCAGTGGCAATTTTTCTATGCACTTTGTTGGAAGAAGAAATGAGCCTCTAAACTGGCCAGGTTTGCCATATGTCTATCTGTGTTCTGATGGTGTTTCTGCTGTCATATGACGCAATTACTTATTTTTAAGAAATACTGCTCTGTGTCAGCTCTAATCTAGGAGACCAACAATTTTTACACTGAACTTGGCAGTGTTCCAGGACCAGCCAACACACAAAAATGAACTAATGTGCTTTTCTTTAACATCAGCCATGCATCCTATCTTGGTCCGTTTTTTTTTTCTTGAACAAATATACTGTTTTTGGAGGAAATGGACAACACGCTAGTTTCTCTAGGAAATGCACTTACTGTCTTCCTACACTTGTACCTGCAGATATAAAAATTTCGGCAGCAGCAGCAGGAGCTGCCAGCAATTCTGGGGATGGTGGGAGGGGACTAACCAAATCCCTCCTCACCCATGCTCCCCTATGGAGCCAAGGCTTTGAGAATACATAGTTGCAGCGGATCCCTGGCAACACCATGAGGCCTAATATCCATTGTTTCATGGGAAGAAGGTAACTGAGAGAGGGATTTGGTAACTGGCAGATCCAAGTGGCACCCTGACAGCCCTGGACTTACACATATGACATCAGCACATATGACCTATATTGATCAGTGAACTTCCTTTCCTCTCGCTCTTGGCCCCCTGGAGTATGACCTCTGGGCGGCAGAGAGAGCAAGAAAAGCCTCCCTGGCCCAAAAATGAAAGCGGCTCCAAAGAGAGAGGGACAATTTATGTAAAGGGAGAAAGCCCATCATCTGAGGGTGTTGTGAAGATAGCAAGAGAGGTGGTAAGCGGTTAGAGGTGGGCAGACACCTGCCTGAGTCCCAGCCCTGGCATTAAGCTACTGTGTGACCCTGGGCAAGTCACTTCACCTGTCTCCCCACCTTTATCTGTCTTGTTTATTTAGATTGTAGCTGGGTGGGGCAGGGATTGTCCCATAGCCTAGTACAACGGGGCCCTGATCTTGGTTGGGGCCTCTTGACACCACTATAATACAAATACTTTTTAAAATTATTTAATAGTTTAAGGGGCAGCTTGTTATAGCCCAGGGATCGGCAACCTTTGGCACGCAGCTTGCCAGGGTAAGCCCCCTGGCGGGCCAGGCTGGTTTGTTTACCTGCTGCGTCCGCAGTTTCGGCTGATTGCTGCTCCTACTGGTCGTGGTTCGCTGTCCCAGGCCAATGGGGGCGGCAGGAAGCGGCAGCCAGCACATGCCTTGTCCTGCACCACTTCCCGCTGCCCGCATTGGCTTGGAGTGGCGAACTGTGGCCAGTGGGAGCTGTGATCGGCCAAACCTGCGGACATGGCAGGTAAACAAACTGGCCCGGCCCGCCATGGGACTTACCCTGTGAGCCGCGGGCCAGAGGTTGCCGATCCCTGTTATAGTCTGTATGGAAAGGGAGAAAAAAACAATAAAATAATAGAAAGTGAGCCCAGGGTCATTTTTACTGTGTGGTCACAGTGTCTTGTTGCATCTTCACTTTACTTGAATTGTAGGATCCTCAGGGCAGGGACCATGTGTAGGTAAGCACTGGCAGGTCCTAGCTCAGTGGAATCTCAATCCTGGGTCTTTGGGTGCTACTGTAATAAAAATGTATAGCAACAGTTAAAGGTGCCTGTCATAACCCCCTGTTGAGTTGCTTGTAACATTCTGATAATCCACCTGTCAGACTGACATTTTTCATACTTGGCTTTTGCCTGAAGATACATTATTTTTGCGCAAAAGTTCAACAATTTTTTAGTGAACTTCCCCCCATTAATATTATATATATAAAATGTATAAAGTAACTTTTTTTTTGACCAGCTTCCTTGTGGAAATGGTTAGGGGTAGAAATTTGTCTGGTAGACTAGAATCATAGAGAACTGTCTGAGTTTTCTTGTGAAAAATGACAAGATTTGGTCTAGTCAGGAGGCTTTAAAAATTGCACTTGAATGTGTAGTAAATGTTTTTGATCAAAGACAGTAGTAGCTTGAAGAGCATTCACAAGGAAGGTAGTATGCACTTTAGCATGGGCACGAGGCACGTTCCTAAGTATTAAGTAAATTAGGTCTTCACAAAAGCCCTGCCTCATTTAAAGTGATTTTGTGTGTTGCATCAGATGGGTCTCCACAAGAGTCCTGCTTTATTGAGCAAGACTTGCAGTGATTGAAGCAAAGGCTTCTGTGAAGCCACTGGGTCACTGGGGGCTCATGACAGGGCATTCCTGTGGTGTCGAGCCAAATTGTTCCAAATGAAGCACTTTTTGTTTTTGTGGTTTTCTCCAAAGTAGGAAATTCTGTTTCCACTTTGGAGAAAAAGAACATTAACATTGCATGGTTAAGCATTGGAAAACCCAGCCTTATCTCTATTCCTTTATAATTGTTCATAAGAATGATATAAGGCCAGGTGTAAAGCTGCATAGCTCCATTGACTTGAATTTGCCCCAGGGAGGATAAAAATCAATGATTTAAAAAAAATCAGATTTTTTTTTAATTTAAATAGGTTTTTTCCCCCAAAAAAAGCATTTTATCAAAAATTCCGATCTAAAGATAGTTTTAATTAAGATACATTATAGCTCAAAGATATCTTATCATGGAATAGGGATTATAAATTCTAATTCTATAGTATGAAACAATATATTCATGTAATGTTTAAGAAAAGTTTTGTAAATGAGTTCCAATAGTTCATGGATTGGGGACCCAATATTATGGGGTTCCAGGGGCTTCTGTATTGATTATACAGGTTAATCTTTCTATCTACCCAATGGGACTCAGTGTTCAGTCTAGAACAGGGATCAGCAACCTGCCAAGTTAAGTACCCTGGTGGGCCGGGCTGGTTTGTTTACCTGCCACATCTGCAGGTTCGGCCGATTGCTGCTCCCACTGGCCGCGGTTCGCTGCTCTAGGCCAATAGGGGCTGCAGGAATTGGCCTGGGCTGAGGGATGTGCTGGCCACCGCTTCCTGCTGCCCCATTGGCCTGGGACAGCGAACCGTGACTAGTGGGAGCTGCGATCGGCCGAACCTGTGGATGCGGCGGGTAAACAAACTGGCCCGGCCCACCAGGGTGCTTACCCTGGCGAGCCGCATGCCAAAGGTTGCCAATCCCTGGTCTAGAAGATACCATCAGAGATGCTTAATTTTGCACTTCTTAAACTGTGGATTTGTGTCTCCAGAGATAACATGCTTGTTAACAGCAAAAATATTTTTAAATAAATAAATTTATATATAGAGGTGAGAAATAACAGACCTCAACTCTATTGTCCCTCTGCAAATTTGTGTACACAGAGTCAATCCCTTACCTCTCTCTAGAAGTGCAAAGTTTCAAAAAGTTCAATGAATAGAAGATTGTTGGGGGCGGACTAGATCTGGACAAGGAGAAGAAGTCTGGAGATAAATGTGAGAATGGAGGGACATATGCTTGTTTTGCTAAAATAGTATATGTTTTCTGTTGAAGAAAAAAATCCAAAGTACTTAACGTTTTGTTTTAGTTAAATAAAACAATTTAAATGTCTGTCTGGTGATGTTCTCCTCCTAATACAGCATGGCAAAAAAATCCTCCAAATATTAATGATTAACCTGTTGAATTGGAGATATTTATGAAGTCATTGGGAGGCGAACTATCTGTTTCAGTTACCTTTTGTAAATGAAATAACCAAACAATCATTCATTTTCTGATAGATTATAGCTGTAAAACTAATCTGAAAAGTTTTCAAAATAAATCACTGTTTAAAAATGTATATTGTGTACCTTCTAAAAATGAAACCTCTATCTCCGAGTTGTGAAGGATATGTATTAAGGTTATAACAACCAACAAGAATGCACTTTTATGTAGAAAACCATGATTAAATGTATATACTTGTTCATAAGCCGAATTTTTTTTAGTAAAAAAGGGAAGCACCAGAGAAGAGGATCGGCTTATGAACAGGTGTAGAGAGGGAGAGGTGGGACAGAGCCCGTCCCCCCAACAGAGGGCTCAAAGAGTGGCAGCACAGCCAGCAGAGCCAGAAGGGAAGAGGTGGGGCCAGAGTCTCTCTGCTACTGGCCATGCTGCTCTACCCCCAGCCTCCGAAGCAGCTACAGCTCTGCGGCTGGCAGGCGGCAGCCGTGCTGCTCAGCCCCATTCCCCAGAGCAGGCTGTGGCCGCGCCACCCAACCCGCTGGAGCATGCTGTGTCCATGCCACCTGGCCCGGCCTGCTGGAACATGCTGCGGCCATGCCGCCTGGTCTGGCCTGCTGGAGCAAGCTGTGGCCATGCTGCCCAGCGTGCCGGAGCAGCTACAGCCAGGCCAGAGACATCCTCTGCTGGCCCTGCCCAGATAAGGTGGGAAGGGATGGGATTGAGAGAGTGTGGGGGTCCTGGGCTGGGGTCATGTGGGGGTGGTCACAGGGGTTACTCCTCTGATCCCTAGTTTCTCCCCCCCCAATTTTTTTCCCCACCAGTTGTTGTCCCAGCCCATCAGGGTAAACAGCTGACGTGCCAGGACACTTTGTTTACTTAGGTTTACCTCCGTGCCTGCGAACGCTCGAAGTAAACAAACCATCTTGGCCCACCAGCGGCATATCCTGATGGCCCGGGAGCCAAAGTTTGCTGATCTCTGAATTATAGGGTCGGCTTATGAACGGGTCATAAAAATTTTCCATTTTTACTTATCCATCTTGCGGGGGGGTTGGCTTATAAACGAACCGGCTTATGATCGAATATATATGGGTAAATCAATTTGATTTACATCAAATCCACCCTGATTTGCCCACAGTCTTCAATGAGATGAATGCATACTATTTCCCAGGAATAATGTTGTTGTACATTTTACTTTTCAGACATAACAAAATAGTGAGTAAAACAGAAATCAAAGCAAGGATAAAAGAACCTGGGTACGAGCATAGCCATAAGATTACAGCAAGTGTATGTAAAGTTGTGTCAAGCATAATGGGGGTGTGGGGCAGGGCTGGGCTGAGGCCAAAGACAAGAATCAATATATCTTCAGGGCTGCTTTAAGTTGCACTGGTTTGTAACAGTCTTAGTGGAGGCCACTACAGTGGCAAGGTTCACCATAGTGGCACACACTCATTCTACCCCTCCAGAGTGCCCCAACATACTCCCTGTGCAGGAAGACCAGAAGAGTGTGGTGCAGAATGAGCTACACGGGTTGTATGCCACCTGGGGATTCCCAGGCTACCCACATGGGGCAGATGTAAGTCTCCTTTTCACTGCTAGCGTGGCACAAAGGGGACTTACCAGGGCCAAGGATTTGTCTCTGAAGCTGTATCTGGTGTAATGGTTGGTTGTTAAGAATTGTTTTGCTCAAATTCCAGGAAGGATGATGGACTGAAATGACTATTTTTGTAAGGTCTGAGCTTTCCTTTGCGAATATACTTCAACCATTTTAGGTCAAGTAATGGTTTCTTGAGTCTTTCTTTTTCCTACACATAACTAAGGAGCATCTTGCTGCAGTCAGGGGATGTGATCTCCAGTGTCACCTGTTTCTGGGCAAGAACCCTTGTCCAACTCCCTTTTGACTGGGGGGTTTAAGGCTGCGTAGTTTCCTAACATACACTATGATATCCCCAGCATGCTTGTGCATGTGTAGAACCCTTTGGGGTCAGTATGGGACCTAAATGTAGATTTTTTTTTCCAGTAGACAACCCCAGGACTCAAGATACCTGGGTTCTATTCCTAGCTCTGCCTTTGGTCTGCTGTGTGACACTTGTCACAGTGTCAGGGTAACCATAATTATCCCCACCTCCATGGCCCACTCCAGGTGTCCCCAGACATGTCTCAGGTCTCCAGCCTCACTTGTCTCTTGACAGGAACTCTTGTCCAACTCCTTTCTGACTGAGGATTTTGAGGCTGCATAGGTTTCTGACTTACACTATGATATCCCCAGCAAGCCAGTCTGCCTGAAGGCCAGCACCTGTGCTTTGCTTTCTCTGAGAGAGTGTTGCCAGTAGTTACAAGTTACCACACAGCTCTTTTTATGCAGCTACACTTATTCTAAAGGTAAAAGCATTACAGAGAAAACATGTATAATGGAAAAACCAATAAATTCCTATATGGATGCTAAAAGCTTACCAGAGGTCACCCACCAGTCTTATGGGGCCCTAGTAGGTCAAAGTCCTTCCAACCCTTCCACCAAAGGTTGAGACCCCACTTAAGACAGAAGGTCCAATCCATTTGCTGGATCAGAAAGAGGGCCCTTTGTCGGTTCACGCTCATCCCTTTATACCCAAAGTGCTTTCTTTGTCTTTTAGTATCTGGAAAACCAAGCCACAACCAGTATATGCAAATCCCTCCAGGGAATGGTACCTCTCTAAAGTTTTTTTAGTTTCGGTGATTGACCTTAATCAGCTCTCTTCCCCCCAACACTGTTTTTAGTTCCTGAAGAAGCTGTGGTAACACACCCCAGTGGAGTAGAACACATTCATACATAAGCCATTCATAGATTTAATACAATATGCTACCAAAGAGATTGCAAGGATTGCAATATTTGTCATAACCTTTCCCTTCTCGGTGCCTAGTTCACCAATCCATAACATCTTACGTGCTTGGTAAAGTGTTTTGAGATATATGGATGAAAAGCTCTATATAAGAGGTGGGTGGTATTGTTATTGTTTACTATGAACACCCAGAAATATTGCTAAAGATTATGGGAGCAGTCTGTATCTGGTAATTACAAAGAATGTATCCAGGATATGCAACCAAAATTTGGCCACTTTGGCATATATCCAAAGGATTTGGGGAAAAAGGCGTCCAACTTTCCTGACTTCAGTGATAGCTGTAGGTACACATCACCTCTGATGATTAGGCCATGTTTAGTTAGGAGCCTAACCGTAGGAACCCAGGTTCTGAGACTTTGTTTTTTTACATGTTATTGTTTCTAGTAACCTTTGGCAAGTCAAAGCTCACATGTGTCTTTACTGATTGTGTCTTTTCTCCTTGTATTTTTTTCAACTTGTTTCTTCGGAATTCCTGTTCTTAAAATAAGTGGCATTTATTGTTTTGACTTGGAGAGAACCTAATGAAATCCAGGGTGTTTTTTTAAGCTTTTATGAAAGTTTGAGATTGATCTACCGTAGTCAATGGCACATGTTTGCACCTGTGTCCCCTTGTGTGCAGACAGAAGGTTTATATTTGTTGTTAGACAAATATGAAGTGCTGCCATTGTTTGTTTAAAATTAAATGAACTAACTCTACAAGAGAGTAATTGATTTTGAAGAAAACTACTTGGAAGAAACTGCATTTGCAGCAATAATAATGAACTTTAAAGCTATGCTAATTTGGGGATCTAAAAACCTAAGATAGTGTCACTTTAATTGCACCTAGTATTAGCATAGTCTTTAATCCTAGCGTCCTCCCAAAATGTGGCCGCTCTAGCCTTTTGTTTATGGTGCAATGTGGGAAAACTTGACTGTCCACCAAACGTCACTGTCCTGAGGACAAAGTTGCCCTATGGGACCGTGGGATAGTTTTGGCAGACTCCTTGAGTGTGTCTACACTGCAAAGTAATAGGTCTTGAACACCTGGGTCCCAGCTTGACTCAGGCTCAGACCCTCCATGCGCATGGGGTCCTGGAAATGAGGCCTGAGTTTGCACAATTTGTGTGTAGATGGCAGGAGAGTTAGCCATGAGCCTGAATTCGAAACCTGGGCTTACATTGCAGTGTACACATATCCCCAGAGTCCTCTGTGCTGGTGCAGTGTTATCAGCTCCCAAATCCAAAAAGCAGAGGGTTTTGGAGTAACAGCAATGGGCTAGAAACAGTATTTTATCCAATATGTAAGCTGAGATTCTGATGCCATCATGTAACTGCAGGAACCAGGTCCCTAGGAATGTACCCAAGTGCCTATGCCTTACTCCTCTATATTTCAAACAGAAGTGTAAATTTTGGAGCAGGGATCTTGTCTTTCTATTTGTTCTGTAAAGCATCTAGTACACCTTTGGGTGTGGTAAAAATAATTAATCGTGGGGGTGAAATTCTGTTCTGTTTCACTGGTGCAAATTCAGAGTTTACTCCACAGTTCCACCAGCATGACCAAAGCAGAATTTGACCTGATCTGTATGCTCTTTTTATAGGAAAGGCTGCTTGAAAGGATCATAGTAGCTAAGTTTGAGGCCAGGTCTACAGTACCACTTACGTCAGCAAAATTTATGTTGCTCAGGGATGTGAAAAAACCACACCCCTGAGTGACATAAGTTTCATCGGCATAAGTGATAGTGGGCACAGCGTTATGTCGGTGGGAGATGCTCTCCCACCGACATAGCTACCGCCGCTCAATGGGGGTGGTTTAATTATGTCAGTGGGAGAACTCTCTCTCCCATCGGCATAGAGCGGCTACAGGAGAGATCTTACAGCAGTGCAGCTGCATTGGTTCAGCCGTGCTACAGTAAGGTCTCTAGTGTAGACATTGCCTGAGTCAGAAGCTTAAGTAATTGTACTATTGCATGCCATATAGGAGAACTAAGCACTGCAGATCTGCAGGCTGTTGGAAACGGGGCACTGCAAAGGTTACATTGTCAAACTTAGAACCATGGGGAGGGCAATGGGCTGAATGGTTCTGTCTCTAGCAAACCCTGGTGGCTGGTCTGCTGCAGATAAAAATGAAGTTAAATCATGAGATGTGTATTATCTTCTGATTTGTTTCTTTCTCTGATTCGTTCTGCAGTTTGGTTTTAGATATTAAATATTCAGCAACTTGTGCTTTGTGAAAAATAGTTTATCTGCCTGCTGCAGGATGTTTAGTTCCACTGAAACCTCTTGTTGATTTGCTGAAGGTCTTTAACTGAAGTGGCCATGTAATTCTGATGGTTAAGGTCGTTTCTAGTTTGGATATAGCCATGATAAATGGGTTTATTATTCATCATTATGAAATATCTCTGAACAAAAATAGAGATTTTGGGTTGGCTCTCAGTGAAGTCAAAGTCCTATCAATATATTGCCTTGTAAATGAAGAGGTCTGATTTTTTTTTAATTGTATTGATGCAATCTGATTCATAGTTCTGCAGGGACTGGATTCCTAGAGGATTATTTCACTTCTCAGTTTTATGTCTCATGCCATCTCCTGGGAAGTTTTGGTTTGTGTTTCTTAATTATTGCAGCTGTCACCAGTAGCAGCCGCTATAGGTTAGGTTACAAACACTTTCCATTACAACTCTCTGTTTTCACACACTTTTAACTTTTCACAGCAGTCTCCTTTTGCTGCTCAAGTTTTCCATTTCCAGACTATGCTCAATTGTGTATTTGCTTGGAAAGTGAACAAACTCCATTCAGCCATTTTAGAGTTGTCAGAAGAAAAATAATTGTTAAAGAAATAATAGCCTAGAGGGTCACACATTTTTGTTGCTTATGGACGCTGACCTGTACAAATCACCAGGCTCTGACCCCTGACAACAGCAAGGCCCCCTCGCCCCCTGTGACAAATGTGGTCATGTTTTTGATCCATATGTGCATCTTAATTTCCCTGTGTATTTGGTGCTTCTGTACTCTGAGTGTATAAGGGAATGGGGTCTCGCAGAGTGTCACAGAGACGGTCTGAGTTGGAAACTGGCTGTTTAAGAAAGGCTAGCTGGAACCCACACACGAATCAAAAGAGTGGAAGGAACGATGGAAGCCCCAATGGCCAGAATATTCACACTTAATGACAGGAGACACAGGCAGGCTGAAAATAGAAGTATGGTTTTGCAGTGGAAAGGCAATGGACAGAGGTGTCATGAACCTTTGTTAAGAAATTGGCTCAGAGAGACACAGGGTATGTCTACACTACAAAATTATGTCGACCTAAGTTATGTCGACATACAGCCATTGCAGTAATTAAATTGCTTTTGCGTGTCCACAGTACTTGTGTCTGCGGTGCAAATCCTCACTACCAGCACTTGCATTGATGCAGAGAGCAGTGCATCATGGGTAGCTATCCCACTGTGCAATTTGCTACCATCTAGCGCAGGGTGTTTTGAGATGGGTTTGCAGTGCCTCATGGGGGCAAACAAGTCGTGCAGGTGTGACTGGGAACATAACTGCATTATGGGATGTTGAAATCTTCACCATCCTATCATGTTTCGCACTTCTTTTTAAAATCCAAACACGCACATCTGCCATCTGTGTGAGAACCATGGATCCTGCACAGCTATTCACTATTGTGATGAGTATTGTGAGCATGGGCGCCTGATCCTGCAGTATTTCAGAGCCACCAGAGGGGTCATGGGGAACATGACAATTCCTTGGAGGCTAGATTGCTGTGGTACATAAAAACAATTCCAGGTTGTTGGTGGCATTCAAAGAACTGCTGCAGACAGTGGAGCGCTGGTTCCGGGCCCAAGAAACAAGCACTTACTAGTTGGATCGCATCGTTATGCAGGTTTGGGATGATGAGCCATGGCTGCAGAACTTGCAAACGAGTGAGACCAGGATGGGTAATGAACCATTGGAATAACTTACCAAGGGTTATGGTACATTCTCCATCACTGGGCATTTTAAAATCAAAATGGGATGTTTTTCTAAAATATCTACTCTAGTTAAAACAGGAATTACTTTGGGGAAGTTATAAGGCCTGTCAAGCAGGAGGTCAGACTACATGATCACAGTTGTCTCCACTGGCTTTAGAATCTAAGAATCAAAAATCAAGACTTTAAATAGGACTTCTGGGGTCTATTTCTGCTTGTGTTTGGACTGATTTGCGGTGTACTCTTCAGCAAGTCTCTTATGGACTGAATTTCAGAAGGACTGTGCACACACAATTCACATTGGCTTTTTGTGGGGCTGCAGTGCTCCTCACCTTGGAGGATATCAGGGCATCTAGCTCATTTGTTCCTCCATTCACACCCCACCCCCCGTAAAGTAACAGAATGCAATTTTCATCACCCTTCAATCTTGAGGAAAATAACAGGACCTAGTCCAGCAGGCTTGGAATCCACATGTCAGAGTTTGAGGATCACCTCCACTGATAATTTTCTAAACACCTGATTATTTGCAGAATTTCTTGATTCCTCAAGAAAAGATGTGGAACAGAGATTAAAGCCCTGGTTAAACAAAGCATTTAAGCATCTGCTGTGACAGAATACACCCCTGCATTCATGTCCTACACACCTATTGTAATATTCTTTGTGCAAAGTATGCCTTGTAAGGTATTTGAAAACTCCTAATTTGCTGGTCAGTATTGTCCTGATAACACACGTGTAACAACATTATATGTGAAATTATAAGATTTCCATGTATGATGATGTTAACACATGTTCCAAATCCCACAGTCAGGTCTGTCCTAAACACAGGAAGGACTGTATGCTTGCCTTAATTTGTGTTTAAGCAGTAAACAGAGTCATCAAGCAGGGAAGGAAAACAAAGGAAAGTCAAACAAGTGAAAAAAGAGTCTTCCACATAGACTCTTTCTATGCTGAATCTCAGCTGCAAATGTTTTTCAAGAGAGGGATTGAAACAAGAAGGAGGGACAAACACCCCAACACACTCTTCTCTCTCTCCCTACCCAACTCATTCTCCACACCTGAGAAGACAAAAGAAAACAGCTGTTGGACTCTGGGACCAGGGTCCTGACCTGAAGAGTTTCTGACGTTGCTGGAAATAGTGGTGAGAAAGTTTGCTTTGCAACTAAGATAGTTTCTTAAGTAGATTCTAGTAAGCATTTTATCTTTATAATTCTGTAACCACTTCTGATTTTTATGCCTCATTACTAATACTCACTTAAAATCTATCTCTTTGTAGTTAAAAAACACTTTGTTTTACTGTTGTATTTAATCTGGTGTGTTTAAATTGAAGTGTCTGGGTAATTATTTCAGGTAATAAGATGGTGCGTAAATCTGTTTTTCCTGTAAGGGAATAATATATTTGTACAGACTAGGAGAGGGCTGAGCAGTTACAGGGAATACATTTCTGGGGGAAGATCCGGGACTGAGGGGGTGTTAGGGTCACCCTGAAGTATAACCAATGCTGGTGAGAGCCAGGGTGTAGCTGGCAGGCTGCACTTACACACAAACACTCAAGGTGTGGCTTGCATGCTGGTAGGTTGTTTGTGAACAGCCCAGGTGGGAGCTACTACAAGGCATTGTAAGGCACCCAAGGCTGCAGGGCAGGGGTGACACAGCCCCGCACTAGTCTGGATTGTGCCCCGGTATGTGTCACATGCCTAAGTGACTTGCCAGCAGTTTCATAGGGAGAGGAAAAGTGGGGAATAGAACCCCAGGTTACTGGCAGGCAGCCCTGCACTCTAATCACTAGACCGCAAAGGTAGCATTTCATTGTTTAAACCCATATTGGCCTTTACTTATTTCCTGTAATCTGTGCAAAATGTTTTTTTAACAATGGAAAATAAGGTAGAGGGTAGTAACTTCCAAATCCTATTAGACGGATGTGCCTGTTGGTTTAATTACTACCTTCAGATTCTCCAAATAGGAGCACAGAAGTGTTCTGCTTTGAAACAGAACTTAGATTTTTAAGCAGGTTTGAGAAAAGGTCCTTTAAGGAGCTAAATACTGAAGAGCCCCACTGGGGAACCAACTAAATTTGTTTTTCCTGACATGAAAAAATTCTAGCAATAACATGTTTATTTGCTGGAAATCTAAGCGATCAGGGTGAAAACCATCTCCAGGCAGTGGTGTGCATTGTAAAGATCTATGCACAAAGGACCTGCTCTCATTGCAATGTTCTCCTGCTAGCCAGTAAATTATTACACATGTGAAATAAACTCCCCATGTAAAGGCCTCACTGTGTGAGCAAATATAACAGAACCTGTCTTCTGTACCATCTGTTACCAAGACCTCCTGTCAATAGTGAATCATTTTCTCTCCTCAACTCATTTGAGGTTCTTAGCCAGCATCCTGGGAAATGTCTGTTTGCTTTCTCTCTCTAACCAGGGTGTGAGTGAACATCACAAACTGACAATTTCTATCTCAATGAAGAGAGAGATGGAGTAAGAGAGAATGTGTCGTGCTACAGGATGAGACTGGGAGGCTGCCGGGTAGGGGTGGGGAGAAGAGAACAGAAAAGCAGCTGACTCTATGGAAGTCTAGCCTCAGATTATTTCAGGGAAAGCAGCTGCAGGAGCAGGACGTAAGCAAGTCCTTGGCCTGCTACATGAGACGCAGAGGGGGGAGGGAAGCAAAACAGCAGCTGAGTGAGACAGCCTGAGTAAAGAAGCAGCAGGGAGAAAATAACAGCAGGCTGTCAAATAATCTGCCCTGTGTAGGACACTAGTAAGAAAACAGCATTAGGTTATGAGGGAAGTCTGCCCAGGGATGCTGCTGTGGGAATGGCAGCCAGCTGCTTAAAGAGCCAAATTGCTGGAAACCATGTGAGTTTCTAAGAGTCTCATTTTTTTTACACCCATGTACAATTCTTTGGAGATGGCTTCTGACTAATAGGCTAGGAAGAGGCATAACATCCCTTTGATGACAGCAACTTTAAATTGTATATTTCTGTGAACAAGAGTCCTTTTAATCACATGGCTCTAGCATGTGCCTTCACATGAACATCCTCTGAAGTGTCCATTGATGTACAGCATATCTACCAGGAGGAGCAGAATATAACCTCTGTTTGAGTTTGGTTTAACTGTAGGGAGGTATAGCCACTTTCTGGGTGTAGCACCAATACTTTTAAAAGAGAGGGGCATGGCATGCAAAGCGTTTAAGCCATAAAACCCTCTTATTTTTTGTGGCATAAGGCTGGGTGTCATTGATTTTTCTCTGCAGTAAATGTCTTTACTCATCCAATAATGATTGAGGTGTGATGACTAGTCTGATAAATGACCTGCTGGGAGGGTTGATGGCCATTTTTTTAAGTGAATGTTAATGCTAGTAAAGGATTCCAGATTGACAGCTCTGGAGATCAAAGTCCTCTGTTTATCTACAGAATAGGAATAACATGGTGTATTGGCAATCTGTCTCAAACCAACCACTGCAAGAGAAGGTAGTTAGTTCCGTGGCTTCTCTGCTGAGAATATCAACAAAGGTGCCAGTTTTGACTAACTCCAGTGGTGGCTTCTGTGAAGGGGTATGTGTGTGTTTGAAATATGGGATCTGAATTTAGCAGCCCATATGTTTGGATGAAAAGCACTGTTAAAGCGCCAAGATTATTTACATTGTGTTTCAAATGACTTTTTGCTGGAACTTTCTCCCTTCTCCTTCTGTCCCCCTTTTTCCAGGGGCGAAGGGGTCAATTGGTGGCCTCTCAGA
This sequence comes from Mauremys reevesii, assembly GCF_016161935.1. NCBI lineage: Eukaryota > Metazoa > Chordata > Testudines > Geoemydidae > Mauremys > Mauremys reevesii. The sequence continues at coordinate 153,118,691 of NC_052623.1, forward strand.
AGGAAAAGTACACCTGCTGTTGAAGTTGAGCTCACTATTGTGAGAACAGAGTTGTGAAGCTTGAGCTGGTAGGTTGTTGCCTGAGTCTGCAGCCAGGGTAGCTAAAAATTGATGACTTAAAAAAATTGGATTTTTAAAATTTAAATTAGATGCAGTTTTATTTTTAAAACTAAACCTATTTAAAATTAAATTTGATATTGATCAACTATGTTAATAATTATAGTAAGTTTAGGCATTAAAATCACTGAAATTAAATAAAAAAACAATATTAAGCAGTGCAGGTTTGCTGCCAAGTTTTAAAGAAAGTCACATCACTGGCTAAGCACTGGAAAATGGAGTTTGGTAAAGTGCTAAACCAACTTTTGCCAGCAGAAGCCCCTTCTGCAAATACAGAAAATATTTTTTTTTGTTTATTTATCTAGTTCTGTGACTAGTTAATTCAAAGCTGAGAAACCAATTGGGAGTTGAAAAAACAGTTGAAAAGTTTGTTTTTCCCCTACCCATCTATGAATAAAAATGAGATGTGAGAAAATGAAATCTCCTTGTCCCAAAATCTTGAACATGGTTACCAGAAACAACTAGTTTGTTTAATTAATTAATTAATTACAGATAATACTTCCTCTGTTTAATAAATCAGTTAGCTTTAAATATAGAACATGTTTTGATATAACTTTTTTCTTGTGTATTCAGCACATTTAAGGTAGTTTTGTTTAACTAATTAAAACAATTTAAAAATGCTGTTTTGTACACTTTTAATTCCATTTGAATTACCATCTAAATCGAGCTTGACAAAAATCACGAGTAAAAAAATAATCTAGTAAATATGCATAATTCCCCATTTTCTAGCATAATAAACAGGTATAAATTTAAGAATCAGAATAAATCCAAATTAAGCTATATAATTGCTTCATTAAATGTGCGTAGATAAAGCTTTTCCTCCTGGTTTGCAAAAAGAAGCACTGCATTTAGTGTTAAAGCTATATTTAGTTGCAAATCAACATGTTTTGATGGTTGCCAACCACTGAGAATCAACTTTTCTTTAGGAAAATAACTAAAAAGTACCAATGCAAAAGAAGATTAGATTGATTTAAATTATCATTTCCTGCTTGCTAATTTAAATCATGATTACAATCAGTGATTTAAATCTCTTTGATTTAAATTCATCAACCCTGCCTGCAGCCCTGTACCTGAGCTGTTCCTGTGGCCAAGAGAGAAGAGACACCTCTCTGGCCTACCACTCTAGCTTTCAGCTCTCTCTGACTCTGCTCAGGCTTCCGGAAGCATCTAGTTAGGCAAGCTCAGAAGCTTTAGCAGGATCACCCTGTTACTGATAACCTAATCCTATCTGCATAGCCACTCCCATGTACCTATCATTATACTTACTTTCTTCTTCAGCTTTTATTTAATGAGCTGCCTGAGCCATGTGCTTTCGTCCACTGATATTTGGTACACCTGGCCCAGCGGAAGAGCCCTTGGACTTCAGTTGAGACATGTACCTATGGAACTTCACAAATGAGTTGGCCGCCTTATCGCATGTATCACTAGTGGGGTTGTTAGGTGGTTGAAAAAGAAAGGATGTAAATGTTAGTAAGGAGGGTCAAAATGGTAAATAAAACCAATAAAAAATTAGCCTTCATTTGATGACAGAACTTTGAAAAAGGGACAGTCACACTAGGAAATAATGCCAAATAACTTAATTAAAAATACCTTCCAAACCTTTTCACCATTTTTCCCCCCTGCCATAAAATACTGTATTCTCCCTAATTCTTCATCTCTTCTGGCTTCATCTTATGGAGAAGTCATAGTGCTGAATTTGGGGCATATTGGCTTTTGGTCAACACTGAGGCTATGTCTACACTACAAAATTATGTGGACCTCAGTTACTTCAGCACTATCAACACAAGGAACAAAGTGTGCACACGCACAAGCAATGTAATAACTACAGCGGCTATCTGAGAAGCACAAGCATCTCCTGCTGCATGCCCGTCTCCTTTTCCTTTACCTTTCTCCTCTCCATTCTATCCTTGTCCATGCTGTCTGCTAGGGTAACCCTCCAGGCCCTGTGCTCGTTCTCTGATGCAGAACTGGCTTGCCGGATCTCCTGGAACATGTCATCCTGAGTTCTCTTCTCTCTCTCTCCTTACCTGGCTCAGGCAGTCCACAGGTGTGGCAAGGGAGACCCTGAAGGCTGCAATGGCCACAGCTGCAAATGTAACACATAGAGGTGCCATTGTTAATGTGTTCATGTTGCAAATTAAAGCTGAAGATACTGAACTCACTCCCCTTCCTCCGCAAAAGTTGTACGCACTACATTCTCACTTTTTCTTGGGATGGATAGAGCCGTGGTGAGTATGGCCTTCAGGGGATGTTGGGGAAATGAGCGGGGAATAGCTTGCTTGCATGATTCTAGTGGTATAGGACAGTGGAATTGTATACTGGCACCATTATCTATGGGCAGTGATGTTTTTAACTCATCTCTCCTGAGGGTAACAGAGGCAAAGAGAGCACAACTGCTGCCGGCATCTTGATGCCGCTTGGGCCCATATGCTGCTAGCTTGTGTGCTGCAGTAGTGCCTGCTGAAGTAATCACTGAGTGGCATAGGAAAGTGTCCTACCATGTATGAAGAAATAAAGCATTCCTCCCCAGAAACCTTTATAGAATCATAGAATTCAAGATCAGAAAGGACCATTATGATCATCTAGTCTGACCTCCTGCAAGATGCAGGCCACATAAGCAGATCCACCCACTCCTGCCCCATGCTTCGGAGGAAGGCGAAAAACCTCCAGGGCCATTGCCAATCTTCCCTGGAGGAAAATTCCTTCCCGACCCCAAATATGGCGGTCAGCTGAACCCCGAGCATGCGGGCAAGACTCTCCAGCCAAACCCTCTGGAAAAGGTTATATCATACCATTGACCCATTGTATTATTTACCAGTGTGGCACTTAATTGACCTATTGACTAAGCCCGTTATCCTATCATACCATCCCCTCCATAAACTTATCTAGCTTAATCTTAAAGTCATGGAGGTCCTTCGCCCCACTGTTTCCCTCGGTAGGCTGTTCCAGTATTGCACTCCCTGATGGTTAGAAACCTCTAATTTCAAGCCTGAATTTCCTGACTGACAGTTTATATCCATTCGTCCTCGTGTCCACATTAGCACTGAGCTGAAATAATTCTTCTCCTTCCCTGGTATTTATCCTCTGATATATTTAAAGAGTGTAATCATATCTCCTCTTATCCTTCTTTTGGTTAAGGAAAACAAACCGAGCTCCTCAAGTCTCCTTTCATACGAAAGGCCTTCCATTCCTCGGATCATTCTAGTGGCCCTTCTTTGTACCTGTTCCAGTTTGAATTCATCCTTCTTAAACATGGGAGACCAAAACTGCACACAATACTCCAAATGAGGTCTCACCAACGCCTTATATAACGGGACTAGCACCTCCTTATCCCTACTAGAAATACCTCGCCTAATGCAACCCAAGACCGCATTAGCTTTTCACATCACATTGCCTACTCATAGTCATCCTGCGATCAACCAGGACTCCTAGGTCCTTCTCCTCCTCCGTTACTTCCAACTGGTGCGTCCCCAGCTTATAACTAAAGTTCTTGTTAGACATCCCTAAATGCATAACTTTACACTTCTCACTATTGAATTTCATCCTGTTACTAATACTCCAGTTTACAAGGTCATCTAAATCTCCCTGGAGAATATCCCGATCCTCTTCCGAATTGACAATACCCCCCAACTTGGTGTCATCCGCAAACTTTATCAGCCCACTCCTACTCTTGGTTCCCAGGTCAGCAATAAATAGATTGAATAAAATCGGACCCAAAACCGAGCCTTGAGGAACTCCACTGGTAACCCTCCAACCGGACAGTTCCCCTTCAATACTACCCTCTGCAGTCTCCTTTTAACCAGCTCCTTATCCACCTCTGGATTTTCATTTCGATCCCCATCTTTTCCAATTTAACCAGTAATTCTTCATGCGATCAAACGCCTTACTGAAATCCAGATATATGATATCCAACGCATTTCCCTTGTCTAAAAATCTGTTACTCTCTCAAAGAAGGAGATCAAGTTGGTTTGGCACGATCTACCTAAATCCATGCTGTAATCTATCCCAGTTGCCATCGGCCTCATGCAACCACTCTCTCTTTTAAGATTTTTCCATGACTTTGCATACTACAGATGTTAGACTAACAGGCCTATAATTTCCCGGGTCACTTTTTTCCCCTTCTTGAATATAGGAACTACATTAGCTAATCTCCAGTCAGTCGGTACAATCCCGAATTTAGGGATTTATTAAAGATTATCGCTAACGGGCTAGCAATATCCTCGCCAATTCCTTAATATTCTAGGATGAAGATTATCCGCCCCCGATTTACTTCCGTTAAGCTGTTCAAGTTTGGCTTCTACCTCAGATACCGTAATGTCTACCCCCATATCTTCATTCCCATCGGTCCTCTATCACTATTCCTTAGCCCTTCATTAGCCTCATTAAAGACCGAGGCAAAGTATTCGCTCAGATATTGTGCCATTCCAAGATTATCCCTAATCTCCACTCCGTTTAAAGTTTTAAGCGATCCCACTTCTTCTTTCTTGGTTTTCTTCCTATTTATATGGCTAAAAACCGTTTGCTATTGGTTTTAATCCTTCGCTAGGTCCATCTCCACTCGTCGCTTTGCCTTTCTCACAGCTTCCTGCACCCTCTTACCTCAATAAGGTAGGTTTCCTTGCTGATCCCTCCCAATTTCCACTCCTGGTACGCTTTCTGTTTTTTCTTAATGACCCCTCTAAGACGCTTGCTCATCCAGCTCGGTCTAAAACTGCTACCTATGAGCCGTTTCCCTTCTCGGGATACATGCCTCTGACAACTCCTGCAACATCAACCTTAACTAACCCCACCAGTCATCTGCCCTTAGATCCCTAAATATGTAAGCCCAGTCCACTTCCCTAACTAGTCGCCTTAATTTAGTAAAATTAGCCCTTTTGAAATCATACACCCTAGTCTCAGATGCACTATTGATTATCCTCCCATTTATTTGGAAACGAATTAGCTCATGATCACTCGAGCCAAGGTTGTCCCCTACAACAATGTCCTCAACAAGGTCCTCGTTACTCACCAAAATCAAATCTAAAATGGCATCCCCCCTCGTTGGTTCAGCAACCACTTGATGAAGGAATTCATTAGCTATCACGTCTAGGAAAAGCTGAGCCCTATTATTATTACTAGCATTTGTTTCCCAATCTATATCCGGGAAGTTAAAGTCCCCCATGATCAAGCAGTTCCTATTAGTGTTTACCTCCTTAAAAACATTAAAGAGCTCTCTATCCATCTCTAAGCTAGATCCTGGCGGTCTATAGCACACCCCAATCACTATCCCGGGTGAGGCTCTGGTAGTTTTCTTCCCCAATGTGACCATTGCCCAAACAGACTCCGTATTGTCCATTGCAGTGCTAGTTATCTCATTACATTTTACCTCATTATTGATATACAGTGCTACTCCTCCACCTTTACCTTTGCATCAGTCTTTCCTAAACAGCACATACCCTTCCATACCTGTACTCCAGTCATGGCTACCGTTCCACCATGTTTCTGTTATTCCTACGATATCCGGTTTCAATTCCCGGACCAGGAGCTCCAGTTCCTCCATTTTGTTACCTAAGCTTCTCGCATTGGTGAACAAACATCCTAATTTTTCCTGTTGGGCTCCTCTCACTCTTTTCACCCAACTCGGTAGGGACACAGTACTTCCAGTATGACTTGTAGATCTAGAATCTGTCCCCCCCTCTTCCTTACACGTAACCGCCCTCTGGCTATATCTGTTGTTATCTTGTTGTCCTCACTCCCAATGTGAAAATTTGGCGTGGAGAGCACTAGGACCTCTCCAGTGTCTAGTTTAAAGCTCTTTAATCAGATGAGCCAGCCTCCCTCCTAGAAGTCTACTTCCTTCCCTACTTAGGTGGAGCCCATCCCTTGAGAACAGTTGTCTGTCCCCAAAAGCCTCCCAGTGCCCATACATCCCAAAGCCCTCCTTGTAACACCACTCCTCAGCCAACTATTAATCGTCACGATCCTCTCACCCCTTTGGCGCCCTTCCCTAGGGACAGGTAGAATCCCACTGAAGATCACCTGAGCCTCAATTTCCTTGAGCGTCTTACCCAACCTGGCATAGTCTCCTTGATCCTCTCTAGCGAGAATCTAGCCGTGTCATTCGTTCCTACATGAAGGATGATCAAAGGGTTCTTACCCGCTCCTCTTAGGATCCTTTTCAACCTCAGGTCCACATCCCGTATTTTAGCACCCGGTAGACAGCACACCCTTCTGTTCTCCGGATCGGCCCTGGTCACAGGCCTGTCCAACCTTCACAGTATGGAATCCCCAATCACGTAGACCTGCCTTCGCCTGGGGACAGCACGGTCCTCTAACCTATCCCCCGTTCCCCCTGGTTGCAAGCTCCTTCCATTCCTATCATCCCTTGTGGTTCCTTAAGCCATCCTGTATCCTCCTGGGCCCAAACTTGGTGCTACTTCCATCGACTCCTCCTTTTCTATGGGACTGGCCGCTCTTTTTTTCTTTGGCCTCCCACTGTCAGCTACCACTTGCTGTACCTTCCTCATTCTCCAAACCTTCAAACCTGTTCCTTAGCTCAATTTCCCCTCACTGGCTCTCCTTTTCCTTGGCCTGCTTCTCACGGTCACATGCTTCCACCGCCCATCTTCCTCCTCTGGTGGTCCCCTTCCTTGGCCTCAGCCCTGCTCCCCTCTGTGCCCCTCAGTTACTGCTTGCCATTGCTCCATCAGCCTCTCAAACCCCTTCTATTCTCTATCAGGGTTTCTACCTGCAGCTCTAGGCCCTGGATCTTTTCCTCCAGCAGCTCTATTAGGCGACACTTCATGCATATATAGTACTGTTCTGGGTCCCCTGCTAGGACCAGGTACATACCACAGCTGCTGCATGCTCTCATCCTCGGTGTGTCCTCTGCTGCTTGGCTCATGGCTGCTGGCTGCTGCTGTCTTGGCTCCGCTTGGTGTTCTTACCTGGGGGGTGCAGGGCCTCCCCTTCCACCTCCCCCTGCCAACTCCCACGCTAACTCCCCTGTTGGCAGCCCTGTTTGCTGCCTCCTGTGCCGCTGCCTGGCTGGGCGGCCGCTTTTATAGGCCCCTCCTAGCCTGGCTCCTCCCCCTACTCAGGGCTCGGCCAATCCTGGCCCAGCTGCCCCTTCAGCAGCCTGCCCCTCCGGGCCTCTACAGCGAGGTACAAACACTCCACAAACAGACGCAAAGACACTCACCTGCTCCTCCAATGGCAACTCCCACGCTAACTCCCCTGTTGGCAGCCCTGTTTGCTGCCTCCTGTGCCGCTGCCGTTGTCAGAGGATTGCAGAGTACACCAATGAACGTTTCATTGAGATCTCTAGAAAGGATTCACTGGACATCCCAGTGCAAATAAAAAACCTGGTTTACATGGCCCCCTCTGCCTAACTCTAGAGTTAAATGAAAATCAGATATCAACTCTTCCCATCTTAGTTGTTCCACTACCAGCACAAGGAAAAAGAGCAAATTAAAGATGTGTCTTGTTACTTTGGTGGTTCCATCTCTGTAACTTCAAAGCAAACAGCATACTTACCAGAGGTTCCTTCCCCTGCACCAGGCTTGACCATGCTCGACTATCTGGACTTCCTGGATTTCAGTGGAGAGAAAAATTTCTTCTGGCTCGTTACACAGCTGGATCCCCTGGTCACCTGTCCCTCATATGCCTCCTCCTCTTCCTTGTCCACTTTATACTTCATGCTGTTCGTGGCAGGGGCCTGTGACTCGGACTCCTTGGAAGAAATATCCATGATGCTCTTGGAGGTGGTGGGGAGGTCTCTGCCAAGGATGGCATGCAGCTCTTTGTGAAAGCAACAGGTCTGCAGATCAGCCCTGGGTCAATGGTTCGCCTCCTTGGCCTTCTAGTATGCCTGCCGCAGCTCCTTTGCTTTAACACGGTACTGCTGATAGTCCGTGTTGCAGCCCTTCTCCTGCATCCCCCAAGCAATCTGCTCATAGATGTCCACCTTTTTATGGCTAAATCGGAGGCTTCTCCCCACAGACCCAGGAGATCCAACACCTCCTGTCTACTCCAGGCACAAGTGTGTCTGTAACGTGTAGTTGACGTGGTCAGCTGGGCATTTGCACACAACAGTAGAGAGCTGCTCGGTGTGCTCACTAAGCTGGGCAACCCAAAAAGGGAATTTCAATAATTCACAGGATTTTAAAAGGGAGAGGTGGCTTCCTGTCCATCTGGCCCCTTGGCAATGAAGATCACAACAGTGACCAGAGTGGTCAGTGTGGGGCAGCTGCTGGGGGCCAGTAACAGGTTGATGTAAGTTATGCAGTGTCTACACTATCATTGTGTCAACCTAACTATATCAACTGTGATTCTATGCCACTTGGGAAGGTGGTGTTAGTAAGTTGGCGTAGCAGGGCACTTATGTTGGCAGGAGCTGATTTTAAGTGAAAACGCGTCTACAGCTAGGTCAACGTCAACTGCCTTGCATTAACCTAGCCGTCTAGTGGAGACCATGCCTTAGATGTAACAATCACAGCATTAAGGCTGCATTGCAGAATCACAGAAATAGGCCACTGGGGCCTGATCTTGGTACCGTTGACTTCAGTGACGGCCAGTTTTGTTCCCAGATATCAGTCTGATGTACAGTTGGATGTTCTTTGCAAAAAGTCCTATCATTAATGTAAAAGGATTGCTGTCAGTAATGTATTCCTGTCATTAATGCACCATGATTGGTGGCAGCGGCAGTGTTACTACTGTGATATATCGCTATGCAAACACTACAGTTGGAACTTTGCAAAGGCGTTAGGTGCCCACATCCCATCAGGATTTTGACTTTAATTCCCGTAGGCTCGTTTGAGAAATCTCGGCCTACATGATAACCACTGTTCAACTGCATGCAAATGCACAGGTGAAAAGATTCCAGAAAAGGCTGAGCTACAGGTGATGTTAAACTGTTAATGCAGCATGCCTCATCTGCAGCTGAAATATGACTCTGATGCTCCAAGATGTAGGTGCTGTTTCTCACCTTGTAGGGCCACTCAAATTCAATTGCAAAACATATTTTTCTGGCCGTGAGTGTGTAATTCATTGTGCCTCTGTTATAGCTCTTCATGCCAGTGGTTATAAACACGTTGATTCCTGTAGAGCCCCCTTGGAGCTGGTACCTGTCAAACTGCTGCTCGGGGCAAAGGATGCTTTTGCTTGCTTCTCATGAGTCTAAAGCTGCAATCAATAAACCACTCTAAGTCCTTAAGTTGGATCCTATGGTGAAGCCATAGGGGCTGTGCCATTTTCGCCGACTTTGTGCAGGTCAGTGTCAACAGCTGAAGATACGGTTGCCAAATTTGTGGTACAACTCCTACCCCTTCAGTACCACAGGACATCTGGGATGATCTTGAGCCCATAAAACTGGACTGTTGGCAGTGTGTACTGAACACTTTTACAGATTTCCTAGGACAGCTACCTCAAAAAAGAGACTATCCTGGGAGAACCTGAACAGGTGGCAGCAAAGGGCCCCTGGCAGTGATAGTCTTCTTGCATTCGGAGCCAGTCCCCATTCATCACTTTGCTATGCATATGCTGTCAACAGCTACAACAGAAAATTGGTGATCTCATGCCAGATACTTAATTGTGGTTTTAGTGTTTCACCACTTATGAGGGATAAATTGGTCTCCTTTTCATAGGCTTATCTTGTACATTTTGTTTCTCAAGCACCATCCTGTTTAGAAAGTTTTACTTTCATTATTTTCATTATTCCCTCAACATTTTCAAACTGAAGACATTTTGTGATCACATCCAGAATATACCTTTGCAGTTGGGAAGGTGTGGGCAGGTGGCTTGCTATCCACTTTTACCCAAGGCTACACTTTGTGTTGGCTCTAGTTCTCCTCGTACTTTTCAGCAAGCTGCTTTACTTTGGCAGCTCTTACAGTGACTTATTTTGGAGATGCCAGAAACAGCAGATGAAAAGTGCAAACATCCATTGGTGGTTGAGAGCAAGACCAATGGGCAAAGTTACAGTGGTTGCTATTATAATCTCAGCATTCACTGGCAATTATCTGTGTGTGGAATTTGAGATACTGCAGTTATTTCCTATTCTAAATATAGGGGGGATATGACATTATCTAATCTATCTAGATATTTATAAATCACCCACTTTCCGTGGAATGTAGGTATCTCAGATGCTGTGATGAGGGAACTGTTGACAAATATTGTTTTGTTTTTTTTCTGAATTGAAGAGTAACCACTGTACATAATCAAACTCAAGTTGAAGGCATTGGAACATGTCTACAGACAATATGACTCCTCTGGCATCCATAATAAGAGCAGTGTTGCATGTTAGGAGGAACAGCAACACTATCTAGATCCATTTGAAATGACACCAAATAGTGCTATTCATTTCTCAGTAATACCTAGCCATTATGTAGCACTTTTCATCAGTAGATCTCCAAGCATTTTAGCAAGAAGATCAGCATCATTATCCCCATTTTACAGATATGAAACTGAAGCACAGAGAGACATGACTTGCCCCAGGTCACCTTGCAGGGTAGTGTCAGAGCCAGGACTAGAACCCTGGTATCCTGAGTCCCAGTCCTGTGCTCTATTCACAAGGCCATACTGCCTCCCTCCCAATGCACCCAAAAACTTTATGAAAAATGTTAGATGTAGTTAAACATTTTGGGTGTTACTACATTTAACTCATCTACATCCATTTTTCTCTTTCCATGAAACTACACTTTAGGGAAAAATGGTATAGATGAGTAAAATGAATGAACATTATCAGAGGGGTAGCCATGTTAGTCTGGGTCTGTAAAGGCAGCAAAGAGTCCTGTGGCACCTTATAGACTAACAGACATATTGGAGCATGAGCTTTTGTGTATGAATACCCATTTAGTTAAGCCCCTATACCATCAGGTAATCAGTCACAGGTGACGGAGCATATTCAGTTCAGACAGGCACATGTCGGGACTGAAAGAATACAAGGGAACATCAGAGAACTTGTGGATTGATGGAAGAATGAGCTGGGGGGAAAGAGTTTGGGTTGACTGGACAAAGATGTAAGGGATGGGAAATTTGGAAATTCAGGAACATCTGTAATTTGAAAACCAGCCCCAAGATAGTGGGCATGGATTAGATGCTGCTTCAAATATACAACTCAAGCAACCCATTACTGCTTTATTAGACTTAGTTGCCTCTTGATGTTCCTCAACACTGTGCACTCAATATCCTTTTCCTGATCCCACAGCTGGTAGTATTACCTTCTTACTATGCTTGTATTCTTGGGAACTGGATTTATATCCATAGAAATTGGACTCTGGTCCTCTCCACTCAAAATGTTACCATACTAGAGAATATGGAATCGTTTAGTGCTATTCCTTTATTTCTAAGGCCTATTCTCTCTTTCCTGAGTAGTTTCCAGCCAGGTATTACTGCAGTCCAATCTCAAGGTACTCTTCTCTGTTGCTAGGCATTCTTGTGCACCTATTTTGATGTTAATCTTTTTGCATTGGCGTATGAAGATTTTATAGTTCACGGTATGTGACTGTTATTATTTTACCTTTCCCTGAATGTACCTCTGATCTCCATTTGTCGCTCTTCGGGTTCCAATTTAATTTCTGTCTCATCCTTTACTATCAGATACTATTATTACTTGCATCCCAGGTCTGTTTCTGACCTGAGTGTTCCTTAGCACCTGCCAGCTTTCCTGCTGCTCCTCGTTTAAATAATCCCCTATCACCTTGTTGGTTTTCTAAACTAGCTGTGTTGTCGTACTTTAGTTCAGGTATAGCCCGTCTCTTCTGTATAGACTCCCTTCCTTACCCCCCAAAAATCCCCAGTACTTTTTAAATTTAAATTCCACAACTTCATGCCATCTTTTCATTCATCTATTGAAACTCCCTGTCAAGCTGACCCTGGGAGTACTCCTTTTTCAAGGGTGCTTAAAATGTATGGATAGGTGCCCTTCTTGGGATTTCTTTAAATCTACTAAATATATGGCACCTGTCCATACACGCTATGCACCCTTATTGCTTAAATACATCCTAAAGGCAGCAGAATAATTTATGCTAACCTGCCACCAGTAGGCCAAGCAACTGAAACTCAACTCTCCCCTTTACAACTTGCCCCCTATTTACAAATGCCTTGGGGTGAGGGTGGGGGGAGACCATCTTTGCAATGTGGTCTGAAGGCCATCAGATTCTGGCTATTTTGAACCCAGGGGGATCAAATTCCAAAGTCATGGGACCCTATTGGAAAAGGTCTACCAGCAGCCCTCATCACACCAACAGGTCTATGGCTTGACTGGCCCTGTTGATTTCAATGGTGGCAATATGGCATGGGGAGAGAGTAGATGCCATTTAGTTTCCAGGACCTTTCTTACACCTGCCTATGTCATTTGCATCAGTACATACCTCAACCACCACTGGCTCCTCTATGGCACCTGGTGGGTTTATCTTGTGAGTTTTACCACCTTCACACCCATTAGGCAAGTCACCAAACAATTTTGAGTCACCGCACCCCCAGTTATTGATATTTTTAATGATTTAGTGCTCAGTTAACCTGTATATGTCTCTATGGTAACCCTGTGGCATGGAGTGACCTCCTCAGTGTAGAAGGAATCATTAGTCTCTTCTATTGAATTAGGATTTCTCTTGAGGCTATTTGCCCTTCCAGTCCAACTTGAACTTCTCTCATCATAAGACCAACTGCCTCAACTGCATGATCAACTTCCCAGTTCTGAAGTTAGCCCACTCCAGTGTCCTAATACTTGGTCTCGCTAAATAATTTTCTCTCTCTGTGGCCCACCAGCACTACCAGCTTCAAAATAATGGGTGATTAGGTAGCTGAGTTTAAGAAGGGTATAGGTTTCATAATTTTTTTTAAAAGACAGTATTTTAGCATTAAGCAAGAAAATAGATTGAATCTGCAAGTACCTGTGAATGTAAAACTGTCATCCAGCTCAATGATTCAGAGAATCGTCATACAATTAAAAGTTTGGCATTTGAACATAACTGATAGTTTTTTGCCATGAGCAATGTAAGAATGCTGAGTCAGTGCTATCCCTATTTGCATTACAGAATTCACATATTAATAATTAATACTTCTATATATTCTTCTTGCCACCCACATATTCACTTTGAATTTCTAAGCACAGATCTGACCACCCACGCATTCATCTTGAATTTTCAAGTGCACAGCACAGCTCAGCAACTATTTATTTATTTTACATTTGAAAGAACACAAATCAATACTTTCCATAGTTCTGTGGCGGGTAGGTGCATGTTAATCCAAGCTGTGTGCAGGATACAGGCAGATGCAATATTTCTTATGGCCATAATTTTTGAAAGTGGCTACTAATTTTGGGTGCTCAACAATGTACACTTCATGGTCTCATTTTCCAAAGGTGCTATGCAGTGAAGACTCCTTTTGATTCCAGATGAAGTTATGAGTGCTCAGTATCTCTGAAAATCAGGCCCCAGTTGTCTCAAGTTATGTAGCCAAACAATCGAGGCACCTAAAATCTTGACACTTGACAAAATTGGCCTATATGTACCAGAGCACTTGTATGTTACATTTATTCTCTTAAAGCCCATGTACTGATAGACTGACAGTAATTTTTCTTCACATGGAACATTCTCCAGAATTAAAAATCCCACTAGAAATGTACATCCAGTGTGTGCCTCTCAGAAGGTTTTCTGTTTCTTCTATGGGGACTCCCAAGTGCAGAAGTCAATCTTCTGTTTTAGTACCACATGTGGTACGTGTGCAGTATTAAGACTGAGTACAAGTGGAGTTGAGAAACCTGACATATTTACTTTTATGAGGATTTTAAATGGTCATGGCTATTTTTTGCTGGGTATGCCTGCTTCATAACAAACTATATACACTATATATGAGCAGCTCACAGCAATGTCATTCCCAAAACTAGAATCATATTTAACTGAAAGATTGAACCATTTGATGCTTGTACAGATTTGTGTTCTCCTAATGCAGGTGGCAACACTGATTTGAAGAATGGGAGAATTTCACTTCATGGTGCCTGATTTTCCTTTACTGCATTGACCCTGTGTAGTCACACTTGTGCCAGTCTGGTAGCATTGTAGCACTCACTGTGCTCTGGTGTGAATAACTACCACAGGGGGTATGGCATCAGTGGAGAACTGTGCTCTATGGGCTGGATTCGCAAAAGGACTTAGGCACCTAACTGCCTATTTTGGCATCTAAATCCCAGAGTCAGGCCCCACTGTGAGTCACAAAATTACTGCTCAGCTGCTGTCAAACCCTGTAGGCACCTAAACTCACTTGGCACCCTCAATTTTTGCAATACGAGTTCCCTCAGGACCTGTATTTTTGCAATACAAGTTCTCTAGATGCCTAAGTTTCTGACTCTGCATAAGCCCCATACCAGGCATCCAGGGGCCTATGCCCCAGAACAGTTCACAAACAGGGGAATAGATAGTCCTCTGCCTAACTCGCCTGTGGGACCCGATCCAGTAAGGGTGCTCAGAGCTGGTCTACCGGACTGGGTTCCTATAGAGAAACCTACCCTAAGGGGAGTGGGAAAGGAGGAGTTTGACCACCTCCCTCATAACTGTCAGCCTAGTGGTGAGGGTACTTATCTGGGATGTGGAAGACCCCTGATTCAAGTCCCCCCTCCACCTCAAGGGAAGAAAGGATTTGAACAGTGACCTGTAACCTCTCAGGTCTGGGCCCTGGCTGTTGGGCTAGGGCAGTGATTCTCAAACTTTTGTACTGGTGACCCCTTTCACATAGCAAGTCTCTGAGTGCGACCCCCCATATAAATTAAAAACACCTGTAAATATATTTAACACCATTATAAATGCTGGATTCAAAATGGGATCTGGGGTGGGAGCTGACAGCTCGCGACCCCACCATGTAATAACTTTGTGACCCACTGTGCGGTCCTGACCCCCAGTTTGAAACCCCTGGGCTTGGAGCTATTCTGATGTGGGGCTCCCTTGGTCTCTCCTGTTGAAGCTGTTTTACTGTAGATTTTTTTTTCTTTTTAAGTTATTGGAGCAGGGGGACCGGATCCTGGGTCTCCGGTGTGAGTGTTCTAACTCCTATGCTACAGAGTCTCTCACTGGTTAAAAAACACCATCACACCACCAACAAACCCCCACCAAACAGCATAGGTACCTAACGCCAAGAGACAGTTTGCATCTGAGGACCCCAAGTGGAGAGAGGTGCACCCCTGCAGCCTGGGCTGATGCACCCATCTCTGAGAGGGGGGGGCGGGCTTTAC
Source organism: Mauremys reevesii (assembly GCF_016161935.1). Lineage (NCBI taxonomy): Eukaryota > Metazoa > Chordata > Testudines > Geoemydidae > Mauremys > Mauremys reevesii. The sequence continues at coordinate 153,134,013 of NC_052623.1, forward strand.
ACACACCTCTCAGGTTTGGCATCTTCCATTAGGTAGCTTAGGCAAGGAGCCACCTATTGTGCCATTTTTTTGTGAATTCCATTCTCAGGCACTTGTCAGTCTACACGCATTGTAAAGGGCACCTAACCCAGGCTTTGTGAATCCCAGTGATTTTTTTCCAAGCACCTAAAATTAGACGTGGCAATGCTCATCATCCCCATGCCTCCGTTTCTTTGTGAGCCTAGCCCTATCTGTATATTCTGGACAAGGGAGGAGGACAGGCCCTCAGAAATATTGCCTTCTCTGTTGACCATGCTGTTTCATTTCTCTCTCCATCTTTCTTCTCTGATCCCGGAGTCCTGACGCTTTGCAGGATGCAGAGAAATCTTGCACCAGAGAATGTGCTTGAAAGATTGTCCCCTCTCTCTCCTCCCCTCTTTCTGGATAGCATCTGCCTTTCACACTGTGACCTTGCTGAGTTATTAATGTGCCATGGTCTCCCAATTAAAATATCCTGTTACAAGTCAGGTGTCCCATCAGGGATACAATGACTGAAAGAAGGTAAAATATGGAAGAATATGTTTCACGTCAGTGGAAGTGGCAGAGGCAGGAGATGAATTGGATTCCTTTTAGATGAATCTTTTATGGATCAGCAGATTTATTCAAAGTTATTTAAAAAGCAGTTAACATTCCATTAGCAACAAACTGCGATCTGTGTCAGCAGTAAGACACTGTTCAGTCATTTATTTTAGGGCGAGATGTCTCTGCAGGGAGAAATGCAAGTATTAAATCTCTCTTGCAGGCAGATAAATACCAAGGCAAAACCAGGGAGTTTATCTTTTTGACTCTAAATGTTAGACCTGCCTGTTAAGGTCTTATTTACATATGTTGTTTTTTTTAAGTTGCTTACTCTATGCGAGTGAAAAAGCAAAGTTACTATTTTCAAGATAGTTCAGGTTTGTGATCAATTTTTTTTTAAATATACAGATTTGCCTGCTGCAGTGTCATTTCACTCAAGCTGGAACATTGTTGGCTCAGCATTATATCCTCTGCAAACCCAGCTTGGATCCCAAAGACCTTTTTCAGAATAATACCTTCCCCAGGTGCCTTAAAAGCAAGCTCTTTGTGGACCCGTGCACTGATGTGCTCTTTCCCTGATCCCCACCCCATTAGGCAGTCTTTATCTCTTCAAATCTCCTTACTCAGGCAAAATCTACACTGAAATGGGTGGCAGTTTTGTCTCAGTAAGGTTTGCCAAATTTGGATCTGAATGTTCTTTGAGGAGTGTCCCTGTGGGTGCTCCACTTTAGGTGTCTTGGTGCCCTGTGCTTGTAATCGGAGGTTTGTAGTAGCAGTGTGCCGGTTGGCCATGCACACATGGCTGCCATCTCACGCCACCCCGAGTGGCTACTTAGCATGCACAGCCAACCATCCCTCAGTTCCTTCTCTACCTCCTTTGGCTTGAGTCAGAGCGACAGCAGCACTCCCGTCTAAATTGCTTATATTCCCATTTTTATGTATCCCTTTTGTCAGTTTTCGTCCATTCCCTGTCCTTATTTACCCACTTAAAAAAAAATTGTTAGCTTCCCCCCACCACCGGCGGGTCTCCACCAATGGTGACTGAACTATGGCTGTTTCTCTGTAGCCCTGAAACTCCTCAGGCATGCCTGGCTCCCCCGGCCTTAAACCCTGCCTGACTTGCAGGCTATCAATTCCTGTATTGGATGGTCATGCTCAGTGCATCCACTGTCTCGGAGAAACCTACATACCACAGAGTGTCCACACTGCAAGAAATTATCTACCAGGACACTGAAAGCCAGGGACCTCCAACTAAAATTATTAATGATGGAGAAATCCCCCAGGCCAGCCTCTGGCCCAGAGTCCAGAAGTCCTCCTGGCCAATGGACTCCAGCAACAGCCTCAGACAAGGGCTCCACCCAAACCATGGCTAAAGACCCTGCACCTAGGAAAGCCACCAAATGTCAGTCGCAGTCATCACCACAGAGATCCCCCTAAAAAGGAGCGGTCTCCTGGCGAAAAATCTGCCCTGGTACCAATGGGACTAAGAGACACTGGGAACGTCCAGTACCAAGATGTCCCAAGGAGCCAAGGCACCGACGTGGCCAGGCTCTCACTCAGGTGCACAAGCTAAAGCTAAGCTCCCTAGCTCGGCACCAACAGTGCTGAAGAATGCCTCAGCACCGGCTAGTGTAATGGTGCCACCTGCTGCATATACACAGCCTCACAGGATCTCGGCAGCAGCAGAGCATACTATGCTGCCATCCACGGCACCGAGCTTCCCGGTACCACAACCCTTCACAAGACAGGCGGACCTGGCAATCTCCTCCACGCCGGGAGCACACCTCTTTGGCACTGACAGTATCCCAGTCAGACCAGGACCGACCCGAACAGGCACTCCTAGCAGATCTGCACCTCCATTATCTAGTGATGAGGATGAAAAGGACGATTCAGGTCTTTATACACCTCGTCATTCCTCCCCAAAACCGGGACCCTCTCACCAACAACCAACTATGCAAGGGCAAAGTTGGCAGGCACAACCATGGATACCACCACCAGTTATGTCACCCAATTGGCCATAGTGGGACATCTACAGAGCCCAAAATCTTAAACTCCCCAACCCACCAGCATCAAACACCACCCAGTCCCCTTCACCCATGAACCAACCACCATTGGAGACCAAGGAGGAAGAGGCGGGGAGCCGGAAGAAGCTCCTGAAGGTGATACATTGCCACTCACCCATATTTCGTCCCTGGACGAAACAATTATACCACCACCTCCCACCACAGGAGTTGAATAAGTCCTGGAAGGACTTGAAATCATAAGAGTTGCAGAATCCCTGGACATCTCTTTAGCAGAGCTGTCAGAGACCCAGCACAAACTTACTGACATCTTGCAGGCATCCCCATCAGCAAAGATAGCTCTGCCCATTAACTCAGTCTTAATGGACCCTGCAAAGACAATATGGCAGACACCTGCCACTGTCCCACCATCCTGTAAATGCTTGGACAGAAAATACTATGTACCAGCGAAAGGAGCTGAGTTCCTATTCACTCATCCAGCTCCTAATTCACTGGTTGTAGAGGAGGTGCACTGAAGGGGAAAACAACCCCAGTCAAAAACTACACCTTATGACAAGGACTGGAAAATACTTGACCTCTTTGGATGCAAATCTTACTCCTCACCTCATTGCAATTTCATATAGCAAATTATTCAGCTCTCTTAGCAAAGTAGTTCTACAACTTGTTCAACAAATTGATCAACTACGAGAGGAAGCAAAGGAACAATACAAAGCCAACGCTGAAGAGGGCTCCTTAATTGCCAGAACAACCCTGCAAGCCTCCCTCGACTCTGCCGACATGGCAGCCCGATCCATAGCCATGTCAATTGTAATGCATCAAGCATCATGGCTTCGCCCCTTTGGATTCCCTAGAGAATTACAAGCCACAGTTGAGGATGTGCCCTTTGAGGGCCAAAAACTATTTGCTGAGAGCACAGATGCATCTCTTCATACCTTAAAGGACTCATGAACAACCTTGAAGACCTTGGATATTTATGTTCCCCCAAACAAGAAATTCTATACCCAAAGATTCCATCCTGCCCTGTACTCCCAACCCCAGAAACAATTTGATCAACGCTGCAAGCGATGACAAGTGAGGCACAGGCAGAACTAGGATCAACCTGCCACATCTCAATCTTCAACATCCTGTCAGTCATTTGGAAGTATTAGTCGAGGGCTTGAGACCTCTGCCTTCTCCTTTGCCAGATTATCAGATGACCTCCAGTCTCTTTGGAGACTGTCTGCTATCGCACTACCCAGAACAACATCACTATAGACAAATGGTTGCTGAAAATCATCCAGAAGGGTTACTCTAGCCCATGTATTTCTACTTCCCCCTACCCACCCACCTTCCTCGTCCCTTTTCAGGGACCCCTCTCACAAGACCCTGTTGCAGCAGGAAATAAACCATCTCCTGCAACTAGGAGCCATAGAAATATTACCATTTCAACACAAGGGAAGAGGGCTTTATTCCAGTTATTTTCTCACATAGAAAAAGAACGGCGGATGTACTGATGCAATGCTTTAAAATGGTAACCCTGGCAACCATAATCCCAGAATTAAAGAAAGGAGATAGGCATTTTGTAGGTCGAGGAATGAGAGCCAACTTTCATGTCACCATTCATCCAGCGCACAGAAGATTCCTTTGCTTCACACTAGGCCATCAACATTACCAGTACAAAGTGCTACCCTTCGGATTATCAACAGCCCCAAGGGTATTCTCCGAGGTCCGAGCCGTCACCGCAACTCGCCTGCGCAGGCTAGGATTAATGATCTTCCCATACTTGGACGACTTCCTTATAAGAGCACCAACTCAGCACATGGCAGTACAAGCCATACAAATTACTATAACCCTCCTCACCAACCTAGGGTTTAAAATAAACATTCAAAAGTCCACCTTGGTCCCGGTCCAGCAACTAGAGTTTATAGGGGACTATCTCGAGTGCCTCTCAGCACAAGCAAGACTACCCCAAACAGCAATTCCTCAACCTAACCAGACTGATAACGGTCACAGACATCCCCCAAACGTCCACCAGGCCCCGCCAAGCGACTCCTTCCCCTCCCTCCCAGTGCCTCCCGCCTGCTGCGATCAGCTGTTCTGCAACATGTAGGAGGCCCTGGGGGGGGGGGGATGGGGATGAGGCACGCTTGAGGGAGAAGGCAGAACTGGGTGGGAAGAGGCAGCGGAGGGACTTGGGAGAAGGGGTGGGCGAGGCTGGAGGTAGAGTGGGGGTGGGAAAAGGCAGGACAGGGTGGGGGTTTGGGGGGAAGAGGGTGGGTGTGGACAGGTCCTGGGGCAGAATGGGGAATTGAGCACCCCTGGGGCCTGGAGGAAGCCGGCAGCTATGAAGTGTCATTTTCACTGTGATTTTGGCATTCTAATCCTCTTCTCTTATGCAGTGATTGGTCTGTTGCTGCCTCTTGCAGGGCTGCAGATAGTTATGAAAATACAGCCTCTCTAGTTTGTACAGTTGGGCCGCTTGTTCAAATGGTTTTAGATCTGTAATCTCAAAGCATTTGTTCAAGTGAATTGATATTTTCTGTTGCTATTTGTGGTGTCCTGAGAGGCCAGATGTTGAGCCTGGGGTATCACACACATGTATTAGTCAGGAAAAAGAAGTTGTGATGCCAGTTCCTTTACCTGGACACATTGAAAGTGTATTTTTAGTGTCTTGAAAAGGCTAACTGTTGCATGCACAGACACACTTTGTGGGTGGTGTTGCAAATCTATTTGAGTCAATATTTTATTTGCCCTGATAAGGGCTATAAACCCTAATGCTTCAGGGCGTAAGTTGACTACTAAATGATGGAGGTTAGGAAGAAAGTTGTTCTAAGACTTTTTTCCATAATTGTTCACGATGAAGCGTCTTGCATCTTGCTCATCTTGCAGCTTGCAAGTGCTGGCCCTTGACAAGCTACTGGACTAGGTGGACCAGTAGTCCAATCTGATATGGCAATTCCTATGTTTCCTAAGGTGATTCCTGTACAGTTACCACAGACACTTCTCAGTTAGTCTTAATTTATGTAATACATATTTCATGTCTTCCTATTAATTGTTTTATGCAGTGTTGTGGTAGCTGTGTTGGTTCCAGGGTATTAGAGAGACAAAGTGGGTGAGGCAAATCTTTTATTGGACCAGCTCTCACCAACAGGAGCTGCTCCAATAAAACATTACCTCACCCACCCTGACTAAATTGTTTGTCAACCAGAAGTTGTTGTCATTTGTTGTAAGATCTAGGATTTGCTTGTGTGGCAAGGTGCACAGATACCATGGTGATGGGGGCTATATTTATGTACTTACAATTATTTGAGAGAGAAGAAGGGGGAATCTTAGGCCTGGTCTACACTTGGGGGCGTGGTCGATGTAAGATATGCACTTCAGCTACGGGAATAGTGTAGCTGAAGTCGACGTATCTTATTTCGAATTACCTCCCATCCTCACGGCCCAGGATCGATGGCCGCGGCTCCCCCTGTCGACTCCGCTACCACCACTCGCCCTGGTGGAGTTCCGGAGTCGACGGGAGCGCGTTCGGGGATAGATATATCGCGTCTAGATGAGACACAATATATGGATCCCCAATAAATTGATTGCTACCCGCCAATCCGGTGGGTAGTGTAGACATACATTAATCTTACAGTCTAAGCTTTACAAGATGTCTGCTTGAGGAACATGAACGATTTCAGACCATATTTTGTGACGAAGAAGCAAGTGTAGGCTTTGATTTTGGGATGATGTTGATTTCTCCAGGCATCTGTTAATCCAAGCGCCTTCATTGAGTCACTGAATCTTTCAGAGGCCTTATCTTGTGAAAGAGTGTGAAATGACTGGCCTGTAGTAGAATTTAAGTGCATCATTTAAATCTCCTTATGTTTGATGGCATATTGAGTTGTGACACTGTGGCAGACGCCCAAGTGGCGGTCCGGCTTCCAGCAGTCCGTCCCTGCCCTCAAAGGAAACCAGGCTGCAGGACCGGGCAGAGTCAGGACAAGGACACCAGCGGGGAGCAGAAGAGCAGCCAGGGAGAGCTCAGAGAAGGAGCCAGCCAGAGGAGAGAGGGAGAGGCGCCGGCCCAGCGCCCTGGCGCAGAGCCGCCTAGAGGCAGCCAAGGCAGCTGCCCCTGAGACCGCGCAGCCGCCGTTCCCGAGGAGCCGCCCAGACCGGCCCCGGAGGCCCCCGCACCCGGCCCCCCCGCCCGCCCCTGAGCCGCCCCCGCCTCTCAGGCCTGGCCCGGGGGCCGGCTGGCCGCCCGGAGCCACCTGGCTCTGGCCGAGACCCCCGAGGACGGAGGGAAGACCCCCAACCCCCAGGCGAGGACCGCCCCGAGGACCTGGCCCAGACCCGGGGAGGGTAGGCCCGAGGTGATATGGAGTGGGGATGTGTAGCCGGGGGGCACCCGAGGACCGTGGACGACCCGCGGTGTGTCGTGTGCCACGGTCACCACCCCCCCGGCTGGAGCCACCAGTGGCTGCGGGCTGACCCGGGCCCACCCCACGGGGCTGGTGGTGTGGGTGGGCCCCCCTGCCTGCCCCCCACCTCCCCCCTCACAGTCTCCAGTCCCCTCACCCTCTGCTCAGTGTTTGCCCTGGCCTGTGCCCTGCTCTGCTGCTGCCTGGCTGAGCCCTCCTTGTTGCCTTGCTGCTGCCCCAGCCCCAGAGGGGCCGGCCTTGGCCCATACTTGCCTTGGCTGCCAGCCCTCTTGCCCAGAGGCCTGGCTATATATTTGGTTGCCCCCCAGCTGCTGCTCCAGGGCTTCCCCTGGGCCATTTGCCTATTGCCCCCCAGCCCTTCCAGCTGGGCCTGCCTGGGCCTTTATTGAGCCCCTGCCCTTGGCCCCTGCTGCCCTGCCCTGGCCTTGCTGCCTTTGCCCTGTTCCTGTTGTTGCCTGCCCCCTGTAGTTGTTGCTTATATTAACAGCCCCTGCTCTGCTGCCCCAGCCCTTGCTCTGCTGCTGCCCAGCCCCCTGGGCTGGGGCCCCCCCCCCCTTAGGCTGCCCTTGCCCTGCTGCTCCAGAGGCCTGGGCTTGTGCCCTGTCTCCTGTTGCTGCCCAGGGCCTGTTTTCAGTTGCCTGGGCTCTTATCCACTGTTGCCCAGCCCCTGCTCCTGCTATGCTGCCCTTTTATTGCTGCCAGCCCCTGCTCCAGAGGCCCAGGCTGGCCAGCCCTAGCTGTGCCAGCCCCTGCAGCCCTCCAGCCCCTGGGCCTGGGCTGTTATTGCTGCCCAGCCTGCTGCTGCCTAGCGGGGGCCTCGGGGCGCTTTGCTGTCGCCCCGCCCCTGTTCCAGGGCCGGGGGGCGCATTGCCGTGCGTGTTTGTCCAGCCTAGGGGGGCTGTCTCTCTGGGGGCTGCTCCTCTGTCCTGGCCCTGATCGAGGCGGGGGCGTATTTATTTGACTGTGTGCTTGGTCAGCCCCCCCTGCCTGTCTGAACTGAACCCTGCCTCGAGCGAGACGCCGCCGCCCCGGCCCTGCTCCAGGGGGGGGGCAGGGGATAGGGTTGAAAACGACCCTGACCATAGCCCACCTTTGGGGAGGAGCGAGTCGGTGTGGCTTCCCTCCGGTCTGCAGGAGGGTTGAGCCCCGACTCGCCAGATTACAGACACACATTAGGTAGTTCCTTTACAATATTTGAAGGATCTGCATTTGAGGTATAAATATTTTGTAATGAGACTTTTCTTTTGATTTCCCCTGATAGCAGAATACTATCTGAATTGTTCGTTTAAGTTATGGGTGATTCAAGGGATGTGCTTTTGTTAATAAGAATTACACTGCCTGCTTTTAATTATTAGATTTTGAATGCAAAGAGTTGGAAACCTGATGTGTCCAATACCCCTTTGAGATTTTAATGGTCTTGAGTGATCAAATATTTCTTACACAGACACACATTCCCCCTATGGCTAGACTGAATCTTTACATATATTAAGATGGGTTTGTGAGTGAGCTATTCCTTCTTTCACTCTCTTGTCCTTCTAAAGGGGAGCTGAAGATGAGAAGAGTAACAGCCAAAGTAAAGCACTTTATCCTGTCCTTTCTCTTCGGCAGGTCTTTGGCACTGCTTGCTTGTAATGGGTGGAGGTGGTATTGAAGAGTTTGGAGCTGTCACTCTTACCCTGTTAGATTATTGTTGTAATACTATACATGAGCTGTGAGACATTGCATCTTCCTCCTCCTTAGAAAGAACTCTTTGGAAAGACTTTTCTACTGTAGGTCTCCTTTCAGGACAAATCACGTTTCTAACACTACCCTATAACAGAGGTAGTTCTTGAGGACTTCTTTCCTTAGCCCTGAACCTCTACAGCAATTGCTCTTTGGGGCCATCTAGCTCCAAATTTTTGCTTGTATTCTTACAGTGGTAGGTCTAATGGCTCTGGGTCAGGCTCTCCAACCTGAAGCAGCATTTTTTGTGTCATTTCAGGTGCCAGCTTCCTTTTAACAACCTTTACCATGACGAAGCCAAGTTGGCCTAGTGAAAGTCTTTATAGAGTGCTTCTAACAAGTAATACTGATCTACCCAGAAAACCTTCTGGCACCCTTTCCGGGGATTACGATGTACAATACTAAGACACTTGTAAACAGTAGTGGCATCACATTCCTTGATTATATACAGAGGAAAGTAGTCCCTTTTTGTTACCAAGAGCTAATTTCTATCACATCACCTCTGGATGTAGAAAACATGAAGCCGGGAAGTGTAAGGAAACATTATTAATATAGCAACAGTCTATCAATCATATTGTGGATGCTACCAGAATACAAATGATCTATCTCAAGGGACCCCAACACAGTGCCTGCTGGCGCCATGGCGCCCGCGGGAGCATCTTAATGCACCCACGTCCTGGCCCACGGGAGAGCACCCGCTGAAATGCCGCAGTGGCATTTTGGCGGGGACGCCTCTCGATGACGACGCTTGTCGCCAAGTGATGTCATTGAGAGGCGTCGCTCCCGAATTTCGGCAGCGACGTCTCTTGATGACGACGCTTACCGTCAAGTGAAATCATCGCGAGGCGTCGCCCCCGAATTTCGGCGGGGATGCCTCTCGCTGACGCCGCTTGTCGACAGTAAGCAATGTCATCGAGAGGCATCGGCGGCATTTTGGCGGGTGCTCCACCGCCACAGTGGTCCTTCAGCTGGCGCCCGCCAGCCAAAAAGGTTGGGGACCACTGATCTATCTGTTGGAAAAAAAGTTGCCCTCAGTTCTTTCACTCTGTTAGATACTATGACAAGTAACATCAAGCAAGGCAAATGGCTGATTGTGTGTAACCCATGAGTGAATTTTAATATGTGGAAAATCTATAAACTAGTTCAGGGTTCCCAGGAAGGAAATTTTAATGTTAGTACAAAATGTATTAAACTGAAACACTGTATAGAACATAGCTGTGAAGTCATCTTTATGGTCTGTGTGTGTGTATGATGGTGCTTATGCCATATGTACAGATTAGACCTGTTAGATAAACACCACGTTTACAAAATAATCATAGAATCAGTTCCTTTATTTCTGTAATCCTGGCGTGAACTGCATTTATCTTCACCTTTGATTACCTCATCTGCACTTTGCCCACTAATCCATCTCTGCCAGGATTACATTTTCACACACTTTGAATATCTTGCAAACAGCTGTCATTTAAAAAAAATGTTTTGCTCAGGTAAAAGCAGGCCTTGAAAAAGACCAATAATCAGTCCCGAATAATGGAATTAAAATTCCAGTCTCTCCCTTCCCAACATACATTTGTTTTATTTTACTACAGTGACATATCTTTCCAAATGAGATATAGGGCAGGTCTACACTGCAGGCAGGAGCGGTGCCAGAGTTTCTGGCACCCTAGGCAGAATTCAGGGGGCGGCATTTTGTGCGAGCTTCTGGTTCCACTCCCATTGTGCCGCCGAAGAAGGACCCTCCGCCGAAATGCCGCAGGCGACAGCGGCAGTCATTGAGCTGCTCAATTACCTGCTGCTGTTTTCCGCGGCACGTCGGCAGAAGGTCCTTCTTCGGCGGCTAGATGGGAGCGGAACTGGAAGCTCCCACGCGCCCCGTGGGGAGTGCACAAAATGCAGCCTTCCGAATCCTGGCGCCTTAGGCGACCACCTAGGGTCACCTAATGGAAGCGCCGGCTCTGACTGTGGGGTTAAGTCAACCTACGTTGCGCAACTCCAGCTACGTGAATAATGTAGCTGGTATCAATGTACCTTAGGTCGATTTACTGCGGTGTCTACTTGCGCTGGGTCAATAGGAGAAACTCTCCCGTTGGCTTACCTTATGCTTCTCGTTCCAGTGGAGTACCGGAGATGAGAGGAGCGTGATTGGCGGTTGATTTAGTGGGTCTTCACTAAACCCGCTAAATCAACCCCTCCCCTGCAGTGGATTGACCGCTGCAGCGTCGATCCACTAGTAAGTGGAGACAAGCCCATAGCAACACCTCTAGGCCTGGCAGCTCATGAGATATTGTATCTCACAACTACAACATCTTTTTATAAATACAAAAAATATTTTAGATACATTTTAGCAGTACTAATTTCTCTTCTTCTACCTTTACATTTGAATTCACAGGGCCAGAGTCTAGTCTATGCTTATGTAACTTACGGTCTTCAGTGGCATTATTCTTGATTTTATACTGGTATCCTGTCAGAATCAGGCCCACTGTATTTAAGACCGAGGGATTAAAAAGTAGTAATAACTATTATATAACAGTCTAAAACTTAACATAAGAGCATTTCTGTAAAATATGTGGCATAAACAAAACACATTTAGCATATCGTGGTAAAAGGATTTTATTAGTTTTTTGCACTGACCTACATAAGTCTTTTACAGTTTCACCAGCCCTGAGTAATGATGGCCATTCCATACATGGGCCAGTAAAACACATACAATTGCCACATCATTTTGTGTTCTGTATCTAAATCATACCATTGAAAACAAGGGAATAGTTACAATTAGCAGTCTATTAAGTCTTGATAGTGCATATGAATGAAGAAAGCCCTTGAAGACTCGAGGTCACTTGCCAAATTGTTTCTTTCAAACAAAGATTACATGGACGTCCTCTCCCGCATTATATCCAGGTGCAAAGACAATCTACACACTGCAACACCAAACTCTTTCTTTAACTAATCATTCTTGACTATACATGGAAGTACAGCATGACTGATAGTTCTAGTTTAATAAAGGAAATAAAATCTGAACAGCCATCCTCACTAATTTTTCATGTAGTTTTGATTTTGGAATTAGTACAGTATGTTTTGAATGGATGTGTAGAAAGTTTGCTTAACACTGTGAGGTAAGTTTTACTTCCTGTTTACCGCTCTTCCACTTCCCCCCTCCCCCCTCTTGTTTTTTGTGTGTAGTAATCTAACCTTGGCTTGTATAATGCAGAGAGATTTAAATTCAGTGAAATACTTCACATTTTCCAAAGCATTAGAATTGGAAAACCATTCAGGCTATGATCATATGCTGTGTGAACCACTTTAACTTTATCAGACTGCTGCAAACTCTGTGTAAGTGATTTATCTTGAAAGAAATCAGAGGCTGACTTGTTTACTTTTGCGTGGACATAGTGTTGAGTGATTGACAGAGCACTATGTGCAAAACTGTAGTGTCTCCTATTAAAACCTTACTAAAACTGTGAAGTGCTTTAGTAAGCCCAGCATTAGCCCAAAGCCCCAAAACCTTATGTCTTTTTCCAAATCTGTTTTGCCCAAATTAAAGGAACTCACTGCTATGCTATAAAGCAATTTGTATGATACATTTCATATTTAAAAACCTCCTTGTACACATTTAAAATCCTTCTGTATTTTCCACTGAAAAAAATAATATGCATCTATTTTAACATTCATAAAAACCCAAACTTCAGGTAAACTTAAGGTAAATTCTTATAATAGACAAACCTTTAAAACCTAATCCAAGGCACGTTAATTTTATGAGTAAAGGTAAGAAACTTCAAATCCTACATCTGGTTGAGAAAGGAACATCTTAAAGCTCCAGAAAAGTGACAGTTTTCACCAGAAACACCCTAATTTTTTACTATAAGTGTGCTACCAAACAAACAATATTGAACTAACCTCGAGGGTTAGGGGCCCTTTTTCATCAGACAGATCTTTCTTCAAGACAGAAAGAAATACATTTAGTTCCCCATTGCCACCATCAAAGCAGGATGGTCTTAAAATATCAAGACATTATATATAATTTTAAAATAAGTCTTCCTTGGGTCTTTATAAAAGATTACTTTTCCACAGATGGTAAATTAAGACCAGTATAGTTTTATTTTGTTCTTAAGACCAGTGGTGCACCTTTGACAGGAGAGGATACGCCAGTGGTAATTAGCTTCAGATTTTCACGTAAAAAGTTGCGCTGTCGAACTGTGGCTGACCTCATGTAACCACTAGTAGAAACTACTTTTGCTGATGCAGTAGGTGGTGTGGTCTGTGGAAGCAGCCCATTGATCTCGTATGTCCATTGCATTGACGCTGTCTGAAAACAAAGAGGAGAGATCTGATATAAAGCAGTCATGGCCTAATACTTTGAAATATGTAATAGCTATTTAACACAATGCTTTTAATTAGAAAGCCATTTGTTGTTCTCCATGTAGGGTGCCTGAAAGTCACAAAACCAGAACTGCACCCACAGAGGGAAAAAACCATCATCATGTAAAACTAGGAAGAGCAATTGATTTTATGAGCTAAGGGTAGTGCACTAAAAAAGACACACAGCCTACCCCTCTAGGTGATCTACACGTTTCCTTTTTATAGTGAATAACAGTCATGTATGTTCTTTTGAAAGAGCTATTTCACAGCATGATGTGAATGAAAGGAATGAATGGGTCGCTAGTTTTATTTATACACTAGAATTTAATTGTGGCTCTTGTAATAAATGATATTCTAAGTTTTGGTGACTAGTTGGGTCAAGATAGTTAATACACTGAGTCCTACTTTTGTAGTTATGTTATGGGAAGTGGAACTATGGACTCATATTGCAAACTCTAGTTTAGGAATCTTTACATGAATTGAACATGACATTCTTTACTTCCTTAATGTATATTTCTATGTAGGCAGCAGTGACACAGCCAGGCATCATCTAGTTGTGTAGTATTTATTTCTGTGTCCAATCGGCAGTCATCTCCTCTAGTGCTTGTGTTTATTAAGGCAGCATGGTTCTTGCTGTCATCCCATATATGTATGCTCAAACAGCATTGATCATGTGGTTAATTGCCTCTTATAGGCATTGATCATGTAGTTAGTTTATTCTTATGTGCATGTCAAAGCTTAAGTGCTCTCTTATCTCCTATACCTATCTGTGACTGTCAAGGCAGAATTATGATTGCAGTCATTTCCTGTATGTATTTGTCTGGCTAGGCAGGATCTTGCAGTCATTTCTTCAATATCTGTGCCTAAACTGCCTTAATTTTTAGAGGCATTCCCTCCCTCTGAGTCATTTTAGTACTATCCTTCCTGTCATTACATGTGTGTGTGCACGCATACAGTAAGCATCTTTCAATTATTTCCCCTGCAACTAATTGCCCTTAAACTCAAGCCTGGATTACTACAAAATGTCTTAATTGTGAGTTCTTCTAATAGGGTTGGAATAGTGTGACCAGGCTCTGCACCAGGCTAAAAGAATGGCCTGGTGCAGAGCCTGGTGTAGATGATAGTCCCCCTTTCTCTCTGCTTTGTGAGCTATGGCTGCAGTAACACCTACATAGCTGCTTTGAGGGAAAGGGGGGCAGTAACCAGGGATTGTAACATGTCTCCCTCTCCCCTACTCCCCCAAAAAAGAGAAAATAAGATGATATAGAATCTTCTCCTCTCTCCCACTTCCAGTAACAAGGGTTTTATTACTAAAGATAATTAACATTTATATAGTGCTTTATGCATTTACTGTGCTGAACAAGCATTAAATGATCCTCACCACACCATTTAGATGTTATACATAGGCTTGGAAGGATTAGATTTTTATCTGTAAATGTTGATTTCACCCAACAAACACAAACCACCAAAAAAAGAAATTTCCATTGATAACAAAGGAAATTTACAGAGTGGAAAAGTAACAAAAACGCTGCTTGAGAATTTACTAGCCTTTGATTTAAGGATAACATGGGGGAGGTAATATATTTTATTTTTTATGATCGTTTGATTTAAGAATATTTATTTTGTATAGTTAGATGTGATCCTGGCAATTTGTGTTTTTAAAGTTTTAACTTTTTTTGAATCGGTCTGTCTACTGTCATTAAATAATTGTCTGACACCTCCCATAATTTCCAAAACCGAGAATTGGGTAGATTGCATTCCCTAAGGAACTCAGAAGATCAACGTCAGAATCAGACTTAGAACTCAAGTGTTACTCCCAATTTTATGCTGATTCCACTAGACTATGCTGCTTGTAGGACAGCCTGCTTCATTAGCTGTGTAGCCTATGCAGTCTTCCTACCATGGGCATTGTTGGAGGACTTTTGACAGCTGTATAGTGTCTGTGCTCCAGGATTGGGCATGCTTTCTTTCCTTAGATCTGAGTAGGATTCCCCAGCCTCAATTTGACCCAAAATATAAAATAAATAAAACCCTCATACCAAACATGGATCATCCAATACATATGTGATCAAACATTCCCAGAGTATGCAATGTTAATTTCTATAATTATTTAATGAATATGGCCTGGATAAACCACTACAAAATAAACTAAGAGGAATATTAGGTCTTCTCCATCTCTCATTTCCACTACAAGCATCCCATGTTTGCAACGATACACATGAAGACAATTAGAGGGATGTGAGAAGTGGGGCACACAAAAAGATATTTATCTGTTTCTAGTTTGTCATCAGTCTTATGGTTTGCTGTTCATAACAGATTTCAGATATCAATAATTTTTAGCTCTAGAGTCAATGCAATAATACTTCCCCATGACATTAACTGCCATCCTGCTACTGCTGAAGTATATATTAGATGTGACTTGCAATTATTTGCTTGTGTTCCTATCACAGATAACTAGTGTACACAGGTTCCAGGGCATTCGAATGTATGCTTTTTGGGGCAGGAGCTGTCATTTATAATATGGTTGTACAGCTCAACCCAGTTGTGACTTCTAGATGCTATTACAATATAAAATATTTAATGTTAATCCTCCTTTTTATGAAAATAATCTCCAAAATTAAACAAGAAGCTTAACTGCAAATGTGTTTTATCTATGCTCAAAAGCTTGTCTCTCTCACCAACAGAAGTTGTTCCAAACAAAGATATTACCTCACCCACCTTGTCTCACTAAGAGAGGAAGCAGCCTCTCCTGCTGAGTCTTTAATATCAGAACACCTTTCCATTTATAGGGAATGGTTTTTTGAAAATGGTTGGCTTTAAAATTAGCACTCTTGACTTTACAAGAGGTGTTAAATTATACCTATGCTAAACAGAATTACTCTGCAAAAGTCACGATATTTCTGGGATATACAAACACCAAAATAAAGCATAAGATCATCAGATCTTTCATCATGCATGTATAATATTTTTTAAATAACCCCTCATTATCATTCTACTAAAATCTGAATCAAAACCTAATTTTATATTGTGGTGTTATATATAACAAACTGATTAGTTAATCCTTATTCTAAACCCTATTTAATACTATACATTGATGGACCTGCCTTCATTTTCTGAGAAGATAAATGCAGTCAAGAGCAGGTGCTGACAAAGCCAGCACCAGGACCTTATGTCCAAAGATAACTGTCATTTTTAAACAGAAATTTTCCTCTGTGGTTAGCTAATTGCCTTATTAATTCCAGCAGAAGGTGAAATGGTTTCTCTTTCTTCATTATGTCAGATTAACAATTTAGTTTGAAGAAAATTTAACCTCAGGATCATACTCTGTGTGCATGATTCGTTAAACACTTCAAGGCTGGAGAAAAGATCTGATAGGCTGGAGCAACTAAAATTTACACTGAGGTACAGAGTTGCTAAGAAATCATTCCTGCTCATAAAATCCATATGTGATGTAATTTTACAGTCTGTAGTATTCCTATATTGTTTTGGGCAGGGATTTAAGTCAAACTGGCAGGTTCTATCAGCAATCAGTTTTATTACCCCGCAGTTTTTAAACATAAACTCTATTGCCTTGTGGGTTTTTTTATATTTGATCATTACATATGCATGTTTATGTTCATTTCTGCTGTATTTGTAATGAAGTATATCATCCATTGTGCTGCCTTTTCACCAGTGCTCTCTACTAATGTGCATTGTTAACGAAATGGCAGTTACATACCTATAGTAGATCTGATGTCAATAAAATACCATTGAATCATGTTTCTTCTGAGTTTCCTCCTCTTATTTAAGATGGAAAGAAATTTATAATTTGAAGAGAGATTTGGAATGGCTCTACTGTAATGTACTGAGACTACGTATTCTTTAAAGATTGTTGTAGTCCATCATGAATTTAAAAAATAATGATTTAGGATTAAAAATTATAAGATGACCAAAACCAATTCCTTTCTTAATGGACTGTCATGATGATCTGTCCCTTTAGTTGTAGCTAATTTATAATCTGCAACAATGGTAGTTCACCTGGTGTAAAAATCTTGCCGTTAATCAAGGATTGAAGTAAATATTTCTTACTGTGAAATGTGTTTAAAAGGGGAGCCCCCTTTCTTGGATGCAGAGTTTGCTGAAGGGACAACTGCAATTATTTCTAAGTCTGCAAATTATACAGTACAGCTACCAACATCATTTGTTTAATATTGTACATCAAATAACCCACCATTTACTACAGTTTTACCCATTATGAATATTCTGATCATCACAACACCTGCAGATTGGCCCAGTGAGAGAGACTTGAGCATGGAATGTTTGGGGAGTGAGGTTCAGACAAAGCATTTTTTTTCTTAAGTCTCAGTTTATCTTACAGCATTAAATGTATTCTTCATTAGTGAAGGAATAGCTGAAATTTGGTAGGTTCTTCAACCAGGATAATATGTGAAGGCATTGATGTTGTGGTGGGGAAGACACACACTGCTTCTTTGACCTGGAAAGGTTTGCACTGTATAGTCCTACATCCCTTACTTGCACACGTAATCCCACTGACTCATGTGTAAAAGTTACTGGGTCAGGTCCATATTTCCAAACACAGAAACTTGCACCTTTTCTCTTTACTTAGTATTATGATGATGAGTTACAATAGGTACAACTGTATAGAGAATAGAATACAGATGAGTCTCATCTTACGCGGGGGTTCTGTTCTGCGGTTAGCGCGTAAAGCGATAACAGCGTATAGTCAAAATTACATTGAGTTGAATGGTGGGCGAATCGCCCGCACTACAGTTACAGTATTAAAATTGTTATTTTTCTCTCTCTCTCTCTCTCTTTTTTTTTTTTTTTGCCGACTGCGTAAAGCTGAAATCGCGCATGTTAAATGCGCGTAAGATGCGACGGACTTGTACTGACATTGAGCTTCACTAATGGAATTCTAAAGAAAGCACATTAATACAATACCCTAGTCTAATCATAGATACAAAGGAATGTGTTCCTGAAAATAGTAATTGTCTAGTAATGAAAAAGGTATCTTTTTAAAAAGCCTGTGGTCAGTGCAATGTTTGTATCATCTGCTCCATATTATCTTTGTTATTTTTGATTACATGGTTTGAAGCACTATGACCTCTTACTACTTCCAGTTTTCATGGGACACCATGCATATCCATGTGTCAGTTTTGACTACATCACCTACTGAAGTTTGGAATGGTTTACTGGAGTAGCTTAACTATTTTGATTGGCTAAGTGTTTTTCTGTTATGATACACTAAGCCTTTTGTGGGGGCGGGATGGATGTTGATAGTGGGAACTCCTCAGGTAGCAATGAGGAGAAAGGTCAGCAAGAAAGAAGGAGTGGAGGAGAGATGTATTTTATTTTTAAATACACAAGAAAAAGAGAGTCTAGAATCACCGCACACAAGCCTAATGTCACTTTGCTCACATATTGCTGCCCTTTTCCCCAATTTTTTTCTTTGACTGCTGAAATCATACGTTCATCATGGCTGAGAACGTTTCTTGTGTTCTGTGAGGTTATTAGCAGACTTTGGGTTTATTAAATAACAGGCCTATAAGTAGACTTATTCCATACTGTAGATCCATACAGCTACTAAGCTATCAAATAGACAACAGATTTTTATGAGCTTTGCAAATTTATGATAGGAGTTGAAAGATGGCACATTTCTAATCAATGAACACTTATAAGGCAATAAGTTGCTCCTGCCAAGAGCAATTTGATGATGCAGCTTTCCTGTACTTTTCCCACAATTATTTTTAGCCCCATTCATAGAGTAGAAAGCAACTGGGCTTAAGTAAACTCTCACACCTGGGGATCCTGTAGCATGATGTCTACTTTGGATGTTCATGCTGTGCTATGATGTGGGTCAAATGCAGCAAGTCAGAATCCAGCAGTAGATTTTTGAAGATCTGTGACAGCACAAGCCACAAATCTGAGAACAGGAATAAGCTCAAACACACTTAGTACCTTGCAATGAGACTCAAAATCTGGCGAATTAAAAACTTGCTGTTTTTGATTTTGATCTTACCAGGACCAAGGGCAAGTCAGCATTGCCACCCAATATTGACATTACTGAAAGGTAAAACTTCAAACAAACTGGATAAGTAGGACAAGCAGTTATAGCCTGAAATCAAGGCGGGAAAAGTTCAGTTTAGAAATTTGGAAGAATACTAATTACTTAATGGAAAAAATCAGCCAGGCAGCTAAAAGTGCTGCAAAGATGGTCACACTGCAATTTAAGTATTTCTCCCTCCCCTTAGATTCTGTGAAAAGCACGAGGAAAAGTGCCAGTTTTAAAAATAGGCAGACAATGGGAATGACAAATTTACAAATCCTAGTAATGACTCCAATTTTCTTTTTATAAAAAGCTAACATCTGAACTCTGTCACCTCCCCACAACAGCACATAACCTGTCACATTCTGCTTTTTTAATTTGAGGGTATATATGTGAGGTGGGGATGAGGACTTTTGAGGAGGAGGACACACCCACACCCACTTAAAATCTGGTGTTACTAGGAAGTACGGAAATTAGATTAATGAAAATGGATCAGATTCTGATCCTTACTGTGACATGGAGATTACTCTGATACAGGTAGAAATCTCTATGTGGTAGAATTGGCAGAGTGACTCCATTAAAAGTCAGAGGAATTACTCTGGATTTACACCATTGCAATAGAGAGCATACAAACATCACAGCAGGTGTGCACAAAGGGAGGAAGAAAGGTCTTGGGATAAGACACTGATCAAAATAGGCACTAATTTTGTTTTTATACTATTCTAAATTAATATGAATTCTGCTAAATTATGGTAACTGACCAGTGTGGAAGGAAAAGCACCTAGGTACTGAGAACAATGCATATACACATGTTTTTGAGCAGCTAGCTAACATGAAACAGTGTCATTTTCTCTTTCAAAATGCACGTCTGTGCACACAAGCTTATTAGAGCCCCACCTGGTCACCGTGACTTCCACGTTGCATCATCCATTTCCAGCATGGCATGATTAATGGCTTTGATGTGCTATCTTTCACAGGCTAAGCTAGTGATTATGCAGGAATAACAGTACAGAAGCCTGAATTCTTGAGAGCTTGATAACAGTAAATGCAATCCGGTTGACTCTGACATACATTTTATCATCCAAGATTTATTTAGTTTGGCCTCTATTTTAGAATACCTCTGATGTACTCATCCATGAATTCCAAAACAAGCTTTTGGATCTCTAGCTGGGCTTGGCACAGAGCAGGGCGTGGCTGAGAGAGAAGAGAGCAAAAGTAGCGGTATGCCAGCTTTACACACCTCATGGCTGCCTTAACTTGTGCTAGGCAGCAACTGCCCTCTATGGGTATGTCTGCACTGCACACTAAGCCCAGGATCTGACTCAGGCTTAAGTCCAAGCCCTGCTTCTGTGCACACACAAATCAACCTGACTTGTGGCAGCAAGCACTCAGCACCTGGGCTTAAGGACCATGCTAGAGGGGATGGGTCAGAGCCCGAGTTCTGCTGTGAGTTGGGTCCAAGCCCTGTCACTTTACAATGTGCACACAGCTCAAGCTGCGGACCTGAGTCAGAAGGTCTGAGTAGTACAGTATGGATGCGCTCGCATGGCTGTGCGACCTGGGTCCAGCAATTGTAAACCCAGGTGTACAAGGCAGTTTGGTCCCTCAAGCACAGGCTTGGGTCCCACAGACCTGGGTTTACAGTGCAATGCAGACATACCTCACAAAGCCATTCTGGCAGCCAAGGACTGCCAGTGTACAAGGATGCTCCAGCTGTGTGCCTACACGAGCTATGATTTCCCTACGCTGAGAGCATCCGGTTGGTACAATGCTAAGATGGCTTTGCGGTTGACACAAAGCAGCCCTCAGTGTGTCCAGAATCTAGCTCTGAACTGTTTAAACCTAACAAATAGAGGAACTGTCAAATTCTCTGACATTTCTGCTCATGTAAAAAACCCAATTCTCTTTGGTAAATTTCCATTAGGGCAGCTCCACCAAGGGTTCTTATAAGAACTATCTTGTTTATAAAAGTTCCTAGATGTATTGAAGGTTCACAGTGGAGCAATTATTTAAAATATTCTTTATGGATTATGTCAGTGTATTTCTCATTTCTAGCTGAATTTACTTAAGAAGTTTTCTTTCAGGGCAACTGAAGCAACCATGATTAGTTTCTTCACTGGGCATTTTGTTATCTCTGACTTTTTTTTTTTTCCCATTCTTTGATCTACAGAACTCAATAAAAGCCTGAATTTTCCATATCAGTTTTACTGATTTTAAAAAATTCCTAGTCACTCTTAAAGCAATCCTCTAATATGAATTGTTTTAATATATTTTACTCCAAACAGCACTTCAGATTAACAATGTGGAAATGAAAGTTAAAGACTTTTTCAGTGCTTCAGCAAAGCAGTTAGTTTCTTGCTACAAGTAAATGAAACAAACAACCAGTAATTTTCT
The DNA here is from genome assembly GCF_016161935.1 of Mauremys reevesii. Lineage (NCBI taxonomy): Eukaryota > Metazoa > Chordata > Testudines > Geoemydidae > Mauremys > Mauremys reevesii. The sequence continues at coordinate 153,155,513 of NC_052623.1, forward strand.
TTAGATTTTTTTGCATCCTTTAAGCCTAAGGACCAGATTTGCACAAAAAGTCAATGAAGTTTCATTATTTCAGTATATTGTTGTTAATACAATGTACATGCTAAACTCTAGTAAAGACAAGCCTGAATCTTTTACACTAATAACTTGCTCCGGATTGAGTTTCTCAGCAGGGCAGCTAAAACAACAAATTTGGTGTACAAAGCATGGCTTTAATGTCTTCAGCAAATGAGAAAAAGATGACTGTAGGATTTCTCTCTCTCCCGTCCAACCTTCCATTTCATTTTGCAATACAATTGTAATGGCCACCATAAAACAAAGCATGAGTTTATACTGTCATCTCTGCTGCTTTACAGCCTAATTATCACAGCTCATTGAAGCGCATAAAAAATAGCAGTTTTGCTAGTCAACTATTTATAGAAATTAATAAAAAAAGTTAGTGTTAGGAGTCTGACTATACACCCACAAAAACAGGGGAGTTTTACAGTGAAGATGCAGTAATCCTCGACTACAGTAGCATCAGAATAGAGGTGATACTGAAAAAGAATGAAAGTAGAAGGCATTTCCTCACTGTTTCTAAAAAATAGTCTAAAACCACACCTAAAGTCAATATACCAGACTAGAAAAAAATCTATGCAAGAGAGGTTATGTAACTAGACATAACACAAATTGTATTACACTACACTCATAGCTATTTCCCCAAAGGGCGGTGTGTGTGCGCACGCACTATCGGTCTGGCTAAACTACACTTGGGAAGTGCACTGCAGTAGTGTAGCCAGGCTAGCTGCTCGAGTCCATACCTGCAGTCCTGAGAGAAACAATGCTGGAGACACTGGAGTGGCTAGCCTGTGTTACTGTTGCAAAATGGCTACTTTTAGCAAGCTTGATCAAAGCTAGCTGGGGTATGTCTACACATGCTGCCGTTGCACCTCGTGATTGCAATATTGACATATCCCTTGCTGCTTAACCCTGTCAGAGTACATCTAAGTAACACAGGTATATACATCTAACGCTGCAATTAGACACTGGTGGCTGGCCTTTTTCCAGCTGACTCGGGCTCACGGGAATGCAGGCTGTTTAACTGCAGTTTAGACTTTTGGGCTGAGGCTGGAGCCTGGACTCTAGGACCTTGCTTGCCACCCGGCCCTGAAAGTCTATGCTGCAGTTAAACAGTCCTGCAGCCTGAGCCCTGCGAGTCCAAGGCAGCTGGCATGTGCCAGCTACAGGTTTTTAATTGCTCTGTAGACATACCCAAAGTGGCAAAAACAGCCAGAGGTGAACACGAGAACTGATGCCTTGAGCTTTTTAGGAATTTTTCAACAACACTTTTTTTTTTTAAATGTGAATGCATCAAAACCAAAACTTTGTTTGCAGGAAAATTTCTCAAGTCCTGTGGGTGTCCTTGAATAGCCAATAAACCAGTGGTTAGGGCACTCACCAGTGATGCCAGAGGCTCAGCTTCAAGTCTCCTATCGGCCTTATTCAGTCCAGGGACTTGAATCTGGGTCGCCTACATCCCAGATGAGAGCCAAACCTGTTGGGCTATAGAGTCGGTTCAGTTCTCTCTCTCTCTCTCTGTCCCAGTGAATATTTAATTATTTATACACAGTGCAACAGCTCCAACCAAGGAGATTGAGAGAGACACCGACCTCAGAATAGCCAGTTGCCTGGGGGTTAGAGTTGTTTGTTTACAGCCAGGCTGAAGAGGATTTACATAAGACCAGAATAACCATAACCCATTAACAACCTCCCTGACTCTGAATGTAGCAGATACATCCAGCTAAAATTAATGGCAACTCCAGCAAATATGATTTGTCTATGCTAGTGTTTCATCAATTTCAAGATCATAGTTTGTTTTAAGTGACTAGGTGGTCTGGACCATTTTTGTCTAGGAGTGAAGAGTTCAAGGTCAGGTTAAGTATAAAGGAAATATTTTTTGAGAAATGACTTGGGACAATGTTGAAGGAGTCACTGCTCAAATTCTTGAAATTCTGTGAGTACATTGAGGTAAAAAGTTTGATACTACATTGTTGAGGTGCAGCTTGATTAATAGTGGGAAATAGGGATCACAAAAATATACTTTATTTTGGGATTATTTTCAATGGCAAAGGAACTGGTCATGTAGATGATGAACTTGGTCCCGTTGAAGTCAATGTCAAAGATTTCACTATTATTAATTAATCCCAGACAAAAAAAAAGTTACCATGGATTTAAGTCTGAAAGTACATATTTAAATAAATAAATAAAAATACAAGGATGTTGTAATTATCCCAACCAAGTATTATAAATAAAAGAAATTCAGAGTTAAGGGTACACTTGAAAAAATAAAACATTTTAAGTAAAAAATAAAAATAAAAAATAAAAAAAATCAGGCATGCAAACCACCTTAACGCTGTTCTGCTGTGATGCCATGCAATAACCATGAGCACTAATTCTAAACAACCCCCCCAAAAAAGAATGCTATCATGTAATATTTTGAATTTTGTTAAGATATGTGGTGTCAAACTGAAGTAACTTTCTTCTATTTTTATTTTTAAAGGCATATTCTTTGGTGGACCAAAGTAGTCTGAGCAAACAGGCCATTTAACCAGGATTCACAACTGCTTTGTCTCATCACAGCAGTACAAAGCAGCTGAAATGTACTGGTGAGTCTGGCCCTTAATTTACAATTGACTTACTGGTTTCAAGGGCTGTTTTAGTGAAGAGGGCACTATGTGATGAGAGGGCAGGCAAAGCCCAGCACCTGAGTCCCAGCGTCTGAGTTTTAAAGGGACCCCCGGAGTTCCTTTCTCAGTTCTCCTGGCAATGCTACTTCAGTATGCATGAGGCACCTTTCAGTTGCCAGTGCCCGGACTACCATGCAGCCATGAAACCTTCACAGTGCATTGACAGTCAGGTCAGTTACTCTACCAGTGCGGACTCCTGATACATGTTCAGTCTCCCTCATAACACTGGGTCCTTACAACCAATAGAACTGTTGCGTGCAAATTAGCTCAATAGGAAGGATGGTGATTGGTAGAGAATTACCTCTGAAGTCCCCATGGCCCCAACTTAATTTACACAAGTCTGTCTGTAATTTATATAGTCATAGCAATTACACACAACAATCATTAATAACCTAGCTGAATTACAACCAAATTTCTGCAACTGTATCTGATGTGTAAGATTTCTGTTAACTTTATCTAAGGCTACATTTTAGTCACGGGTATTTTTAGTAAAAGTCATGGACAGGTCACGGGCCGTTTATTTTTGTTTTCTGCCTGTGACCTGTCCATGACTTTTACTATATACCCCTAACTAAAACTTGAGGGGGCGTGGTCCAGGGGCACCGCGGGTGCTGCGGGGTGGGTTTGGCAGGGGCTCCCTACCTGGCTCTGCATGTCCCAGCAGCTGCTAGGTGACAGAGGGACCAGGGGGCTCTGCACGTTGCTCCCACCACAAGTGCTGGCTGCGCAGCTCCCATTGGCCAGGAACCGCAGCCAATGGGAGCTGTGGGGGCAGGGCCTGCAGGTGCAGGCAGTGCGCGGAGGAGCTGCAGGGCCATGCCAGTGAGAGCTGGGGAGTCCCCCACCCCGAGGTAAGCCTTCCCTGCATGCTCAACCCCCTGCCCCTAGCCCTGAGCCCCCTTCTAAGCACCCAAACTGCTACTGGCCAATGGGCTACGTGGCGCGGGCAGCCCCTGAGCCAGCACCAACCGCTGCAGAAGTCACGGAAAGTCACGGTAACTCCGTGGCAGACTCACTGCCTTAACTTTAACTATATGGAAAATATGAGTCTGTGTTATTTCATAGTTAAGATGGTTTGGGACAAAGAAGAGCCTGAGCCAGATGATGATAAATTTTGTGAAGGACCAAGTTGTTAATTAATTTTAACTTCATGAACTAATTCCCAGATTTACTTGTAAATTCTCCAAAAAATAATTCTGTACTCAGAGTATGTGCTATAGGTTTGAGAATACACTGTATTTTTTCCTATAAATCAAAATGATGGAATCCAATCTTCAATTGCAAAATGGAATTCAACCTTCACTACAGAGTTGCTGCCAGCCCCTCCATATTTTAACATCTATATCCTGATGCCTAAAGGCCAAATTAGGCAGGAGTCCATTGTATTAGACGCTGTACAGACATATCATAAAGGTCAGGGAGCTCATTGATTTCAGTGGTGCAAAACTGGGCCTGAAAATGCTTGACCCTGTAAGCATTAATAGCTCTCAACGCACTCGTTGAGCTCACCAAGCTGGGTGGGACCTTAGGTACTGATCCTGTAACTTGATCTGCATGAGCAGACCCCTACACCTGGCTCCACTCAGTTCAAGGGTTACAGTCCACCTGTGTGGGATCATAGTACAAAAGAGTGGGACCTTAATGAGCTATGTAAAGATGTTAGAGGGTTTGCTTTGGTAATTTAGGGGCTATTCAAATTGTGAGTGGATCACTGAGGAATTTTGTTTAAAGTAGTCATCACTCATATTTTAAGTAAAATAAGATACATTTTTAACTCTCTTTAATGCACTTTTAAAAAAAATAATTAGCCAAAGAATAATAATAATAAGTAGCCATTTGTGCATGCCCTCCACAGCTGGTTACAAAGTAGACTGATCATGCGGAGATCACGTATAAAATCAGGGTTCCAAATAAGGAACTTTTGGAAAGGAGACTGGTGGGTTAGGAAGCTAATATTAAGAGCCAAATTCATCCCTGGTACAGCTCCATTGCAGTGAAAGAAGTTAAACCAAAGATGGATTTGGCCTGGCACTTTTAAATGCAAAAATGACTACAAATGTGAATTAAGCATTGAGTTCTGACATTTATGTTTGAATTTTCTGACCTCTGTCAATTTGTGTCACATAACATTAACATTATTTAAACCTTATTAAATATAAAAGAATCTAGAGAACTAATTCAGTCAAAATTCCTTTCTCTTTACAGAAGAACAAGAGAGAGAAAACTCAGCACTCTGTTTACGTGAAAGGAATGAATCAAACCTCTAATCAGGTAAAACTAGGATAACGGATCAAGGACCTTTACATTTTCCTGGATTTCATATTTTTATTCAACGTTTTCCAAGTTGTCTCAGAAAGATCAAATTAAGGTGAACTGTAGTAATTATCTTAGCCAATATATCTTATCATTTTATCCAGTAATTTACCTTTCAGTTTGTTTGGTTTTAAGCATCTTATTTTCTAGCTATAGAACTGTTTAATTAGTTTGTGATTTAGTAGCCTAATTGTGTCAGAATTTGGTAAAGACTTTCAAAACACCATTCCTGGGAAGATGAGAAACTTTCAGACGCTTGCTCCTATATATGAATACATAAACTTAGGCCCTTTTTATCCCTTGCTCACAAACCCTCTATCTATATAATAAAATACCAAGATTGTCACTTCTGTCTGAGTCATTGTGAAGTAATGGAAACAGCAAGAAGCATGGTTGTGAGCTCTATTTTGTTTAGAATATCTCCAGGTTCAATCATCCAATTTTCAAATTCTCAACCATTTTCAGTTTTTTTAAATTTACATATTACACCTGTATGACAGCACATGCTTTTTTCACCTAGTTAAAAATTAACTTGATTATTTGCTTTCCTTCTGATGAAACTTTTGATGTACTGTTAAATTCCTTTGCTCATGCAGTCCCTCGCCTGGGTGAGGTTGGGGTAGATCAGGGATCGGCAACCTTTGGCATGTGGCCCATCAGGGAAATCCACTGGTTGGCCGGGCTGTTTTGTTTACCTGCCGCGTCTGCAGGTTTGGCTGATCGCAGCTCCCACTGGCCATGGGAAGCGGTGCGGCCCGAGAGATGTGCTGGTCGCCCTTCCCGCAGCCCCCATTGGCCGGGGACGGTGAACCACGGCCAGTGGGTGCTGCGATCGGCCAAACCTGCGGATGCGGCAGGTAAACAACCGGCCCGGCCCGCCAGGGGCTTTCCCTGGTGGACTGCGGGCCAAAGGTTTCCAATCCCTGGGGTTGATGGATCTAGATAGGAATGTACTTCTAGGAATGTTACCACGAAGATAGCACAAATGCAAGGCAGCTAAAATTGAAACCCCTTTATAAAGATTCCACGAGTTAATTTTCTAGATTTATGTTTGTCATTTCTTTAACAGTGGTAACTATAGGGTTGCCAGGTATCCAGTTTTTGGCCAGAACGCCCAGTCAAAAAGGGACCCTGGCGGCTTCGGTTAGCACCATTGACTGGGCCATTAAAAGTCCAGTCGGCAGCGCAGTGCAGTAAGGCAGACTCTCCGCCTGCCCTGGTTCTGTGCTGCTCCTGGAAGAGCCCTCACCTCTCCCCCATACCTCAACCCCCTGCCCCAGCCCTGAGCCCCCTTCTCACACTCTGAACCTCTCATTTCTGGCCTCACCCCAGAGCCTGCACCCCCAGCCAGAGCTGTCACCCCTGCCCCAGCCTAAAGCCCCCTCCCACACTCCAAACCCTTCAGCTCCAGCCTGGAGCCCCCTCCTGCACCCTACACCCTTCATTCCCGGCCCCACCTCAAAGTCCGCACCCCCAGCTGGAGCCCTCATCTCCTTCTGCACTCCAACACCTTGCCCCAGCCTGGTGAAAGTGAGCAAGGGAGGATGGAATGGGCGGGGGCAGGGCCTTGGAGAAGGGGCGGGGCAAGGGTGTTTGGTTTTCTGCAATCAGAAATTTGGCGACCCTAGTGGTAACTTTAGTAACAGAGCCGGGCTTGTTTTAAAACAACTTCTTCACAAAGAAACTTCTTTGGTCCATTAATATAATACAGCAAGCCCACTCACTCTTAGAGGACTCACCTGAATTACTAAAGTTGCTTTATGCTTCTTGCTGTACATACTTGGCTTGAATCCAACAGTTATACGGGTTCCAACAGTGTCAAGTGGAAGAAGTTCTCCAGCTTGTGGCAATACAACAAACTCTGGGTCACTGCCTGGCAGGAAGTATGCAGTGAATGGTTCTGGATACCTAAAGAAGAGTGTAAAAGTATATTGTGCCTATTACATATGATCATTTTGCAATTCTGTTTAAAAATAGCAGGTATCCTGTTGCAGTAGACATGCAAATAAACATGAATGCTACCATGCAGCTGTGAGTCATACTTGATAGCTTATGGATGCATACTGAATAATAATAGGATTGTTGCCCCTTTAATGAAAAAGGAAACACAACTGATCTGTAAGGACAGCTCAACTTAGTAATATGAAAATAACCCATTTTACCAGGTACCAGTAACAATAGGTTACCACGTTGGAGCAAAAGCTGCTTGGCTGACTTATGTAAAACCCCCACTGATTTCAGTTGGAGTTGCATGTATGGTAAGTAGAATTTTAATCAACCCATTTTAGCAAAAGCAATGCCCTATGGAGACCACAAGGTAACCTTGTTTAATAAAATTTAGTCTGTAAACTGGGGGTAGGGATCAAGTCTTTCTGTGAAGGAACTACCCACCTGTTCAGATGTTGTTATATAGGGAAGGGATCCCAAGTGCCTTGAAAGGAAGACAGAGAAAAATCGCTCCTTCCTATCTCCTCTTCCCAAATTACTTCCATACTTTTGTACACAAATGTTTTATACGTTAAATGCAGCATTTTAAAAACTGGGTTAAATAAATGATGCCTGGATAGAGTGACTCTTATTCCACTGACACTATGGCGATGGTGCTTGATATGAGAGGGTTTTTTTTTCTATTACAGCTATTGTAGGATTTGCTGTCTAACAAGTTTCAGGATAATCCAGAGGCTCTTGAGGAAATCTTGTCTAATTTTCAACAAAGATAATGGTTAGGCAGTACAAAAAATAAGTAATAGTTTTTCTCTCTCTCCAGTTCCAAATTGCAGACTCTCTCTCTCACCTCTCGTTAGGGACATCTCATCATTAACTTGGTGTTAACATAGAAATTTTATTCCTTTTTCCCACCCAAAAATTCTCCTTCCTTCCTTTTTTGTTATTGATGACAACTCCACTATCCTGCCTGTCATCTAGGCTCATAACCTGGGGGTCGGCATCTGCTCCTCATTCTCTTCTTACATCCTGTTTGTGTCCAAATCTTGAGTTTCTTCTTCCACAATGCTTAAAAGATCTGACCCTTCCTCTGTCATGACAGCCACAGCTTTCTTCTGTACCTTGATTACTGCTTCCTCCTCCTTCTCCTCCTCCAGATATAGGCTTTGATGACAACCTCATTGCTTCCTCTAGTCCATCCCAAACGTGACTGCAAACATTTTGGTGTGCTTCAGTCTCATGGCATCTTCCACCTTTGCTGGCTCCCTCTTGATGATTGCTTGTTCTGTTCATTCCCTCTGAAGCATCTGGCATTGGCCACTGCTGGAAGACAGGATTCTGGCTAGATGGACCATTGGTCTGACCCAATGTGGCTGTTCTTATGTTCTTTTCCATCCGGAAATTTAAATTTGTTGTCCTGCCCTTTAATGCGCTGCATAAACATTCCCCACCCTACTTACCTGAACTGGTCTCTTATCACACTGGCTGACCTTGCCCTGTCCATTCTTCCAAATATGCCAGTCTCGATGTCCCATATTCCAGTTCTCCCACAACTATCTCTGGGACAGTGAGAGCATTAAGAATGGATTTAAATGAGGAGAGGGTGGTGTCTGGCAGACCACAAAGGGAATGCCATTCTATGCCGAGGGGCAAATGTGAATGTAAGACGTGAAGAGAGAGAGAAAAAGGGATAAAACATGAAATAGTGTTTGGCTTTTTTCTAAATAAAAAATAGCTTACCTATAAATAGCTAAAGAAGGAAGAGAAAACAATTAAACAACTGGAGAATGGGAACAGGGATGGCTCTAGGCACCAGCAAAGCAAGCAGGTGCGTAGGGCGGCACATTTGCAGGGGTGGCAGAGATCCAGTGGGGGAGCTGAGAACCAACAGGGGGCCCTGGGAGCTGTAGTTCCTTGCTTAGCTCCCTGCCTATAGAGCCAGTCCTGGAGCAGGGGGGAAAAACTACATTTCCCAGCATTCCCTTGGTAGCTATCAACAGGAAAGGGAGAGAGAGGGAGGGAGGTACCTAGGACCTCATGCTGCAGCTTGCTGTGAATGGAGAGCTCACTGGTAGAATGGGGTGGCACTGGGAATGGTAGGGATACCATATTTTAACATTTTTTAAAAAAGGACACTCCACGGGGGGGAGGAGGGAATAGCCCCGCCCCAGCCACTCCCTCCCACTTCCCACCCCTTGACTGCCCCCCACAGAACCTCCAACCCATCCAACCCCCCTGCTCCTTGTCCCCTGATCACCCCTTCCCGGGACCCCTGCCCTTAACAGCCCCCGGGAACCCCACCCCCTATCTAACCCTCCCTTCTCCTTGTCCCTGACAGCCCCCCCCTGCCACCCCACCACCTGCCCCCGAGGATTCCACCCCGTACCTGTGCCCTGACTGCCCTGACCCCTTTGCACACCCCCGCCCTCGTACAGACCCCCCGGACTCCAATGCCTATCCAACCGCTGACTGTCCCCCGACAACCCCCCACTGACCCATCCAACCCCACTCCCTGTCCCTTGACTGCCCCCCTGGGATCCCATGCCCCTTCTCCAACTCCCAGTCCCCCTTACCATGCAGCTCAGACCAGCGTGTCTGGCTCCACGCGGAGCCAGACATGCTGCTGCACTCCCCCATGGAGCATGCAGCCCCGTCCCCCCTGAGTGCTGCTGGCGCGGTGTGCTGAGGCTGCAGGGGGGGAGCTCTGGCTGGCTAGAGTCCCCGATGCGAGCGGCTCAATCGGGATGGGCTGCCCTCTGAGCCACTCTGCGTTGGGAGGGAAATCCTGGACCTTTGAGAGTTTTACAAATTCCTCCCGGACGGCTATTTAAAACCCCAAAAGCCGGACATGTCCGTGAAAATACAGATGTATGGTAGATAACCCTAGAACAGGGAACAAGTATGCCCAAGGAGTAGAAGGCTTTGGCCCAGCTATCCCCTTCAGAAGACTTCCCCAGACTGCATTAGGGATACTGGTGTGACCTCACCTTGCAGCCCACAAAGAAGGAATTGGGTGGACTAAATGGACAGTGCACCTCTCTATCTGAAGCCTAGCAAGGGAGGTACATGGATCCCACTGGAATTTAAAATGAAAAGTAAGGGAGGGGAGGCTCTACTAGAGGAAGTGGGCAGCTTTAGATACAGTACCAGGCATGTAGGAGGTTCTCCACTTCTGAGCCATGGAAGCAGAAATTGACTTTTCCTTTCCAGATTTAGCTAATATTCAGAAAGGGAATCTAGCACCTGCCTTCCAGATTTGAACACCCTCAAAATTCAGGAGTGCTCATGCTCAAGTTGGGCAGCTGTTACTTCATTTCTCCCAAATCAAATATACTGATCCACTGTAACTTGCTGTAGAAAAAGTGGGATAAAATTGAGCAAGAAATGCTTCCCAGTGGTTATTAGGACTGGAATTGCTATTTTCAACAGCCATTGCCGTTTGTTTGGTTGGTTGGTTGGTTTGTTTGTTTGTTTAAAAGGAAGACAGTGATATTGCATTGGCAAATTCCCCATGGAAACAAAGAGTGGAATAAAAGAATAATGACGGCACCTTAACTTATCCTCATTTATGTAGGACAGTCTTATAATATGCATCTAGATATCCTCCAGTCACACAAGCTGAATATTGTTCCACTTAACTGCAGCTCTGTAACCATATGGGAACCAATCCTGTCTGTGTTCTGTGCACATCCAAAATTCCTGCTGAATGACCCGCTTTGGGAGTGAGTTACCAGTGACCCAGGGCTGGGGCAGCAGGAGAGTGCAGGTTGAGGAGGGGGAAGAGCCCAGGGCTGAGTGGCACGGGGGGGGGAACCCAAGGCTGAGGTGGCAGGGGTGTGGGGAGCCCAGGGCTGGGGACGGGGGGCAGCCAAAAACTTTTTTGCTTGGGGTGGTAAAAAACCTAGAGCCGGCCCTGAATGGGAATATCGTTATTGTCTCCTCTTCCTTCTATCCCCCTGCCCAACCTCGCCCAAAAAGGCAAACAAACCTGGAACACAATTACATAGTACAGTACTATAAGTGCCATGATTAAGGAGACTACATCTTAGTTTGTGAAACTGAAGAAACAGTCAAACAATTCTTCTTTGAGATGTCAACATGGATGTATTCATGGGTTCTCATTCCCAGAAACAACTTTGACTTGCACAACTAGCTTTTAAAAAGAAAATCTCTCATTCATAATTCAGCTACTTAATATTTTATAGTGGATCCTTCCTCCGTGGAAATGTCCCGCATTTCCTGGGTAAATGGTATGTTCCATGTTAAGGAATCCATGTAGAATTTATGTGGGGCTATATTATGCTGCTGTTGAAGAATAGCTCTCCTTTCATGAGAAGGTTTGTGAATGATTTTGTTGGTAATTAACATAGTGTTTTTCTTCTAATAAGTTCTAAAGAAGCAAATAGTTCTTGGTTTTTATAGTAGCAAAACTGTGCCAAGCAACTAACATAGGACATGAAAAGACACAATCCTTTCCCTCAAAAGCCTACAATATAATTAATAATCAACTTTAACATAGCTACTTTGTTACATATTTTAAGATGACACTTGCCCAGCAGCTCTGTTATTATGAAACGTACCCATTTCCCAGGCCAGCAGAGACTAATGGCTGGTCTACACTACATAGTTAGGTTGACATAAGGTAGCTTGTCTCAACCTAATTATGTTAGTGTCTACACTACAGCCTTCCTCCTGCTGATGTAAGTGCCCTGCTACACCGACATTACTCCACCTCCAAGAGAGGTTTAAGGCTTATGTCGGTGTAGTTGGGGCAATGCAGTGTCTGTGTAGACACTGCATTCCTTACATTGGCCATAAAATTGACAGGAAAACCCAGCTGCCCCTTGCTCCTTTGGAGAGCTGGGCAGCTGGAACCCGCTTCCGGCTGAGAGCTGGGGCAAGAAGCCCGGGTGGCCTCCCCTCCACTCCCAGTGTGAAACTGATAAGCCTGCCCCCACTCCCAGTGGGGTCCGGGCAGGAGGAGGGTGAGAAGCCCCTGGTGACTTCCCCCACTCCCGGTGGTGAACAGGGAGTGGAGGGGAGGCAGCCCCCCGCTGGGAGCCTGTGGGGCAGCTGGGCTCCTGGCAGGGAGCTACTAGTGGAGCTAAGAGATCAGGCCCTCAGCTCCCCACACTGCCCCTAACCACCGACCCAGTGAGGGTAGTGTGGACATGCAGCACTGCAATGATTACCGCAGTGGCTGTAAGTTGACCTAATATAGGTTGACTTACATTTCTAGAGTAGACATATCCTAAGAGGCAGTACCTTTATATCTCCAAGAGCCTCTGTGCCTAAGCCAAGGGTGGCACACACAGACTTGGTCAGATAAGGTCTTTACTATATGGTGTTTTTAGGAGAGGCACATGCATGAAATAAATCTTAATGTAGATTTCTATGCCAGGTCAGAGCCCATTATGAACTAAGAGATGTAAATGTATCTTCTAACCTTTGACTTTTATAATTACTGTCACAGGCTACAGTAATCAAGGTTAGATATTAATGACCAAGCCACTGTTAACACCCTTCTTAATGAATACGGAATAGCAACTAGAAAATAAATCCATGGTACCAGCAAGAGCGAGATGCAGTTTTTATTGTGTATTTCCACCTTTTGGTTTAATCCTTAGATTATTCTGTAAGTAGCAGTTTATGCTAATTTGTATTAAAATCATTCTTCATGTTGGCTATTGCTAAACATAGATGTTTAATGAATTCTAGAAATCTATGTTCTCAATACAAAGAAACAAGAGATCCTTCTGCAATGTCTATACAAATCCTTTTTAGGCCCACCATACCTGTTTTGCAGCCCTGAATGTATAACATAGTCTTCATTATATTATGGCCTTTGCAAAATATCCATGAAATTTAGACTAGTCTTCCTTAAACCTGTCAGTAAGGTAACTCTTTGTCACTTCAGTTTAGGAGAAGCATTCCGTATTGATTGCTGCCCTTTGATATACAGCAGGTTTCTCCTCATAATTTACAGGGGCTGAAAGCTGTATTTGAAAACCCGAGTCTTTAGGGAAAGTCATAGGAGCTTTGATCCAAATATACTTTTTTTTTTCTAGTAAGTGAAGAGTAACCTATGTTACTTATTTAAAGACATTTAATGCCACAGGAAAATAATGCTTGCAATTTGTGAATGCTAAGGTGTAGTTTCAACAATAGTTGAAATACTGGAATTAAAGCTCATAAAGACATCGTTGCTGATGGGCACTCTGAACAGAGGTCTAATACACTACCAAATTCACATTTTTAAGCAGCCTTATTAGCTATTATAAAATTCTACAAAGCTAAGTTTTATTTGAAAAGCACAAGTTAGATGATGGGCACTTTTCAACAAAATGATGACATATAGAGAATAGGGTCTCCATCATTTATCATAATTGATTACATTTTGTACCTGTCTGAAAGCAATTTAGGTTTAATCAATCACTCTAAGGCATGTGCCTTAGACACCAAAAGAGATTTTAACTTCACTGATGACCCTGCACCCTTGGAAATATAGAATCTTTTAAATTCCCAAAGCAGAATGACAAAAGCCTTGTTACATGGTGAAATACCTGAGTCAGGGTAGGAAAGGACTTTGGTGCCTCCATGTTATGAAAACAAAAGCAGATCTGGGATTTTTCACACCTTTTTTAAGGTAAGATTTCCTTTTTATTTTTCATTGTAAGGATAGCTAGATATGCAAACTGGTGAGTTACTTCCCCCTATTCCAACTTCTTTATGAACTTACATCTTAAATATGTTAAACACCAAACACCACATTACTAAAAAGTATGATTATAAACTTTTTTTGGTGACCCTGCTTTAAATGTTCCAATATCAATATTTACATTATGTCAACTACAGCCTCAAGAAAAATTAAGAGCTCAGTCACTATTTGTACTTTATAACTGCACTAGATGAAAAATACCAAGTTAAAATATTCTAATTACATCTCTGGATTGTTAGGAAAATTTAATAGAATTGTCATGAAGTAGTTTGAATGACATCAAAATCCAGAACTCATTTGTGTGTGTGTACAGATATAGATATAGAGATACACATACACACACACACACCATTTAATAAATGAATTTGCTTACAGCATACATAATTAAATCATTCTGGCATGCTGCTAATTCTAGTGAAATACAGCAGTAAAGTCAGAAATATTTTTTCAAAGCTGACTGTAAAACAGGCTTCATTTTTCTCTTCAGAGGTTTGAAAAGCATAGAAAAATGTATAGTTTTTAAAATTAGAAACAAATGTCAGACTCAAACATAGAGCCAAAATGTCCTGTGTACCATTCTTTAGGCAGCATTGAAATTAACCTTGGATAGCCTTTTGTGACCAAGAAACTCCTTTATAACACATTAACTCTGCATAACAGGGGTGGGTGAACTGATAGGTGAAGTAAGAACCAGCTTGAACTCATAATCACGCAAAGCTCTGAGAATTAGATTGATATAGCTAACTCTACCACATCCAGTCCTGGCCTACTTTCCTACTCATTAAGGGATCCTTTCCCAGTAGAGCTGGTAGAACATTTTTTTCCTGGAATGATTTTATGTCAAAAAATGTCGTTTTGGTAAAACCAAGATTTCCTGTGAAAAAATTTCAGTATTGCTGAAAAATTTGGATTTTCCACCAGGAAAATTGGAATGTTGGTTCCCGGGCTATCTGAAAGTGACAGAAGCTTTCCTGAAGTGCTGCTGAAGCAGAAAGCCCTGGCGTTCAGCCTCTCCACCTCTCCTGCAGCTCCAGGAGCCACAGAGGCAGAGTGTAATGCCATTTGGATTGCCCTGGAGGATGGGGACCCACATCTTCCAGGATCTGCAACAGCAGGGCAAAGCCGCAATGTCAGGAGTCCTAGTTTCCTTACTGTGGAACCGGGGTCTCTTGTTCCAGGGCAGCCCTACTATGTGGACTGCCCCAGGCTGGGATCTGATGGTTTCCAGACTCCCAGGCCAGCTGACATCTAGGGCTGCCCACTCAGCAGTCATGACATTTTGAAAAAACTCATCATGTTGTGATTCAGAACAAAATGAACCAGAAATCTGACACTTCAGCCAGCTCAATCTCCCAGTTTTACCCTAAATTCAACTCTACCTCTTTTCCACAGTTGGAAAATCACTTATATACTTCAATACTAACTGCTATACTTTGGAGGTGCTTATATGGTGTCAGAGTGGTTATCAGTGTGATCGTGGGGTGAGTGGGACAGTAATCCTTTCAACATCCCATTTAGGCTGTCCTGACTTTGGATGACATTACATACACTTATCTTTGGGAGATATTGAGTGGGATTTTCTTCTTCTAAGAAGTTTATATATTTGAGCCCAAACAAATTGAACAGATCCACTTAAATTCTGAATTTATTGCCTTGTGGTAGTCAGATTTATCTTCCCTTCCGCATACTAAGTAGTGCCTTATTCCGTCAGTAGCCCTATTTTCTTCGCTGTACAATGTGATTCCCTTACTCATGATGAGTAGTATCTTACTACATGAGTAATTCCACTGAACACTGTGGTACTACTTATGTACTAGTCAGTGTTAGTAAGGGTGGCGAAATCTGGTCCTGTGAGAAGCTTTTTGATTTTAAAAAGATACCAGAAATATTTACTGCATCGGCTGGGGCTAGCAAATCCTAATCCAGGCAAAAAAACTATAAGTCACTGAGTGATTTCCTCTAAGGTCTGAAAGATTCTCAAACAAAACTTTTAATTCCTTTTTTTATATTTTATGTTTTTAACCTGTCATTTGAGTTATACAAGCATTAAATTACATCTGATATTGAATAAGAAAGTTGCTATATTCTAAATTTTAGTTGGACACTTTTTTTATTCCTAAATTATAATTATAAACTCCTTTTTTTTTCCCAACACCTACTCACAAAAGAAAAAAACTAAACAAAACCAACCCTCCTCCCGCAAGCTGGAGGTTTTCAAAGCAATTTTTGACATAGCTTGCAGTACAGTACTAGGAACATTCACTGAACATGGGTGAGTGGGGGCGGGTATCCTTTTCCATTTTAAACAAGGTTATAGTTTCTCTGACAAGGAAAGAGTCTGTATTGCATCATGGGCACCTTCATTTATATAACTGTAATGATTCAGACTTTATTATACCTTTTTCAAGAACATTAGGTCTCTTCACTAGTATCATACACCTACCAGCAGATTATAACATTGCCAGAGTAATTGCTTCACTTTTGTTCTGAAAACACCCTATTCCACTGTAGCTGATAACTTGAGCATTGTGATAGGAGGCTTTTCCAGTGTCTTGAGGAATCATCACCATTGACAGCCATCTAAAAGCTGGAACAACTGTCCATCACAGATGTACTGCTCTTGGAAGTAAGCTCTTTTTAAAAAAAAATCAATAAGGGCCAAGGACATCTTTTTATTTTGGGGATCTTACAATGACAAATTTGTTATGGATGTTAACTATCCGCTTATCTGCCAGTGTTCTGAGTACACTTACTAGACATGCAATAAAAAAGCATATTAAAAAGGGGAAAATAGATTTAAATGGTAAGCCTCACACTTTTGCTTCAAGCTCATCTTTTCCCAATAGTTTTAAATTATTTATAGGGAAACCATATAGTTGAACATCACCTTCTTGCACCGTATTACGGACTAATATGTGTTTTAATATTACAATTGCATAACAGTATAGTAAACACAGAAATTAATTACTTTAAAATCAGATTACTACTGATAATTTTCTGCAGGACTTATAAGGCGACATTATTATATGCGTACCATTATGAAAAATGTTGCTGTAGTTGAAAAAAAATCATTGTCAAACTTCATTTCCTTTATCAGATTAGAAAGTATATTAGAAGCAGGCTATTGACAGTTTACATAACAAAACCAAAAGGAACACAAACAGTGCAACTTGAGGGAAATAATACAGCTTTTTAAAACAGCCTCATCTTAGTAAAAATATTTGGTCACAGTTCCATCATTATTCTGTAATGTAAATGCCTTAGTGGTGTATCGTGCACATTTCCCCCCCCCCCCCATGCATTCTAATGCACACAAGCATTTTAGGGCCAAACCCTGGAGAAATCCTAACTCATGGAACAAGCCCACACATGCTTATCCTTCACGGTCAGCAGCCTACCCCAGGGTTGTAGAATGTGTCTACTTCCACTGTCACACCTTCAGGACAGCGCTTGTGTACTGCATCACTTGCATACAGGGGAACTGGAGGTAATGAATGGTGACTTATGTCACAAGATCCACCCGCTTCACCCTGCTCCTCTTGCCCAAACCCGTCCTGTCTAATGTATTTCTCTTCTGAGCATGAATCCAATCCTCAAAACGTGGATATATGCTTTATCTTTGAGAGCATTACCTTGTCTGACTTGTAAGCCTAAAGCCAATCACTGATTCTTTGTTTAAGCCGGCTGCTTCAATATTGATGACATCGTCTACTTCTGGCTCAGTGGCAAGTAACAGTATTGGAAACTTCCAGACACCACCTGTAGTGCATCGTACCACCAATGTTGCTGAATTCCTTCAAAATTAAGTTAAAAATATTACAAGGAAGGCATAATGAAATATAATGTCAATAAATCCTTGTCCAAAGTGCAAAGTAAGTCTGTGTTTCTGCAAAATTGCAGTGCATCATAATGAAAATACAGTTGGCTCTACATTGGAATGTAAAATTTTTACACTGTATACCATATTATCAGTCTGTCTTTGGAATGGAATGTCAGCTAAACAGCTCATCTTGTTTGCTGTATGTTAGTTTTACTAAGAAATGAGCTAATGCAGAGGCAAAACAATTGGTGCGGCTGTGAGGCCTGATTCTTTTATTTACACGGTGTGACTCTACATATTGCAATGGAGTTACTCCAGATTTACACTGGTGTGGAAAGAATATGGGCCCCAATCCACAGAGGGACTATAACCGCGGAGTCACAACACTGAGTGTTACAATGCTTAACTTTTGGGTGCTTAGCCAGCCAGTGGAATCCACAAACCCTGAGCTAGGCACCTAGGCTCCCTACAGTGGCTAGCTACAACTGTGAAATTGGTGCAGTCCCATCAGGGCCTACAAGATGATGGGGACCCAACCAGATGGAGCACGGCATTTCACCTGGAACACAGGTTCACAATGGCATTCATTCACATTTGGCGTTCGTGCCCCTCCGTCAGATGGAAGTGTGACTGGGCTAAATTTGAGTGAGTGACATTGCAAGTTGGCACACGAGGTTGCAGCATGACTCAGGTTTGGCCTGGCCACCTTGCCTTCATGATAGGCACCAGGTTGCAATGCCACTCATTGGTCTAATTTGGTTTGTGCCGTGTGAATATGGGAAAAGGTGATGGAGCAAATGGAGCTGCTGGACGGCTGAGATTGAGAGGAACCACCCTAATCCAGGAGCAGGACGCTGAGCTGGGGGAATGGGGGTGTTTGATAAGTGGCCAGGAAGGTCCTGGGGCAGGGGGTGAGGGGCTGGGTGTGAGCTGTTGGTGGGCTATGAGGTGAGCAGGGAATGTTGAGGTCTATGGACTCTGAGGGGTTGGGGCAAGTGGGGGATGTTGAGGAGTGGAGGGGTGAGTTGTGGGGACTGTGGGTGGAATAGGGTATGTTAGTGAGTGTTGGGTCAGGATTCTGGGGTGAGTGGGGGATGTTTGGGGCTGTGGCCAGTGAGGCGGAGCTGTCGGGAGCTGTGATGAGTGGGATGTATGTCAGGGCTCCTGGTGTGCATGTGGGGGCTGTAAGGATAAGAGGGGCTGGTGGAAGGTGGTTGGGCTATATGTGGGAAGGGAGGGGCATTCCAGGGATATGTGTGGGGTGGGACATGTATGGGGTGGTGCTTTCCTGAGCAGCCTCTGATCAGAATTAATCTCTTTTCTCTGTTAGAATGTGTTTCTCCCATGTACTGGTGCACTTTAGCTCCTAAGCAACATTTTGACAATATAGAACCATTAACAGCCTTGTCTGATCAGCCAGTAAAACTGGGTTTATGGAGTTGCCCAAAAGCAGCTGGAGCATACCAGTAAATCTTTCCTCATATGTGGAAGGATCGAACCCTATCCAAATAGAATTAGAGAGAGAGAGAGAGTGTGTGTGTGTTAGCAGAGATGTTACAGATATTAGTGAGGGCTGGCTTTTTATCTAGGACAGGTAACATTCCTATGATATGAAAGCAGACATACCATAACTGTCTGACTTAGATAGTTGTGTAACATGAACTAGATACCATGATCTATGAAAAGTGCTGAGGATGTATTTGTTTCAATAGTGTTGGGGGGGGAGGGGAGTGTTTGTTTTAAATTGCATGGCTGTATGGATCCTTGTGTTTGGTGTCTGTGACACGGAGCCCACGTTTCATACATTCGTAGAGTCTAAGGCCAGAAGGGGCCACTGTGATCAGCCAGTCTGCCCTCTTGTGTAACACAGGGCACAGAACTTCCCCAAAATAAATCCTAGATCATATCTCTTAGAAAAACATCCTATCTGATTTTCCAAAGTGGCCTGTATATTTCTGACAACACTTGTTAGCATTTGGTGCCCAGCCTTGTGATTTGTGAATGTAAAGCAAATGCTGTTTGTGCTCAAATTGCAAGTTTTCCCAAGGGCAAAATTGTGGGCTGAGATATAAAGATTTGGGGCTTGATTCCCAATTGCATTACTCCTCTTTTACAGCAGTGTAACTCCATTAATTTAGTTCCAGTAGAGTTGCACCAGCTTCAAACTGGAGTGATGACTCAAGCCCTTGGGCTTTTTGACTAACTACACATGTGCTTTGATGTACCTTGCTACTTAGTTTAAAGTTTGACATATAAAAGCTGTTGCCCATGTTTTATGTTGATATAATGTTTGTATTTATTACTAATTTGTGCAGTCTCATAATTGCTGTTGAACAAATTTTCATTTAACAGTTACTGGTAAAATGTTAGGGTTTGAATATTGGGGCTCTATCTTATGGTGACATCACACACAAGATTGATTTTTGGAGACTAGACTAGCAGTTCTTTCAGCAGAAATTGAATGAGCAAGAAAAGTTGATACATCAAAAATAGCTGATATATTTGCAGACCAAAGGATGGGAAAACAATGATTTTGGTTAAATTTTTTTATAAATCCATAAATGCATTTTTTATTTTTTTGGTGTGTAGATGGCCTGCATATTGTGTGCCTGTATTTATGCATAAGATGGATATGTTCTGTTTTTCCAAGATGGTAAATGTAAGCAACATTTTAGATTTTGCTGCAAAAATAGGCTAGGGACCCCCTTCCTGATTCCAGAGTCCGCTGGGGCCTTGTTACGTCACTGTCTCTGATACAGTGCATGGGCACAGAGATAGGTGCCTAAGGGCAGGTCCATACTCACCGTGCGGGTCGACGCGGTGAGTTCGACTTCATGGAGTTCGAACTATCACGTCTGATCTAGACGCGATAGTTCGAACTCCGGAAGCGCCGCGGTCGACTCCGGTACTCCACCACTGCAAACGGCGGTGGTGGAGTCGACGGGGGAGCCGCGGAGTTCAACCCCGCCGCGTCTGGACGGGTGAGTAGTTCGAATTAGGGTACTTCCAATTCAGCTACGCTATTCCCGTAGCTGAATTTGCGTACCCTAATTCGAACCCCCTTTTTAGTGTGGACCAGGCCTAAGAATGGGATCCACAAAAGGCAGCACACCAGTTGGGAAGCAACATAAGCTAGCCAATAGCAGATGCTGGGGAGAGGGATGTGCCCTTTGCCCTGTCCCTCTCAGGGACTTAGATG